>NC_141698.1:893672978-894381481 GCF_964263255.1 Lissotriton vulgaris | reverse complement strand
TCAGTTGTAATCATTGCTGCATTTTTAACCTGTTGTAAAGCATTTTTAAAATCATTTTATACTTCGTGCAGAAAAATCCGTTTGGGGGCATTTTATTCTTTGAGATTAACGGGAATGTAGTGAGGCACTCTAACACCCCTTCTCACGCTATTAAGCTTTATTTCGCCTCGCCTAGCCGCTTTGGTTGACTGTTAGGCGGCGGCGGGCGCCATCTTGGGCGTGGGCTGGGGCTGCGCTCTAGTCGCGCTGGCCTCCCACCCTCCTCACGGCCAATAAATGAGCACCATGACCAGACGGCGCAGCCGGCTGGCGCAGCGGGCGCGCGCCAAAGCCGCGCCAAAGCCAAGCCCGTCTGCGCCCGTCAGCGGCCGGACACGGCCCAGGGCCACAACCCCTGGTCCCCGACTGCGCTATTCTCCTCAGCAATTAAAAGAGCTGAACCTAGGTAAGCTATATCACGATTGCATTACTGTTTGTCCTACCGCTGCGGTGGGCGTCTGTCCCCTCCCGTGCCCAGGGTGTTCTTACCAACTCCCACATTCTTACTCATCAGTCCTTCCAGACACTAATTGCACCTTGTCTTATGTTCCAGATTACGCTGTTTCTGATAGTTGTCGAGCAGCGCTTATTAACACACGCTCCCTTCCATCCCACAGTTTCCAGATCAGCGAGTTTATACTCGCCCATGACCTGGACTTACTATTTGCCACTGAAACTTGGGCAGATGCCGGGTCAGGGCCGGATTTCTGCGCCGCAACCCCTGATGAATATAGTGTAGTCAGACATGACAGACCCATAGGAAGAGGTGGTGGACTCGCTATTATTTATAAGGACAAATACCGTACCACCTTGGATCCCATTAACTCCGCTAACTGTGAAGCAGCTACCTTTGCTATTAGCATTAATTCCAAACAAGCTCTGAAAGGTATATTACTATACCGGCCTCCTGGCCCTCAAAACCCCTTTCTTTCTACTTTTTCCGACTTAAATGATCACATCATAAGCTCTCAGAAATATATGATATTGGGAGATTTTAACTTCCATTTGGAAGAGCAGGACAACCATGACACAATCCAACTTACTGCTGATCTCTCCAATCTGGGACTGCACCAATTGGTCAAGGGCACCACACAGCAGGCGGGACATACCTTAGACGGTCTGTTCACTAATGATCCTGACATCTCTGTACTGGACACCATTCCTATCACGTGGTCAGACCATAGGGCCATTATATTTCATATATATATCCGGACCGCAAACCCTTCTCTACCCAGGCCACGAACCAGGGTTGGGACTCGTGCCTGGAAAAACGCGGATATCCCTCAGATGTTAAATTCCATGGCTTTCTCCTGCCCTCAGGGAGGAGATACCCCTGTATTATCAGCCTCAGATTTCCAGGATTGGATTCGAAGTGCCGCCGATCTAGTGGCCCCGGAGAAACTCACGAGACCTAACAGAGCATCTCCGTCGGCCGCTTGGTACATTGAAGATCTCAGACTTCACTGCCAACATTGCAGGAACCTAGAAAGGCGCTGGAGGAAAGTCTATTGCCCCATAGCCAAACAAACTTATAAAGATGCTCTCAGAATATATAAAAAGGCGATTATTGCCCGGAAAACTGTTTTCTTCTCGGCACAAATAGAGAACTCCGCAAATTCTGCTAGAGAGCTGTTCTCTGTTGTTACGACTCTGTCCACCCCCTCCACTGGACCCGGTGTCGAACCTTCACAGATTTTTTGTAATCAACTGTCCACTTTTTTTACCACAAAGTTGGTAGATATATATGCATCCTTTGAAGGGGATATCAGAACTAAACATAGAGTCTGTACCGGGGAAGAAGTAATTTCTGATCACAATTATGATCATTTTCCCTGTTTTACACCCACCTCACAGGACAACATTATCAGGCTCATCTCCACCATCAAGTCGGGTTCCCCTCTGGACCCTTGTCCTCCCTCCGTGATGGTAAAACTCACAGAAGTGATCTCTGGTCCCCTCATGGAAATTTGCAACATTGCATTCCAGACAGGTCAATATCCCAGCCTGTGGAAGAAGGCTGTCATAAACCCCTTTTAAAAAAACCTTCCCTAGACCCTACAGCTGTGGCCAGTTACAGACCCATTGCATGTCTGCCCTTTCCTGCCAAAGTATGCTAATTCCTGATGAATAGACAACTCTCAGAGTTCGTCGAGGCTCACCAACTCCTCGACGAAACGCAGTTTGGGTTCAGGAAAGGGCATGGGACTGAGACCGCCTTGATAAAGGCCTCTGATGAACTCAGGGCAATCGTGGATCAGGGAGGGGCGGCTGTCTTGATCCTTTTGGATCTGTCGGCAGCTTTTGACACGGTCGACCACACCATTCTGGGCGACCGTGTCACAGCCCTGGGGATAAACGGTTTGGCCAGGGACCTTATTTCATCTTTCCTGGAAAATCGTACCCAGACTGTGCGGCTGGGAGATTTCTATTCCCCTATCTCTGCACTCCCCTGTGGAGTCCCACAGGGCTCCTCGCTAAGTCCCATGCTATTTAATATCTACGTAGCGGACTTGGTGAGGGTAATAAAGGCCCATGGGATACGAATTACATCTTACGCAGATGATACCCAGCTGGTTCTGGCTATCCACAGAAATGGCCCTTCTGTGGCAGCCAACTTCCAAAGAGCCATGCTTGAGGTCAGTACCTGGATGGCCTCGAATTGTCTGAGGCTTAACTCGGACAAGACCGAGATCATGACCTTTGGCAGGCTCTCCCCGGAATGGTCCTCCATCTGGTGGCCTGAAAAGCTGGGCCCTCCACCTGTCCCAGTGGAAAAGGCCAGAAACCTGGGAGTGATCTTTGACAGTAAGCTGTCCTTTGACTTCCACACTAATAAGGTTGTCTCCTCAGCATTTTTCATTTTGAAAAAAATTAGGAAATTACTGCCTTACCTCCCTACCTCAGCTGGGAAAACTCTGGTCTCTACCTTAGTTTTCTCAAAAATAGACTATGGGAACGCTCTCTTTTTACACACTCAGAAGTGTGTCCTAACGAAGTTACAGTCTATCCAGAATGCGGCTGCAAGGATTCTCCTAAATATCCCTCGCCGCAAGCCCACCACCCCTGCCATCCGCCACCTCCACTGGCTGAGAGTCGAGAGTCGCATTAAATTTAAGGCCCTCTGCATTGCCTATAAGGCAGTACATGGCATAGGACCCAGGTTCGTTACTGAAGCTTTTCAGCTTTATACTCCCAAGAGGCAATTAAGATCGGCCAACACCAGTCTCCTCCCTGTACCGCGTACAAGAACTGCCACCTGGGGAGACAGGCGTTTTCTGGTGGCCACTCCAAAACTTTAGAATCTCCTGCCACTGGCCATTAAGACCGCCCCGAACCTGATGAGCTTTCGCAGGTTCTTAAAAACATGGTTATTCAACCAGTAAGAGGATGGCTGATTCTAGTAGCTCCACAGCGCCGAGACACCCCAGGGTATTCGTTGCGCTATAAAAATTTCGAAAATAAATAAAATAAATAAATAGTGTTCTATGAAGGGGCGACAGGCACACTGCAGTTTGGGGTGGCTTTTTAGTCATACGCAGGGGTGCAGGGTGGGGGGTGTTGTTGTAACGGGATGTTGGTTGAGGGTGGAGGGGGAGTTTGTTACTGTTTTTGTGTTTGTTCTCTTCACATGGTACAATATCTCTTTCTATTATCCTGTTGCTCTTGGGTTCCGAGGGGGGGGGGGGGGGTTATGGTGCTTCGTTGGGATGGGGGGATGATTTGAAACTGTTGTCTTGGAACGTTAATGGACTGGGTGACAAGATAAAATGTGGTGTTGTACTCCAATTTATCAGACGTCACTCCCCTGATATAGTCCTGTTACAGGAGACCCATCTGATAGGAAATGCATGTAGGGCCCTTGATAGAGGAGGCTATAGGTTGGTAGCACATGCTGGGTTCACATCTGGCTCCAGAGGGGTCGGCATAATGGTCAAATCCTCTCTGCCCCTTGAAATAGATGAAGTTGCCCTTGATGATAGGGGTCGGTATGCTGCTGTCTCTCGGCGGTGGGAGGGGAAGGTGCTCACAGTTGTTACTGTCTATATTCCCCTGGGTCTTCAGGCTACCACCTACGCTGATCTCGGATGAACTCTCCTAGGGCTTCCAGATGATATCCTTGTACTGGGTGGGGATTTCAACTCAGTGGTCTCGGGTGAGTGTGACGGCTACCCCCCAGGGTCCTGCTGGCGTCTCAGTCGTGGCTGCCTGAGTTGCTTGAGACTTTCGGATTGATGGATGTCTGGTGGATCATGCACCCTACGCAAATGCAATACACGTTCCACTCTGGAGCGCATGGCAGCCTCTCGAGGATCGATTATTTTCTGATGTTGTCTGCCCATACTCCCTTGGTGCGTGGGGTTCACCATCTTCCCAGGGGCATTTCTGATCATTCACCCTTGTTGCTTGAGGTTTTGGTAGGTTTTTGTGGATTGAGTAGAGTTCCCCCTATCCATCCTTGGCACTTAAGAAATCCTAAGCTGCGCTCCGAGCTTCTCAAATCTATTGATTGTTACTTCAACGAGAACGAGGGGTCCGTCTCTTCCCCTATTTCCATGTGGGAAGCTTTTAAAACTGTAATAAGGGGATCTGCACTATCATTGATTGCTGCCGATAAGAAGGCCAAACGGGAGAACTTAATGCGCCTAGAGGCGGAAATTACCTCACTTGAGAGCGACTTGGGTGGTGACGATACTCCTGCAGTCCTACACTCCTTGGCATTAAAACAGGCTGATTATAGGGCCCTGGTGACCGATGCTGCTAAAATTATGTACAGGAATCAGCAGGGCAGACTTTACGATGTGGGCGATAAGGCGAGTAAGCTACTGGCATGGTTGGATAAGTCTGAGAGAATGAGTCGTGTGGTGCCGGTGATTAAACGATTGACTGGGGAGTGTGTGTCTGAACCAGGTGAGATTGCTTTGTGGACCATTTTCAGACAGTCTATCGATCGGTGAGTGATAGAGACGAGTCTGATTCCCGCCTACTTTTGCGTGATATTGCCCTGCCCTGTGTTTCGGACGAGGATAAATCCACTTTGGATGCGCCTATAACGGTAGATGAGGTCGCTATTGCGATATGATCCCTTCGTTCGGGTAAAGCTATGGGACCGAAGGGTCTGCCCATCGAGCTTTACAAGCTACAGCTGGATAAGATGGCGACCCATTTGCGCAATATGTTCACGGATGCCTTTGAGGCTGGTCTCCTCCCCCTCGATCCGCGTCTGGCCACTATTGTTGTCATCTACAAGGATTGATAGAATTCACTTTTCAATGCTCCACCCATCTCTATTTTCATATGTAAGTTAGCATCATGTGACTAACTGCTGAAGTATGTGTGATGATATTAGTTTCCTTAGCTTAGCTCGTGTGCCTCCATTTTGTATATCTCCCTCAGCCTGCGAGTCGCACTCGCTCATCTGCCCCTCCCGTAGGAATAGAGAATTTCACTAAGACAGCAGTTTCTGTTTCTCAGCTAACTGTGGCCGAAACGAACAAGTCTCTTTATCAGTGATGTTCTCATGCCCCAGAGAGGCTGAAGCCTGGCTCCACGGCCTTGAGTAAAGATAGCGATGTATCCTCTGCAGGTGCAGATGCCTGCTGCATTATGCCATTGTTCCTCTCTCTGGTGTTCAGTAATTTTCCAGAAGGGGCATGTTTTACTTCACTGTACCATGTTATAATGTATTGCTGTGATGCTGAGAGTCAGTCCTCTCATCTGACTCTTAGGAGTGAGATCAGACAGGGCCCTCTCATATGGGAGTTTGTGGCCTAATAAATGTATAGTTTGTTCTTCTCCACTGTCCGGCTGACTTCTTACAGAGTTACTATAGGTGAGTGCGGTAAGTCACTCAGGTGGATTTGAGCCACGCTTATCAGATGGCGCCCGGAACAGGGACCCCGCGATAAAGATCTTTCTCACCCATAAGGGGGTAGCAGAAGACCGGGGACCCGCTGGTCGGCACGGTGGGCCCGGGTACCCATCTGATGCCGAGCTTGGTTCTCGCAGCGCTGCCCCACCCTGCTGATCGGGAGAGGTCCCGGTTCGGATCTTACGCCGGGGTCCAGAAGGCGGAACCTGGAGCTGACCGTGTTGGTCCTGGCAGCCGGAGGTGGAGAATGGTAGAGGTCGGTACCGCATACGGAAGGTGAGTGGTCCACCTGTGATTGTTTGAGGAGCTGGAGTGCTCCGGGAGACTAGGGTGTCTCCAATGGTTTGAGGAGCCGGTGCGCTCCTGGGGCTAGTGTGCTCCGGGGAACTCAGAGTGCGAGTGGTGCTCTGACAGACTTAATGGAGGTTGGGAGGACATTTGTTTTTGGTCATCCGACCGGGTGGTACTGTGGTGGAGGCGTGGCTCATTGCGGGTGGGCTCCGGAACTCACCCCGAACCCCTAGGGTGGCGGTTCGGCGGGAGTGGGTCCAGGGTCCCCTGTGGTAAAGTGCGCAGCGATCTTTAGTGCCACCCGGGTGGCGGATGTGTTCTCCATCCTCAGAACAGTTAGTGTACTGTTCGGTCTGCGGTAGGGTCCAGGTTCCCCAGGACTTGGTCGACGGGCCTTGTCCCATTATGGTAACACGTGTTTGGCAGGGACTTAATGCATAGGATGTATGTGTGTGGAGATAGTTGCTTGGTCTTTTGTGTCCGGGTATGTGTGGGTTCTTTTTGCGGTATCTGATTGAGTGAGTTTGGTGGTGTTTGATTGAGGGTGCAAGATGCCGCGTTTCAGTAAGTTGCAATGTTTTAGGTGTTGCTGCAGTTCAACTGATGTCAGATTGGCCGAGAGCCAACGCGCTCCTGTAAAAGATTCTTTTAATTCTGAGATGTATGTGTAAATGGATTTATCCTGATTTTGTTTAATATTTCGATGCAGTTAAGATAGATTACTTACAGGAGAGACTGTTCGCTATGTACAGCTGTCAGAGCATGTTTAATTCCTAAGGGTGAAGATGAGGGCTTCCTGAGAAAAAAAAGCCTGTAAGAAAGTACGTATGGAAATTAAGTTGGCCCTAAAAGAAAGGGTTGTGGCCGAGAGAGGTTCAGCAAGGACAGATATGAGGACTTATGATAGCTTAGAATATGGATACATTTGAAGGTGCAGGGTGTTCTTATTTAAATGTGCTTGTATTGGCTCAGGGGCAATGTGAGTAGTGATTAAGAGGAGTGGGTATGTAAATAATAATAATAATAATAATAAGAGCATTTATAAAGAGCATGGCTGCACAACTGTGTATCCCATGTAATATGATTTGGTTAAAATTGGCCCAGTTTGAGAGCAGTCTGTGGGTTGCCCTTTGTTTGTGTAAATGTTTGTTTGAATGAAGTGAGTGCATCTTTTTGCATGAGTTAATTGTCTGGTCCTTGTGAGCTACCTGAGACGGTTGCACCTGGCTATCAGGGTGTTTTTATGTAGTGTAAAAGTGCATGCAGGGCTGTGCTCTATAAACAAAATTTGTTTTCTTTTATCCCTTTAATTTGTGAACAGTAGAAGATGAAGAAAAGAATGAGGATTTGTTTACAAGTAATTAGAATGTATACTAATAAGAATGTAGTAAGTGTGTAAGGTTAGGAGGAGGAGAAATGTATTTTTTTTTCTCTTTTAAATATGGCATGTCGAAAAGGTTAGGAAAGGCTTCTTGGCTTTGTCAGCGCCTGAAAGACAGCACAGACTGCGAAGCAGATTTGGCCTTGGTGCTGAACACCAGGGGAGGGCTAGGAAGGCTGGCGAGCAGCCCAGAATTCTTAGCTCTTGGAAGATGGTCGGGTAGAGTGTGAGATGCATTTTTCTGAACGACGAAGGGAGACTTTTGAAAAAGAATTTGGGACTCTGGGCTAGGAAGATTTACTATGGCAGTGTGTGAATTCTATTCCGTTCTGGAAGGGTTAAACAGAAAAATGAAGAATGTGAGCAAGGCTTTTGTGAAGATTTAGCCGAGCAGAGCAGCAGTGACCTTGTGTGATAACAGCATTCCAATGGGTTCGCAGAGCACAGACAGAAGATTATGGGGGGGGCTAGGAGGCCCAGCTATTGGCACAGACAGGCAGAGATACACAGATGGAGCCATGTGAATTGTGAATTTAGAGCGAGTCTGCATAACTATTAGTGCAAAATGCTGGTTTAGATTAAAGTATGAAGGAGTTGTTCAGAACACATGTGATTTAGTATCAGGAACAAACTTATGAATAATTTTCAACAGGTTATTTCATTTGGACAAGTCTGAAAAAAAAAAAAAGGATTGTCTTGAGAAAAAATAATTTACCAGATATTTTGTTTCACTGTTGGTCCATGTCATAGTATACAGTTTTTTTATTTGAATAGATATTGAGGTGAAGGGGGGCCCTGATGGGCATACTGGTTAGTATTTTGCTCGTGAATACCTAGTGGAGAGAACAGTCGATGCAAGGGTACATATATAATATTGATTGTGTCCCTCATAAGAATGGTCTGGTGGGAATGTCTATATGCATGTATATATTGGATTCATATAAAAGTCTTTGTATGTGGTTTGTCCAGCCCAGTGCCCCACCCGCTGAGTAGAGGTGCAGAATGTGTTTGTGCAAATGTCAAAATGTTAACATGACACATTTAGAGCTGTTATTTTATACAGAAGTAAGGTGTCTGTGCAGAACAAGGGTTTGGTATATTTAATAAGAAGAATAAAAGTCTTGCGCATGGACCGTAAATGTATATCTTTTCTTTTGATGCTGCCTTAGATGTAATTATAACTTAGCCATGTGATTTTCAATACTGCTACATGTTTTGTTCTTTTTACTGGCCATTGGGGATTCGTCCTGCCTAAGACAACACAGCCGAATAGGTTTCTTTTTTTTACATTGAAAGGATGTGAGGGTGTGAATGAGCTCTGAGAATGGGTTTAAGGTGAGTATTTATACAGGGTATTTTTTACTAAGTGGTTGCTTTTTTTTGGTCCAATATTTTGTGTGTTGTTTTTTTGTGGTTTGATTCGTTTCGTTTCAGGGCAATGGGAAATATTATCTCTGTGTTATGGTGAGTATTGATGCAACTTTGTGTTAAAGATGGATTACATGTGCATTAACACCACACCGCATGATGCATGACATGCATGAGAAGGATATAGTCCTCTGAGTAACTAATATTGTGTTTCCCTTTTGTGGTTTTTGTGTTTGGCATATGTATTATTGCGTATTATTTTATGATATACGCATGTGAATATTGTGAGTTTTATGCTTTCTTTGGCTAATTGTGCATTGTTTGTTCTGTTCAGCGTGGTAGGTATGTTGATGGACTTTAAGGCTGACACAAAATGCGTACTGGGTTTTGAGCTGCATGCATGGAATTGTGTTCTGTGTCACAGCTCCTTTGCATGTGTGGCTGGGATTTGTCTATGTTTTCTGTGCTTGGCACAGCCACTATACTTGCAATGTTGGTATGCTTGTTTCTGTTTTGTATTGTTTTGACAAATTCATTTTTGATAACAAGTACAGGTTCCTCAGTGGGGAATTTGTTCTGGCCCTCAAATTTTTTTAAACAGCACTTTTAGCAGTGTATGTCCATTTTGTTACATGGTTGTTCCTTTATAGATTTCCCTTTTGCCACCATTTCCCTAATGAATTTTTATACTTTCCCGTGTCCTTACTCCTTAATGGGAATAGAAGGTCTCAATAGAGGTTGTGTGTTTTGCAATGGATAAAAAATGAGAATGAATTCTCGATATTAATAGGAACACACATTATCTTATGGCAATGACATTTGTACATGTGTTTCTAGCCCTCTCAAAAGTGCTATGTATCTCCTACAATTTTGTTTCTGCCCAGTGCTACACCAAGGGGGGTTGATGGTTTTGACTGAAGAGAAATACGTTTCAGATTTCCTTCTGTCAAAAATGGGGGTGGTAGCTAGCGTTCAAATGGGGGTGGTAGCTAGCGTTCCGCTAGCTCTCCTATGAATTAGAAATAGGTAATGCTATGAATTAGAAATAGGTAATATGTATATCGCTCTCTCCTCTTCTCCATTTTTCATTAGCCTGTTCTGTTTTTGCTCTAAAAGGGGAATTTGATGTGGGTAGCTTTGTTTTACAAGTGTTGTGTTTTAAAGTCGTGTGGACACACTGCTAGTTCTTTATTAGCTAGTCTGTGAAAATAAACTGATAGTCTTTATTAGAGAAGACGCCCCAGACTAATGTTTCCTTATTTGACCTTTGAAGGGAACAATAGTTCTGTACTTTACTCCTCTTGTCCTATTATCCTGATTTGTATGAGCAAGAACATCATACCCCATCTGTTCCAGCATGAATTTATCCTTCCCCATAATATGATTGGAGACACACCACGTCCAGCCTTAACGTCCTTAGCATAGCTGCAGCAGTCTGCCTTTTCCCTCCGTTATTCAGTCCACATATGTTCAAAGAGGCCACCCTTAACGCCATGTGTATTTACAAGTATTTTCCATACTGCCTGTCAGCTTGGAATTCTCTTCTCTCATTATGTGTACCAAAGTCCCATAGTACATGAGCATGGTCACTGTGTGCATGCTATAGGAATAGCGTCTCAAGAAAATGTTTTGCGGGAATACAACATGTCTGTGTTGTCTTATTTTTTCTCTTCTCTTAGAATAAATGCATATGTCCGACCACAGGTAAAAAAAAATTGAAAAGTCAAACATGTACTATATTACATATTGTTAGCACAAATTTATTGACAGGCCTGGGATGTTTTTTTCATTCAAATTCACACCGCCCAGCAAATGTTTGTAGCGTTTTGAGATAAGAAATTGTTTTGACCCTTTGTATGCTTTGACTAAAGATATTCGTTCTACTCACCAATAGGTAGCAGACACCCTGAAGCCGTTGCTGGAGGGGCCTGAACATTTCATCGACCAGCGGAAATACTGTTTGGAGCTCAGACGATTGGAACAACGACGGGTGTTGCTGATGAAGAACACGAGCAATTGCCTAGCCGATCTCTTGATCCAACGCCACACTGAGGGGAGGGGAGCGAAAGGTCACGTGCAGAGCCAAGTGCACCACAGAAGACAAAAAGAAAAGAGGAAGATTTACAAGCTCCGATACTCCCGTTGATACTAGTGGTCAGGCGTTGAAGGGTCCAGTTCATGTTGCAGATACACCCGTTTTGTTCACTGACCCTGAAGTGCGAGGGAGCACTCGCTATAGTCTGCGGCCCCGAAAAAGGTAAAGGTGTACGGGACTGAACACTGGAAGAAGGGCTTAGTGGAGATTCTGTTACAAATGAAGATTTAGTGATAGGGATGGACTTGTAAGAGCCCTGGTGTTTAGCCGAAGATTCTGTTCTATGAGACTATAGAGTGGTGTGGGGGGCCCAGACTAAGTGCTCCTCTGTTACAATTGCTGTGTGCCAAGCGACGTGGGATTAAGGTATGGACGGTAAAAGCCTGCCTGTGAGGCTTTGAAGGACACAGGGAGAAGATCCCTTTTAAGGGTTGAAGAACCCCTCTGGCCGGTTAAGGACTGTCTGGGACTATTTTTTAGTGTATATTTTCATTTTTATATTTTTTTGCATTTTTATATGCATCCTTTGGCCGTTTCATCCCCGACAAGGAGCAGCCTTTTGCAGCCCCTCGTAGACATTAGCCTGTTTCCCCCCTGGTTGACCCTTGCCCGAAATGGAATAAGAGTGTTTGTCATGATAGTGCTTATTGCCTTTCTTGTGACACTGGGTACATTGTTTGTTTCCTTTTTTCTGGATAAGGCTTATCCGGTACATGCGTTTGCACCCACACCTTCTGCTATTCTTGAACACAATATGATGTAGTGGACAGAATTCAGAGAGAAGTTCTACTGTGGATTACGGTGAACAAATTCTTAGAAGAAGTTACAAAGAATATGTTTTTATTAAGATTTTGCATCACGCCCATGTTATTCATCACATTAAGGGTTGTTGGGTTTGTGGGTTTTTGCCTTCTGCTGCTTACAAAAAGGATAGATTTTTAGCGCTTCCCTTGACACCTGTGAATAGTTGTGTGGGATGGTATACTCTAAGAGGTCTTGTTAAATATTTTCAACAGCCAGATTTTCTGACTCCTCGACTGCAAGACAAGGGATAGACAATGACAATGCGAGTTCGCCCTATGCCCCCTCTTCCCTTGGACGGCTATATACTGACGGACGCTTTGATAAAAAAAAATTATAGAGACATGTGAAAAGGAAGTGGGACGGTTTTAACTTCAAATGATACTGACAAAGACAGAGAAAGTTTCCTACAGTTAAATACCTCCCTGTCCTACAGACACCCACCGAAAGGGAATGGTAGTGTTAAATTTTTAGTATAATTGGCCGTAGTGGGTCCTATAGAGGTTGGCAATAGTTCTTGTAATATAACAGCATCAATACGTTTACCCCTTAGACCCTCTTTGGTTACTTTCCCCAGCATCTATTTTGTGTGCGGGGACAATGGGTACTTATGGTTGCCTGAAGGTTGGGGTGGGATTTGCTACCTAGCTTTTATGATTCCACCTGTGTATGTTGCACTTTCTGACTATCACAAGACTCATCGTAGGTTTTTGAGTTCACCAGAGCAGCGTAAAAGGAGGGAACTCCAGGTCGGTGACGTAGACTAGGCAGATACTTCCCTGTAACAATGGACGGACTTTTCTAAGGGTCTCTTGCCTTTTTGCCATTCGACGACTGTCCAGGCAGTGTAGAAAATACATAGATTAACGACAGAATTCCATCAGGATAACGGGACATGGTCCTTACAAGGGTGGCTCTGGGGTGTTTTCTCCTTTTGGGGTTGGTAAATATTAGTGGGTTTAGTTGGTGTGGTGACTGTATTTCTGACTTGTTGCCTTTGTGTATACTGCCTTTCCCCATGTTGCTCAATGTGTGCTACGAACATATGACATTCTAGAAAGGTGTCTGGTCAATATATTGCCTCCATTGTTACCGAACTTCCTGATACACATTGGATGATGTTTATTGAAGATGATATTTTTTGAATAAATATGATGCCCTGCCCTTAGAATGGTTGTGAAGGCGCTACCTTTTGGCAAATAAATTTATGGCTGCAGTTAGCCAATGATGCTAAAAGGAGGGTCTGATAGAATTCACTTTTCAATGCCCCACCCATCTCTATTTTCATATGTAAGTTAGCATCATGTGACTAACTGCTGAAGTATGTGTGATGATATTAGTTTCCTTAGCTTAGCTCGTGTGCCTCCATTTTGTATATCTCCCTCAGCCTGCGAGTCGCACTCGCTCATCTGCCCCTCCCGTAGGAATAGAGAATTTCACTAAGACAGCAGTTTCTGTTTCTCAGCTAACTGTGGCCGAAACGAACAAGTCTCTTTATCAGTGATGTTCTCATGCCCCAGAGAGGCTGAAGCCTGGCTCCACGGCCTTGAGTAAAGATAGCGATGTATCCTCTGCAGGTGCAGATGCCTGCTGCATGATGCCATTGTTCCTCTCTCTGGTGTTCAGTAATTTTCCAGAAGGGGCATGTTTTACTTCACTGTACCATGTTATAATGTATTGCTGTGATGCTGAGAGTCAGTCCTCTCATCTGACTCTTAGGAGTGAGATCAGACAGGGCCCTCTCATATGGGAGTTTGTGGCCTAATAAATGTATAGTTTGTTCTTCTCCACTGTCCGGCTGACTTCTTACAGAGTTACTATAGGTGAGTGCGGTAAGTCACTCAGGTGGATTTGAGCCACGCTTATCAGGATGGTAAGCCTCGTGACCAATGCACTTCCTATCGCCCTATTTCTCTGCTTAATGCTGAGCCCAAGATCCTGGCTAAATTACTTGCGAATCGTTTACTAACGGTAATTTGTGACCTGATCCATCCGGATCAGTCCGGTTTTATCCCCAACGGAATATGGCGCTTAATCTTCGTAGACTTCACGGGGTTCTCGCGAGAGCTGGGACGCTGACCGAACCCGCCTTCTTAGCCTCTCTGGACGCCACCTCACCTTTGGGTGGCTCTTTCAAAGTTTGGTTTTGGTCCTAATTTTATTGCCTGGGTAAAGCTCCTCTATGACCAACCACTGGCCCAGGTGGTGGTTAATGGCAGAGTGTCTGGTTCATTGCCGCTCGGGCGTGGCACCCGACAGGGCTGTCCGCTCTCCCCCCTCCTTTTTGCCTTGGCACTGGAACCCTTGGCGGAGTGGCTCCGGTGGGAGCCCTCGATCAGGGGCATCCGATGGGCCCCTGATTTTGAAGATCGTGTCTCGCTATACGCAGACGACATTCTCCTTTATTTTACTTCACCTCAGAAGTCACTCAACGTGCTTTTTGATGTCCTCACCTCCTTTGGGAAGAATTCGGGTCTCGTCATTAACTGGACTAAATCATGCATTTATGTTATAGCGGGGGAGCTTCCTTCACTACCCCGTAGATTCCCGATCCAGGTGGTTGAGACTGGTTTCAAGTACCTGGGAATTTATATCTCCTTGGACCCCTCTGTCCGTTATGACCGCAACTTACATGCCCCTCTTCGGCGACTTAAATCGGATGTCCAGCGGTGGCGCAGCTTACCCCTATCTCCACTGGGGCGTGCGGCTCTTTTTAAGAGGATGGCTCTCCCTAGATTCTTGTACGCTCTGCAGAATTTTTTTGATCCTGTACCCTCTAGTTATTTCTGTGAGGTCGAGGGCCTCCAGAGGCACTTGATCTGGGACGGACGGGCACGTATCTCCCTGCCTAAACTCACTTTGCCATGGTACAATGGTGGCATAGCCCTTCCGGACATCAGGCGCTACTACTGGGCCTCCCAGTTGAGCGCGGTCAACCATGTAACGTACTCCCCAGGTCTTGTCCCAGCTTTTGCGATGGACAAGTTCCTCTTGCCGGGCGGTAACTTCAACAAGGCTTTGTATTCGAAGGAGCCATTCCGACTTCTGACTGGACCTACGATGTGTGCTGTGCGTGCGTGGAGAGATGCGAATGTTGCTACGGGCTGGGGCGATAGGATGACATGACTGACTCCATTGTATGACTCTGATAGGTTGGGTAGCCTGTGGCGAACGAAAGGGTTTGATAAGTGGGATGTGATTGGTATCAGTAAGGTGGAGGATCTTTGGTCCAAGGGAACAGTCAAGTCCTTCGACGCCCTTAAGGTGGTGTACCAGCTTGGCGATAATGAGTATTTCCGCTACCTTCAGGTGCACCATGCTTTGATCTCTGTTTTCCCTTCAGGGACGGAGATCCCCCAGTCGTCACCACTCGAGGACCGGATTCTGGATGGTCACGTGCCTGACAGCACGATTTCCTTGATTTATAAAAAGCTTATAAACACCAGGGCTGACCTCCACGTACGGCTTCGGGCCTCGTGGACGGCCTGGAATTAGACGACGAGGATCGGCAGATGGCTATCGCCTCCCCTAAGGAGGTGGCCATTCCAGCTCACCTTCGTTTTGTGCAACTGAAGATCCTCCATCGAGTTTACATGACTGGTACGTGACTGGTGCGAATGGGTTACTCGATCGATGGGCTGTGTAAGCGTGGTTGTGGCATGAGTGGTACCTTTCTGCACATCATCTGGGAATGTCCTGTGATATCCGCTTTTTGGTCCAGAGTGCATGATATTATGGGACGGGTCACCGGGGTCTCTCTTTTGCCTGAGGCTCGTCGTTGCCTACTTAACGTCTGGGAGCCTACGGACTGTACAGTTGCTCAGACTTTCTGGGTCACTCTTGGTAACATGGTTGCCAAGAGAGACATAGCTCAACTCTGGGGTTCCCATAGGCCGCCTGGGATACCAGCTTGGAAGGAGAACATGGACTGGTGCATGTTTCGGGAGAAGACGGTCTATGGGGCTCGGGCCGTCCTAGGAAGTGGGGCAGGATTTGGTCCCAGTGGAATGCGTATCGTGGAGATATCTGCACTCCTCCACTTGAGTATACTATTGATGTCCCTTTGTCCCCGTAGTTGACGTTCCAGATGATTGTCTATCGTGATATTTTGCGTAATTCTTTTCACCATTCCCCTGTCCCTAGACACATGTCGCAATATTCTTCAGAGTCTGATTCCCTCGCCCTCTCCCCTTGAGCCCTTAGAATCGCTCCTACCATGTGATTGTGTGATGTGTTTGTTCTATGTTTTCATCAAAATCATAAAATGAAACCTGTTTTATCCTTTGCTTTTTCTGTGATTTGGTGCCGGTACACCACTAAGCTGCCATTCATAGTCCTAGATGTACTGCCTCTATATCTGGCATCCAGATGTTTATTGTCATAGCGGCCCGATTGGGTTGTAGGCAGATGCTGTGTACTGTGCTAACTGAAAATAAAGGTTTAAAAAAAAAAAAGAGTCTTCACATCAACCACATTGATTCTTGGTCTCTGCCTGTACTTTTCCATGCTTTCAGGCCAGTGACCCAAGGGTTCAATATCCTTCCCACCCACTGAAACCAGGGTTCCACAATATATCTTCCACCCCCATCCCAACACTGACAATGCCCTTGGCATGCTCACTAGTGGGTGACTTCTTGGTACACACAGAATCTACCCTCTTGTGTCCTGGCTGTTGACAGTCATAAAACACACCAGCCTTTGAAGGATCATAATTCTTTCCCAGGTACTCCATCCCCTTGGACTGAGATGGGGCTTATGACTCCCTCCCTTGGTCATTCCTTTGGGTTCCTTTTCTTTTTATATTTGCCCATTTTTCCCTGAAGTGTGGTGGGCTGCCCCTTTTACCTAGGATCAGGCTGCCTTTTTTTCTTAGGATCACCTCCAAGGGACTTCTTGGGCACCCTGGTGCATACCCATTGGTCTGCCATCTTGTCCAGGTCTCTAGGACTAGACAGCTTGGAATCTACAAGTTGCTGGTGTAACTTCCTCTCCGATGAACACATCGAAAGATTATTCTGTTTGCTCATCGGAATATAGAGCCCTTCATAGATATCCACCTTGTTACCCTTAATCCAGCCATCCAGTAACTTTCCCTAAACATCCACAAAGCTCACTCATGTCTGTGTTGCCTCTTATGTGTATTCCTAAACTTCTATTGACACTCTTCTGGGGTAAGACCAAATAGCTGTATAAGTGCGGCCTTTATGTGAGTGTAAGACTCTGCCACCTCATCCTCTAGTATCAGGAGCCTATCTCTCCCCACCACTGGAGTCAGTTCCCACAATAAGGACCCCCAGTGTGAGCACACACCCCTCTGCTCCTAAGGGCTCCCTCATAAGATGCCACTCCCCTTGGCATTTTTAGGAATGATTCCTTTGGGCAGTCTAGGATCATAGGCACCTACTGCAGTCAGCTCAAGTCTTTGTTGCTGTCAACATTCTCTTAAGATGTCAGGACCAGTTTGACCCTTCTCACCCAAGGGTACATTTCCTCTCCTCCAAGGCCAGTCTCCTTGCCTTCAGTTCCAGGAGGCTTATTTGGGCCTCAAGGTTTCTCAGCCCCCCCTTTCAGAAGTGGTGGTCCTCTCACTGTCGAATGTTGAGGTGAGCCTGTGGCGGATGCTGAGGGTCAAGGTGTGATGATCCCTCCATCCACGTCATAGATGACGCTCCTGTCCTCCTCTTCTTCCCTACTCTCTGGAGTAATCTAATTCTCCAACAGTGCTTGGGCTCTGCCAACCTCCGCCAAGGCTGTGTTGGCTCTCTCAAGATCCTCTTTCTTTGCTGAGGCTTGCAGGTTGATCTTACTATCATTGCACAGGATTCTCAAATAACTGATCAGTGAGAGTAGACAGGGAGGTCAAGACAATCTCCATTTTTCCTAGCTCTTTTCCCCACTTGTACAAACTTTGCAAATCCTTTGGCAAACTTTCATAATTTTTTTCAAAACTTTGTAAAAGTTTGCAAACTTTTAGAAACAATACTTAGGATACTCCAGAACTTGGCAACTCAATTGGAAATTTCAAGAACTTCCATTGAGGTGTTCAACTTAATGTTCCCTTTCAATTAGTGGTGACTCTCGGCTTGAGTGACCAAACTGCACTCTGATGACTCTACCTGGCTCAGCAGATTCTCAGGCAAGTTTTGAGGTTCGGAACTCAGTATCCCAGACTGCACTTCAGTGGTCAGCAGCAGTCAGGCACTCTTTGCTACCAACCTGCCAAAGCAGGCTTCTTTGCCTTTTATGGCCCTGTAGCTGTAACATGAATTAATGCAACTGACCCACGGAGTCACTTATTCTGTCTGTGGCTCTGAGACAACTTTTTCTCAAGCAGGGCACCACAGTCACGGCTCTCTGGTTTCTGGTTTCTAGTGTAGCATATAGGATGTAATATTCTGCCCACTTCCAAAGATGGTAGGACCCCTCTCTTAGTTTGTGTGTTCCGCACACTCTGTCCCCTGTGTAATTGGTGAGCAGACAAAATATTGTAGAAAAAGTATTGCGTAGATAAAATATTGTGTCAAGAATATTGAGGACACAAATATTGTGAAGGTAAGTTTCTATAAGTTTTACTATGTATATAACTCCACATATATGTACCTTGACAATGTATATATCATCAAGGTACATAGATTAAGAATATTAAATCTATAAGGGCCATATATATCATAGTTCCGTTTTGCGATTTCTAAATAGCGATTTTTAAGGAATCGCTATTTAGATATCGCAAAACGGTATGTATGTAAAAAATAGATTTTTTTTTGCGATTCCTTAATCTTCCTTATTTGTGAATTCGCAAGTTGCGATTTCGTAAATAAGAAATAATTTCCCATTCATTCCTACGGGCCAGGAGGCCCATAGGAATGATTGTGAAATGCATTACATTTTGCGATTCGCAATTTGCTAATCGCAAAATGAGATTGATTTCAAGGGTGCAGAGGTGTCTCAAGGACACCCTGCTGCACCCCTGAAATCAGCATGTGTGTGCATATGGCGCACATACATGCCCTATGGGCATGTATGTGCGTCACATGCCACATTCAAAAATGCCAATTTGTGCATTTTTACAAGAAATCGCAAATTACCCCTATTGAAAGTTGGTGGTAAATTGTGATTTCTTCAGCTTAATTCGCTACAGAAAAATGCTTCATACATAGCATTTAAGGAATCGCAAAATTGCAATTCCTTAAATGCTATAGCAAAATAAGGAATCGCAAATTTATACGATTCCTTATGATGCGATTGTTTAATACATATCAAAAAATGCAAAACAGCCTTTTGCGATTCGCAAAGGCCAGAATTCACTGAATTCTGTCCTTTGCGAATCAAAAAAGGCTTGATACACATGGCCCTAAGTACCTATTTGCACTTACCTTCTCATTATTTTGGTTCTCCATATTTCTGACATGATATGTGTGTTTCCAATATTCTGTCAGTGATCCAATGCCAGCCTGTCTACCAGAACAAAAGAGCATCCCCTCTTGTGTGTGCCCACCATTTGTCCTTCAAATGTGGCTTCCCATTGAAGCTTGCCTTTAGGGCTCACACCCTGTTCGACCTTCTGTCCAGGGAGAAGTCATTCTTCTCCAAATAGCAGACCCTTTGTTTTCCTTCCTAAGAGTCCTTCACACTTCCCCCCAGGAGGGCAGATGGCTGTTTAATGGCCAGTAATCGTAAACGTCACCGGAAAGTTTTGGGCAACAAAGAGGCTGTCTGTTAAAAATGCCACTTGAGCAAATGTTACATTAAATTCAACTTGAGCATCAAGTCAGGTTTAATGCAGCAGTTATTTTGATACCTAGAAGTACCAGCTTTAACAGACCCATTCAGAAGTTAGCACAACTGGTACTCACCAATGGGGCTACCAGCCTTTCTGTAGTAATAATGACAAATACTCTCTTAGCCTATAACAGGATTCATCCAATGGCTCTTAGAGTTGGCCTACCCTTCAGCTAATTTCTGCGCGTTGCAGAACCTGCTCCCATAAAGAAGATTACATGAGAGAAGCCTTAATTCTAAGAGACAAATTTATGAATAGAAGTTATTCCAAGAAAATAGTAAATAACTCTCTCAAATGTACATAGTACTCTCCGAAAGAGTAACTACTTATAGCCAAAAACAAAACCCCTCTTGAAAAATTGATTCATATAACCACCTTTTTGCACCCATACCAACAAGATTCACAATTTGATTACAAAGAATTTCAATGGTTGAAAGCATTGATCCCACTCTAGAAGCCTATATGTTTGCGTTCATATGTGGGAAAAATATTAAAGACCACCGGGTACACTCTTCCACACAATGTTCGACTATTCCTAAACCTAGAACATTAGAAACAACATAGGGGAAAATGTAATTTCCGCTGTGGGAATTATATTGCATGTACTTTCTCTTTTGAAACAAAAGTCTTGAACATGGTAACATTAAGCAAGAACTGAATTTCTTTTCCAATTATAATTCAAGCAACGTGGTATACAGTATTTGGTGTCCATGCAAACTACCCTACTTTGGGCAAACATCTCAACCCCCCAAGACACAAACATGCCAACACCAAAGCAGGATAAGATGTACAGTACTGAATGGACCTTTGGTCACTCATTTAATTGAAAAAAGATAAGTGACGCAGCTGCCATCCCAGAAAGAGATGGAGACATCTCACAGATACTACAGAGGATGGAATGGGTTAACTCCATTAACCTCGGACTGAATATCTCAGGGAAGTGGTGAGACTTTGTTGTAACTCTATTGAAGGCATTTCTGAAACTAGCTCAAAAACTACTATGATCTACTGTGTTGTTCAAATGTAATTATTTTTATATGTATATATTTTGATATTTTTATTTTCAGAAGAATCACCCATAGAAAGAAACAACATCCTTCTCCCCCCCTTTCATGGAACTCCTTGAGGCTGTGAAGAGCCCAGAGCTGCACAATCTTTGTGCATTTCTTTTTCCTACTCATCTAGCGACGTCTGGCAAGAAGCCCGGGGCACGCTGCTCCTCTTTACATTTAGCATGGGGGAGGCGCGTGATGCATATCTGACATTTGGCAGAAGGAGGTTCACTTCTGTGGTCCTCCTGAGATCAAAATGCAAGCAATTCATTGAGCATTTACCGCGCTGGGTGGTTGACTGCGACAGTCCACTCTTTTTGAAAAATATTAGAAATGACTCGATAACTTGGGCAAATGCTGCTAGTAGCTGAAACAGGGAACGCTAATGGGCTGTTTTGACCTAGATAACAGCTTAATCTTTCATACATTTTTTTGTGTATGGTAGAGATAAATTGTGATATGGATTGATGTATTTACTTCTTATTTTAATATTGGACATATTCATCCGCAACACAGAACTAGAATTGTCAGTTTTTCTTCCCCTCACAGGGGTAAGTAGCCCATATTTGCATAATCTGACAGTGTGTTGAATGATTAATTCATGAAACTAAAGCCCATGTTGGTAAATTCCACCTTTTTCTTTATGTATGTTTCTTTTCGTTAGTGCCCGGCTGGACCCCAGGTGAGTAACTACCCTTCCTAACCCCCTGTTTTTTGTCACTCACATGATTGCTGTGCACAGCAACACTCTGGCAATTTATTGCTGTATTGTTTCAGGTAATCCTCCTATTATGCAGACTATGCTTCTCTCCTCGTTCTCTCTCTGGACTGCTTTGTCATCCTCTTCATTACTTTATTCCACTCTGGACTGCTTTGTCATCCTCTTCATTACTTTATTCCAGGTGTCCCACATTGTTAGGTCCTGATGAGACCCCCTATTGAATGTGGGGTCGAAACGCAGTCGACATGCATCTAAAATGAAACCATTTTAAGACCCTAGTTAGTAAGATGTCAGAAGGCTGTGGATAATTGCTATGTATTACATAATTGTTGTTGTTATATACAATGAAACCTTGCTGTGTGTCACAATTTATCACTTTTTGATATTTAGATTCTAAGTTCACTTGGGACACCGAGCAATTTCTTCATCAGCAATATAATACAATTGTAATACTTACACAAACAGTATTTGGCCTCTAAATTGTGTTCTGTATAACTGTTTTTTTCTCTTTCAGCATCCTTATATCTATGATAATTGCCATTGTGCATAGTTATTATTAAGTATCCTGCACATTGTCCGCAGGAACCACTGTTCCCTTGTAATATATTAGATAACCTTCTTCCTTGGGATAAGGGTGGCCCCTGTTCCCTGAACACAACGTATTAATATACAGTACCCTGCCTTAGGGCTCATTAGGCCTGCCTTAGGAGTGACTTATGTATAGTTAAAAGGAAGGTCTGGACTTTGTTTCAATTTTATATACCAATGTCAAGATAGCAGTTCAAATACTGTTTTGCCAGCCAGCAAAAGCAGACTGAGAGTCCTGCTTTACTTTGCCACACTTGTGGTGGCACAATAGGAGATTGAGACCAAGGGGTAAACTTTAAGTTACAGGCCCAGGGTACCCTTTGTACCAGATTCGAAGGACTTATAAGTAAGAAAGCTTATAGTAATTGTGGGTGAACCAATCAGGCATACATGTTTCGAGGGTCAGAGCATTGGCACTGAGGCTTGCTTGGCAGGACTCAGTGCACCGTTGAAATCCCAGCAGCATCAGTCCGAACCTTTTGGTGTGATCGTGCAAAATGAGGCATTTCCTTACACTACCAAAGAGAGGGGTAAGGAGGAGAAAAATGTTTTTTTAACATCATTACAGCCTCCTTCAATGTGTGATGCATTGTGCATCACACCTAGTAAGAGGAATTTATATAGCACAGTGGCGGTTGCCATTTGTAGTTATAGTTAGGTTAAATATCTGCACAAAAAGTTCATTCACATTGGGTCCTTCTTGGAAAGCTTGTGAAGTCTGAGCCAAGGATAAGGGAATTCCCGCAAGTGCAATTTCCCATAAGAAAATTTGCTCTCACACACAGAAAAAAATGGCTGAATAGAATGATACCTAATTTGAAAAAAAGATATACTTTGACCTTTACCTTTGATGGTGCCAGATATGCTCTGATGGGAGCATTCAAAGTTGATAGCTGGATCCTGATTCACTAAGCTGGATGGGCACACCCTGACCACCAAACCCATGGTGAGGGTTTAGGAGGCCAGAAGAGGTCTCTCCTGGTGGCCCAGCAGAGATGAAAGGGCACCACAATTGTCTAAAACAGCCCACTGGGGTAGATTAAATGCTGAATAAATATTGTTTTCCCCTGGAACTGGCTAGGAATAGTCATGCACAGTGCTCCACTCCGAGAACCTTCCAGAACTGCCAGGGAGGGCCAAGCCCCTAGGGTCCCCCCAAGAAGGAAAACAAAAACAACGAGGCAGAGAGAGGATATGCATGGGACCCTAATCTCACAAGTCCATTCATCCTCAAAGGCCCTCATCTCCTTGGTAGCCGATGCAATGGAGGACGAAATAAGCACCAACGTGGTCTTTGATTTTCTGCTTCAGGGTCTCAAATCACTCAGGGGACCCAGAAGGAGGAGATTGGGCCAGGTGTCTTTTTACCCTCGTGCCTGGGTCTGGGAAGGACAGGGGCACCTGGACTCAAGTCTACTGCCCGCAATGACTCTGGGTGGGAAGATGGTTTGTTTTGCTTCCTCGAGGAGCATGAGGGGAAAGTCAGCTACCAAGCAGCACACAAGAGCTGAGCCAAGCATGCAGGGAGCTGGTATGGGCCATGGGAGCTCTCGAGCTCCACCCACAGCCCTTAATAAAAATTATGAATATGGCTGCCTGAAGTAGGATGGGGAGGTGATAATTTCTATTGAGTTGTTAGTGGCACCAGTTTAGAGTGTGTTTATAAGCACTAAACGTAAAATTAAAATAAGAAGTTCACACCACTTTTATGCAAGAAAAAAGAAAAGTTAAACAAGCTCCTTTAAGACCTTGAATTGAAGGAATCTTTGTTTCATCATCAATCAACAGGGCATGATTCTTTCTTTGTGCCATAGGTGAGGTGCATTCTGGCTAGGTAGACAAGTCAGATGATGGCATGGAAGAAGACGTATGCCCGAAACTAGAAGGTGTTGTACCTTTCTGGTTGGGAACTGTCTTGGCAGCTTCGGGTTTCAAAGCAGTATTAAGATGAAACGGATTGTGTGAGGAATCTATGAAAACAGCATGGTTACTGGTTTAAATAATTATTGTGAGGTTTGTAAGTTCACTGGAGGAAATGATGCAGCTTATATTAAAGGGAGAGCTAAGTAGTCAGTGTTAGGAAACTTAAGACTGACCTTGAGGAGAGAAACAAAATGGTCACTTATTGGGGACCAAGTGGCAATTGCTATGTGATCCTGGCAGTCAAACGTGGACTATGAGGTGTCCATAGAAGAAGAGTCCAAGTGCTCACAACAAGGGTGGGGGTGTCTTACATTGACGGGGAGGAATGGTTGTCAAGTGTGAGAATAACGCAGAGATGTCCAGACGTGCATTTAGAGGCTGTGCAGGTAGGCGGGGTGCAACTTAAAAACTTAAAAAAAACAAATATGATATTAACTCAAAAAGTTGAAGAAACAGGAGCTGTCCTGTTGTAACCTCAGTTAAAGTAAAGTAAGGAAGTCGTGAAATGCTTGTTCTAAGGAAATGTAGCTTTGGTGATACAAAACACGGTAGCATAAAAGCAAAGAGCTTCATCTGTCCTAAGAAAAAGGCAGGAGGGGAAGATGTAGCATGCAGACACACACATTACTTTAACGAAAAAAAGCACTTTTTTGTTGTTAAGTGAGTATGTGTTTCCCTTCTGCTATGCTACTTAATTTGGCAATGTTGAGGTGAAATGTAATAACACTTCGGTTCCTGCCATAAAACTGCCCATGGAATCAATGATTTCAAAGTATGCGATTAAGCAAATGGCCAGAAGATTTCTTGTTTCGTCTTAATACAGTAGACCTTTAAGGGGCACACGCTTTGCTGCTGCAGGAAAAGAATACTCTCAGGCCTTATGACATATTATGATGTATTTAACTATTTAGTGACTAGCGCCTCACAGCTATTAGGGCTTCCAATCTGTCGCTAAGGAAGGGGCAGCTGCTAAAGTAACTCCTACAAAAGACATGCTACTCCATCTGGCAAAATCAAGGTAACATGATTGAAAGAGGCTATCTAGAAAGAAATCACAGGCACAAGAGAGTTTTAGACATTAAGGCAGTTTTAGTGTAGTGGATTTGAGCCAGCAATCAAACGCTTTGCAAAGACCTTGCGTCAGAAAATGTATCCTTAATCTTTAACAAATAACAGACACTGAAAGTGGAAAAACACATACACCGTCCCACACACATTAGCTGCTAATAAAATCAATTCCATAAGTAAACGGGGATAAAAATAAAAAAGCCATATCTCTTTGTTTTTAGATGTAATGCCCCCTTCGACAAATAATCTGTTCTTCCTTATGCCTAAGTGCTCTTTCCACAGGGAACAACAAATACAGACATGACAGTCACACCCTGATGTTTCCTGTTTGAAAAGGGAAAACAAGTGTGGGAAACAGGCACCTTTTAGGTTATCGTCGCTTGAGCGCATTGATTCAATCTGATAAAGTGGTCATTTGATCTGTGGTGTGATGCTCTGGGAGGAGATCGAGGAGATGCTTCCAGTATAAATGTAGGCGTCCTGCATTGATAGATTCACTAAGAGCTTGAACAGTGTATTGTAGCTTAATACTCACTGCCGTCTCATCTCTCAGTCATGAAGATATCTGTGGTGTTCCTGCTGGTGGCCGTTAGCACTTGCTATGGTAACTAACTTTTATATTACAGAGTTGTGTGCACTGCTAATTTAAGGTTCTGTGTTTTGTTGTCTATCCATTTGTTAACTAGCACCTCCATTCACCTCTGGCTCACACAACAACTTTCAGAGTTGATTAATTAGAAATCCAAGGAAGTGGCATGATGTAAATTGAATGATGGGAATTTCAAGCACAGAATGCTAAGGGACTCCCGAGATTCCATTAAACTTTCACCCGCATAGAGCACCCCAAAAACCCTCAGCATCAATTAAAGTGTGGTTCAGGCTTGCTGCCAGTGTCTAGACCTTTGGGGATGGACTGTCGAGGCTGGCACCCGAGAGAACGAGTCCCACATGCAGCAGGGATTTGGGGGAAGAGAAGGTTTACAGTTTGTGTCCTTGTCCAGGAATTACTTTCTGAGTTTAAAAAAAACAGTTGAGTTTCTTGAAACCTGTGGGAAAATAGCACAGGATAATTATCAAAGAAGCACCCAGAAGGGAGACTCTGTTCGTCCGTAGTAAAGAGCTTTCTGTTTAGATGTGACTCCATGCCACCTGAAACTTTATAAATCACAGGCTAGAGGGAGAGTTATCCCAAGTGAACAGTTTTATGGTGCAACATGGCATAGGACGGCAGGCAGGTTTTTTATACAATTCTAAGCCCGTATAGAGATTTTAAAACTAGCTCCTTGCTTTTACGCCATCAACTGGAAATAAGTGGGCGATAAAGGGCACAAGGTAAGCTGTGGAGCCAAACCTTTAATATCTGGGGTTAAAAGGTGTGTGATATCACTTATTTTACGTCTAATATTTTTGTGAGTCAATGTTCACGAAAAGGTTGCATGTGTTAATGAACAAATGATATAGCGCTGGTCTGTAGCACTAAAAGGGCTAATAGGTGGTATATCCATGGTGAACATCACTGGCCTTCATTTTTACTCCCAGGCTTGCTATTAACTCCTGCTGGAGCAGCAATCAACACGGTCCTTGTTACACAGGATGTGGTGAAGGTGGGGCTTCCAACTGAGGTTCTAGTTACCATTTCCAAACAAATTCAATACTATGTTATTGACAATAAACAGGAATAATTCTGAACACGTCATTGTATTTTATGGAATTAAAACAAATGATCTGCATGTTCAGAGTTGCATTCCCCGCCAATTATCATGTGTGTATGCAGTGCTTAATGTATCAAGTCTAAAAGTAAAGTGAGTGACTGAGTGATTGTACAAAATGGAAAATATATTACAGTTCACGACACAAATGTGTTTGCCTTCAGAGAATATGGACAATACCAATAGCAGCATATTGCAGACTAAAGTCTTATGTTTTTGTTTGTATTCTAGGTTTTGTTCGCCCACATGGTGGTCATGTTCCCGTTCACCCAACCAGTGATGGTACAGTCCATAAAACAAACTGTCCTGTATTAGTGGTTAATTGCAACATCCTCCAAATAAATGTATGCTTTAAAGATCAAAAGCAAATCAGAAGCAAATCTCTAGAAATATCTCTTACAAGCTGCATTGTCACTGTAAGAAATGATAGAAACACCGCTGCGATCTCGCCGCTCATGCTTTGTGCACTTAGTACAATGTTGTGATCTGAATGTGAAGTCTTCAATGTAGTGATTTGTTGTAAAGTCCTTCTTAAACACATCAATTGGAAATAGAGAGATTTATGAATAATGTCAGAAAACAATATTTTTTTAATGGAGCATGTGAAAGTTTATAGATTTGTATGTCTGACCAATTGGCATGCTCTGTTGTATACTTTAGGCTCATTCCATTTGAACATAGCAATGTTATGGATTATATGGTAATTAGCTACTTGCTCTGCTAAGTAATGTGTGGTAATTACCTGTAACAAGTGGTTAGAGGTGTGGGACTCTTAAGATGTAAATGCTTCATTCTGATCTGGATACTGAATGATGTATTGTCCTAAATGTTGTAAAGTGTATACAAATGAAGTAAATGAGAGTGTAGGTGAAAGGAAAATATATAAAGTGCATAAAACACATTTAATTGACTATCCGACATGTGGCATATTTCAAAGTGAGGTCTTACACGATTATATTACTTTTGTAGGTTATGTGCGCCCACCTAGTGGAGGGTCGGTCCCCTACACAAACTGTCTTGATAAAGTGCTGGTAAGTTTAACACTTGAAAGGTTGTTGCTGGTAGCATTACTCGAGCAAAATGTACATTTTAAATTAGTGTATTGTGTGTTAACTAATTTGTAGCTTCTATCAGGATCCATTGCTGTGAGCATTTAAGTTCTGACCTGTCGAAGAAGATTCAGCGAGTAAGCACCTCCACGCTAAGAGGAGAGTGTTAGTGAAGCCTACAAAGTACTATGACATTTGCTAAGAGTAACTACAATAAATAACTTTTACCAGTGAGATTGAGATTTTGATGTGCATATTAGTATTAAGTGTAAACCCTTTCAAAGTTGTAGGCAGGGCAAATCTGCAATAATGTTGTCTCACATATGCTGGCTTCACATAGGAAATGTCAGTTTTATTTTGGGTTGTGTTAATTTTATATTAAAATACTAAAAAAGGTGTAGTAGAGATATGCCAGAAGGATATACACAGAGACTCTAAAGCATCATATTAAAAGACTTTAGCAGATTAACTCCATCCTCATGAATGTTATTCAGTCATTTATCATTTAGGCATCATAATGATGCATTAGTTATGATCCTTGGATTCAACATAAACACTGGAGAATATAATATGGCACTATACATCTCTTTGAGAAATCAAGATGGGACTAGGTGGCTAAACCATTATACATAAACGACTACTACATAACTGTACTTTAATCCTCTTTTAGAAAATTGATGTGAAAAACCTTCTGGCTGCATTACAAGAACTTTTCTGCTCATACCAGAACTGCAAGGTAAAGATATTTTCTTCTCATATGCTTATTTACAGAGCATGTTGACCAGTCCAATCAATAGCTCCTCTGGGACTCCACTCAGAAGTTTCAGCATTTCCAATAACATTTCTATATATCATTGTCTCCCTGAATGAACTCTTCTAACAGAGGGACCCTTATTACATCCCATAACCTTTCTCTTTCAAGGTCGTCAGTCTTTTATGATAGCCCAGTCTGGAATACTTGAATGGCAATAAAAGAGCCACATCAGTGCTCACTTCCTGAGTGCTCCCTCCCACATGTAGTCTCCCATCAATGTTGAATAGGAAAGGATTTCTTGCTGCCTAAGTAATTCCTCTGCCCATAATTATCACTATCACAAGCTCAATAATTAGTACTGTACCTTTGGTGTGTCCTGCAACTTACTTCGTATTTGTGTGTGCCACACACTTTATTGTTATCCAGATTTTGTTCTTTGCCCCGTAACGCTGGCAATTCTTTGTGCTGTAAACCTTGCTGTACATGATTCCAGTTTCCCTACAGTGGGGTGTCTCCCACTTTATGTAATCTAGACTCCAGTGCCTTAGATTCTATGTGCCCTAGCAGTCAAAAAACATCACTGTCTGGGTCTCTACAACTCAGTGTCTGTAACTCTGTATCCCCTCTACCAGTCTGGTTTCCTGCAACTAAGCATACAGATCCACCAGACTGTGTTATTTGCACCACAATATATACTACACTGTTTAGCATATATATCAGTATTCACAAATCTGTAAAACCCTCACGTCAGTGTGAATTAGTTAGTGTACCCTGCATATCCAAGCCATCTAATGGGTGTCCCCAACATCACCATTTTAAAATCAATTTATGAATCAAATAGAAAATGTTATTATTTTTAGATAATGAATGTTAAGCTACTGGAAACCTTCCTCAGAAAGCAGGACAGATGAACAAACTCATCAATAATTTCTTGGGGCTGTTGGCAAGATTGTCCCTATTAATGCATAACAGTAAAACATTCTGATGGACCTACATACAATTTAATAATACAACCATATTCACAATTATGATCTTTTTCAAGAATTTCTGCTCAAACTATATTTTGAAAAGGCTCAAAAGAACCACAGGTGCTCCGATTTGTAATTGAAGGATCATTCTTTAAAGCAAAAAGCTGAACTAGGGGACCCCAAGTCTCATCATCCTTTGCCAGTCACCTGAGGAGGATGTAAACCCTTCAGCACTGTATAGTACAATTGACATCTCTGTGGCATGTGACATAAGAAGCTGTATGAGGGGACTGCAAGCCCCATCATCCCTTGTGAATACTCTGAGGAGGAGGTGGGCCATCCAGTGCTAAAATAGTGCCAGAGACATCCTCGCAGTGCGGGCCATGCCCTGGTTGCACCCATGCAAAGCCAGGGCCAAGTGCATGCCTATCCGCTCCTGTCAAAGACAGGATAAGGCAGGGCAAGACCACCTCCCTTGGATGTGCTATTACAACTACTTAATAATGGATGATATTTGCTTGATAAGGTACTGTTTGATTTACCCACCTTTCAAATAACAGCCCGTAAGACTATATAATTGAATATATTTTATTCAAACTAGTGTTGGTTCCTTTCCCCTGAATCTGATTTTCTTGGCCTTAGTTTCTGCGATTGTGACAGAAACTGGTTCTGCTGCTATGGTAAAAAGCAAAGCGGCCTCCAGCCCTCAAGATCTTCAGAGCAGGAAAAATGCAATGAAATACACTGCATACAATTGTACAGTGTAGGATATGCACATTTTAATCGAGGAGCCAGAATGTATGTTAAATAAGATATGCATAATGGAAGTGAAACCAAGAATGTTGACCAAAATATTTGAGGAGAAGAGTCCTCATAGCACTTCTATCACCACAGCCAACAATCCCACTGACAAATGATTCCAACCAGGCTCATGAGGACCCAAAAGACAATTTAGTCAGATCTGGAGGCTCTACATCTCTAACTCCACACATTGTTTGTTCTAACATGTTTTCGCCCTTAGAGAATGAGCAGTGCAAAACCCTGAAATGGCAGGGGAAGTGGGAGAGGATGTGTGTTCTGTGGCATTTTAGGATTTAGCTCCATCTCAAAACTACATACTCTTGACCCCCATGGAGTTTGGAGAACTTGGCATGTCTTTAACAATGAAGAGCTAAGACTACTTGAAAAAAACAATGGTGATGTTGATTGATGTATTTCATAGTCAGATCCCAGGCTTAACACTGATTACCCCATCCGCAGTTGATACCAGTAGTAGTGAACACCTTAATACTTCTGTGCCTGGTACAGGTAGAGTTTTAAATAACTAGAGGAAAATGAAGACTGAGAAAGCTAGCACAAAAGAATATTTGTTTTATACAAATGAGTGAGAAGTGGACACCATTGATCACACACCAAGATAAGTTTCTGGCGATGGTATGGTAATGGTAGAACTACATCACATAATTATAATCCCTCAGAAAGTGTACCTAAACCAATACCTACATTATAAACTTATAAACCCTTTGAAATGGCCCATCAACCCTTCAGACTCACATTTGTATGCACTGATAATAAAAGGAGCTTGAGGAATGTTTTCAATTTTACTTGTGATTTAACTCTCCTCATTAGGATCCCAGTAATTAGAGCTAGCAATTACTTGGTTGTCAACACAGCATCACCTACTTATGGTATCCCATCTGAGAGTGAGATCTATATGATTAACATAACATAACATAACATAACATGTGTATTTGTAAAGCGCACGTTCACCCTTGGGTATCTTGGCGCTGAATAACAGATGTTTATTGTTACCCAACTCAATGGTACTCATTTTATCGACCTCAGTTGGATGAAAGGCTGAGTGAACCCCCGGGATTTGAACCTGTGACCATGAGGTCGAACACAGGCCCCTGCAATGGACGCATTTGTCCACTGAGCCACCAGACCCGGATAGGGTCCTTAAGCAAGTTGCATTGGAGAACAAGGTTGTTCACTGGATACAAAATGTTCACCATTACTATTCGGTCACTTATTCAGACATAATTGGTGTGAAATGCTATCCACACACTAGTGGAGTTTTGTAAATCCTAGTTTAGCTAAGGGAATAGTCAAGTGTGGCACAAGGAGCGATTCTCCACTTTAAAATGGCCACACTATGGGGCATATTAGCAAGAACCTCCTTAAAAGGGCTTGCCTATATGCTTTATAGAATTCCAATAGAAGCCCAGGTTAGATGTGCAGGACATCTAACCTGGGCTTCCATTGGAATTCTAACATGAATATTAGCAAGCCCATTATCGCCTTTTTAGCGTCAGTTTCCTGCCTCTAAAACGGCAATAACTTTAACGAGGTTCTTGCTAATATGCCCCTATGTCTTATAAACACCCAAAAGCAATAAACTCCTAGCTCAAACAATCCTTTGAAACCCTCATGTGCAACTGCTGACACCCTATAAAAGGGTTCAGGAGGATCACATTAACTCAACAGGAGGGGAGAAGTGTGGCTCACTGGTTAGAGGAGGCAGACCTGAAAGCAGAGGTCAGCCCACGACCAGGGTTCAATTCCCGGCTCGGTGGGGTCTTGAGTCCTAAAATGTCCATGGACTCGACAATTCTCGCTCCGGTGCCTACTCGATTCACGGGTTCACACTCTGCGACTCTGGGCAATAGCTTGCTTAATCTCCACAACGGCCCCTCGCGGCGGGATGCCTGGCTTTCACCTTGCGGATACCCTGCCGGGGTTATCTCTCAGGGGAATACCAGGACGGGTTCCCTAAGCAAGCGCTTAGAGACCGGTTGGTGATTTGCGCTGTATAAATACCTGTACATTTACATTTACATTTATTACCACAATGTCTATCTCAAATGCATTTGTATGTACTATTAATGATTTATTTTAGGTAAACCAATCCTGAGACTCAAAAACTCAAAAGCAATAGCTCATAAATGGGTATCTCCAAGCTTAAGACCGGCCTAGTATCAGCAGTACTCCCTTTGTCCAGTCTAGTGTTAGCTACAATGTTATTGTCAATACTACACTTGATAATAAGGTGAGCAGATTAAAATCCATAGATTGTTGGAACGCCAACGCCCATTAAATGTGTAAAACCTAGAAAGATCACTATAATAAGCTCAAAATCAAAACAGTAATATAGGGATTGAGGTCATTTTATAGATAGCTTTGATTTCTGTTTATTCCAGGAACCAGGGGCTACTGCTGCTTAGTATTTGAGTAGGAATTTATATAAGGCACCCATACATCATGCTCAGTGCAAAAAAGATCAGCTAGAATTTTATCCAAGCCTGGGACCTTCCCGATTTTCCCTGCAGTTATAGAAGATTGAGCTGTAGAAGTTTCCAAGTTGTGGACAAAAATTCAAGTGCAGGCCATGCTTCTGGTGGTTTGAGCATTTGCCTGAGAACTTCATTGTCTGTGGTACTCAGCAAATTCCCACTGGCTCTTCAGACATACTAGGATTAAACGTAATTACTTTAAATATTGTGAAACCTGTTTTCCTAATCAATATCTACTGTAGATGCATCAAGCCGTTCTGCTGGTTTGATAGCTTTCTAACCTCTTACAGCAAAGATTATCTTATAATCATTGGGGGACACTTTAATAAGGCATTTGAACCCTCTGGGCTGGTAACAGATTTAGCATAGGATGAAGATGCCTATTGCGGCATCCTGGAATTACCTGCACCCCTGAAGATACAATTTACTAAAGTTGCCCTGCAACTAGGTGTCATCGTGTTATTATACTGTCTACAGGCTTACAACGGTCATTGCCCCTCGTAGATTGTTGCAGCACCAACTTTTAATAGAGAAACATATAGTAGCTTTATTGATTATTTACTTCTTGATTATTACAAGAAATTATCAATATGATAGTTGTTCCATTCCCGAGTCCTCCATTTAACTGGATCCTTGATTGAAGATTTATCAGCCACTGGGAAAGCTGGAGGCAACAAACTAGTTATCACCAATAATAGAGGCAATGAAAGTGGGGAAGATTGTTGGAACCCCAACGCCCAATAAACCATTAAATGAAACCATTATTCCTGTATTGGATTTTGTAATGATCATTTAGATTGCCCCTCGTACTAGTGTAGGCACACAATACATTATTTACTAACATTAAAGAACTTTTTGAAAGACATCAAAGCGAGTACAAGTCTGCCTAGAGAACAGTAGTGATTTAATCGTGACTATCAGACAGGAAAGAGTCTGCTGATTGCTGCTATGAGGCAGGGGGCAGAGATAAAAGTACGAACTAACAAGAAAAGCTTACAAAAAAACTCACTGAAGACCAGTGTTTACCTGGGAAACACAAAAATTTACTAAAAGCAGCAAAACTTAAATATTTTAAAGTATTTCCAGAACCAGAATCAGAATTAACTTAATTTGGGTTGCAATTTTTACCAGTAAAAGCATAAAAAATATGACAATTAAAACATAAAATATAAAAATAAAATAATATATCTGCACATAAAAGCAACCGCAGAAAGTAAGTCCAAAATAGCAATAGATTGGAAGAGCATAGTGCCATGGGCGTTTACAGCATATTTCATAAAGGAGCCAATATACAGGGTGGCTTCTTCCTCGAATAATTGCAGTAAAGAAATATAGGCTGCTCTACAGTGCCTAATGTTATAAAAAGTAATTTTTTAAGTGGAATTAAGAACAATATTCTATATCTTTCATAAAACTTGCAAAAAGAATATAAGGTGCATTATTGCTTGTCTTGAATTCCCATCCCATTGGCATGGACTGATATCTAGATTTTGCTTAAAGCTTAGAGGGAACACAACACATACTTAGCAGTATCAACTCATAGGTGAAAAAGTAATTAACATTCCCAGTGCCCTTGTGCTTGCCACAAGAAATCAGTAGGGCAGTTAAACACATTCAGGCCACAAAATGTGCCATCCTCGCCATGTTGTTTAAGCGCCTTGTAGTCTCAGAGTTATAAATTGCTTGTAAGACATTAAGGGCATTACAGATACTCAGCTTTTCCAAGGCACTCTGCATACCAATTTTAGAGTATTTAGATTTGACAAACGCCAACCATGGTATTCAAAGGCCGTTATCAATTCAATTCAATATAACTTTATTCGGTTATTATGTAAAAAAAAAATAACCATAAAAGTACAATTATTATATCACAATTTAAAAATTTGTAGAAATATAAAAACAATCATGGTACATTAACAATACACTGATTACATTTCATACATGAATTAATTTCTGTGATCTAAAAACATTTTTTAAGAACGCAGAGACAGATGCAATAGTTAATATGTTATCTAATTTCTGAATGGCTAAAAAGGCAGGGCGACATTGCCTAAGTTCCATACTCTTCCATATTGATACAATCCATCTTATCCTAGGAATAATGTAAAACTTACAGAATAACATGATATGCATATCCGATTGGCTGGAGAAGTCGTCACATGGACATTTGCAAAGTTGTCTTGTCAAGTCATTCATCTTGGGGAAACTTAAGAATCTAAATAAAATATTGAACCGAAACCGTGTGAAAAGAAACCTTTCAAAATCACTCATGTGTAGCTTAACATACGGTTGAATATTAAAAGTAGTTATTGTTAGGTGGTGAGCCACCACAGTAAGTTATTTCGGTATTAGTTCTATAATCTCCCAAATGGGTCATACAAAGATTTTTAAGTTCTTTCCTGGAGACATGACACATTGATTGTATTCTTGGTGGCCTATTTGTGCGAGGAACATCTTTACATAATTTAACCATCCTATCTTGCTAACATTACCAAGGCTCATCACACCCTTCAAGATAAAACGGTAAAAAAACACACTCCTCAGTAGTCCATACCCTGTGCCACAGAAGAACCGGTTGTACCTTGATAACATCTTCTAGGTATGGTTGTCCTAGTTCAGCATGGCAGATAAACGTGGAAACACTATCTGGGACTGCTAAGAGGTATCTCATAAAACCATTTTCTGCCACCTGTAGTGATCTCACATTTGCATAGCCCCATATTCCTGAACCATAAATTGCAATTGCTACACAAGTTGCTCTATAAAAGCATAAAAGTTCCCCAATCGGTCATCTGCCCATTTTTCTACTAAAAATAGTCAGGGCCATTAAGGATTTACAAAACAACAACCTTCTTGATTTTATCGCGTTATTCCATGAGCCGGACTGATCGAACAGTATTCCCAAATAGGGAAAAGTGGCGGTAAAATCCAGTGGTTTTGAATTAATGTACATCGCTTTTTTCTTTTTATCTGCACCAGACCCGCAATTCATACAGAAGGTTTTTGTACAATTATTTCTGAAATCCAAATTTGTCATGAATTGGGAGAAAGATGTAACCCTCCTTTGCATGGCCACGGGCGTTCGGGCCATCAAGACCGTGTCATCCACATATAGGAGTGCCAGGACAGATCTATTAGCTATCATGGGCATGCCCCTGCACTCCTGCAACAATGTTCTTTCTAGGTCATTAATATAGATAGTAAGCAAGAAGGGGGCAAGAACGCATCCTTGCCGCACTCCTCTTGAAATACTAAAAGGCCTAGAGCACTCTCCATTCTTACCAAATGTAACTGTGGCTCATGCCCCCGAATAAAGCTCACTGAGGAAAATAATTATGTTTTCATCTACCCCTAATTTTCCTAATATCAACCATAGCTTGCTGTGGGTGACGCAATCAAAGGCTGATGTTAAGTCAGCAAAGGTTAAAAATGTGCGACCTCCCTTGGCTGTATTATATTTTTCTAAAAGAATATGCAAGTTAAGACCCTGGTCCATGGTGCCAAGGCCCTTCCTAAATCCATATTGAAGATCATTAACTAATGTTCTTCAGCCCATGATTGAAATCGATTTAAAATCACGCGACCGATAATCTTAATTGTTGAGTCTAGTAATGATATAGGGCGATAGCACGAGCAACTTGTTCTATCTCCGCTTTTCAAATATGGGTACAATAATAGACTCATACCATGACAGTAACAATCCGGTCGAACAGCATGCATTAAACAATTGTGTAACGAGTGGGCCCCATAGAGCCACGTTGTTTTTGAACAAGTCAACCGGCACCCCGTCCGGGCCTGGAGCCTTTCCTCCCATACTAGCTTTAGTACTAGGTAATACCCAGATCCACTCTCTTGAAAGTATGTGAGGGCTCCTCGTCCACTACACTCTCAGTTTGTACCTGCTCTGATGTCATTGAGGCACTATATGAGTCTGCGTAATGTAATAGCCAGTCACTCTCTGATATAGCTATCTCTACACTTGCTTTTACTTTAACATTTAAAAAAGGAGCATTAACTACTTTTCAGAAAGCTACAGTATCTTTTTTCAAAGAAGCCTCACACAAAGAATCCCATGCTTCCTTTTTCAGTGCATCCTTTCTTTTTTTCAGGATCATCTTATAGATCTTTCTCAAATCCCTTATTAAAGGCTGATCTTTATCATGAGCATTTAGGGCATGCTTAAGATTAGAATAAGCCTTAGTGCAAGCTGTCGAACCAACCTACTGTATTTTCTCTAAGGTAATTCGTTTCTACCCACAGACTTGTTTTAATATGTGAGAAAATTACTGCAAAGTTTTTAATAATTACAGAACTGTCTGAATTTTCATCCAGACAAACACCAATACTGAATTCGCATTTCTTTACTAGATTACAGAGAAAATCTTCTGAGATGACCTTTGTCCATTTTAGGGAATGCCCATTTTGTCTATTCAGGACTTCCTTGGTGAACTATTTTTATTTGGTTCTTGATGAGATGTTATAATTTTGACACTTAGGGGAAAATGATTGCTTAGAGCATTATCCAGGGTATTAAAATTCTTGACTTATCCACTATAGCTAGCAGATATCAATATATAATCAATTATTGAAAAAACACCTCTGTCATTGAATGTGGGACAAAAAGGAACCTCTGGTTGACAAATTCTATTAGCAAAGCCCAAGTCACAGGTAAACATGATTTGATTCACAAGATCCTCGCATACAGTGTGATCAAAGAGCGTTAGACTGGTCTCTGTGTCCAGCATTATACCGCATGTCCCTAGCTCCCCTCTTTTACATAATGAACAATTAAAATACCCTCCCCAAATAACAAGAACCTCCTTAGTTTTCCAACCTAGCAAACTTTTAACATCTATCCTCAATGCTTTCAGCATGTCTTCCATTACCTCTGAGGGAGCATTATTGTAAAAATTTACAATGATCAAACAGAACAATTTATCAATATGTATCCTGATGGTATGATAATATCTATTGTTATGGGGCATCTCTATTTTCTCACATCTAAGAAGATTTGATATGTAAGTACAGAGCCCCCCTTTAGCCCTACCATATGTTGAGCCTATCGCTGGTGTAAATAATGTTTTAAAACCACACAGATGATGGGCCTCTTTAACCCAGATTTCTTGTACACTCAATATGTCATACTCATTTACAAGATCAATCCAAATTTGATTAGACACCTTTGTTTTTAGGCCTGCCACTTTCCAAAACATGATTGACCATTCCAACTTTTTCGTTGTACTATCTACCCGGCCAATGCAACCAAAATTATCACTAATATTGATGTAATTTTCAGTCGTAAGATTCGCTACTATGCCGTGTTCCTCCATTACTCCAAACTCTTCAATATTAGGTACCCCAGATCTCAGACAAGGATCTAATTGAGAACAATTTACTCCATCTAGGGGATCACCATTTAAATGTTTTACATTTGGTAAATTTAGCATCACATTAACAATAGGGTTCCCCGGACTCAGTCAATCTACTCCTTCAAGCCCATAAAGCATGTCAACGCGATTAAATGTCAGGATGTTAAATTGTTTTTTATGCATGATCATGAAACCTCCTCATTGTACCCCAGATGGATACAAGTTTGATGGCACGCTAAAGGAGGGAGAGTAAAAATAACTTAAATCAAAAGTTTGTATTCCACTTACCCCTCTTCGGTGGTGCCAGGCACAAATGTGACGAACCACCCGTCTATCCCTAAAATTATCAATGATACAATCACCAGCTAGGTCCTTTTATCCATGGCCCACCCAACTTACTCTTCGTGCATACAATATCTCACTATGTATGTGAGAAGGGTGGGGTCCATTGTTGTTTAGCCAAAAGTTTACCTTATTTTTTAATTCAGAATAAGTTTCTATTTTATCATTGTCCAACTCAGGAACCCCAGTCAGAACGACAACATAAGGAAAGGAGATTTGGTGGTAAATCAATGCGCAAATGAGTGTGCTTTGTTTTTACAGGATTTGTTGTTTCCTTAACTACACATGTTGATTTTTGGTCCTGTCCCAGAACCCGGGATCCCGTTTCCAGCCCCCCTCCCCCTCGCCCTTGACATCCCTCTCTTCCTTGTGTCAATGTCCCACTTTGGGCACTTATGCCAACATGGCTAGTTCCACGTGACAATAAGAAAGGTGTATTAGAAGCTGTTGGAATGTGCAATGGGGGAATTATGGTTGTAGGTTCTCGTGTTATGTTACTTTCCACAACACTTGACTTGGGTATACTCTTTACAGATTTTTTCAGGGTATCAAAATTTACAGTGGTTAGCTGTTCAAATTTACCCAAACTTTTGCTAATCATTTTCAGCCTCTCTGATAAGGGTAACATTAAGGAGTTAGGGCCAGATGTAGGAAGGCTATTACCCGTCGAAAACTGCCGAAATCGGCCGTTACCGACCGGTAATAGCCTTTTCTGATGTAGGTGGCAAATTTACCGATTCGGTAAATAATGAATCGGTATTTACCGATTCAGTATTTACCGAATCAACATTTACCGATTCCGTATTTACCTAATCGGTAAATGACATGTAGGAAGCACTTTAAAGAGTGCTTCGGTGCTTTAAGGATTCATTATTTACCACCAACTATTAGTTGGTGGTAAATAACGAATCCCTCTGTAAATGCAAATCTGTGCATTTACACCTGTGCCATGTGACAGACATACATGCCCTTAGGGCATGTATGTGTGCCACATGTGCACACAAGCACTATTCAGGGGTGCAACAGGGTGTCAAAGTGCCACCCTGCCACCCTTGACTCTTTCCCTATTTTAACGAATCGATAATTACCGATTCGGTAATTGACATTCATTCCTATGGGCCTCCAGGCCCATAGGAATGAATGGCAATTACTGAATCTTAAAGATTCGGTAATTTCTACCGAATTATTACCTACATAGCATTTACCGATTCTGAAATACAGAATCGGTTAAATTCGGTATTTTAGAATCGGAAATCCTATTTACCTACATCTAGCCCTTAATCAGTTGTTCTATTTTCTCCATAAGTCCCTCAAAAATTTGGGCCGAAGGCAGGGGAAGATCAATCGACTCTATCGGCAAAGCCCTTGACGGGGGATTAGATGTTGGTGAGAGTGCAATAACTGATGGAGCAGAGATCTCAGCTTCACCATTCTTAGTTACTCTAGACATTTTCGTTATCTTTGGACATCTACCCTTATGAGTACCCCCTCCATGCTTCCTCTTAGCAGTGGGTCCTGATGCTTGTTTTAATGGTTTTAATGGTTGGGAGTTAGAGTTAGGTTTCGATGTAGACCTTGTAGGTAAGCCTAAAGCTGTTTTATTAAATCTATCATCCAAAACGGAATCATTAATTAAAGCAGAAGGACTCCGGTCTCTTATCTCAAGTCGGTTTGGCAACCCCTGTAGCTGATGGTCATTGCCTTCTCCCGCAATACTGTGGTTAAAGTTAGTATGCGTTAGTTGATCTGGATGTTCTAGTGAGATTACTGACATTAAACTGCCTAGTGATGATCGTTTGTTCATAGGGTCCAATGAGAGGCGACGTTCAGTCAAGGCTATCTCATGAACTAATACTGATGTGGCCCTAGTCAGAAACTGGTCTAATGACCCAGCAACACTCCCGCCTGTCACTGCTTTCTTCCCTTTCCCTGCACGAGCTGCCATTATTCCTGCTTGCTTGGCTATATAACATAACCAAACTTTCCTATGCCACGAAATACAACAGATTTCAAATCAAAGCTAATAATGTCCTTACGATGGTTTTAGGGGTGGCCCAGCCCAGCCTCCTTCAGTCAGACGGGCCCACCGTTGGCTCGGGATGATGTTACACTTAAGTAGCCAACGGACAATGCAACGCAGGTGTAGCGTGTCCTGTGGCCCCCTGGGACCTGGAGTCCCTCTGCAGGGCAGTGGCTTCCGCAAGATGTGAAAATGCTGTTGTGGGCGATTGAACCCAGATCTTTTGACTGGGTGTGAGTGTTTGATTGATTCAGATGCTCCGTCCATCACCACCCCCTTTTGTACTGCTTTTGGCAGCCATAAGTGTGGCAGGGTATGCTCAGACGTGAGTCCCTTGCTCACTTTGCCACTGGATTCAAGCAAGCCGGCTGAAGACGGATGGTATGCCAGAAACCTGTCCTCGGAAGCTTGTTTCCGGTCCAGGCAAGACATTGCTTGGCAGTTCGGGCTGGACTGTTCCCATGAGGCACAGGGTCAGACTGATTTGAATATAGCCATGTCTGAACTGGGGTGGCGGAGTGGGCTAAAGAACGGTGATGGATTGAACCCAGATCGTTTGACTGGATGTGAGTGTTTGATTGATTCAGATGCTCCGTCCATCACCACCCCCTTTTGTACCGCTTTTGGCCGCCATAAGTGTGGCAGGGTATGCTCAGACGTGAGTCCCTTGCTCACTTTGCCACTGGATTCAAGCAAGTCGGGCTGAAGACGGCTGGAATGCCAGAAACCGGTACTCGAAAGCTTGTTTCCGGTCCAGGGAAGAAATGGCTTGGCAGTTCGGGCTGGACTGTTCCCATGAGGCACAGGGTCAGACTGATTTGCATATAGCCATGTCTGAACTGGGGTGGCGGAGTGGGCTAAAGAACGGTGATGGATTGAACCCAGAACTTTTGACTGGGTGTGAGTGTTTGATTGATTCAGATGCTCCGTCCATCACCACCCCCTTTTGTACCGCTTTTGGCCGCCATAAGTGTGGCAGGGTATGCTCAGACGTGACTCCCTTGCTCACTTTGCCACTGGATTCAAGCAAGCCGGACTGAAGACGGCTGGAATGCCAGAAACCGGTCCTCGGAAGCTTGTTTCCGGTCCAGGGAAGACTTGGCTTGGCAGTTCGGGCTGGACTGTTCCCATGAGGCACAGGGTCAGACTGATTTGCATATAGCCATGTCTAAACTGGGGTGGCGGAGTGGTCTAAAGAAGGGTGATGGATTGAACCCAGATCTTTTGACTGGGCGTGAGTGTTTGATTGATTCAGATGCTCCATCCATCACCACCCCCTTTTGTACCGCTTTTGGCCGCCATAAGTGTGGCAGGGTATGCTCAGACGTGAGTCCCTTGTTCACTTTGCCACTGGATTCAAGCAAGCCGGGCTGAAGACGGCTGGAATGCCAGAAACTGGTCCTCGGAAGCTTGTTTCCGGTCCAGGGAAGACATGGCTTGGCAGTTCGGGCTGGACTGTTCGCATGAGGCACAGGGTCAGACTGATTTGCATATAGCCATGTCTGAACTGGGGTGGCGGAGTAGGCTAAAGAACGGTGATGGTTTGAACCCAGATCTTTTGACTGGGTGTGAGTGTTTTATTGATTCAGATGCTACGTCCATCACCACCCCCTTTTGTACCGTTGTTGGCAATGCAGCACAGGTGTAGCGTATCCTGTGGCCCCCTAGGACCTGGAGTACTTCTGCAGTTCGCGGTCCGGTCCTCACAGGCAGAGAAAACAACAGCGCAGCAGCTCCCTATTATCTCTAGTTATGGCCTCCTCCTCATTATGCCAGATTGCCAGTCGTAGTATTGTTGGAAGCCGTCCATCTGATGCAGTTCCCTAGATAATGTAAGCCGAACTCCTCATGACAAATGTAATGGGGAGTTGATATCGGGGTTGAGGGGAGCTTTCTCCGCTGTAGAGCCACTCAGTTTGAAATAACCTGCACTCCCGCTCCATTTTGTTGCAATAGAAGTGTGTTGTGACTTATATGTCTTGAGTTGGCGTGGCAACAGTCCATCCCCCCCCACCCCCCCCCCGAGGCAGTGGGAGATTAAAGAGAGAGTCAATTGACTTTGATAGCTGCATCCTATTTTTTTGTTGTTAGACCTGGCATCTTTTGCCATGATTTCCATGGTGCTTTTGCTTCTGACTTCCTGTTTGATTGTGTGATGCATTTTGCTTTTGCTGGTTTTAGGACTCTGGGCAATTTACCACTGCTAAAATGCAAGCGCTCCCTATTTAAATGGTATCACTGAATGGATTTTCCATGATATGCATATTTTATTTACTAGTTATTCCCTAGTAAGGTGCACCAGAGGTACCCAGGCCCTGTAAATCAAAGGATACTAGAAGGCCTGAAGCACTAATTGTGCCACCCACATGAGTAGCCTTGCAAACATGTCTCAGGCCTGCCACTGCAGTGTCTGTTGGTGCAGTTTTAAGTCATCCCTAAGGTGGGACCAAGGCAGCCCTATGGGCAGGGTGCAATGAGTTTAAAATGTAGGACATGCACTGGTGTGTATTACATGTCCTAATAGTGAAAATCTTTTACGTTTAATTTCCCACTGGGAACTAAGAAAGATTTGGAGTTTGGGGTCTCTGAGCTCACAAATGTAAAAATACATCTTTTTTGTGAAGTTGGTTTTTGAATTGTAAGTTTGAAAGTGCCACTTTTAGAAAGTGGGCATTTTCTTGCTTAACTTTTCTGTGCCTCTGCCTGTCTGTAGAATACACATCCAGGTTGGCTGACCGTTGGGCTCTTGTTCATTCACTCTAGACAGTCACACAAAGGGAGCTGAGGTATGCCCTGCATTTCATGATGGTCCATCATCAGGTGATGGGCCTTTCTGAGCTTGAGTGGTGGTAGGAGTTTTCCCTGACACCTGAATTGGGCTGTGCCTGTTCGCACACAAAACAGTCTTTGACCACCTGTAGTGTGTCTGGAGCCATGGCAGGGAAAGGCAGGGTCTTGCGCACTACAAAGACTTTCCTTTGAAGTTTGCCTACTTAAAAGGGAGAAGCGGTATAGGTATTGGACGTCTGACACCCAAAATCAGAAAACGTCTGGGCTGAGGACATTCTGGCAGGAAGAAGAGCTGGAGAAGCTGTCAGGAGGGACTTCCACTTTGCTGTTTACTTTGCTGTGTTTGCCTACTACTGTGAAGCTTCAGTCCTGGGAGTGAATGGACTTTCCTTTCTGTATCCTGCTTCCAAGATTTCCAAGGATTTGAGTTGAACTTGCCTCCTGATAAGAAGTCTCAGGGCCGTCGAAGACTTCACCTGCCAGTACCTGGACTCTTCTGATGAGAGTCCCGGCTTGCTAAGCGGTGCCAAATCCAGTTCCTGGGCCCTTTGAAGTGCAGCCTGGTGAACTTAAGGATAACATCCATGCACCAACTCTCACTGCCTGTTTTTTATCAAAAATGTATACATCGCCAGTGCGTGCCCCGAAGAGTGGTCCCACTCATCGTATCAACCACAGCTTTCACTGCAGACCCAGGCTTGGCATTCGCAGTGCGTAAGAAAAATCACTGTAGCGTGAATTTCGAGCACCGTGTCACCGATGTCCGTCAGGGCACCCACTCTAACTACGATGCAGCACCTGCTTCACTGCTCTGGAATTGATACAGCACCTGCTTCACTGCGTTGCATTGGCACAAAATGTTGACACAGAACTTCTGAATTTTTGACACATCGTCCCTGGGCGCCAGTTCTTCATCCACCCTGCATTAAGGAACTGAGGCCGCGTGTCCAGACACCGACACATCACATGCCTTGCCAATAAGGAAGGCGCAACACCTTCCCTGCCAATTATTAACCTGCCTAGCAGTAAGGAACTAACGTATCACCACCTCTTCCAGTAAAAAAAAAAACGCATCACCTCCCCTGCGTAGTAAAGAACTGATGCAACACTTTGCTTTTCCGGAGTGTCGATGTCCCTGCGCCTCGCACCATCTTTGATTTTTGACCTTTCTAAGGTGCTTTGAGCTAAAACCACTGCATCCATTGATTTCTATGGGCTAAACTTGATTAACATTTTAAAAGCTATATCTTCACTTGTGCATGTTGGATTTTTGTTGTTTTGATCTTGATGTATTTAGATAAATATTACCTATTTTTCTAAACTGGTGCAAACACCTTTTTGTAGCATTTTCACTGCGTTACTGTGTGTTTGTACAAATACTTAATATATTGCCTCTGAGATAGGCCTGACTGCTCGTGCCAAACTGCAGTGGGGCTGAACAGAGGTTATCTCAGCTGTTCTGACTCTCTTACCCTGACTAGAGTGAGGGTTCCTATTTGGACAGGGTGCAAATCACTATCAGCCAGAGACTCCATTTCTAACAGATATCCATGATACTGCAGCCGAGAATGTGACTCACAAGCATTTTAGTTCGTAGTAACTGATAAACAGTGGCAAAACAGTTCAATGAGACCAGAAGTTCCTGTCCCGTCACATACATTAGATGCACCTTTTAAGGCTTTTTATAGTGATTATTTAGAAACTGACACTGTTAATGCTCAAGTAGATTACTGTATGACAAACAAAAGTCCACTTTTACCTCTATTATTACTCTGACCCATTCTGAAACTATATCAGCTGTTTGTGAAGAGAACAACGGAAAGGTAGCAGGCTTGGATAAACTTCTGGCTGTTCTTTTTGCACTGAGCAAGATGTATGGGTACCTTATATAAATACCCTCTCAAATACCATGCAGAAGGTTCTCTGGCCCCAGATTCATGGAAGAGTGCTGAAATAGTGACAATCTTTAAACAAGGATGTCATAATATACATGCCAATTACCAAACAATCAGTTTGATCGATAATATGCAGTAGATATTCTTCAAGCAAGTCCTTAATAGGCGCATGCCTTGGATGATCGAAAATTAGATTTTTAATCTATACCAGGCCGGATTTAGACCAAGAACAAGTATGATTGGCCAGGTCTTTTGCTTCCTCTTGAATAAGTGGGGGCCTATGGACCTCATCCGGAGCACCCTTTATGTTGCCTTGTTGATTTACGGGCAGCAACTGTCATGTCATGGTCTCAAGAGTGAAACTGTGGAAGGTACATGCAGAGATAGGAGTTCCTTCAGACTTGTTCAATTTAATAAGAAGGTTTTACACACATAATTGAGCTATGGGCCAGCAAACTGTCCGAAAGCATAGATGTGAGCACAGGAGGTTGGCAGGTCTGCGTTTGGCCTCATCCTCTTCCTCAATGGTCATGTGAAATCCCTAACTAACTCCCCTGTATTCTTTGGCCAGAGAGTACCTGCTTTACTCTCTTTATTAATATCTAAAACCCAGAGAAGGCGTCAGATGTTGTTACAGAGGTTTGCCACTGTCAATAGCATCTATGGCTTGAAAATTAATGCATCCAAGACTAGATGTATTGCATCTAATCCCCATAGAAATTTCAGTGGCCAAATGAGGCTGAGTGCAATCTCTTTGGCGAAAATGACATAGTTCGTTTATCTTGACATCACACTTTCTGACTCTCAAATATAGCCTTCAAAAATTTAGAAAAGCACATTGATACTGAAATGTAGGGACTCTGCAATAGTCAGGTTTGCAAAGCACACACAACTTTTTCTGTGTCTCCGACTATCAAGATTTTTGAGCACAGGCAGTTATTTCTGCCTTGGAAGGTTCAAAATTATGTGGGAATAGTGTTGCAAAGTCCATTGGAAAAGCTGAAAATGATTTTGTGAGATGCTTGTTGAAGCTTCAATAGAGCTCTCTGCTATTGTTGTTGAGATTAGACTGGACCTTTAAACCAATAGAGGGGTATGCTAATATAGCCCATTCTATATTGTATTCAAATCTTCTCAGAGATGAACTAGAAACATATTAGGAGAGGCTGTGTGATGCCATTGCAAGACCATAGGCACTTAAGATTCCTTGACTGATATACATTAAAATAGTTTAGAAAATCTCGTATCAAGTGAGTCTACTACTTTATCTATTTTTTCTTGAGCCTACATCGTGAATGAGAGGTTCTGGTACTTGGTCTCAGAGAAACAACAGACCTCACCACCCCAGACAGATTGTCCACATGCTTCCTGTCTCAGAAATCGGACTATATATTCAAAGAGTTTTTAGATTAGATGAATTTTTCCTCATCCAGAACTGTGTTCATAAGGCTAAGATTGGGTATCCCTCTCATAGCATTCTTTATGAGTACGTGGAAGTCATCTGAACTTCAGTGTATGCTGTGTTCAATTTGCCACTAAGTTGAGAAAACAGAGGATCATGTTTTACTTTTTTGCATGCGTTATACAAGGACAAGATCTAGATGGGTTAAGCCACTTTGCCTGGTGCTGGGATTTAGGATGCATCAACCTGCTATAAAAACATGTTTGATTAAGTCTGTGTGTTTTTTCTACCATCTCAAAATTTCTACAAGCAACTTGGCAAATAAGATCCAAAGTATTGCAGTTATGATAATATTGATCTGTGTGTACAAATGGTATATTAATGAATTTATATATGCGTTTTACAAATGATAGAAACCCTTGAGTGTGCCACTGCTGGAAGCAGGGAATGATTATCCTCTTGGAGATCTGGAACACATTTCCTTTATCTATAGAGATGCAAGCAGCCAGGCAGTATTGTGGAACACCATTGGTAAACATTCCTACCTGTTGAAATCATGCAGCCTTCCCTTCTCACTCAGACATAAACTCTGTATGTCATTATGTGACCAGTTTCTGATCTTCTCCTCCAGACCAATGACTGCAGCCTTGAAGAATGGACGAAACTTTTTGCTGAAGTCAAAGAAACCCTGGTACAGTATTGCTGAAATATTATCTTATTAACTATCATTATTTTTGGAGGTGTTTTAGGGTGAGAATCAATTCAGTATAGTGCAATTTTGGAATATTTCCTCAGTGAAAGTATTGCAATATATGATCATTTAAAGACTACTCAGCAATGACATATTTGTACTTATTGTTTTACTTGCTCACAGCCAATTACATATGCAATTTTCTTGTACTAGGTTATTTTCAATGCTTATTGGTATTATAATACTTTCATATTGTTTCATTATTTCAGAAAGACACTGGATGTGTGGTGGATCAACTTCTGTTAGGCGGAAATCCAACGGTGGTAAGTTCTTCATTGTTAGATTGTTCTGTTTTCCGATTTCATCTTTCACATCTTATCCCTAATTCATAAATATGATCCTAATTGAAATTGTCTATCTTTAGTGATGTAGTGATGTCTCTCCTGAGCACCCCAGGACAATACTTGGTGGCTATTCCTGGGATGTCTCACATCAGTAGAGTTCTTCTTGACTGTCTATGGTTATGTCACCCCTGAGAATCTGAGAACTGTGCTTGATGTCTGTCTCTGGTGCTGTTTACCACAAATACCTCAGTACATGACTTAGTAGGCATCTTTGAGGTGGCACTGTTTACTCTTAAAGGTTTTATCATCACTCCAGTGTAGAAACATTGATAACTCTAATGAGGCAGCACCAGCTCAATGCAGATGATAGCCCAACTTGTGGTTTAACCCCAGGATGGATCACCGACAACACTACTCCAGCCTTACTTCTGGGCATTGCCCTGATATATTGGAGTGGCTATGGCGCAATTCATTTCGAAAATATTTATTCACACATGCTGATGAAAATAGCACACTAATCCAGCAGCTTGTGCAAATATTGTCTGATTTACTTATATATTTCTTTTGATCCTAGTACTGGGTAAAGAGAGTAAGAAAATTGAACATGTGCCTGGTGTCCCTGAAAGTTTTTTACCTGCTTATATGAGGGTTTCCAGTGAAAGTATTGATAAATCTTTGGACAGTACATGCCATTAGACACCCTTGAATCTTCTCAACTTTTTCACATAGTTCCGCAGCTTTAGTAGGTTCATTGCTGTGGACTACATTCCTTGAAACCCATGAAAATCCTAAATTGATATTTAATCTGGAAGCACAAGACCGCTTATTTCAATATGTATGATTTCTGAAAATATAGCTCCTATAACAAGGGTGATGAGGGGTGAAAACCTGAAACCGGTCCTAGGATGCTTTTTTCCAGTCCAGGGAAAGCCTGTCCTGACAGTTCAAGTTGGACAGTTCCCACTGGGCACAGGGTCAAGACTGATACGCATAAGACCAGGTTCAAACTGGAATGGCATGATGAACAAAAAAACAATGAATTTAGGCCCAGATATGCGTACTGTGGTGAATGTATGACATTGTTATGCATTCTGTCCGCAATTGTCCTTTTTGAATTTGTCACCCGAGTGGGACGGGTATGCCCAGACGTGGGTCCCGTGCTCTCCATGCCACTGGAGTCAAGCTATCCTGGCTGGTGAGGGATGAAACCCCAAAACCGGTCCTAGGATGCTTTTTTTCAGTCCAGGGAGGACCTAGCTTGGCAGTTCGGGCTGGACTGTTGCCAGTGGGCACAGGGTCAAGACTGATTTGCATATGGCTGGGTTCAAACTGGAATGGCATGGTGAGCAACAAAACTATGGATTTAGCCCCAGATCTCTGTACTGGGGTGAATGTATGACATTATTCTGCATTCTTTCCATCAATTGTTCTTTATGCAAAGGTGAATACAACACAACCACACTAAAGCCCATCCAAAATACAACGTCATAATAGAGGAACAAAACACAACACAAACAACAAAATAAGATATCACACAATAACAACATGTGACACAACATATATGAACAAATATTCTTCTCTTACATTAGGAGCTCCAGAAGTCTGTTTTATAATACAGGGTTAAAAGGTGTTTGCACCAAGAACTTCCAGAATAATTTTCGAGGACATGTAATAGCTCAGGCTAAAAATGCTTTGTGATGCGCCCTAAGTGTTCTATCTGCGACCTTAATTTTAATCCTTTTAGATAGAAAGACAATCCAGGCTAAAATAATTACCAGTTTCTCTGTTATCTTCTAGGAAAAAATAGCGGCTGAAGTTGGGAATGCTCTGCAACAAATCCGTGGCCCTGTCAGAGACCTTTTGGTAACACTAACTTATTTGGGTTATAATTGTGTGATATATGTTTCCCAATTTATCTTGTGACTGACTCACCAAGGCACACCATTTCAGGGCACTTTGAAATATAAGAGCTAACTTAGACAAACAACTTACCTACAGCGTCTTCCCTGGACACCCACTATAAATCCTGGATTAGTGATTCATATCATAATGTAAATATGTACAGAAACTATCCAAATATTCTCCAAAATGAAAATGTGTAGGCTGTCTACGGGACTCCCGACTCATTATAGGCTACCACTAACCATTTAGCTTAGAACTAAAGGTATGCCTCCATTAATTGCCACTGCAAACATGGTAGCTTCATCAAACTGTTGGTGTGTACCCAAATAAAAAACCATATGGGGTTTTGAAGTCTCAAGAGTAGACATCGAAAAATAATACCATTGACAAGTGAAAAATGCAAGAAATCTATAGCTCCATGTTGAGGAATGCTGTCAGTTCAAACTCCATGTCCTTGTCCAGTAGCATTTCCACAAAATTGTTCCTCCTTACCTCACAGCATCCTAAAACTTGGCCCCACTCAAGTCTATTTCACTCATCCATCAATCTATTTAATAAACATTATCCTTTCAGGTTTTTTTCATTGAAGGCTACAGGTTTATTGTCTTTGGGGCAGCCATCTAGAACTATCTTTTTCACTCTGATAGACACATCGAGCACATGCATGAGTTTGTCTTTAGGTTCTAGAGATATGTTACGCCTCTCAAATCCGTAAAAATAAATAGAATACCTCATTGCTTTTCATAAATCACACAGCTGGGGAGGAATGAATTTCTGAGCCACCAAAAAAGGCCTTGGCTAAATTTATTTCAGTAAGCCTTAGTAATTTTCCCAGAAGGGCCTGATCCATGCAAATGTGTCCTCTTCCAACAAGATTTTTTCTGCAACTGTTGACATGCTTGGTACTCTGACTTTAAAGGACCAAAATCCTGGATCACTGCAGATCTGCATAAAGTATCTAAAATTACATACTGAGCAATAATGTGATGGACTGGAAGAGGCCCAACCTAATTGCAAGCTGCTAGGATGAATTCGAACATAACACTCATCATCATTTATTTTTCCCGTTTATAAGTCAGACCATAATACATTTTTAAAGAGTGCTCATGTTTTCTGCTTGAAATTGGTATACATAAACTAAAATGATTTACGAGAGGAAACAGTACACACCTTGTGGGTGCAGTCACCTTTTGCATTCCTCATAGTCAGAAAATGATAATTCCAATGTAATTAGGGAATGCAATGGAGAACCACTAATTGAATGTAAAATGCAGTCTGCCTGGAATGGTTTATATGGAGGTGGCAACCAAGATGATGTCAATCTTTGCCAACTGTCCTTAGATTTCACTTCTTAGTTACAGTTTTGATTCACCAGATTCCTTGGTGAAGCACTGAACCTGAAGCCTGCACACCTCTTGACAGTTCTTGACAAAATGTGATCAAGATGAATCAATACTATAAGGGAGTCTGAGTTCACAACCTCTCTTACCCCCTTGGTTAATGGAACAGCCTGAATAGCTGTATTGAGTACCCAATAATGACCATTTAACTAGAAGCTGGACAATATAACATGCTTCATTTGATGCTTAGGGTCAAGGTTAGGAGACTGTAAAGCCTGAAGCCACTACATTATACTTGCTGTATTAGGTCAATACTAGCAATGACATCTGTCTTGTCCCAGCATTTTTATTGTCCTCCTCATGCCCCTGTAACCCTAATGGAAGACTATAACCATGCCTTCTAATTGCTCTCTTGCAATAGTTTATCTTTTTACATTATGGTTTCTTATATTTAACTCTGGTGTTTTGCCTGACTGCAGTTCAGTTATATCGCTGCACTTTTTGATTATGAAGGAGAGGAACAGGGATGCAAAGTCATTGCTAGCTATGAATTGGTATTTTTTCATATGTTATAAGTATGGCAATGCCATGTTATGCATTTTTACAGTCCCTTTTTGATAGTCCTAATGAGGCAGCAATATATTCCAACAATGATACACACCACCCATTGTAGGTACCAGCACCAGCATCCAATCACTATGTCATGATACTATGTAGTTGTAGATGTGTCCCATGCAACACAAATTATCGGAACAGCTCTTGAATTGAACCCCCATAAAGTAAAAACAAGGGAACCCTACTCACAAGTGAGCCTGAGTGATTAAGTATTATAAGAAACAACAGTAGCTCCAGTGGGAAGATACTTAAATGCTAATTCAAGAATTGGCGAAGGTGCACGTATATATGCAGGGATTGGGGTGAGATGTCAGATAGAGAAAGACACATGAACACAATGATTCCGTTCCTCAATGTTTGTATTGAAGATATATTTTCCAGTGAAAAACAATTTTTAACGATTTACAAGAAAAATTTACAGTTGTGTAGTGTGTCCCAAGTGAAATTATGAACCAAAAAAAATGTATATAACAATATGTGTGAGGTTTCAGATACACTTTGTGGTTTACAAAAAGCGAACAATATCTTTTTTAATTTTTCAAGTACATAAGATGGCATATGATGATAGAATGCCAGTTATAATGGTTCGCTTTTTCTCAATTGTCGATGGCGTTTCGACCCTAGTATGGATGTAGGGTCTCTTCAGGACCTAAGGTGTGGGGGACATCTGATTTCGAATTGGCTAGAGTATACGTTGTGCACCAGCGTCAGTCTTCCCGAGGTGCAATGACCATTGCACCTCGGGAAGACAGACGCTGGCGGTCTTGCTGCTAAAAGACAGGAAAGAAATGAACCCTTTTCCGGGAAATGCAAACAAGCACCCGCATTGATTGAAATAAATATTACAGGCTTCAGAATCTTCACGCAAGCCAGAGAATCTAAAGGGCAGCCATTGGGCATCCCAGAATTGCTGCAACCCACACACTTATTAGGGAACCTGGCTGGGTTTCCCTAGTAAGTATTTTACTTAAATCCACAACCGTGATCAAGTTAGTGGGGAGCTAACGAAACGCATTGGTTTTTTGTGCTGTGAATAATGCTGCAATGGATTTAAGAATAAATTAAGCTGTCTCACACAATTTTCGAGTGGCTGGAGTGGCAGCTTCATTTGTTTCCCGGGGATATTGTGTTCTTTGGGAGACTCAGTTGTTATATTAAGCGGTTTGGTTCCACCGCATGAAGCTACGCACCTGCAAGAAGCGCCCAACACGGACGGAGACCTGAACTAACATTTGTTGCATATATATATATATATAAACATATATAGAAAATATATATATATCCAACAATGCAGGAAACCCAATTTGGAAACGACCACACAAAATGGATCCAAAACTTCACTTTAATAGCAGCAGCTTGCCAGCAGGCTCCCAGTCACAGGTGTCCTCACAGAAATACATTAGCCAGATGCGTTTCGAGAGACGAGACTCTCTTCTTCAATGGCATGGGTTTGTAGTAGCAAAGGGACGCCTTCTTTAATGCACATCTTTAAACAGTTCCCGCCTCACTGGGCATGTCATCCACTGCGGCTTTGTGGGATCTGTAGTGCCAAATAAGTTCCAAGTGGGTGCATCTCTTTGTTCGAATAAAACCATATCAAGTCCAAGTGGAAATGTAGTCCACAAGGGACAGGTGCCTGCCTCGCTTTGTAGCTGCTAGTGAAGTGTCACTGGGCCCCCCCTGCAGGGTCCCAGATCTTTCGTTCCAAAGTTGAACCAAGTAGGTATCAGCCTGGACCTGCCAGCGCAGTGGGTCACTTTCCACGACCGGGAGCTGCCGTTACAAATCCAACAATGCAGGAAACCCAATTTGGAAATGACCACACAAAATGGATCCAAAACTTCACTTTAATACCAGCAGCTTGCCAGCAGGCTCCCAGTCACAGGTGTCCTCACAGAAATACATTAGCCAGACGCGTTTCAAGAGACGAGACTCTCTTCTTCAATGGCATGGGTTTGTAGTAGCAAAGGGACGCATTCTTTAATGCACATCTTTAAACAGTTCCCGCCCCACTGGGTGTGTCATCCACTGCGGCTTTGAGGGATCTGTAGTGTCAAATAAGTTCCAAGTGGGTGCATCTCTTTGTTCGAATAAACCCATATCAAATCCAAGTGGAAATGAAATCCACAAGGAACAGGTGCCTGCCCCGCTTTGTAGCTGCTGGTGAAGTGTCACTGGGGCCCCCCTGCAGGGTCCCAGACCTTTCGTTTCAAAGTTGAACCAAGTAGGTATCAGTCTGGACCTGCCTGCGCACTGGGTCACTTTCCACGACCGGGAGCGGCCGTTACAAATCCAACAATGCAGGAAACCCAATTTGGAAACGACCACACGAAATGGATCCAAAACTTCACTTTAATACCGGCAGCTTGCCAGCAGGCTCCCAGTCACAGGTGTCCTCACAGATATATATATATATATATATATATATATGTATGCAAATCCACTCGTACAGAAAGTACAACGCACTCCACACAGATGAAAGTCGGACAAAATACTGTCTGCTTAGTCAAATCCTTGGTTTATTTCAAAAACCACAAGCCAAAACCAACCCTACGCGTTTCGGCGGACAACCGCCTTGCTCACGGGTAAGTGTTGTTGTTTGTCCATAGGTTAAATAAAGTGCATGTGATGCCTTAAACCAACAACATCAAAAGGGGACAAAAGTGCTGTGAGGAGTCGGCCATCTTGCAATGGGTTAGTTGCAATGCGTGAAACACCATAGGATATGCATTTGAGCCAAAGAATAAATATTACATTGGTGTGCCAGTTTAAATTAAACAATGTTCTTTAGAAATAATAGCAGTATCGTGGAATAGAACCTCCTTCGTTAGATACATTGGAGAAACACAGGATTCGCCTGCCCAAATGCTAATGGCATAACGCTTGCGCCAGCTTAAATTAAACAATATTCTTTAGAAATATTAACGAAATCATGTGATGCCAAAAAGCGTGTGATATCATGTGATATAGGGCTCGCCTGCCCATATAATAATGGCATAACATTTGTGGGAAACCTGGATACATTAGGGTATTATACTAGCCAAGTGGCATAATACAATATACGGAATATGTGACCAAGAGTAAATGTTATACACATATTTAAACAATTGGTATAAGAAGCGTGTGAAACTCCTGATTTTAGAAATCACATATTCTAAGCCCAGTGGCAAATTAGGGAGAAAAGGATAAATATGCCCATCAGGGAGAGGACCTAATCCACATCCTGGTATTTATAAATATAAACAATATAGACAAATCAGGTAGATTTCAAAACCCAAGTGGGGTAGTCCATAATCTTTTTCACCAAGTCTCTTAGTTTCCATCATTCCCAAGTTCATCAAATAAGTCATGTTGTAACATTGACTAACATTCCTTAACATTTTTCGTTTCCCAGTTGGGCAGGCAAGTTTCATATCCATGGATTGTCCATTCCATATATTCGCTGGAGTTCCCAATCTGCAAGAGAAACATCCCTGGCTCATTAACTATACCAATTTGTTTCATCTATAACCCAAAGTGTGGACATTCCTCCTATTCATCAATTAGTTACATTAAAAACAAGTGAAACAGTGAATGTTAAAATTACAGCGGAAAGCTTTAGACTCAGTATATATATAACAGCATAACAAAGTATTAAAGTGCAGATAGGGCAGGTCGGTCAGTAGAGCAATGCCCCTTGCCTTGTTATCCCTGTATTCAGAGACAGAACCAGACTAGTTTTGAATAATTCATGTAAGGCCTACTCTCCCAGGAACCATGCCATTTCTTCCTCAGAATTCAGACCTATCGGAATCTTCGACTCTAGATTGAGAATATATTGGGATTCTAGTTGTCTAAGTTTGCGAATTCTGTCCCCTCCCCTGTTGCTGGTTGGTATTCTATCAACAACACAGAAACGTAGCAGATCCCTGTTACTGTGATGGTACTCTTCAAAGTGTCGGGCAATAGGTGAGAGCTTATCTTTGTTTTGGATGGCTCTCATATGCTCCAATACACGCTTTTTGGCAGCAAACATAGTGCTGCCCACATATCTCTTGGGGCAGGGACAGGTCAGTATGTAAACGCAATGGTCTGAGAGACAGGTTAAGTGTTTTTCAATTGTTTTCTCCACATTTTCCACCGGGTAGAATACTTTCTTGACATTACAACTATATTTGCATGCCTTGCAGGACATGCATGTAAAGAAGCCCTTAACATCTAATGGAGATTCTTTCTTTTTTGCAATGTCATTGCTACACAGCCTATCTTTGAGCGATTGTCCCTTTCTAAAGGTCACATTAGGGAAATTTCGTATAGCTTCTTCAATGGTAGTTTCAGTTTTCAACACCTGCCAGTGTTTAGCCAAACACTGTCTGACCCTCATGGATCCTGTGTTGTAGGTTGTAATATATCTGATATTACCGTCCTCCTGTCTATCATTGGATGAATCTAACAGTTCACCTTGGGAAAATTGACTAGCCTTTGATCTAGCAAGGCGCACGACCTCTTTGTTATATCCTCGCTCAACAAATCTATTCGTCATGAGGTCACATTCTTTCTCAAAATCAGCATTGGTTTTACAATTCCTTCGGGCCCGAAGGAATTCCCCATAGGGGATGCTGCGGATGAGCGAGGGAGGATGGCTGCTGGCTGCGTGCAAAAGTGTATTGCCCGCCGTTTCCTTCCTAAATAAGGTAGTCACCAATTTGTTGTCTGACACCGTTATCTCTAAATCTAGAAATTTGGCATTAGTCTTGCTTGTGGTATGTTCAAATTTTAGATTCCAGTCGTTATCATTAAGACTTCCCACAAATGACTCGGCCAGGTCTACACTGCCATTCCAGATCAGGAATAAATCATCAATGTATCGCAGCCACAATACCACATGGCTGCGATACAGATGATGTCTCATGGGCACTGCCTGCTCCCATCTGCCCATGAATAGATTGGCAAAACTGGGAGCAAAGCAAGTGCCCATGGCAGTGCCCTGCTTCTGTCTGTAAAAATTCCCATCGAACACAAAAAAATTATTTTCAAGACAAAAATAAATCATCTGAACAATCATCGCACTGTGCTCTAGAAAAGAGATGGATCTGGATTTCAAGTAATGTTCACAGGCTTTAGCACCATCCTCATGTTTAATTGAAGTGTACAAACTGCACACATCAAGTGTTATCAGCAGGAAGTTTTCATTCCAAGTGACATTTTCTATTTTCTTCAAAAAGTCACGGCTGTCCTTCAAATAGGATGGTAATGTCTCAACATATTGGCGTAAATAAAAGTCAATATATCTGGAACTGTTTTCTAACAGTGAGTTCATGGAGGAGACTATAGGTCTCCCTGGTGGTCTAGTTGGATTTTTGTGCAGCTTAGGCAACAGGTACAATATCGCAATTTTGGGGTTTCCATTTAAAAGGAATGCATATTCATCATACTCCAACAGTCCATGTTTGTGCCATTCTTTCAGCTTGCCATAGTAAGTATTGTTGGACTCCTGAATAAGGGATTTTGGTACTGTTTCATAGCATTCCTGATTACTTAATTGGTTACACCCCTCAGCAATGTAATCTGATAAGTTTTGGACAACCACGTTTCCACCTTTATCACTCTGGCGTATCACTATATTAGTGTCTTGTTTGAGCGACTTGATGGCCAATCTTTGAGCTTTAGTCAAGTTGTCCTTTGACCACATTCTGCTTTTGGCCATGTTTTTCAAATCTTTTATGACCAGATCTTCAAAGGTGTCTATACCACTAGATGGTACCACTGGATTAAAGGTGGATTTAGATTTAAAGTTATTGCAGCTGCTCAGATTTGTTTTGTATCCCAACATCTGGGCATCAATGGGTGGTAAGTCAGGATTATCGCGTTCTAGTTCCTCGAGAGCCATCAGTGTTTCTACTTCATTGATGGTCTCTACTGCCGGAACCTCTGTTTTAGAACCCTTATTAATGTTGCCCCCCTTCGCCTTTAGTTTGTTCCATTTGTGAAGGCGGAGTTTTCGTAGGAAACAAAATAGGTCAACACGTTCTCGATGATAAGAGAACTGATTAGTGGGACAAAAGGATAAGCCAAATTGCAGAACATCAAACTCATCTTCAGTTAAAATATGATTTGATAAATTTACCACATTGTTGATGTTCATTTTCCACGTCGTTTTTGGCCCCGTGTTTCCACTCCCATAGGGGTTGCAGTCGCCTTTCCAGCCACCTATATATATATGTATATATACATGAATCCACAATCCTGAGGTGCCAGCAACCGCGCTCAGACACAGACCAGGTATAGACCACAACGAGGGTTTTTTCAAGTGAAATAAGTGCTTTATTCCATCGATGGGGACGGCAACATGACGCGTTTCGTCCGGGGAACATATATATATATATACCGTTATTGTATGAAATTGGGGTATTAGTTGAGAATAGTACTGACTACCCACCTCAAATAAAAGTCACAATCCTTGTCAGGGTGACGTAATAAAGTCACTACAATATTCTGATCTCAATCCCTTGGTAGCTATAGCATTGACCAGACAAGAAATGTGTAAGTTATGTATATAGTACCAACACAGTAATAGATTCAAAACACAACAAAAGGAAAATCCCAACCTAATCTGGAAGAATAGTTTACATTTTACATTTTATTGATTAAAATAGCACCAAAGCAATTAAAGTTCAATAAAGGAAACCAAACAAATGAATTTGAAAGTTTAAAATAAAAATAGAACCAAAAAGCGCTAAGCATCAACCTCAATCTGCTTGGCTTGACAAGCACCAAGGCAGAAGTTATGGGTGACCGCAATGGAGTGTGGGTAGGATACAGAAACCAGGTTCTACCCATTCAGACGTTTTCCTCCTGACTCAGTTTCTGGAATGAAAATCTAAAACCTTCAGAGGAGAAAAGCAGCATGCAACGGCCAAAGGGGGCTCATCAACATTGGATATCTGTTGGATGAGGTCTCAGTGAAGTGCTGACTTTTGGCAGAAAAGTTGCAAGCATGTAAAATTAGAAATTTTCCCCCAGACATGGTCCCTCATCTGAGAGATACTTTTGGTGCCTTTACCCAGTGAAGATGTCTATTTTCAGACTTAGTTACGTTTTTGCGACCTTGGATTCTTCCAGCAGGGCAAGGCTGTAGGCTAATAGCTTAAAAAGGGTCCACAGGGCTGAACTCCTTCCCATCAAGGTCCTGCTGAATACAATTGGAGGTCAGCCTTATCACCCTAGAAGCCTACATCTTTGTCCTAGGCGCAAGAAACAGCAGATCCAGTCCTCCGCAGCCCTTATTAGTTAAGAGACAGCAGGTTTAGCCGTTTTCTGTTCCCACAGGTCCAGTAGTGCCTGGCACCACCCTGTTTCAGTAGTACCTGGCAACAGCCTTTTGGTGACACCCTAACCAATAGGGCAAATGTTACCGGGGTAAGCAACATTTCCTGTGTTCTCTCCTGCAAACAATCCCACTCTACCCCTCTCTGCCTAAAGATTGTGGAACCCTTCTCCCATTGTGCAGAGCCTGTGTGTCCACCACATTGGAGTGGTAATGGAAAGGAACAGCAACTCCTCAGTGGTCTCTCTATACCAGTTCTGAGGCCAGCTCCCCTCCCACTGTGATTGGAAACTGCTTGGCAGAGATAACAAAAAATCACCCTGCCCAAGTGTCATCTAACATTTGATTGTGGCAGGGTAGGCCTTCCATGAAATTAATTAAGTTCCTGACCACAGCCTGCTGCTTGTGCTGTTAACGAAAATAAAACAACACCTCCCAAACCAAAAGCCTTTGTCTCTGCTCTGGGAGCAGAGACAAGGGTTGCTGTTCAGCTGTTGTATGACAGTTGGAGGTCATGGACATGGACTCCCAGAGATTTTAGGCAGGGAAAAGGTAACTTTCTAAAAGTACCTTTTCCTTATTTAGTATTAAAAAAATAATTTTTAATAGCTATTAAATAGAGTCCTTCAACTCTATTTTTAGCTGACAAGTGGAATTTGCAGTTTAAAAACTGCAACAAAACCAGTACAATGTTAGGCCTGAAGCCTTGTTTGTACTGTCACTGTAGTGGGTGGGGCAATAAGTGCTGTAGACAACTAGTGATATTTAATTACAAGACCTAGGTAAACTTGGTACCAAATACTAGGGACCTATAGGTAACCTAATATGACACTTAGGGGAATATCAATTTCATCATGTTGAAAGAGGGAGGATAGGCACTATGCAACTCATTAGCAGGGGTAAAGTGCACAGAGTTCTACAGCCAACAAAAACAGATAAGGCAACAATATGAGGGTACAGCATGCAAAATATGATAATTTCTTACAGATATTTATAGGATATTTCCGGTATCTCATCATCCATTCGTCTGTCACTGTGTCATTCATATTCTTAGGCCACCCACCAAAGCATACAGCATGGGGCACATGGTTAGCTGACATCAGCAATTGGCTTACCTCTCTGTGAGTGACAAGATTCTGTTCTTGCACAATGTACACATATAAAGGTAGTCCACTTTGGCAGTATTAAATAAATACATTAATGAGCATTACCACAGCCAAATGTTTGGCATACAGCACCAGACCTATTGGCTTTCCCAATGCTTGCTTATTTTGTAACCTTGATAATAACAATGAAGCCTGCACCAGGAAACATAGAGACACAAGGCCAACAGGCCACTCAAAGAAATTAGAAGACTAAATTGCTAAATGAAACATTCGAAGATTTTTTTTTGCCTTAACTGTTGTTTAACTACTGAATATTTGTACATGCGCCCCTCTGACCATCATAGAATTTCACCTTTTTCACTTTTGATTTGTTGTTGATATCTCCTGCAGCCAGTGCAATTTTTGTGCACCACCCTTTGTCTGAATACATTGCTATTCGGAGTCTATTCTGTTTTTTTTTAGCTAGTCCTAATACCCCTCTACCCTCTAACTCTGATTCAACATCTAAAGTTATGTAGATATCTTCATGTGTTCCAGCTTGAGAGTTGAAATGTTTCTCATTGCTCATGTCGGATATCTTAGAAACCTGTCCATTGTCAGGCAAACTCAGTTCTACCACACACACAAGGTGGATAAACTATGAAAGAAAACCTACTACTATTGAAACTTTGGATTGTATCCTTCTCAATGCATCGTTAGGTACCAAATTATCTACTCATGCCCTTCTGTCTCCCTTCCACCTCCACCTGCATAGATCTGGTGACATTTGGTGTGGAATTGTGACTATGCCACCAGTGCCACATCATGATACACGGCCCAGAAATATATAGCTCATATTGATTTTGCTTTATGCATTTCGCTATATGATTCTGCCTCCGTCTTGATATACACTATCATCTTGTCCTTTTCTAATAGCTTAAACTTGAAATTGAACAGCTTTAGTATACTGGCAAAGAGCAAAATGCACTATTTTGAAATTATTTCTTGGAAACTTTGAATTAAATGAAAACTTGTCCTATTTTTTCATATGTTTATTGTTAATAATGATTTTTTCCCATTTACAAAATGAAATATTATGTCATCATTTTTATGAAAAAAAATTAGAGGGAAGAACTTGAAGACTGTAGCCCTATAGGAAGCAGGGTACTCTCAGAAGGTATGGCCTCCAAGACTATCTTGTATACTTACTTACTCATGAATAACAGACCTGACAATCTCAACCTCCTCAGGTTCAAATAGGAGGTTGAACTGAGACCAATAAAAGGTATTGACTGGGAAGCAGCCCTAATGCATTCTTGTGAAGTGGCGATAAAAACAAGCCTGAGGCTTAGACAGTTGAAGGTACTGCACAGCCTATTTCACAGGCAATGGTTGTTTGAGATGGGTAGAGCACAGCCTTCTAATTGTTTACATTGTGAGGATGGGGAGGGGTCTTTTTTCATTTAGTATGGGAATGCCCACATTATTTTCATTATATAGAGGCAGAGAAGGTGATTTATAGTGTGTGAGGCTGGCTAAAGAAAATTTGGTGTGGACCCTGGATGGCCTATTATGATCTAGACTGGGAGTCTGAAACATACTCTAACGCCCTCATAGGGAGAGATGTCACCCTAGGGGAATAAGAACCCTCTGTGCCACTGAAAGCACAGCACGAAGATTGCTGAGGATGGAGAGGGTGAGGAGAGCTCACAGTTGGGTGGTTCACACCCCCCTGTCGCTGTCTTTCAATGTTATATATGTTAATTCAGCCAGGATTGCCTTTGTACTTGCATTTAATGTGTGCCGATTGTACAGGTCATGGTGGTGAGGTTTTACTTTAAGTTGTAAAAAGCAATAAAACTGTACAAAACGTAATAAATAAAATGTTCTGGTTGGAAAGCAATGCATTGTGCTATTCTGTCAAAAGGACATCTCACTGTGATTGCCTTTACTACTTTCTAGATACAACTTAAACTTGAGGAACCTGTTTTAGATCTGCTGTGCAAACTGCTGGTAAGTCTCTCTCCCCTTTGGTTTATCTTGGGATTCCCCTAAACAGAGAGAACATTGCCCTGTCACTTACCTTGTATCAGACACCAGGGGTACCTCTTTCAACAGTGATGAGGGTCCTGAACTCCCCTGACCTGTTGATTAAGGTCCTACTAGTTCAAAATGTCCTGCAGCAAGAGATCATTAAGCTACAACTTCTGTGTCTCTGCTAGGAAGCCATCTTAAAAATAATTACAGTTAAACCACTAACTTATTTGTTTTTCTTTTCACAACTAGTGAAGGATGGAATGTACTCTGCCATACACTAAAGGCACCAGTATTTGACTATGATTTAACTTTAGTAAGTAACAGCATCAAGTCTCATTGCACTTAACATGACAAAAGAAAAATGAATGGGCTTATAATACATGCCCTTTTCCGCAAGAAGCTCTATCTGCATCCTTTCCAAAGTCAAAACAGAGTAATTCCACCCTATGTGTATTACTCTATCACAGTAAATTTCAACCTCCGCCGGAAATAATCATATTATGCTATCATGCACACAATGCTAACACCTTCAAGCCAAAAAATGTCAGGTGTTAAGGTCCATTAGAGAGATCTGAAGCATTAGACAAATAAATGCATTGTCCCTATCATAGCAGTTTAGTTTTGATGTCAAGCTACTGTTATACTCCAAAAAGATTTTTTATTGTCAAGTTAATTAAAACTCACAATTAAAATACATTGTTTATAAAAGAAAGTATATCAAGGATAAAAAGTTTGTTATCAAAAGTAAAAAAAATTGTAGTTCATATAATTGGTTGGTCAGTCGATGTGCTTCGTTTGGGTCGCCAACCCAAGAATGCTCAGTGTCACTGTCTGGCTATTGCACTGTTACATCTTTTTGTGTTTCCTTGATCCTCATTGCCACTGCGTCAAGGAATTTTGTAATTCTGCAGTTTAGTTGAGTCTCTTGTGGGTTGAAACACAGTTTAACTGTCTGTCGACAGGATCTAATCCCCTTTTGATTCCAAATTACACGTAGTAGTGTTCTCCTTATGTCAGTTAAACCTGGGCAAATACATATTATGTGGGTTAGATCTTCAGAGCCTGCTCCGCAAAGACGGCAAGTTTGGTCTTCCTTGTTCCTTTCCCATGGGGCCAAGTGAGGGAGAATTGGTAATATGCCTAGGCGCAGCTTTATGAATTTCTCCTTGGTCTTCTGTTTGAAACCATGGTCTAGGTACACTTGTGGCTTTAAAGTTTTGTAGTCATTTAAGACTAACCATCCATGGGCCCTTTTTGCCAGAGTTTCTTTGTCTCCGAGTAGCGATGCTATTTTCGTTGCTTTTGTTACTAGCTTTTTAAAGCTCTTGTGGTCTACTGTGCTGTTCCAGAGGCCAGTCAGTTCGAGACTTTCGAGAGATTCTGTCAGATACTCTCTAGCGTGCGATCGTTCCTGTCTTTGCAGTTCGGTCCAAAGGTGGGTATTTAGGGTGCCTGGCTCTGCATTTCTTTTTTTTTTCTTAAATAGTTTTTATTGCAGATACTCAGACATAAGACCAACATTAGCATTGTTATTCAAGTAAGACAGTGTTACATAGTAGATTTCAGATCATGGAACCCCAAGTGTCTCACCGGTGCATAGCCCAAAAGTCAATCTGACAGTATCTTCGAGTCATTCTCAGTGTATCCTCACCGTATCATAGGGGGTATCCACGGTAGTCATCTAAGCATCTGCTTTTTAGTTTGCTACCCCCTCCTCCCTCCCCCCCACAACAAGCATTTCTTTGAATGAAAAAAACTGCATAACATCCCCCTGTTCAAAACTTAACTGTACAGTCATGGTAGTGGCATTATACATTTCCCGCAACCCCCACCTCTCCCTCCCGCCCTGGTAAACAAATGGTACAGGTATATTGCATGAAGCATGGTGTGACTGGCGCATCGAGTTTCACTCCGTATGTGCATCTCCGCCATCAGCTCGCCCTTCCTCCTACCCTGGGGCTCAGTCACGAGCCTCCCACCCCCAATCCACCATCCAGCCCATGGTACTGTCTCCACTTCGACCAGACCCTTTTAAACTTTTTCGGGCAACCTCTCCATTTATACGTCACTCGTTCTGCCGCCATGTAAAGGTCCAACCCTCGTCTCCACTCTTCCACCGTGGGGATGGTTACAGCCCCCCAGTATTTTGCGATATCTCGTTTCGCTCCCACCAGGGCTGGTGTCAGGAACACCAGTAAGGGGCGGGGGAGGTCAACATCATTAGTCATTCCCAAGATGGCCAGTTTGGGCTCCTGTGTAAGCGGTACAGACAGAACTGCTCTCAATTCAGTAAAGATGAGTGTCCAGTAGGATCGTATTTTATCACACGCCCATAATATGTGGAAGAAATCCCCTCCCTCATGTTGGCATCGTAGGCACCTATCATCTGATGTTTTCCCTATTCTAAATAATCTCACCCTATCAAAGTATGTCCTATGGAGCACGTTGTATTGGATAAGGCGGAGCCGGGTTTTGATAGCCACTTCCCTCTGGTGCATTAGTATTAGGTCCCAGTCGATATCTTCAATTGTTACTATTTCTTGCTCCCAAGTGCCCCTAAGCTTCGCCAGATCCCCTAGCATATTGTTTGTGAGTGTTTTATATGTGAGTGATACGGCCTTGCATGGTATCTGCTCCTGAAGTAGCCTGCCTTCCAGCGGCGCATATTCTGGGAGACCCTCTAGAGTCAAAGCCTGCGCCCTCCACGCATGCCGCAAATAAATGTATTTAAAAAACTGCGAACGATGGAGCCCATATTCTGCCTGCATGGTCGCGAAGGATTTTAGTTCTCCTCTGGTGATGACATCTCCTACTGTGGAAATTCCGATATCATCCCACCGCTTAAAGCCTGTGAGTTTATGCAGCTCGGGGAGCCATGTGCAGTGCCAGAGTGGAGTCTGCCGGGTGGGCTTCCTATCCCATCCCGTGCGTCTCGTGGCCACTCTCCAGGCCCGGAGTGTGATGCACGTGGCCGGAAGCAAGGATTTCTTTGTTGATCTACCGTACAAGTACAAGAGCAAACTATGTGGGGACAGTTTAGAACGTTCCAGCGCTTATGTAGGGTGGTCCGCCGGGGCGTGGAGCCAGTCATTAATGGGGGTCAAGTGCTCCACCCAATAATAAGCCTCAAGGTTCGGGAGCGAGATTCCACCACTGTATTGATGGCGCTGGAGGGTGGTCAGTGCTATCCTCAGCTGCTTACCTAGCCATATAAAAGATCGGAGGTCGGCGTGTATTCTACGGAGGAGGCCGTCCGGGATCAGATAGTTTTCATTTTGTAGGGCATGTAAATACTTGGGTAGTATTATCATTTTATACATTGCCGCTCTACCCAGAAGTGTCAAAGGGAGCTTGCGCCAGCGGTCCATATCAGAGACGGAGTGCATGAGTATTCTTTCAACATTATTCCGGCGCGAAAGTTGCCTATCCAGCGTAATGAATATACCCAGATATTGGAAGCCCTCCGTGGACACCACCAACCTGTTCGGAAGAGCACCCGCACTCGGGATCAAAAAGGATGGACTTGTACCAGTTTATAGCGTATCCGGAGTAGCTGCCATAGCAATCCAATTCCCGGAACAATTCAGGTACTGTGGTCTGCGGGTTAGTAATGTAGAGGAGCACATCGTCCGCGTATAGGGACAATTTCTCCTACGTCCCGCCTGCGTCCGTACCTCGAAACCCTGAGATCTGCTGGTTTTGCTTTATCTTGGCCGCCAGTATCTCAATTGTCAATGTGAAGAGGAGCGGCGATAGAGGACACCCCTGTCGGGTACCTCTTTGGATCAAAATTTCGTGAGAGAGCCTCCCGTTTACCCTCACCTTAGCCCGAGGGTTGGTATAGAGCAGGTGTACCCATGAGCGAAATTTGGGGCCGAACCCAAATTTTTGTAAGGCGCCCTCCAGGAACGGCCAGTGCACGGAGTCAAAGGCCTTTTCGGCATCCAATGAAAGGAACCAATGCGGCGGTTCCCTGTCTTTCACCTCCTGAAGCCAGTTATGCGTGCGACGGAGGTTGAATTTCGTGGCCCTCTCTGGTAGGAAGCCGGTTTGGTCTAAATGTATGAGATCGGGTAGTACTGGTCTCAGGCGTCGCGCCAGGACCGTGGCAAGGAGTTTCACCTCCGTATTCAGCAAGGAGATGGGACGGTAGGAGGTGCAGCCCCCCGCGGCTTGCCCTCTTTGTAGATAGGGACTATGGTGGCCATGGTGAGGTCAGTGGGCAGACTCCCTTCCTCATATGCTGCAAGAAATAGATTTTTCAGGTGTGGTGCTAATATGTCAGCCGTGCACTTCAAGAATTCCGGGGGGAAACCGTTTGGTCCCAGACTTTGCCCGGTTTTAGTCTGGCAATGGCAGCTTTGACCTCTTCTAGGGAAATGTTGGCCTCTAACGGCGGTAGGGCCTCAGCATCCACCACAGGGAGATCGACCTGTGACATATAGAGGAGTGAGTCCTCGCACGTGCCCAGTTGTCTGGCTTCGTAGAAGCGTTCGTAATAAGCCGCGAACGTATCTGCAATGTGGGGTCTGAGCTCACAGTCTTCCCCGTCCCATCAGTGAGCTCCTCTACCCATCGCGCTGCTCTTTCCTTACGACTAAGCCAGGCCAGAAGTTTGCCCGACTTATCTCCCACGTCATAAAGGCGGTGGAGTGTGGCCAGGTTTTGCGTTTTCGCCTCTTCCGTCACCAATTCTCGATATCGTCTCTGGTTATCCAGCAGTTTACGCAAGGTCGCCGTGCATTTAGTAAGCAAGTGTTCCCTTTCCAGCTCCACTATGTTCTGTTCCACTGTCCCCACCTCCTCCTGTAGTCTCCTCTTCTCCTCCCTCAACCTGCCATTTATTCTGTCTCTCATCACCGGCTTCAGCGCCTCCCACAAGGTCACTACCGAGTCTACTGACCCATCATTTTCTACCAGGTACACCCGTGCATCCGCTCTAATGCCTTTAAGTATTGTCTTGTTCGTCAAGTCCCAGGGGGCGAGGCGCCATGTGACCTCCTCCCTGTGTCCAGTAAGGCCCATCGATACTAGTAGCGGCGAGTGGTCTGAGAGACCTCTTGCCAAATATTCCGCCGTGCCCTCCATAGATATTTCCTGCCTAGGCATAAAGACATAATCCAGCCTGGAAAACACCTTGTGCACGGCCGAGTAAAAAGAGTAGGCCACAGTGTTTGGGTGCAGCAGTCTCCAGACATCGGTCAGGCCCATCTCCAACATCATTTGAGCTAGGGGAGTCTGAGGTCCTCGATTATTAGTCGTTCCCGATCTATCAAGACCCCTGTCCATCACATCAGTGAAATCACCCCCCACTATCTGTATGGTATCTGAGGTGTCTAAGAGTATGGTCGCAAGCATCCGTAGCGCAATTGCTTGCAATTTGGGCGGAGCATATACTGAAACAAGAGTGTAGGTGCGCCTACGCCAGGACCCCTGTATTCCTATACACGTTCCCATCGGGTCCCCCCATGTATGTGTGACCCGGAAGGGAAAGGTATTCTTAACAATAATCGCTACTCCCCTAGAGTCAGTTGTGTATCCCGCATGACCCAGCACCTTATATCGACCTCTTGCTATGAATGCACAGGCAGTGCCCCTCAAATGTTTCTCTTGCAGAAAAATGATCTCCGGGCCTACTCTCTTGAGATAGTTGTTCACCAATCCACGCTTAATCTTGTTACCCAGTCCATTCACGTTCCACGTCAGGACGTGTATTTTTTCAGAGGCCATAAGTATAGCGACAATTTATTTGTAATCCAGGCGGTGGGGTCGAACAAGGCGGGCGGTCGCCAGTATCAAAGAACCACAGAATGCGCCAACCTTCATGACTGTGTGCACCCAACCACGTACTCCTCCCCCTTTCCCCCCCTCAAACAATCAAACTAAATGAACAACCCCTGCTCCCCCCGCCCCCACCCCACCTGTACCCCCCGGCCATCCCGCCCGTACAACCATCGACGGCACGGACTACCAGGCAGCAAGGTCTGTCGCCCACCCCTCAAAGAACCCCCACTAAGAAATGTCTAACTGTCCAATCTCAAGTTCTGAAGTGGTATATGCCCACCCCAAAGGACAAAAAGTGTTACTTGCGTGTCCCAAGCAAAGAACTGCTATGTTGGATCTCAGTCCCTCAGCTTTTCAGGAATGGGAGTCCTGCGTATCAGGTTCAGTAGCCACCGTGTTGCCCGACTCCCCTTGCTCCAGATCTCTGATGGCAACGGCTAGTGGATGTATGGATTGCTCCGTCTGTTCCTCCACGTCCGAGATATTCGTGTTATCCACGTGGACCGTCACATTTCCTGACGTTGGGAGCAGGCACCTGAATCTGGACCCCTGAGTGGGATCCCCAGTGTTGGCAGCGGCGCCATCCCCCCGGTCCCCTCTGGGCGCTACTTGTTGGGGAGGGTACGGAGTCCGTTGCGATTGTCTGCCTGCCCGATGATGTTGTGTACTCTGTGACCCGGTCGGGCTTCTCCTAAAGTTGGCCGCCGCCTGCTCATCACGGATTCGTCGTCCCTCCTCCTCTGCCTCTCGTAGCAACGGTCTCTCCTCCAGCCAGTGCCAGGCCTCCTCTGGGCGATTGAAGAAGTGTGACTTGCCCTTAAACAGTACCTTTAGTTTCGCAGGGAAGAATAGCATATAGGATATGTTCAGTTCTCGCAATTTGGCCTTGACAGTGTCGTAGGAGCGCCTTTGCTTTTGCACGTCTTTGCTATAGTCAGGAAAGATCATGATGACGGTGTTTTCAAACTTGATTTCTCCCATTTTAAGAGCTTCTCTAAGGATGAGGTCCCTGTCCGCATAATTGAGGAATCTTGCGATGATCCTGACCCACGTGTTGGTGTGGAGTAGAATGAGTTGGTTCAAGAGGGGTATGGTATTCCCCATTTTTCGAGCTTTTGCTATAGTTTACCCCGGTCCACATGATCAAAGGCTGAGCTGTAATCTATGAAGCTCAAGAACAGTGGGTTCTTTCCCAATTTTGCCACATCTGTTAGTAACGACAGAGCCATAATGTTGGTGGAAGTTCCCTGTCCTCTACAGAATCCTGTTTGAGTTGGTGGAATTATGTGATTTGTCTCTGCCCACAATGTCAGTTCTTCTAGTAGTATGCCCGCGTAATTCTTTGCCTCTATATCTAATAGGGCAATCAGCCGATAGTTACCAGGATTACTCCTGTCTCCTTGCTTGTAGATTGGGGTTATGATAGATCCTTTCCAGGATTCCGGACATGTTTCTAGTTCGATAGTGCTCGTAAAGAGTGGCACTAATGTGTTGCTCCAGAATTCTGAGTCATGCTTGAATATTGCCGGTGGAATCCCATTTGGGCCCGGGGATCCTTCCATTTTTCCCTTCTTGATTTGAGTTTTAATCCGGTTTGCGGTTCTTTTAATGTCATTTTCAATGCTGAGTGTTGATGTACTGTTATTCTTCCCCCCCCCCCTGCCCTCTCTTGATTGTATTGTGCTCTTGTACTTTCTACTGCAGTTGTGCAATTTTTCAAACTTTCTTTTTTCGCTGTTCTCCTTATTAGGCTCTTTTTCTTGTGTTATCGGGCCTGAATGATTGTTTTCTTTGGGTTGGTTGAAGTGGTTGTGCAAATAGTCTGCCCAGGCTGGCTCTGATATATGTGAGCTTATCCCGTGATGCCCTGGTCGCTGCAAACTGTGAACCGTTTACCAAAAGTTGGCGCTGTTTTTTAGTTTGGAATCATACTTTATTTTTGCCCAGAGTTCGTCGTTCGCCTGCCTCTTGTTTTCCCAAATTTCCTTTTTTCAGGCTTACTTTTAGACCACGTAGGGTGTGTTGTAAGTGTTCTTTTGTGGGCTGTATGCGCAGTTGTTTCAAAGTTTGCTTGATATCCCTTTTGAGGCTTTTTATCTCCGGTGTACTTGTCTTTCTCATTGTACTATTCGAGGATTTGCTTTAGATGTTCTTTATTTGGTTGCGTGTTTGGTCCCGAGGGCCTTTGTTAACCCTTCCCAGACCTCTATTTGATTTGCAGCCGAGTTGCCTTGCTGTATTAGCTCCTATGCATCGGTGGAGAGTGCTTCAAAGTTGTCTTGTTTAAATCTGATGCATTTGAAGTCTGTTGTGTATTCAGAGCCGTTGGTAGCCCTGACTTCCTTGGAGTTTCCACTAAGGGTATTTAGGACAATTTCTTGCGGCAGCAGATGGTCGCTTTGATCGCTGTCGCCGAATTGAAATGATCTGATGGCATCAAATAGGGAGAGGGTTACAAATGTGTAGCCTAGGTAAGAGGAGGATGTGACAGAGTGGTAAGTTGCTGCTGGGGGATTGTCTTCTTCAAACCAGCCATTCAGTGCTCTTAAGTTTAGTTGCTCTAGGTCTTTTAGCAGTTGTGTTGAATATTTTGTTGGTTTTATTGCCGGCACTTGTGCTTGCACTGGTATTCCCCATGCTCTGTTGAGTTCTTGTGCTAGTTTGTCGTCCGCTGCGGTGCCAAAGAGAAAGAGATTAAAGTCTCCTGCCAGGATTATGTCCTCAACTTCCCCCTCAGTCAAGATTCTTGCTGTTTCCTTGGCCAATTCTCTTGCACCCTTCTGCTTGTGCTTCGGGTGTATGTAGGAGTTGATTATTACAAGAGGGTGATCTGGCTTCCTTGTGTTGAGTGTAATGACTGCCGCCTGTATCACGTTAGGAGCTATGGTTTTAGTTTTTATTTCCCTCATTGATAATATTGTGAGTATTGAGGCAAGGATCGTTAATCCTCCTGAGCTGTGGCCAAAGGATGAGGTCCTGGTTGCAGGTTTGCATCATATATCCCTCCAGGGCTATCTCTTCTACTTCCCAGGTTTCTTGTAGCAGTATTAAGTCAAATGACCTTAGGTATTTTAATGTTCCCTGGTCGTCCAGTTTGTCAGTCAGACCGTTGATGTTCCAGATACATATTCTGAGGGGAGATGAATTTGCAGGTACCAGGGGCTCTGCTGGGTGCTCCTGTCAATGCCCACCTCTGTTGGTTATTGTTCGCAGAATTCTGTCAGGGTTCGTGTTGGAGGTTTTGTTGTTACCGCTTGAATATGGGATGGCCTGCCTTGGTAGCCTGGTAACAGGCTGAGTGCTCCTTTTAATATTGATGTGGCTTTGGGGCGATGTTCTCTTTTGCTTTCTTTTAAGAATGGCCTTGGGTAGAATGGCCTTCTGCCTGGTTCAAGTTTTATTCCCCACTGTGAGAATTTGTTATACTTTTCTAGGATACGCTCGACCAAGTCATTTGTAGACCATGTCGTCTTAGTTGTTTCTGAGTTATTCTGTACAGATGCAGGTTGAAATTCGATTTGAAGTAGATTGGTTGAAGAAATTCCCTCCAGGCCCTCAATTGAGTTAATCAGTTTTATAATGTTCCCTCTATTCAAGACGTCCACTCTGCCTCTGGATTTGTACTCTGGAACAAATATTAATATGTCTGTCTTGTTGGACGAAGTAGCGCATGTTGGTTGGACTGCAGTTTGGACGGGGTCGTTAGCCCTGTTGAAAGGTTGGCTACGGTTGAAATCTGTTGTGACTGTGGTTTCTCTTGGTTCGGGGTATTCGTGATCCTGCTCCAGAGCCGGCAGGCTCTCTTTTTGTGGCGCGGAGGTGTGACTACTAGTTGAGTTGCATTCGTTGGTTGCTCACTCGGGGCTTTTCCGCTGTTGTGTGGTTTGTGTCTTTATCTTCTCCTTATGCCCAGGGTGATCGATTGTTGTTGTAAATACTTCTATTGTGTTTGTTTTTTTTAGTTTGTCGGAGGTTCGTGCGGGAATCAGTTTTTCCCCTGGAGTCAGTTTTTTGCCTGCGAGCGGAGTCCGCTCGGCCTCACTGTAGGAAGATGCGGTCTCATCTTGTTCCTCCTGGCAAACGGGCTCCTTTTGTTGCCTTTCCTGCTCTTAGATGATAACTATCATTTTCCTGTTCCTGCCTTTCCTTTTTTGTTTCCGGCGGGTTCGTGAGTTACTTGGCACTGCTGTGCTCCTTACTTCGGGAGACAGGAGGGTTGAGAGTACATTTTTTGGCAATTGGGTGGCTTTGGGAGAGCAAGTCTTCTCATTTTGGTGTAACCTATTCTCTGTTTTTGGCGGTTTTCCTTTTGGTTGTAGGTCCCTGATGTCATTTCCCTAAGTGGCTGGGTCTGTTGGGACCGGTGCCATGATTGGTTTCAGGTCGTCCAGAAGGCTCTCTAGCATTGTTGGTAGCGTCGCTAGCTTGTTTATTATTGGGAGGCAGTTGCATTCTGTTTTTGCTAGCGCTGAAAGTTCTGCTGCTTCCTGTCCCCTTTTTATAAGACCATTTAGGTCGCCTAGTTTCCTCTCAATCCCTGAGGGAAACTCGGCTAGCGTTTGTAGTACTGTTAACTGCATGTCTAATTTTTATGATTGATATTGTAAAGCTGTTGCAGATAATTGTATTGTATTTAGTAGATTTGCCCAGAATGCGGTGAATGAGCTTTTGCTCTCGTTCCCCAGTCTGCTGGTGCTAGAGATTTTAGTGGGTTTTAGGTTGTAAGCCGCCACTAAGTCTTGCCACTCCTGTGATGCAAGGAAAGTCATGTCGTTAGCTGTGGCGTAGGGGTTCTCTTTTTTCTGACTTTTAGGTGTGTTGGGTACGTTAAAACGGCCTGTGTCACTCTGCTCTTTAGGTGCCATTTGGAGAGAGTTTTGCGCGCTCGTGGGCGTAGATGGGGGGGTGCTACTTGGTTGAGGTGTTACTTCCATTCCGGCCTGTTCACTCGGGGCTTTTTGCTGCGGCGATCGGACTGATAGATCGCCCCAGTCATGTAGATCTTGAAGTTCAAAAATGATGAAAGCATCTAGTGCTCTGTTTAATCTTGGCCCTCTTGGAGTGGGGTCCTTGAGTGGAGTGCTTTCTGTTTTTATCTTTCCGAGGAGAGTCTGTGTGTTTTGGGGACTCCTCAATGTCATATTTAGTGAGCTGCTAGACTCCTCTGACCGATCTGTTGTTGTGCAGGCTGTGACGCCTTTTTGCTTGTTGATTGTTGGCCCGCTTTCAGTTGATACCTTCTGCGAATTGCCGATGTGAATGTCCACCACTACAAGTTTTGAGGGTCTTTCTGCTTCCGATGGTTGTTGTGCTTCTAGTGGGGGATATTCTATCTTCCCAGGTTCCAGAGGGGTGGGTAGATGTTCTATATTCCCGTTTTTTGTAAAGATTGCTGCTCCGAGGTGTTTTAAGAACGCAAATTTCGTGTAAATGTTTGGTTGGTAGGTATGTGGAGTTTTGCTAGCTGGTTCTCCGTCTATAGTTATAAGGTCTTCAGTTCTGACTCTTTTTAAACCTTTGGTTGGTTTGCTTGGTTTTCTTACATTTTATTCGTTTTTTGGGCCCGTTGTAGTTGGTGAGTAGTTGTCTTTAGTGGGTTCTGAGCCGAGTTTTGAACTCCAAAAAGATGGCTTCTTGAAGCTGACTGTAGAAGTATTGGGGGAGCAGTTGTGCCCATGCTCCAAGACCCTGAACAGCTCTCTAGGTATGATCCTATTTTTAGACAATGGCTGTAATGACAGAACATCCAACTTGGAAGTGGTAGCCATCAGGTTGCTTTTTTAATCTAAGACTTCGGAGAACTTGTTGGACAGCATGCACTCCTCTCCTTTAGAACATTTTCTACTGCAATCTTGCATCAATCAACCTCAAATCTTTTAGGCATATAGAGAACTTTCCTTTTGAACACATGGTGGAATTTAGTTTTTGGGGTGAATGTTGTACCTACAATACAGTGTACATAATTTTTGTATGTAATTACATTATTTTAAAGTACATTCACATTAAAGGGGTGCCTACAGGTGTTTATAAATTGGCATATAATATCAAGTAATAATAATGTGAAGTAATAATCTACATGTTACAAGAGGGTATGAAAACCGCCAAAGAGGTGCATTCAAATGCCATTGTTTTTGGTGACAAATGCAAAAACCACAGTTGATGGACAGAATGCAGAACAATGTCATACATTCACTCCAGTACAGAGATCTGGGCCTAAATCCATCGTTTTTTTTATTTATTTTTTTTAGGCGCAGGGTACATTAAATGAGATAACTACCTCAGTTTTACATATAAGCAGCAATAGACCCCTTTAGGTTTGCAAGACAGTTTTTGAATTGTCTTAAAAGTCGAAGTGAATAAGATCAAAAGAGGTTTTGGGTTAACAACATCTGACATCCCAGATCATCTGCATCCAGAGCAATAGAAGGAATTTACAAGAGCAAATCCCTAGTAGTTTCCCTGAAAATAGGCACCAGTATTTTTTATGAAGAACACAAATAAAAGGTTTTCAGGGGGAGACCAGCCAGGGAGCAACCCAAAAATTGATGTGGTATAAAATAGGGTTTTCTCTGAAGGGAGGCATTTTGTTCTCCTTTGGAAGCTATAGTTATTTGGTGCAAATACACTGAAGTGTTGCAGCAACATATTAGAAATACTTATTTCTTACATTTCCAATTGCGTATTTGTTTATTGTTATGAGTCCCCTTTGGAAGATGTAATACTTAAGTACTCCTGACATGCTTTGTGAATTAAAATAAATGTGTACATTTCTTAACAATATAGTAGTAGCCTTACAGAATCAAAATTCTAACTTTTGTTGTGAATTGGACCCTACGTTATTAAAGAAACTGCCACAAAAAGAGGCCGTACATTGTATTGTGGTTTTTATAAGAATGGTGCCTCTCCTGGAAAATAACTATGTGTCTGCATGAGTGAGAACGCTTGTTTCCCTCCCAAGGAGCTGTAGATAACCAAGGCGCCTAGTTGGCATGTCTGTGTTAACGGTGATTGGTCAAAAATCTACTCTATTCTTTCAACATATTTCTTGTTGGGCACAGGCTGCTGCTTTGTTCCAGCTGATGAGATCTACCCCTGTATTGCCAATCAGATATGCAAATGCCTTGCTAATTTCTGCCTTTTCTGTCCTTCCTCAACTAAAGAGTAATGCCATTGGTAAAGTAGCAAAGACAGTTAAATCTGGATCCCCTTTAGACCCTGCCCCACAGACATTTTGCTGAAAGGAGGTGATACTATTTTATCATCTTTGTCCAACCTATTTAATCTCTATTTGCAAAAAGGACAAGTTCCCAACCAATGAAAACACGCAGCTATTGGACGGCATGGTCCATTGCTGTAGAAATCCTCCTTGGATCCTGACAAGACAGAGAATTACATCTCCACTCCCTGGTGCAAGCAACATTTTAGAGAGGGTGATCAATAGCCATCTGACCAGTTTCCTGGAATTGCATAATCTTTTACATCCAACTCAAACTGGATTTAGACCAGGGTATGGCGTCAAGACGGCCCTCCTAGTAGCTATGGAAGACCTTAGGAGAATACTGGCTCATGGTGGCTCAGCTGCGCTCATCCTTTTGGATTAGTAGTGCGTTTTGGTATACTAGTGGGATTTCCACCAGAAGTTGTTCTTGCAATGGGCTGGCTGCCTTAGACCAAAAACAGCACACACACTATTGTAAATAGTCAAATAGTAGAATACATTTTCATAACATAAGGAGTGCGCAAGCAATTTCAATTTTTGCAAATTATTGTACCTCACACGAAAGCACGTGACTTAAGGTCAAAAAGTCAACTTCTCCTGGCAATGGCCAAAATAAAAAGGGCCAGAAGCGGAGGACGATCCTTTGCTTATCTGGCGCCCAGGCTTTAGAATTCCCCCCGACTGGCCTAAGAGTCAACAATAATTGCTCAGCTTTAGGAAGCAATAAAAAATGTACCTGTTTTCTTGAAGCAGTATGTAATCCCTCAGGTCTCACATTAGCACTGGAATGCCCATGCTTGGGTAGCCATGCACTCTACAAGATCTCGTAAAAAAAAAGAAATCCTGGATCCCAAGTGATATCTAGGCGTACATTCACTCAACAGAGAAATGTCTACTCACACTCAGACTTTTTAAGGCACCAACAACTCTTGGGAATTTTGGCAGTAGCCCAAATAACACAGGCTTCAGATCAGACTACATGCAAAAAATAAAATAGGTTTTTTACATCTTTTTGTAAATCTATTCAAACACACCCAGATCTTAGCTCATGTAGTAGGTTATTTCGCCATTCTTTGAACTATTCCATGAAATAGTTTTGAAACCTAGGCCTCTATTTAACTAGTTGGGGCCAGTTAGATTGTTCTCAGATGGTAATTCTCAAATAGAATTGAGTGGATTGTATTGAAGAAGAGATGATCTTTCTTCTGTGGACCTTTAAAGAACCAATTATACCTACTGTTAGGTCCAGTCTTTGAGATAGCTTTAGCTGTTTAACCAGACTACTGTATTCCCCCCAAAAAATATACATGTTATCAGATCTTTCAGTCAGTGGATTTTGTTTTTGGTCTTGTAAATTGTTGTTCAAACATTGCTTCTGTCTACCACAAACTACAACATGGAGCAAGGGGTCGGCCCAATTGAGTAATCAGATTCTCTTTATGCCAGTGATGACAATTAGCTTCTCAACAATGTGCATATCTACCTTTCAAATTGTCCCCTTCTGTTCCAGGGCCAATGGAAAAGTATGTACTTTCCTTTTCAAAATCCTTTTTCTTTTTAAATATTTGCTTCTTTTAATTACTTTTTGAGGACCTGGCAGGTTCCAAATATTGCTAACAGGCCCTCATCGTCTCTTGCACAGCACGGAATCCCATGAACTACTTCTGGAGGTGGGCATCATACAACAGGACTTTCCACTATTTCCTAACAGTAAAGTCGTTTAAAACACAGTCAGAAATCTTTGACTGTTTTTTGCAATAAAGTATAATACAAACCACTGCAAGAAGTGTTCCCCCGGGAGCAGATGCAAGAAACATAGTTACTGCCATCTTACAATGTTGATGTCATACTTTATTATTACATACCAATCCACAATGGCCAACCCAGTCCATTCAAAAGCATCTGACATCTTGGAATGCTAACGTAATGAAATGAAACAAGTACCTTAATGGGAGCTTCTCTAAAATGCTCAACAACAAAAAGAGAACAGTGTGAAATCGGTGTTAATCTGACATATTCCAGGCTTCTCAAATACACTCTGCAGTATACTGTAGCAAGTCCATCCACTATGTAACAAACAAGTTTAGCAGTTTAAATCAATCCCTTTCCATTTAAGTTATTGGTCTCCACGACTTTCTTTCGCAGAATTATATTATAGTCTTATAGCCAGTCGTAGAGGGCTATACCGTCTATTAAAGGGCCTCTCCAGCATTAAAGGCCCCAAGCCGAAGGCCAGGGCCTTTAACAAGGGAGAGGGACTTTAATAGCCGGTATAGCCCAGCTACGAAGGGCTATAAGGCTATTAGAACATTCTGCCACTAGAAGACAGAATATTCTAACAAAAAAGAACAAAGCCTTATGGGAGCATGAGGGGGATTGGAATCCCCTCTGGATCCTTGAAGCCTTTGTTCACAGGCAGAGCTGTGAACAAAGAGACATTGGAATGTTGGAGCTCCGGGCATATACCAGCCATTATAAGACCGGAGCACTCCATTGTTTTCAATGGAGCTCCCAACATTTCAATGTTCTAATAGAAGTTTCTTTTCAGTGATGATGTTATCTTACATTGGTTTTAACAATTCTACCACAGATGCTCAAACCCCAATTCTTAAACATAGCTTTGCATGTGGAAAGTTCACATACTCTATGTATGCTATGGATTTCTTCACCTTAGTGATGAATAGTTCAGCCTTATATAGGAACGTTTTGACAATTATTCATATTGGACTTGTTCATCCGGAAAATTTGCATTTCTAACTATACGCAACTGTTTTTTCTCTCCAGGGTGACACTTTGTTAAAAGTTGGAGATCTTCTGGTAAGCCAAAGTAAATTTTCATGTTGGTACATGCACAAGTTCATGCAAATATGTTCAATCATATGCATTTGGTACAAGTGCAAAATGTTAGCTCCTGAATACAATATACAACTAAGAATATCAAAGCACTTATTTTTCCAAATCATGATGTCATATGACTCTGTAAGACAGACTTGTATCAATACAGTTTACATTACAGCGACACTAAATATGATAGTCTAGAAAGATGCTACAGAACATGTGATCATGTGTCTTCTTTTCAATACAATCACAATGTCATTGTGTTTTTAGGACAACCTGACCGGCTCTCTGAATCTTGGGGTAAGTCATTCTTCTTGTCTCTCATGTTGCATGGTCACCTAAAATAAAACACAGGCTATAATTGTAATTAAAGCATCAGCCCCATTCACTAATAATGAGTTTTTCATGTTTACAACAATCTGGACTCTGATTTGAGAGAGTGCTAAAGCCCTCTCATGATCCCTCACCCAGTGTCCTCATTATTATGGGTTGACGCGCCTCAAATGTAGAATTACATTAGCTGCGTGTGCCTGTTGTGTTATTAATCTCAATAGCAGGTCAATCATTTGATGTTAATCTAAAATATATAATAATTGGGCATATGTTTGATATTGATTATTGTAATGAGGATGATGATGAGGATGATATTATCATTATTTATATCTCCTTCTTTTTAATTTCATGAGTGGGTTGCTCCTCGTCAGCACTATGAACCCAGTATATTAGGGATTGTTGTGAAAATGTCTTAAGTGGGACATCTTTCCTTGCTACAGAAAGTCCTGTGGTTGTCTTAAGCTTAAATGAAAACTTTTATATATCAGCTCTTTTCACTTCTTCTAAATGGTTATCATCTAAAGAGGAATTCCTGGAAATTGAATCTGACTGTGGCGCTCAGGCTACACTTAAGATGACAAGCTAAATGCCTTAGACAGTAGAACATTCACCCTAATAATGAGTTTACATACAAACACAAACAATCATTGTTAAATGCATTAGGTTTAGCCTTTGTGATTAATAATAAGTTGTTTTTTGCTGTAAGGTGTAGCTTGCTGGCTAGTTTTAAAATATAAGTTACAGAAAGACTGGTAAAGTGTTATGACTTGCTTACGTGCAAAAAGGCTATAGATTGTGCTGCTACTAATGGTATAGTGCAGGTAAGTAATAGCAATATTGTGTGTTTAAAGGAGTTCTGACAACTTTTGGATCCGATGCCACTGCATTTGTGACTGCCTGTTTAGTAAGAAAATATAGCAATATTTGGTGTTTAGGGGAGTTATGACAAATTTTGACCCTGGTGCCAATGCACCTGCTTCACCATTCAAATCATGACCCTATTGCCTGACAGGTAACTGCACTTGTAACTACCTCTTTCGTACTAAATCTTGCAATATTTTGTGTTTAGAGGGGTATCTAGATCTCTGAGCCTCAGTTTCACTGCAACTGCAGCGCCATTCAAATCACAACCCTAGTGCCTGCTAGATAACTGCACTTGTGACCTATTTAGTAGTAAAATATAGCAATAATTGGTGTTTAATAGAGTTATAACAACTTTTAGCCCCAGTGCCACTGCAGCTGGTGCACCATTTAAACCAAGCCCCTTCCAATTGCAAGGTAACTAAAATTGTGACTGTGCCACTTCATCTGCTGCATCATTCAAATCAAGTCCCTTTTAACTGCAAGGTAACAACAATTGTGACTGTCTATTTAGCAGTCAAATATAGCAATATTATGTGTTTAGAGGGGTTCTGCCAACTTTTTGACTTGTGGTATTGCACCTGCTGCACAATTCAATTAATGACCCTGTTGTATGCAAGGTAACCGCACTTGTAGCTGACTATTTAGTAGTAAAATGTAGCATAGCTCTTGTATATTATTTTTGTTTTTAACAAACAACATTTATTACAACATTTAGAATATGATCCTAATAACAAAATAAATGAAGTTGAAAAAAATCAATCTGATAAAGCCTACAAAGTGCAAAGAAAGTTACTAAGGCATGAATAGGAAATGCCACAAGTGTTCTAAGGGTAAAGCATCTGCTTTACACAACTAAGTAATAAAAAGCAAGCATTCCAGCATACTGTTAGAAGCTGTCTGCATTTTCCGTGGGAAGAGATTTTATCCTAACAGTGAATGGGGCTTAAACAGTGTGAACAGCTTTAGTAGATGTATTGTCAATGCGTGCAGCCTGGGGAAGTTAAAAAAAAGAAAGTTACACACAAAAGCGAATTAACATAGTCATTTGGTGTTTGGAACTGTTAAGAACCCCCTTTTAAGATATATTAAATACAAAAGATTTCATAAGCACAGTTAAAACCAAAAAATGACTACAGACCGATGTCTCTAATGGCGGATATGTACCTCTTCTCCACAGACTGTAAGTGTTGTTTGAAGGCACTGGACAATAGCTGTATTTAATAAAACGTGTAGCATTGTCCAACTTTGATTATACTATCTCCTTAGTAGGGTATCCGCTCTGCCCATAATTACTCACAAAAGCTGGACTAGTTAACCAAGAGAACCACAGGTGAAGTGCATCCGCAGGCTCATAATGATCAGAGGTTTGAATCCCAATGGCACTGCATCATCCTTTCATTCCTTCAAGCTCATTACTAGGGAAGTGGGTAATTAGAAAATCTAATATTAAAGCACATAAAGATAATTTACAGTTGGGTTGATATAAGTAAAAGCCTTTATTATTAATATCATACTGACATTAACCTTTACATGAGTAGCCAGTAACAAACAGTACACCATAGTATCCAGGTCTAGCACATTGTGGAATAATATCAAGAAGAACCATAATGTTTTCATCCTCAGCTGACTGATTATTAATATTATTTTCTTCCCATATAAAATTGACCTGAAATATACTAATCTGGAATAATTATGTTTTTTGTCTTCGATAAAAGGGCATCGCTGGTGGCCTTCTCCAGGGCGGTGGCCTTCTCGGTGGTGTTAGTGGCATCCTTGGCAAATAAATTCAGGTAACGTCAACTTCTGGTTAAAATTCTAAACATGTGCATCATTCATGATGATTTCATCCCAGCACTGCACCTATTGTCACAGGTTCTGTCACCGTTCAACCCATCTGTGCGACAAATAGGTGGTACCAACAGAAGACATCATCTTAAGCCTAAAAAAGAATCTGATCCTATTGACCACACATGGAAATTCTGTATATTTCTTCAAATATGTCAAAGACAATCACAATAACATTTTAATTTCACCAACTCCAAATAATGAGGCTCAGGGACTAGAAATGTCAACCTAATACAAGAGCAGATCATGTCATTCTTCCATCTACAAATAGAAACCTTGCCCTGACAAACCCCTTATATACACAAGGAATGGTGCCAGGTCCACCTGCTACAACCACTAGTGTAGCCCCTAAGCCCTTAAGCCCAGACTTACTAAGGACTTGCACTGTCCTTGTGTGTCTCTTCACTTTCCTAAGAGAGCTGCTCAGCATTTATGGTTGTTTTCTCTTTCTAGGAGCACAGTCTCTGACCTCTGCACCAGTGGAAGGATTCCGATGATGAATGCCTGACCCTCACCTCTTTTACATTTCGATGCAAGAGATTACCTTCTAACCTTCAATGTGAAATACAATGTTTCCTGCTGGTTTATGTGCCAATCCTTCAATAAAGTAGCAAAAGCATAATAAATACTGACTCATCTGAATTACTGTAACTCCTCTACAAATGCTACAATGTTCACCAAGTCGAAATTAAACTGCGTTAATTAAAAAAGAGTTTTGGAATGCATTGATAACACTTGTTATTTACAACACTTGCTCGTCTGGTATGAAAAGCAATGGGAAGAACAAATATTATATTATCCTTATTGCTTATATTTTTGGTTGTAATATTCTGACTTGCTGCGAACGTTCGCTTAATGAGAAATTTTTGGTCATATGGATGACATGTTTGTCATAGGATAGGAGATAATTCTTGGCATTAATGACACTTTCAATTTAGGTAGGAAAGTGTAAAGATCTGTAATTTGTGCGTCTATTTTTGCAAGCACATGAAACATTAGGCCTGATGTCTGATACTCTTTTGCTGGCACAAAGCATTCAATCCACAAAATCATAGGCTCTGTGAGTGAAAAACAAATTCGCCAAAGGTAATTTAAAACTCCAAATTTTGATTTTGCTACTCATTCTGAATTGCAAAGAGGAGGGGGTGTGAAAGGGGAACGCCAATCCTCATTTGGGATCACAGTGAAATGTATTAGTGTTTTTTAACTGCATCAGTAGAATAGGTATTATTCAGTGAAATAGTCAGTGGGTCAAATCACTACAGCTTTCTCTCACTAAAGTCTTCCCTTATAGGAAACGTTTTTTAAATCAACGCGTCATTTTAGTAGACAAAGTCTGCTTTAAAAAGTTTCCAAATGTTATGGAAAGCAAATTCAGGGACATAGGTATGCTGTCTCTTGCAGACCACCATTTCTACATTCACAGTTCTTCATACAACATTGTAAATTGTTATCTGCCTAGTTATTATGCAGTTTGCGATGTGACTTCTTTGTTCCTTAGTCATGGGTCAAATTGGTTTGCAGTTCACAAACCAGCTGGCCAGCTGTGGAGCCTCTACTATGAAAGAAGAGCATCACCCTCTACCGCCCGGCAGCCTCAACATTCCAAAAAGAAAATGATAAAAAACGTGTTTATTATCGTTTTATTTTTCTTCCATTGAATGAGTTTTTGAGGCGCTCCAGTGTAGGGCAAGTCATGTGGAGCAGTGCGCATGTGGGTTTGGCTTGCAATATTAGGACGGCTAAACAGGTATGTGCTCTGAAACTGTCCCCAACCCAGTTGCTCTGCTGGGTTGCAGACAGCAGGCACTGGCTCCCAGTCTCCCTGGGAATGCAAATTGAGGGCGCTCAGACCAATCCTGATGCTGCTTATATACATGAGAGCAGCATCAGGATTTGCTGCATGGAAGGCTGGGAGCCACGGCTGTAGCGAAGAAAAAGCAGAAGAGCTGCATTTTGTCAGGCGGTTATGCAGCAGATAAGTTATTTTTTAAACTTTTTATTTGAATGTTTTCCTCGTGCCTCATCACGCCATTTGCCCCACTGCCCGCCACTCTGCCTGCATGCCCACCGGTAGTTGGCTTGCAATTTTGACATGCTGTCCAAAGAGGCATGCCTAGTTGGTTATCTATTTTGACAGTGAAACAAGAATGAATATTAAGATCAATGTGAATCAAGTCATTCAGAAATACTTGGGCTGACCCAGCTTAAAGCAAGTTAAATGGACTGAGAGGTTTTCAAAGCTGCTGCAATTGTACTAAATCAACAGATAGCATTTCCATAGCACACAGGCCTGGCCACTGAGCAGCTTTATCACATTTCTAGAAGAAGGAAATGTTGTATACAGGTTTTGAATATCAAAAAGGAGAGAGACATAGCTTATCAATCATAAACAGTTTAAGGTTTTTATTTTTTGGTTTTTTGCTTTTAGTTAAGTTTGTTTTACTGGAGATTTATAAAACAATAACGATATGTATAGCAAATACAGTATAATAATACACAACCGTAGCAGATATTATATTTGTTGAAGGAAATTGAACAAAAAAAGAAACATTTATGAAATACAACACATCTGTAACATTTAATATAAAAAGGAAACAGAGATAGAGAGATCTATGGAAAAGGAAGCTAAGGATGATAATAGAGAGATAGAGGAGGAGAAAGGATACAAAGAAGCAAACAGAAAGATAGAATAAGAAGACTAAGACATTGGTGAATGAGAGGATAAATAGGTAGTAAAGGGTAACCAATATAGATCTGTTTTGATCTTCTGAAGTAACAGTGAAGAAACATTAGTTATTCTCTGTTCATCACAAATAAAATTCCACCATGCTGACACTAATAATGTTGTATTATCTTTCCAACTAGAGAGTATAGTCTTAAAACAAATGCAATGAAAATGTCACATAACATAAGTTTGGGTGTAGTCATATTAAAATCAGGTGACATAGATCCAAAGAAAACCTTTTGTATTCATAACTGAATATTACACAGGAAGATTTTTTAACATTTGGACCAAACAACTTTCCAAAACTTAAACACATGAGAGCAATAGTAGAATAAATGTGTTAAAGTGGCATTAGAAGTTGACCGTGACCAACTTAGTGGAGAAGTAGTGGTATCAATTGTAAGATAGATTTAGGATTAATAGGAGCTCTATTATAAACAAAACATAGTAATTTTGTGATACATGCATCTTTGGAGCTGGTAAACACTTTAAGCCATGTTTGATCCCATTGATGAACAGAGAACGATATGGAAAGATAATTTCCCCATAATACTTCAATAGAAGTCTTAAATAGCACAGAAGCAGGAGATGCTAAAAGTGTGTGTATGCAGCTAGCTTTGGGAATACAATCTTGATCAGTAGTGTGTAATGGTATCCTGGGTTTGACTGGAGCAGGTTCAGGAGTAAAAGTGTGAATTATCATAAAGGATTTGAAAGCAGAATATATGAGCTCATCTTCTTGTAAAAAAAGAGTTTGGTTAAGTTAAATAGTGTTTGCAACTGAAAAGAAGGTATATTATAATGATAGCTTACCAATTGATGTACAAACATAATTCCATTCTCTTTCCAATGTTTAAAATTGAATGATTTACAGTGAAATTTAATAACCTTACGGTATACCAAATGGAAGAAGAGAGAAAACATTGATGAAAATCAAAATCAACTGAGAATATTGTATGTAACAAATGGTGGGAGTATTTAAAAGTTTGATTTTGGGAGATAAAAGTACAATTAGATATATAAACCATATTCTTGAATGAGAACTCCTTTAATCGCTTTGCCGCGGCTGACATTCCGCCGAGCTGCGGAAGAAAATGACACGTGCGCAGTTCGGACCGCCCCCGGTGGTCCTCCGCACACGCTCACCGCGACGGGGAAAAGGTTAGTAAGGATCTTTCAAATACAATCCAGCGTGGTATGAGAGAGTTTTGAACATTATTAATTAAAGCATAAAATTGGCAAATTTGAAAAGCAGAGTGACTTAACTTAAAATCAGGGAAATGGGCCTCTTTCATTCTTTGGACATTTAAGTTTATATAAGGCTATCTGTGAGTGTTTGTTGTCCCATAGAAACTTGATCCAAATTCATCTGAGAAACGTAGTAATTGGGTATTTTGAAGGGTAACATAGAAAGTGCATAGAGGACATGTGGCACAATAATCATCTTAAGGGTATGTAATCTACCCCACCATGATAAATGAAGGGGAGGCTAGAATGTAAGTAATTTCTGTATATTGAGTTTTAAAACATAAACGGTATGACTAATTATGCTGGAAATGGTAGGAGAAAATCCAGTATATACATCTAGAAGTGCACAACATAAAGTTAGTGTATGCAAACATATATTGATAACATAAGCAGATCAAAGGTAAAACTTTAATTTTGGAAAAGTTGAGTTCATAACTAGAGATATTAGAATATAAGTTGACCCCTTATAAAAAGGGGTTTATTGAGGATATGGAATTTGACATGTAAATTAAAACTTCATTAGCATAAGCCAATAGCTTAGTTTCAAGGAAATTATATTTGACTTTAATATAGTTGAAACTGGAGATAGGTGTATTATACTGAATATGTTCAACAAAGGGTACAAGACAATGAATAAAAAGCATAGCGGAAAGGGGACAGCCTTGCCTGGCACCTCAATCTAACTCGAGGGTCAGAGTATAGTAAATTTATAAATGAAATACATTTAGCACCAAAGCCAAACCAACTGAGAGTAGTAAACATAAATTGGCAATTAATGCGGCCAAATCTGTTTTCATATTCAAGAGATAGGGTTGCAAGGAGAAGCTGATATTTTGCGCCCAATACAAGAATATTAAAAAACAGTCCGGCATTAACCTCAGCCTGTCTGCCGTCAATGAAACCTGATTGTTCTGGTTAAACAAGGAGGGGAACAACAATTTTTAAGGAGAATTTATAGGATTTTAGCAAATATTTTTCAATCATATTTAACTAATGAACGAAGATGGAAGTTTTTACAAAGAGTATGATCTTTATCTGGCTTAGGGATAATAACAGTCAGAGCTTCTAAAGAAGAACCAGTAGCCTTTGAATCTAAAAGAAAAGAATTAAAAAGCTCAGGTAATTTGGGGGCAAACAAAGATGAAAAAGAAGATATTAGTTCAATAGAACATCCGTCCAGGCCAGGAGCATTAGCTTTTTTTAGGGATTTTATAGCATTAGTAATTTCTTGAAGTGTTATGTTGGCTTCTAAAGTTTTGAAAGTATCAGGGATAGACATGGGATTGGCAAGACCCTGAAAAAAGTTGACATATCAAGTTCTGAAGAAACAGTATCTTCAGTTTAAAGATTTGTAGTAAGCTTGAAAGACATTGGAAATATTAGTATTGGAGGTTGCAAGGTTATTTGTGACTTCATTACGAATGGGCCCAATAGTTTCACTTTTATTTTTTCAAGTAAGTAGCCAGCATTTTATCTACTTTATTTTATCCTCTGTGAAACTTAAATTGAACCTTAAGTAGGATATGACATTCATCAATAGTGGATAGTTTATTGAGGGCAGATTAGGCTCAAACAATTCATGTACCACAGAGGGAGATTTATAGATGAAGTAAGTATGCTCAAGTGACTTATTTGCTTAAACTGCGTAAGGTGTCGACAATCTAATTTCTCTTTCTAAATAGCTGAATAAGCTATAGTGAATGCCCAGAACAAAGCATTGAAGGCATCCCAATTGTTAGAAATGGAAGTGTCAATAGCTTGGTTAATTTGAAAGAACTTTTTTATAAAAGCATGAGATTCTGTAATAACACTTGATCAGATAGCAGGGAGTTGTTGAATCTCCAATGTCCTGTTTTTGAAATATTTAAAGCTACATCAAATGAAGATAAAACAGGGGCATAATCTGAAGTAAAAATGGAACAAATTTTAGAAGACTGGAGGGAAGTAATGAATTCGTAACTAAAATACAATCAATGCATGGTTTGAAGTAAAAATGTAACCAATTTTAGAAGACTGGAGGGAAGTAATGAATTAGTAACTAATATATAATCAATGCTGGACATGGAATGGTGTACATTAGAAAAAATGTGAACTTGTGAGTATCAGGATTATATGGGAAGAGGACGCCACTTGGTCTGTTGGCTCTACAGAGGCATCGGGCACATGCAGTAATCTCACTTGCTCGTATATGCGTGAAATGGGAACACTGGATTCAAATACATCTAATACATGGTACTGCACAGAGCATATCTTACACCTCATTGATTGAACTGCATATACACAGATGCCCAGCTCACTTGCCCTAGGTGCAGGATGGCAGATGTGGACTTGTTGCACATGCTCTGGAACTGTCCAAAACTAGGTATATTTTGGGCACAAATAAGAGATATACTAGCAGACAACACAGGCACTTCAGTATGAAACGCAGCTGCAAGCTGCCTTGTGGGATGACACCCTGCCCCAAACAACCGAAAACACAATATAGGTTTGCGGACCTGGCCATGCTGCTGGTGATAAGAACCATCACCATGAGATGGAAGTCTGCGTTCCCTCCTCGACTACACATGTGGCATACGGAGATAGTCCAATGGGGAGCAGCTGAGAGTGCCGCGCTATGGCGTGAAGAACAGAGAGGGCAACACAAAAATCCCATCTCCGTGGACTGGGACAGCATGATTGAATCACTTAAAGCAGTAGATGTGTTGGAGCCGGCTGGTCCTCAGTTAGAATAAAGTATAACCAAAACATGAACATAGTTAGGAATATTTTTTCCAGGTAATATGTCCACATTCCAGGTCAATCGGAATTGGTTTTTTGCTATGAGTAGTGGTGTTAAGATACTGCATTGATAGGGCTCTATGCAATTAGTTGAATGATGATATGTATTCCGGTGAGCCTACTGAGAGGGTGATGTGTGGCTGGGACGGTTAAGTTAGATTACGTTTGTTCATTGCAATGTATGCTCAGACACCTCTATTAACATAGAACTGGACTGAACATCCGGCCTTTACAGATAACTGTCACTATATGCACAGAGCCTAGCTGCCAGGTTGTACTGGTAATATGGTGACAATACTCATAGTGCTGAGGTTGTACAGATTTTTAAGATCACAATGTTACACAAATGGATCCAAAAGTATATGTCTATGAATGTCTGTGATGATTGTCTGTGATGACATATTATATGAAACTCAATAAAAATATATATGTAAGTATCAGGATTACAAGTTTTCCAAATATCAAAATATGGATGAGTGGTAATGGTTGATTGAAATGCCTATGAGAATTATCAGGTTTACATTTTTACATTTAGATTTTCTGTCTGTAAACTGCATTAACCATTGATTGAAATCTCCTTCAACAATAATGTTGGGATATCAATGTAGGCAAGTGTTATACAATGCCAAAAGTCAGGGTCAGGTGTGACAGGACCATAAATGTTGAATCTAGAAATATGTTACTGTAAATTATGGCATTGGCAAATACCCATTGTCCATCAGCATCACATTGAGTTGAGACAATCTGTGCATTTAACGATTCATGAAAAAGATACCAACACCACCATTTCGATTAATGACTCGTAAAATGACTACTTGGTCTACCCATTGACGTTTTAGATTTAGCGATTCAACATCATTACAATGAGTTTCCTGTAAAAATGTAATATGTGGATTAAGTTTCGACAGATGAGAAAGTACCTCTTGTCTTTTGACTTTATTCCCCAGACCACGAACATTCCAAAAGACAGTGTTATAGATATTGCGGAATAGAAGTAGAGAGATAGGAACATGGATGACAAGCTCCAAAAATGGAAAGAGAACAAAAAGACACCATTTATTGATAAGAATATTACGGATAAAAATGTATAATATAATCATTTTTGAAGACCTAAGAGCACTCACACAATCAAGGAAAAAGAAGACGAATACAGAATGAGGAAAACAGATAAAGACACAAGGATGAAGAAACAGATCAAGGATAATAAGAGTCCAGACCTGAAGAGAAGAGCATAGGACATGTCAGCGCCACAGTAAGATAAAGAGTAAAGTATAATTAAAAAAGGCATACATACCTAAAATGACAAAAGAGACTAAAAAGAAAAACATGCGCATGACAAATTTCATTTGGAGCATAGTCAACAGTATCCATATAAGACAAAAACATTTTAAGAAATATTTTTAGTTTAGAAGGATTATTAAAGGAACACAAAGTGCCTTTGTGTGCAATTTTGCAGACACAGGGTGTAGAATGCCACAAAAAATATTCAAATGTCTCACTTGAGGTCGTAGGACAAGGAAGTCTTTTCTTCTAGCATTTGTTCAATTAGAAAGATCTTGTGAGAAGGTGTGGCCTGCAGCCAACAAATATGGCTGTTTAGGAAACAAGGGACCTCTATCAACAGACTAGTTATAACATAGGGAATGAAACTAGTGACAGGAAGTTATAGCTAGAAAAGATTCTAAACAATGATTAGCTGAAGAATATCCTTCTATGTCTCAGATATAGACATATGTGAGATAAGCACTCTACAACAACCTAATAAACAAAAAATATACTTATTTTGATTAATTTATTTAAATTATTTCTTCTTTTTTTGATTTTGTTGACTTATACAAAGTTCTTATATAAATAAATAGAACAATGTTACAATAGTGCATTTGAAAATCAAAATTCATAACATGTGGATTAATTCATACACCATCAAAAGATATATATAATTTATGCGATAGACGAAAATGTTGACTCAGGCAGTGCGGCAGATGTCTTACAACGCGCTTTTCGACATACATGCCTTCATCAGGTAGCCGTCCACTACTAACAAAAGAGATGCCAGACTGAGATATACTGTGATTTCAGCTCAGGTGGCATATCATGATGAATGTGATAGAGCTCTGTGCAGATGCATGAAGATTTTATTAATGAGATCTATATCGAAGTATCTGTTCTTATATTCGTTTTAAAGAGCAAACAGCAGGCCCATATATGTGCGCAGTATCGGTGAAAATATAGGACGCTCCTCTGATGGGAATTCTAGATGGATGGTGAAGCCAGATTTCAAGGTTCGTACAGAGGAGAGAGAACGGGTGATTTGAAGAGGTCGAACTTCATAATCTGAATCGTGAACGATTTAATTTTTACTGATTTATAGTGGCCGCCAAATGTTACATATTGCGAATGAAGGCTGCTGCAGTGGTCTGCTTAGGTGGTGTTTCCCTTGGATGTTCCAAAAACGAAGCAGACGACCTTCCGTGTGGGAAATGCTGGCTTCAAATGGGCTCTGCAAAAAGCAGGAGGAACAACAGCGGACCCTGCAGCGTGAGGTGGGAAAGACCTCACACATGAGCCCTCTTAGAAGGATATCATGAAGGAAATGAGGGAACTCAGAGGCACCCGTCAGCCTAAACTGGATATAGTGACTGAGGAAGTAAACCTGTTGCAAGAGGACTTCTGCAAAATGGCAGATAAGGTGTCTGCTGCTGAAATACATATAGAAAGCTTACAATCAAAAACGAAGTGCCTGGAGGAACAAGCTGCCCAAGTCACAAAACAACTCACCAAGGCATTGGCCTGACTTGACCATATGGCGGCCTGAAGTATTAAAATTCAATGATTCATTTTTTCCCCCTGATTTTACCCTCACAAGTGCTGCACCAACAGCGGACATCCGATGCAATTAAGAAAGCCCTTAGGGAATAAAATGTCAAGTACATGTTGCTCTACCCTGCCAAGCTCAGAGTGTTATTCGATTTTAGGATGCCTGAGGGGACCTGGGACTGGTTGGAATGCTGGAAAGTGGCCGGGCTAAGAAAGAAACATGGAAAGGTGGCAGCTCTGTGGGAAAGCATCCTAAGTCACACAGCCCTACATCCTCGACCACAAGATAGACTCGGACATCTAGTGCCACAGCAGACATCTGGAACTCTTTGCCTCGACTTTGAGTAAAATAAGATGGGGGATGGGATAGGCGGTGTTGCATAGTTCTAGCCTTACAAGGTCTACATTGGCTGTCTCTTTTCACTCAACTGGCCCGAGACACTGTCCAGGCCCAATAAGATTATGAGGCCTGCTTCTCCCTATTTTCATTGGGGGGACTCTAATAACACGTTATGACTATCCACTCAGTTCACATCAGTGGAGAGAGCGCCTTCCCAGTGTTTCATACACACATTTGGGTGACAGGCACTCTGCAGGTCGGGGAAGTGGGAGGTATTTAACTCACTTAGCAGGGAGGGAGGGAGGGAGGGGGGAGTTTGCAGATTTGTTTTTGATTGCCTTGTTATGTTGAACTGTTTTGCTCATCTTTGTAATGTGCAGCACAAGCACACAGAGTATTCTATGTTGGAAGGCAACGGGTCACTCACAAATTACATGTACACTTATAACATAACATAACATGTGTATTTGCAAAGCGCATGATTACCCGTAGGTGTTCAGGCGCTGAATAACATATATTTATTGTTACCCAACTCAATGGTACTCATTTAATTGACCTTAGATGGATACAAGGCTGAACCAGCTGTGACCATGAGGTCAAACACAGGACCCTGCAGTGGCTGCTTTAGTCCACTGAGCCACCAGACCCGACTTATGGTAGAGACTCAACACACTTGCCTGTGAATATGGACCTGGAACGTTAATGGGCTGGCCAACAAAATTAAATGTACCCTTGTCCTGCAACAAATAAAACACCATTCCCCAGATACCATACTATTGCAGGAGATGCATCTTAAAGGGAATCACTACAAAGCCCTGGACCACTTTGGGTATAAGCTTGTGGCCCCCTCTGGGTCCTCTCCCAACTCCTGAGTTGTAGTCATCCTGATCAGAGGTCTGTTGCCTTTTACGACAACTAGGATATTGTGGGATTCCCTGGGGTGCTATGTGGCCTTGACGGCCATCTGGGAGGGTTGCTCTGTTAATCTGTGTTCCCTATACATCCCACCGAGAATCCATACTATAATCCTGCCTACACTTAGTGCTCTTCTCTTGGAGTTGCCAGAGGGGATCCTTCTCCCTAGAGGGGATATGAATGCTGTGATGGAGATTGCCTTAGACTGGTCAGGTGCAGCAGGAGGACACATGGTCGGGGAGGTTCTCCCAGACTTTATGTCAGCAATGGTGATGGCAGATTTATGGAGAGCCATTACCCTCACCAGTACCAGTATACATACTACTCAGCCCCACATGGGTCCTTCTCATGCCTCGACTATTTATTTACACACCACACCTAGGTGGTAATCTTCGAAGGACCTACACACCTTACACAGGATATTTCTGACCATTCCCCGGTGGGTATTGACATTAAGGGCCTGGTTGTCAGCTTTGCTATCTTTTCCTGACTGGGCCCATGGTATTTGAGGAACGGAGACAAATTGAACTCAGGGACATACTTATATTTTAAGGAAAATAAATGGTTAGTATCCGTGGCCAGTCTCAGGCACTGATTGGTGGCAAAAAAAAGGAGGCAATGGCCCAGAGTAAGACCATAGAACAGGATATTCTTACCCTGGAATGGAGAATGGTTAAGGAGGAAGGGGTAGACCTTTGTCACCAGCTATCACTCTGACAACACGAGCTCCAGGACTTGGCCCACATTGCAGCTCGATCGCATGCACTGTCTACACACCGTCATATGTACGATGTTGGAGATAAGGCCTCCAAACTAATCGCCTGGCTTGATAAGAGGTAAAGGACAGATAAAGAGGAGTGGGGATGAAAGATAAAGCAGGAGTCCTTCAGTTGATGAATTGTGCATTAGCAGATGCATTTGCCACTTATTACGTGGAACTTGAAACACCTGTTAGTATTAGATCGGAAACAGACTGCAGAGTTGCCATGCTATTTCCCCCTTCTGACACTTGCTAGCAAGATGGGGAACACCCTTGACCCCAACCTTATGACGTAAGAAATAGAGACGGCCCTTAGTACCCTGCAGCCCAGGAAGGCGGTGGGACCCAATGGCTTACCGGTTGAGCTGTTTAAGGGTATGTCCAGCAGGATAGGTTAGCCGATGTTAGAGCTATTTCAGGCAGCAAAGGATGCTGGATCCCTGCCAGAGGATCAGTAAACAGCTACAATAGTAGTTATGCACAAAGCAGGCTAACCCCCAGAGGAGTGTGGTTCATGTAGACCAATCTCTCTCTTGAATGAGGAGCTGAAGGTGCTGGCCAAGGTCCTCGCAACCTGGCTCTCAGCTGCTTTTCTCTCACTCATCCACATGGACCAGTACAGCTTATGCCATGCAGAAGCATTCAGCACAACCTTCAAAGATCATATGGGGTCCTACACATTACGGGTAAATTGCAGACTTTACAGACTTCGTTGATGGCACTAGATGGCCTCTTCACTCTGTATACCTTTTTTCTGCATGCAATAGCATAGAATGGACCCACCTGTTTGCTCTATTGCCCAGATTGGGATTCAGACTTCAATTATGCAACTGTATTCCATCGTCCGGTGAGTGGGAGGAGTGTATCTTCTTTCATGCTGATGACATAATACTGTACATCTCCAGGCCGTACTTCTCAATCGCGATGACTCTTCAGGAGCTACTCAGAATACAACATAAATTGGGCCAAATCAGTGATATTTCCTCTGTCGGGACCTCCCCCAAAACTTATGACGAGATGTGTGGCCTCTATTGTGAGTGAATGATTCAAGTATCTCGGAATCTTTGTGACTCGAAAACATCAGCTGCTTATGCAAAATAACCTCACCCCACAATTAGATAGACTTAGCATGGACGTTGTTCATTGGCGAACACTCCCACTGTCCTTAATAAGCATTGTACAAAATGAAGGCCCTCCTGCGCCTGTTAAACGTTCTTCAAAACACACCTCACCATGTTCCAGCTACTTTCCTCAACCAGATTAGCCAAAAACTCCAGGACTTACTCAGGTAGGGGGGCGCACCACATATTGCCCTAAGAAAATTGTAAAGGGGGATTTATGATGGTGGCTTGGCAGTTCCAGACATTAAAAAATATTATTAGGCCTCACAGCTCCTGGAGATCCATGACTGGATATTTACAGAGTGGGGGAGCCGGCTCACAGGGTTGACAGGTTGGCAATGTCAGCCGGTAATTGTGAGGCGATTCTATACACCTGCCAAGGGAGAGTGAGTTTGCCTGTACATACCGCGACTGTTGTGGGGTGTTGGATTGTGGCAAACCACTGTCTGGGGTGGCACTCTGCTGATGGCCAGGACCCAGCGTGGCACTGTGTTCAGCTAAGGGAGGTATCCAGTTTACGGGGTTTCTCACAATGGATGATGATAGGCATTGATTATCTAGGTGATGTCTTGAGAAATGGAGCACTGTTTCCCTTTGAGGCCCTTGCTCAGGTTCGAGAATGATGTCCAATACTGGGTTATGAGAGGATATAATGGGTGAAGTAGGGTCATTTTTTGCCCTTTTTCGGTTTTGTGAAAGAAGAAGTAGGTTTAGCTGAGGTAAGTATATCACTAGCCATTGTGACTCAGTATGAAGATTGATGCTGAGACCTTTGATAAGACCCTGTCCTACCCATACAGAGTGATAATACCTTGGTAGAAAGCACAGTCAGTAAAATTGTGGTACAACAACCTTAATAAATATATAATAGCAGTAAAACATAAACTAGGAAATTCAAAGACTTGGCATTTTCAGGACCACACTATATTATGTTGCATCTGAAAGGTGAATTACTTCTGTGAGAGAAGCAGAAGAAAAATATCACACAAAATTGTACCAAAAAAGAGTAAGCAGACCATTATACATAGCAACATTGAGGTTACAAGATGAAAAGTGACACTGAGAATATTTGAGGAAAAAAATGGCATGCAGACAAGATGGCAGTCTTTCACCAAATATACAGTAGAGTCAATGCAGTAATGATGACTACCAATGATAATAAAAGCGCTGAATTCCCAGGGCACATGTCATCATAGTGAATGTATTACCAAAATGCCAGGAGAAAGCAGCATCATCAGGGATAGTGAGAGGTTCACTGCTAAAATCGTGGTTGCTTGCTTCAGTTAACTCACCTCCGCAGCTCTAGGGCATACAGGAAGCCTTGTGCAAGTTAAACGCCAGCCAAAAATAATACAGGAGTAAAGACTTTCTAAAAGGCATGTCCAGACTAGCAAAAAATGTCACTATAAAAGTGTCTAGTCGCAGTTTTCTCACCCCGTGATGGTGCTCAGGGATCACCGACATCTTGCTCAAAAGACAGGTCCCAATACAGTTTAAATTTACTCAAACAATAAGAGCCGGGCATTGCAGCCACATCTATACAGTTGTGTGCTGAAATTCAACTTGCATTAGGTACATGGCATGCTTTAGACTGCACAGCGAGTGCAATAAAGAGAAGCTCATTCCCCTTTGGACAGGAAATATTGGTACACTGGGCAATAAGTTATGTGTTAGATGCTTTATCCCAACCCGATAGAAGGGGCCATAAATAGCAGTTGGATGTCATATTCTGAGGTAGTCCAGGTGTGTAATCTATGGTTACCCTCAATCCTGGGCATTGTTTGGGCTTTATCTGATGAATGCAACTGTCTGGATGATCTGGTATTGCATCTTTGTGCCGAATGCAGGCTCTCTGCTGAGCCTTTGTTGGTGTTTATGAGTGTATGCATCCAACTCGTTTTCTAGGCATTACATCCATGGGCCATATGTGATTTACTGCTGTAATCCTTCAGGTGTGTTTGAGGCTGTTCTATATCTGGTGTTTCCATCACAGGAAGCACTAGGGGTTGACAGAGGGCAGCTGTGTTATGTTAATCTGATGAAGGGTGACTTTGAAACTGTAAGAACTGTTTTATTGTAAATTCGGGTAGCTCAGGCAACAGTGCTCTGCAGGGTGCTCAACTGCTAAAAGGGGGGCCTTTTTAAAATTGATCTGATGTTAACAGATGGAACAGAAAATCTGAAAGCCAAAAGGCAGGCAACAAAACACTAATGGTAACATAGTGAACTATTTTATTTCTGACACAGACTGTAAGAAAACTAGCATTGCACTTAAAGCTGACTGCTGGTCGGCCCAGAGGCTCCTGTTGCTAAAGAGCAAGGTGAGCGATCCCCTCCTCCTCCCACCCACGAGGCACAGTGGCGGCCCCCAAGGTAAACGGAGATGTGTCCCAGTGCACCTACAGGGCAGGGTGCCCAGGGACGCCGAGGGTGATCTTTGTGGCCTGTTTTAACAACTAATGGGCCCCTGACTCTTCCCTCCCTGCAAAGCTCCTCCGCACTCGACAAACTCTTGATATGGAACAGGGTGCAAGGATGCCTGGCCCCATCATGGCCGACAATTATCACTTCTTCCCCCCTTGCTGAACTTTGACTTACTCTATCCGTCCAGGACTGCGCCTGCCCTCATGAGAACATCTGCAATTCTTTCAGACCATGGCTTTCTGACCCGCCCCCGCCCCTCTACTGACTATCCTTCAGCACATAAGACCTCTATCCTGACAGCAGATTCCGAACATTATGTCCGACGCCCAGTGGAGCTGCTCTCTTCAGCTAATGAGGAGATCAGCCTCGACTCACCGCTGACCGTCACCTGCCCAGCCAGACCTTAGGCACAGTTTCTCCTCTTCTCCCTGTCTTGCCCATCCACCCCCTCTCCGTATTTTCTTTGCTCGACCTTTGCCCTGTCTCTTTTCTAACCTCCTTTCTGACCGATGCCAGTTGGAGCTTCCTTTGACAGCTTTAGGGAAGACTGGCTCTGGACTACCTCCCTAGCCGTCACCTACCCATCCGTCGTTGGTCTCACTTTCCCTTTGTCTCCTATTCTGTCTTCCCCCTTGTCCTCTCCCTTCTCATCCCTCTCTCTCGATTCCCTCTATACTTGTCTCCCCTTTTTCCCCGTTATTGTGCCTAATTTTTTTGATGTAACGTGAATTTGTTATTATTGCTGTAACTTTGCTGACCTTATGTAAAGCGCTTTGATACCTACGGGTCTAGCCAGCACTATATAAAACTGTTTAAATAAATAAATACCTTTAACACCGTCCTGGGAGAGTATTAGATAATTGGCAATGGATTCTTCAGAAGAACTTAAGTTGCATTAACAAAACAAGAACACCTTCACTAGAACCTAGAGCACAGATCCATTAAATGTCACACTTAAAAGAAAGGAATGATCAATGCCTTCCCACATTATAACATATTTCTATGTTGCATTTCTATTTCCTTTCTTTAACTCTCTGTGTCTCTTTCGCTCAGTATTTCTCTCGCTCTCTTTCCGTCTCTATGTTTCTCATATAGGCTCTTCTAAACGTCTGTAGAATGTTCTCCATTTCATAGAGATTAAACATGTTGTGAAGATTTAACTAGATGTGGGGCCACTCATGACATTCAATCTGGATAACAGTACAGCATGAAACAACATGAAACAACAACTGTACGTCTGAGTATGAGAACATGTCAGTGAAGCAACAACAATCACCATACACAACTAAACAAATATCAGCATCCACTGTTGACATGTTTTGTTGGGAAAGCTAGGTAAAGCTCTGAAATATGGGGTTGTAGCCTTCAGGATGGCTTACATGTACTGAGGTGTAATGTACCTGACCCTACTCTCCTCAATAAAGGTGTAGCACAGATGATGGAAATCATGGTGAACGACTAAAACCTAATCACCAGTTATGAAATGACAATGACAGAGAAATGCAGACATTTATTTAAGCATTGCTAACTCCCAGATTCATCATGCTCCTCTTTTGCGAGTCCTTAATAGCGATGCGAATCGCAAATAAGGAAGCGATTTCAAGGGTGCCAGGGTGTCCAAAGGACACCCTGTAGCACCCATGAAATGGTGATTTACACTGGTGTTACGCACACACATGTCCAAAAGACATGTGTGTGTGTAACATTCAACTTAGAAAAATGTACTAAAGAGCATTTTTTGAATTTTTCGCTATTTACCACGAAGTCAGGCTTCGCTGTAAATAGCGGCCAAAAATTGCAAATTCGCAATTCTAAAATGGTTCATGAATTGCATTTAAGGAATCTCAAATAGAAATTCCTTAAATGCAATTCTTCGCAATTTAGCGATTTCAGATTTTGCCAATATTGCATTTGGGATGATGAATCCCAAATGCAAAAATAGCGCTCGCTAAGGGCCAGATTCGCAGAATCTGGCCCTTTGCGAGCCGATTTTTCCTTCATGAATCTGGCTGTAAGTCTCTGAGATTCTTAGATCACACTTCACATCAATGTATCAAATAAATCCTTTGCACATATTCAGCTAAGGTTTTGATTAATCTGCAGCCACAAGTGGGGAAAGATCCTAATACCATTTCAGAGATATATACCTCTGAAATAGCGGGGGACTCCACCATTTAGATATCATTCACTTTCCTACTTAATCATAGCATGTATAACTTTGTATTGATTTATTTGGACATTTTGGGGGGTTGATTCTGATTTGGGAAACAAATCTGTACGTTGATTTGAATTCGTAGACCTTTCCGTTCAAATCGTACAAATCCGTCCGAATCGCATAGTACGATACGTTGGAAAAAAATAGGTCTGAATCTTTGCGAACCGTATGAAGAGCAGGGGAAAATTCGTACAATACAGACCCTGAAAGTGAACCTTATGAATCGTAAACATGCTGTACGACCCAACAAGTACAATCCAGACCGGGGAATCAGAATGCGATTCATATGGGAAAACGTCGCGTATAAGCTGCAATTTGTAAGGAAAACTTTGCGTATGAGCGAGCCACTAAATCAAATACGAGACAAACCCCCATGAACGAAGCACACGCAAACCCCTAAAAACAGCACAAGGAGGTAGAAAATGACTCGTACCGCGAAAACGTTGCGTTACACACACAAATAAACAGTAGTAAATACAAGTAAACGAGCCGTACTGTACCATGCGGACACTGTAAAACAGCACAAGGAGGGTGAAAAAGACTCACACAACACCACAAAAAACGTCTCCAGTGTACAAACCATGGAAATGGCAAACAGGGGCGCTAACTCAGAACAACCCTTTATAACACACCCACCAAAAATAAATTCAAACTAAGCCCCACCCACAAATGGACCACTAAAAAGGGCCCACACAAACAAACCATGATCCTTTCAACAGACCCAATTAGCAAGAGACACTGACAACACACCACCAACTGCACACATCCACCTTCAAACATACCCCCATTCACATTCATACCAACACACTTCATCCATACACACCGTCACCCTACACCATGTCCGCACAGAAGAATCCAAAGTTCACAAAGGAGGAGATGGAGATCCTTGTAGATGAAGTCATCGGAGTCGAGCCACAGCTGTTTGGTGCATTTTTCAGACGGACCAGCATAGCTGAGAAAACATGCCTGTGGGAGAGGATAGTCAATAGGGTGAATGCACTAATCAGACGCACAAGGAAGGAGTTCCAGGCCAGGTGGTACGATCTGCGGAGGATGATCAAGCAGAACATGGACGAGGAGTACCTACAGAGCCAGCACACTGGAGGTGGTGAACCCCCGAAGACCAGTACAGTACCATCCCTGGGAGGAGAAGGTGATGGCCATATATACCACCGGTGGGAATACATGGAATTGAAGGAGTCATAGAGTCTGGTGAGTACACAAACAACTCATGTAACATGGGGTTAGTGGCATCCACACCCCAAGTACAAAAAATGCCCAAACCAACCCCCATGCGCCCACCGCCCACAACTACATCTAAAAACAATGCTAATGCCACTAACATGTGTATGCCCCAATGAGAAAGCAAGGCCATGCTATGTCCCATGCTACAGGAAGCACAGACCCAAAAATGGACGTCCGGTATGCTGGGAGGGTGGGTGTCACAAAATGCATTGTGGGCCTCCAAATCAGACCCTTTTGCATGGGCGTCCGCAGGGGGGGCAAGGGGGGCTCTTGCCCCCCTGGATTGCCAGTCCGTCTTGTGTGGGCCCAGTCAGTGCCGGCCCTAGTCCATCATGCTTTTGAAATGGTGCCAGTGTTCCAGGTGGCAGCCCACTCCATTGGGTGGGAAGGGTGCAAGTGGGTGGCCATGGGCGAGAAGGGTGCAAGGTAGAGAAGGGTGCAAGGTGGAGAGGGAGAAGGTGCAAGGCGGAGGGGGAGAAGGGTGCAAGGTGGAGGGGGAGAAGGGTGCAAGGTGGAGGGGGAGAAGGGTGCAAGGCGGAGAAGGGTACAAGGTAGTAGGGGAGAAGGGTGCAAGGCGGAGAGGGGGAAGGGTGCAAGCCGGAGGGGGAGAAGGGTGGAAGGTAGAAAAGGGTGCAAGGTGGAGGTGGAGCAGGGTACAAGGGGGAGGGGGAGAAGGATGCAAGGGGGAGGGTGAGAAGGGTGCAAGGCAGAGGGTGAGAAGGGTGCAAGGCAGAGGTCGAGAAGGGTGCAAGGCAGAGGGGAGAAGGGTGCAAGGTAGAAAAGGGTGCAAGGCGGAGGTGGAGCAGGGTACAAAGGGGAGGGGGAGAAGGGTGCAAAGGGGAGGGCGAGAAGGGTGCAAGGGGGAGAGCGAGAAGGGTGCAAGGCAGTGGGGAAAAGTGTGCAAGGCAGTGGGTAGAAGGGTGCAAGGGGGATGGTGATGAAGTTAAAAATTTGCCCGCCCCTATAAACATTTCTGTGGACACCCATGCCCAATTTCCCTCATCCCATATGGCCCAGGTACACACCCATGCACCATGCTCAATGCACAGGGTGTGGGAAAGTACTGACAAGATAACTGACACTGGGCCCTGGTGTAGGCAGCACAAGGCCCTCCTGTGACCAGTGCAAACACAAACACCAGGACAACAAGGTCAGATATCTTGGACAGGAACTCACAACCACCGTCATGGCAGCATGCTCCATGGAGGGACAGCCACACCCCGAAGGAGGCCCAGTTCCAAATCAGACTCCAACTACCAGCACGGCCTGTCACACACACCCTTTACACTAACATACCCTCCTGGGACAGGCAATGGAGTGCCCCACTGTCACAATGGTAATGTAACACAACGAAACCAATACCGATCTGCTGAAGCATCCAAGCAAAAAATGCACCGTGCAGATTCACAAGCCCCTTGCGCTTCTTTCATGCCCCCTTTGCATCACATTTGTGACGCAGCGGCCGCACAAAAGTGGCGCCATGGTGCTGCGTATTTACAAGGTGACGCATCTAGGAGATGTGTCATGTTTTAAAGCCCTGTGCCAGAAGTAGGTTTTCTGGCCCGGGTGGGGGGTGTTCCGGTGCAGCAATGCCTCCCAAAAGTGGCTGAGTGAAATCTACAAGATGCTGCGTCAATCCTTACGCCTGCATGCTGCGTCAAAGCCCTGCACATGTGGGCGTAAGGATTGACGCAGCATTGTGCAGATAGGGCCCCAAAGAACATTGCTGGAGCTGCGTTGCGCTAGTGACGCAACTCCAGCAATGTGCCACTTCTATGGCACAGATGCGTAATGCAGATGTACCGTTTTCCCCCATGGTGCTCCGCATTGTAAATGTGCCGCTTCCATGCTGGCATAGCTGTGGTGCACAATGACTGGCAAATCCCTGCTGATATGCAGGGCTGTGCCAGTTATTGTAAATATGCCCCACATGTCAATGACTCCTGAGCACAGATCAATCTGACCCCACAACATACCCATCCACAAGTGAACATTGAGGACAATCCAAAGCATAGACAACTACCAGGTGGAACAGTGCCAACTACAATATGTATAAAAATGGATGCTGCATTAAATGACATTAACATTGTCTTTCTCTCACACCCACAGGGCAACGCGCAGAATCTACCCCCAACAATGGGGGAGATGACTCACAGTCCCAGGATACGCAGGTCCCTGATCCCACTGACAGCGACGCCTCTCACCACTCCATGGATGACCCCGACCAACCTGGCACATCTGGTGCCCAAACCCGTGTAGCACCTGAATCAAGAATATCTGCGACAACCACCACCACCGATCCTGCCACATCCCAGCAGACATCTCCAAGCCCTGCCCACAGTGTACAACTAAGCCAGTCTGACAATGAGGGACAACCTTCCCTACAGTCAGTTCCTTCGTCTGAAGAGGAACTGTAGCAATAACTCAGATTACAGACTCCAAGCGAATGAACTATGTGAAAGACTAAGGCAAAGAAACTATACAGAGAGAACTATCAAACTTTGCAACAAAAGGGCCACAAATCAACCAAGAGAATGCCTCCTTCAAACATTCGAGAAAGAAACAATACCGGATCTAACTACTTGTGTGACAACATTCAGTCAGGCATCCTATGCAGTAAAGAAACTGGTTACCAAAAACTGGCATATCCTTCACACTGGACAATTCAATTGGCCCAAACCGAGGTTTGCCAACAAGAGATCTAAGAACATCAAGGACGTGTTGGTTCATACCCGTCCACCATCGATAAAACTACAAGTGAGTCTGCCCAGGGATATAACGATGTCACCAGTAACTGGACACTACCCGTGTGGTTCATGCGTAGCATGCAAAACTACAACTGCTACAAAAACACTACAACTTTCGGCAACTTTGGTGTGGCAACAACGCCAACATACGAATTGTAATTCGACCCATGTCATCTACACAGTGACTTGTCCCTGTAAAAAACGTTATATTGGGATGACATGTCGAAAAATAAAAACCAGGATTGGCGAACATCGCAGCAATATAAGACTTAAGAAGAATACTACCAAACTGTGTAATCACTTTGTGCAAGCAGGCCATTCCTGTGACGACATCCACTGGTCAGTGATCGAAATGTTAAGCGACAAATCCCAGAGATGCGAACGAATTTTATTTGAAAAGGAACAGAGGTGGGTGGAACGCCTCAGAACTTATGAAAATGGCCTGAATGATTCTATCCCTTGGCATCAATTCTCCAAACGATAAATTTCCAATACCCATGTACTGTATTACTAAACGAAGTACCTCTGACAATTGTAAGTGATCGCCGAGATCTTAGAACAACACTCGTCTAATCCCTGGCTTATGCAAACCATCCTACTTAAATATGCTAGCGAAAATGTGAGCCTAGTGAATCTGTAAAAACGATAATATAAGAGACTGCCGTTTTTAACAACAAAACCCCTCATGTTGCGAAAATTCCTCTTGCTGCGAGTAATAAAGTTGTGGTTTACAAAAAACCATCCATCCACACCAACACGTGAGTGCAATATGCCTTTAAAACGCGTGCCCTCCCGGATCCACTAACTTCCGGGGGCAGAGTCAGCACAAGACTATCGCACCAGCGCACGCGGGTAATGGCGTAGTTGTTACAGCATCGCCGACAGAATTACGGTAAGGTGACCGACGGAATACTGATTAAATCCGATATTCTTTCTGAAATACAGCTCTGAGTCCCGAGGGCCCCCCGACGCCAGCAAATATTCCCTGTTAATAAGGTACGCTATTGCGCAGCGCTTAAAGTTAACTCGCACCATTTCTAACTTAGAGGCTCCTTTCTAGAGGGTGCTCCCACACGTTCTTGTGGCAGCTACCTTTCCGCAACATATCTGACTCGCTCTGCTCGATTCAGTTGAGGCTAACGCACATCTTTTAATACCTGTTATGCGGAAGGTGCTCACAAATGTACGCTCTTTTTCCTCTTCACAGCGCGATAAGCTCTAACCATTTCCTAACCCCTCCTCCTTTTTAGAGATGAATATTTCCGAATAAAGAAAATTTTTTTATTCTACTTGATGTACCAGCCTAAATATAGGTTTGAGTGATAAAAAGTGTGTGCCTTTCGTTGTTTTCTCCCTTCTCTTTTCAGAAAACGGAGGAATTGTCAACCCTACAAAGTGTACAGGGTATAATTACAATACTACACAAAGAGGTGTGAGTAATTCTAACTTTGTTTGTCTACTTTTGTAGTTAGTCCTGACGAATGCTCTATAGACCCCTGTGGGCCAAAGGAGCAGAAACATGTCGACGTTTTATGTAATATATGTTTTTCAACTACTATGATCTAGTTGCTCGATCAACCTAGTAGTACCAGACCTTTTTAACTATCTGAATAATCACACCATAAAATAAAATCACTCGGGGTGATTTTTCAGTTTTTAAACTCACTGTATTTGCCATCCTTTTTCTTTTTTTGACACACTTTTTTCCTATTTTTTCTGCTTCTCTGGACACTGCACTATATGCCAGAGGTGCCTCAGGTTGAGGCTGGCAACATCACTAATTTAGAGTGACCAATGATAACTGCCATCAACCCATATGCGGGGCGGATGAACCATATATACCGCAAGACTCACATGTGCATTGGGTTTTTGAGGTCACTCTAATTTTACATGACCAATGGCCTAGTGTTACAAGTGTCTGTTTCTCTACTTGATAAATCTCACACTGCTTGGACAGACATGTTTGGGAGAGTTTCATGAAGGCGTAGAGGTCATGGGTCATGTGGAGGTGCCCAGGGAGGGAGTACCAGGTCTGTTTGGTGAGGTGGGAGAACTATCGCCCGCATGCAGTTGTACTGTGGATGTGATGAATTCGGGCAAGGTTGGCTGGACGGACTTGGGGCAATGGGGTGTTGGATGGGAGACGTCCATGTTCGTCTTTGGGGCTGGGGTTGTGGAGTGCCTCCTGAGTGTGGCTGAGGAGTCTGAAGGTGATCCTGCAGTTGACAGTGAGCCTATTGTAGGTAACTCAGGTGGATGGTCATGTGGCTGTGACAGGGGATGTTGAGGATGAGGTGTGCGGATGCACCCTGGATGTGTACAAGTCCTCCTGGAGCCTGGCTGTTGTTCCGGCGTAGAGGGCGTTGCCGTAGTTGACCCGGCTGGTGTCGTGGACCTGGGTGACGGTCTGTCTTGCCTAGGAGTGGATCTATCTGAAGATCATTTGCAGCATGCGGAGGGAGTTGAAGCATGAGGTAGAGATGGTGTTGAGTTGCATTGTTATTGTTAGCGAGGAGTGTACGATGAACACCTGCTTGCGTGCGTGGCCATTGTGTGCTGGTGCGCTGCCCAGGCCGTTGTGACACAAGGAGTTGTCCCAGCCGTAAGAGGAAAATCCTCATATGATGACCTCAGTCTTGTCCAAGTCGAGCCTCAGGCGGCTGATGTTCATCCATTTGTCAATGGACCTCATGCTTTCTTGAAGGTTGGATCTGGGAGTGGCTGGGTCTTTGGTGAGGGTGAGGAACAGCTTGGTGTCAATGGCATAGGACATGATGATGAGGTCATGTGCGCATGTGATGGTGGAGAGGGGGTCATGGAGACATTGAATATTGTCACGCTGAGAGATGAGCCCTGGGGCATGGGCCTGATTACCCTAGTGTACTACGTGCTGAAGGGGGAAGGCTGACTTCCTGGGCCTTGCTAGTGAGGTACTTGGCGATTTAATCCTGGGCCCTCCCCTGGATCCCAATGTTGGAAATGTGTGTTCTGACAATGTGGTAGCACATGGTGCAGAATGCTGTTGAGAGGTCGAGGGGGTGAGGGTGGTGGTCTCACCATTGTTGAGCAGGGTCCAAGATGTCGTTGGTGGTGGCAATGAGGGCTGTTGCAGTGGTGTGATTACTATGGAATATGGACTGGGGCGGGTTGCCTGGAGGTGTTTGCTTGGAGGGAGTTGGTCAGTTGCTCGTTGACTGTCTACTTGATGACATTTGTCGGGTAGGGAAGCAGGGTGATGTTCCAGGTGATCCTGCGGTACTGCCGTCCATTGTTAAAGAAGGGCCTGGGTCTTTGCATGCCTCCAGCTCCCATGGAATGTGGCATACTCAAAGGAGACATTCATGACGGGCAGGTTGTGGGCTTCAAGGATGGGGTATGCTGTGATTGAGATGTTGTGTGGGAAGGGTAGTGATGGAGAGCCGGAGTGGATGGTGTACATGAGCCGGGTGGTGTCTTTGCTGCTGACGGGAGTCCAGGATCTGAGGGGGGTATGTCCAATGGATAATAGCGCTGTCTGCCTCTGTGTGGCGAGGCTGTCGTGTACGTTAACGAGCTTGCAGTGGTAGAATGTTGCAAGGGAACCCCTTAGCCTTGCAAGGTTGGGATGTCTTTTGGATGGAGACCTGGGGTTAGATAGTTCACTCACGATGCCGATGAGCTCCGTAATGTTGTGTGTGTAGGTGCCTATGCCCTACCTGAATGATGTCCTCTTGTCCGTGCTGATGATATGGTGATGATAAACCAAACTGGGTATGGGTTTCCAGGCAGTAAGGCCAAACCCTGCCTTAACTACTATTCCAAAACTGAATGCCAATACTGCCAAGTAATTTCACAGCACTTATTTCATACCATGTATATGATCAAAACTATATGCATGAAGGAATTTTATCTCAAACTCAATCAATTCAAATTTGCATTTTATTTGCACAATTCTTCTTTTTGTATTTTTTCAAAGCATTTTTCTGTTTCAACGAGACTTTTTGAAGCACATTACAGATAAACAATACAAACAATAAACATGTCACTACTTACTTTTAAACACCATTCATACCAAAAAACATTGCAATCATACTGTAAACACATTCACACTACTAACAATATAAAAGAGGATACATTTTTCATACAATTATATACAATTCATGGGAAAGAAACCATAGATATGCGTTTTTGAATCTGAATCACTTTGATCAAAAGAATAGTTCAATTCTCTTATGGTTTCCATGTGAGAAACGTGATAAAGGGGTCTACGCGTTTCAAACTCCTTAGTTTTCGAGTTCTCGTCAGGACCAATAGCTGTGAATGACAAGAAAACGGGGACCTGTGTTAATATGTGAACTATATCTGCGTGTGCCGCTATGGGTTCAACACCCACTTCTCTGCTTCTTACCTCTCTAAGTTGAGCAAGATGTGCCTCAAATATTCATCATATTCGCGGAGCGGGACCACCTATGTAATAAATATACACGTTGTTGGTATAACTTTCTAATGACAACATTCCATGACAGGCATGCTCAACCTCATATTTACTTATGGCGTGATATCTTTCTCTTCAGTTCTATATTGGGGAGAGGACAGGGATTCTGTCAGTGGCTTGTGTTTAAAATGGAGCATGAATTCACAATAATATCGTGGCGTGTCTTACCGGTTAATTGGGTGGTAGACGCCGTAATTTTTGCTCTGTGCTGTGTCGAGTAGAGGTCACAGGGCGTCTGTGGGGGCCGAAAGGCAATAAATGTCTTAATATATTTATGCGCAAACAAAAAACTTCATACCCTTTGGGGATTCAGGGCTGATAGGTAACCGATGGTTGTTTGTTTTGCAAGGTTTGCACAAGAGTCCAGCTAAACCTGTATGAGTCCAGTCTGTCTGCCTTTTCCCAGATTTCTTAACTAGTGTTGAGCTTCACAGGAAAGTCCGCCAATGTGACGAGAGTGTTGGATCAGTCGCTGATCCAGTGTGGGAGGTTGCAGGGTGTGGCTGTGGCGTTGGTTGGAGTGTCCTGGGCGAGGGTGCCACACAGCTCGTCTGTGGTGACTTAGGTCAAGCATCTTTGGGGTATCTGTACCGGAGTGTAGGGCAGTGTGTTGCTTGTCGGAAAACTGGATCCAAATGTTGATGTACCAATGAAGGATGGTGGTGTGGTTGTCCTCCAGCCAGAAGTTGCTGTCCCCCAGCTACATGTAGTCTGTGGAGGTGAGGGCCTGCGTGCTGATGTAGTTGTTGATGGCTTAGTGGAATTGTGGGTGTAGGCCTGGAGATCTGTAGATGAGTGATAGACTGAGGGTGGTCAGGGGGTTGGTGTGAAACCTGAAGTGCAGGTGCTTGACAATGCTGAGTGTGTCCTTGGTGTTGTATGTGACTCTGAGGGTGTACTTCCGAATGAATTCATCCTCCTGGATTGTTGGTGCTGTCCCTGCGGGTGATCTTGTATCCGTCTGTGATGGCAATGTTGAAGTTGTGTGCAGAGGATGCGTTTAACCAGGTTACTGTAATGAAGGCGATTTGTGGGGCTGTTGTGTTGAGGGGGTAACAGAGTCCAATGGCGTGCTGGTGGATGGAGCGGGTGTGCAGTAGGAAGCACATGACCTGGTTGTACGGATATGGTCTGTTAGGCGGGGCAGCGCAGTGTAGACAGTAGGAGTTGCACACACAGCATGCAAAGCTGTCGTGTGTGTGCTTAGGGTTTGCCGGATAGCAGGTGGTTGATTGTCTGGTGTTCATTATTTGGAGGGTGGCTGGAGCATGAGTCTGTTGTGTTATGTGGGTCATGCAAGGACCAGAGGGTCTTGCACTGAGATCGTTGCAGGCGCTGACGGCGCTGATGGTCCTGCCTTTGGCACAGAGGTAGCGCAATAGTGGCACAGACAAGCTGCTGCCTGAATTAAGAATGGGTGGAGGGAGGGAGAAGCATCTGGGAGGCATGTGGGTCGCAGAATCAGGGCACTCGGTGGGGCCATGCCGTAGGGGAGGCAGCAGCAGGAATGAGTGAACACCTGATGGTGGAAGGGGTGAGACACTAGGCAAAAACTAGCACACAAAGGCAAGGAGGTTAGAAAGGCACAGTGCAACAGGTGTATGGAAAGGGAGGAGTGTCTGCTTACTCATGGGTCACTCAACGAACATGGATGAACAATCAACAAAAATGACGGGCACAGGATCAGGCTCCAAAAGGCCAAGCTGCGCCCAGGACACACAGCGTCAGCAGGTGTAGCCTGCCCATTGTGGGTAGCAACCTGCACAAATACATCTACTGTTTAGAGATGTGGTATCATGTATAGGTATAAAGCGCCACTAGGTAGATTCACAGAACCAGCTTACAGAGTTCTTTCTTATCTTATAGGACGGTGCTGTTAGTTGTGGTGAACCACCACCTCCACAGAAAAATGCCACAGCTTATTTTGACACATAAATGATCTCCCCAGCACACGTTAAATCAACAACAGGTCTCCCAGTTTTCACAGTAGCAAACAGAACTTATTATGTCACACATTGAAATGAACATAAATGTGTGTGTTCTTTCTTTTAGGATTTATTCATGTGGACTTCATAATCAGCTTTCAACAGCCAACACGTGTTTCGTTGCGTTTGAGGTGTTATCCCGCAACTTCATCAAGGCTATGTATTCAAAGTTTTTTCTTTTCAACAACAGGGGGGACTGTGGTGGATTTTGTTTAACGGGTCCAGTGTATAAGTCCAGGCAACTAATAACACAAGAAGGGTACAAAGTTCTCCGGGGAGAATATGAAATAAGTGTGAGTGTAGCGTAGAGAAAAAAGGGGAGGGGGATTCCCTTTTTGGAACTAAAACCCTCACACACCCAGTAAACTAGGTGTCATGCTTTATCATATGGGTTCTGCTCCTCGTCAGACTGGCTCTGCAATGTCTGACGGGCTCCTGAAACTGGGGCTCTTTATCGGAGATCTTTTGTTCCAGCCATATGGTGCATGCTTGTGAGAGGGCATTTTTCTATCCTTTAGGTACCATACCCAAATTGCTGGTCCCACGGTAGCAGTCTGCGGGGCACCTTAGGGAACTTCCCAGGGTAAGCACTGAGCCCTTTGTTCCTTCATTCGCAGCATGTTTTTTGCTCTCATTCTCGATTGGGATTTTCCCTGTATAACCTAGGGTATTCTGATTCTACAGAACTCCCTGTGTTTGTTTTTACTTTTGATAGTTCTCTGTGTGTGTGTACAATAGAGAGTACTTGCTAACTAGTATACAACAGAGCATTGCACTGACCACTACCCTCTGTTGCTTGTTTTTATGTCCTCTAGGTCGCATTACTAGAGTAGGACTAATTGGCCTGCCCATTTACAGACCTACAAAATAAGGTTGTAATTTACATTTTTTATTTCTCACTGTGTAGTACTGAACACTTAGGTCCTGAAGAATTGCCATTAAGGCAAGAAACATGTTGACCTGACCTGAGGGTTGTAGATATATTGCTGTGATCCTTTACGGCATATATCTCCCCTCCCACCCCTTTTAATCAAGGGAGTAAACCACGCTAATAAAGTACATTGTGGACTGACCCACCTTTTTTAATTCACCTTCTCTTCACGACTACACCTTCCTTTGCCCTCTCACACGCATGCACCATATGGCTGGAAGAAAAGATCTCTGATAAAGAGCCCCTGTTTCGGGAGCCCGTCAGACATTGCAGCACCAGTCTGATGAGGGGCAGAACCCATATGATGAAGCATGACACCTAGTTTACTGGGTGTGTGAGGGTTTTCGTTCCAAAAAGGGAATCCCCCTCCCCTTTTTTCTCTACGCTGCACTCACACTTATTTCACATTCTCCCCGGGGAACTTTGTAGCCTTCTTGTTATTATGTATTCAAAGGTGTCATTCCTTTGTTTTGTGGTGATAATTCCAGACGGATGTATGTCATTACTACGCATGTTTTTACAACGCATGCTTTTACCACGCAACTTTTACAACGCAAGTCATTACAACGACTTGCGTTGGGGGGCGCTGGATAGTGAATTGTTTAATTTACTATTCCAACTCCAGTCCCGGTTGATAGTAGGGAAGGTTTTGGATAGTAAATTAAACCATTCCCTATCCTACAGCGCCCCGCAGGTAAAGTCGTTGTAATGACTTGAGTTTTAAAAGTTGCGTTGTAAAGGTAGTGCTTGGTAAAAGTTGCGTTGTAAATGCTGTTCCTCATTCCGGACCACAAAGGGTTTCTGTATTCAAAGACTGTTTCCAATGCTCAACCGTAATAATTTCTCTGTATCCGTCTATTTAGTATTCAAGTGTCCCTCATTATCCAAGCTCGTATCAGATCAGCGCTTCCGTGTTGCCCGAGTACGGCAACCAACAGCATCAGCAGGTGTTGCCTGCCCGTTGTGGGTAGCAACCTGCACAAATACATACACAACCAAGTACTTCATGCACAATAGGGATAATTAGCCACGAAGAACTGCATGCATGTTGCCAAAGTAAACATACTCCCATATGCACAATCTTTGTCAAATATGCCATAGATGACGCATGCAAAGTGGCAAGAGATGAGGTACATTGTACTGTGGTGAACACATTTACTACACAAATGGATCCAGTATGTGTTGAGGCCATGCTGCATGAGCCAATGTCCATGGCCAGTGCCATTGCTCTGAAGAAAATAACAGTCATGTAATGAGTTTACCTGTACTGCTGGTGAAACAATGTGCACAGGACTGCCTGTGACTGTCAGGGCCTTGAATCCTCAGAAACGTGTGATGCTCAAATTGGTCCATCTCCTGATAGCCCCTTGGTCTGAGTAGAAATGACAGGCTCAAAAGGGTGATCAGGAGTGGGAAGGAAAGGAAGGGGACAGCAGGGAGGGAGATCAGAAACAAAGCTAAACAAGCATAAGGATTCAACACTTCTTGTCACTGAATCACAGAATACCTCAGGACCTATACTGTAACAGTAACACCTGTAAAGGAAAACAACAGCCACTGTATCCTAGTTTGGATCACAGTAATGAAAGTGCTACTAGATCTAAGGATCGAACGAGGACATTACTACACACTTACAAAAAAGGCTGTTCCATACGTTTACATGTATTTATCCAGCAGTTATCAACATACCCAAAAAAGTCTTAGCCACGTAACTGTAAATTCGAACTTACTTCAGGACGAGCTCTACAAGCCCCTGCTGTGAAAACAGAGATGAACAATCCACATGAATTCATTGCACATGGAAAGGTGATGAAACACCATAACACACCAAAGACTATTTTATTCTAGTTGCAAAAGAAATGGCCAATATTATGATCCTAGCACAGGGATCACAGAGGACACATAAAAGTGTATTGCAGAGTATTGCAGCGATATGAAGGGGGTATAACGCTGTGCAGGCTGCTTCAAGGCAATTAAAGGCAAGCAGTAATCCTGAAAATCACAGTGTATGAATAAGGTTCTATAAACAGAAATTCAAATGTGCTGCAGCGCGTCTCACACAAAGCCAACAATCCGTAGTTCCCCCAGGGAATCAGTGAGTGTCAATTAGGGAAATTACATAGCCCCTGCAAGAGCCTTAACCCCTTCGCTGCTAGGCCTTTTCCCCTCCTGTGCTAAGGCTTTTTTTGGGTGATTTGGGGTAGTGCGCGCTTAGGCCCCTGTAACTTTTTGACCACATAAGGTATCCACGCCAAATTTGCATCCTTTTCTTCCAACATCACGTGGATTCTAAAGGTACCCAGGGTTTGTGGATTCCCTTGGAAGGGTCCCAGAAATTAGGCAAAATACAGTGAATTTTAGTTTTTTCAGAAAAATGGGAAAAACGGGCTGCAAATGAAAGCCTCTGGGTTTTTCCCTGCAAATGTTATCAAAAAAGGGTTTATGGGGCTGAAATCTCCATTTTCTCAGCTTTTAGGAAATGACAGTCTTTTGTCAGAGAACCAAAATTTTCACACAGTTTTGGCATTTTTCTGGGACATAGCTTATTTTTTTCTATTTTTAGAGCTTTCCACCTCCTTTCAGTTAATGGTAGAAATGAGTTTGAAAGCAATGATGGATCCTGGAAAGCTATACATTTTCGAAAAGTAGACAAATTCTGAATTAAGAAAGGGGTCATTTGTCTAAATCCATGAAGGTTTCTTTATAGAAACTAACAGTTAAAAATTGGAATAATTGAAAACTTGTTGAAAAATAAAGCCTTTTGTCTCAACGTTTTCACCTATAACTTCTTGAAATTACGACAGCTCTTGGAAAGCAATATACATTTACATCTGTTAGACCTTCCTGGTTGTGGGGATATATAGGACTTGTAGTTTCACCAAGAACCCAACGAACCCAGATCCAAAAACTGAGCAGCAACTTGCAATGGTATGTTTTTATTTACTGGGTATAGAGCACATTTTTCTTGGAAAATGTATACATGGAAAAATCTGTATGAAAGACACCTATGTATTTCTGAATTGGGTACAAATTATAGAGTTTAGAAACAGTATATAATTGCACATTTTCAAAATTGGGAATACTCATACTAGAATGAGAATTATTGGTCATTTTTGAAAAAGATTTTTTTTACACAATGTCTTTCATTTGGAAGGGAGAAATGCACAAAAACTCAATTGGTAATAACAGTTGACTTACAAATCTGAATTACCCTAAGTCTCCCAATAAAAACGGTACCTCACTTGTGTGGGTCGGCCTTGTGCCTTCAACAGGAAACGGCGCAAAATGCAACGTGGTCACACCTCAATTTTGCAGTTAAACATTGACCCTGTTATGGCAAGGTGCCTAGCTGTAGTTTTTGCACCCTAGCTCTGCTGCCACCTAGAGAAACCTAGCAAAAATATACATTTTTGGAAATTAGACACCCAGGGGAATTCAGGATGGGGTGCCTCAACTGCCTACCACCAGGTTCTGTTACCCATAATCCCTTGCAAAGCTAAGAAATTGACAAAAAACGAATTTTCCTTACATTTCTGTGGTGGAATGTTCTGGACTCTGTGTGGATCAACAAATTTCCACCCACCCAGCGTTCCCGCAGGTCTCCCCAAAAAAACTGGTACCTCACTTGCCTGGATCTGCCTAGTGCCTGCGACAGGAAACAGCGCAAAACGCAACATGGACGCACCTCAATTTCGCATTGAAATCGTGCCCTTTTTGGGCAAAGAGACTACCTTTTGTTTTTGAACCCTAGCTCTGCCGGCACCTAGGGAAACCTAGCAAACCTATACATTTTTGAAAACTAGACACCCAAGGAAATTCAGGATGGGGTGATTCGACTGCCTACCACGGGGTTCTGTTACCCAGAATCCCTTGCAAAGCTAAGAAATTGACAAAAAAAACGCATTTTCCTCAAATTTCTGTGGTGGAAAGTTCTGGAATCTGCGTGGATCAACAAATTTCCATGCACACAGCGTTCTCCTGGGTCTCCCAAAAAAAATGGTACCTCAATTGCCTGGGTCTGCCTAGTGCCTGCGACAGGAAAAAGCGCAAAACGCAACGTGGTCGCACCTCAATTTCACGGTGAAATGTGCCCTTTTTGGGCAAAGAGACTACCTTTTGTTTTTGAACCCTACCTCTGCCGGCACTTAGGGAAACCTAGCAATCCTATACATTTTTGAAAAACTAGACAGCCAGGGGAATTCAGTATGGGGTGACTCGACTGCCTACCACCAGGTTCTGTTACCCAGAATCCCTTGCAAAGCTAAGAAATTGACAAAAGAAATGCATTATCCTCACATTTCTGTGGTGGAAAGTTCTAGAATCTGCGTGGATCAACAAATTTCTACCCACGCAGCGTTCCACCGGGTCTCCCGAAAAAAATGGTACCTCACTTGCCTGGGTCTGCCTAGTGTCTGCGACAGGAAACACCGCAAAATACAACGTGGTCGCACCTCAATTTCGCAGTGAAAACGTGCCCTTTTTGGACAAAAAGACTACCTTTTGTTTTTGGACCCTAGATCTGCCGGCACCTAGGGAAACCTAGCAAACATATACATTTTTGAAAACTAGTCACCCAGGGGAATTTAGGATGGGGTGACTCGACTGCCTACCACCAGGTTCTGTTACCCAGAATCCCTTGGAAAGCTAAGAAATTGACAAAAAAAACACATTTTCCTCACATTTCTGTGGTGGAAAGTTCTGGAATCTGCATGGATCAACCAATTTCCACCCACCCAGCGTTCCCACGGGTCTCCCGAAAAAAATGGTACCTCACTTGCCTGGGTCTGCGTAGTGCCTGCAACAGGAAACAGCGCAAAACGCAATGTGGTCGCACCTCAATTTCGCAGTGAAATTGTGCCCTTTTTGGATAAAAAGACTTCCTTTTGTTTTTGAACCCTAGCTCTGCCGGCACCTAAGGAAACCTAGCAAACCTATACATTTTTGAAAACTAGACACCCAGGGGAATTCAGGATGGGGTGACTCGTCTGCCTACCCCAAGGTTTTGTTACCCAGAATCCCTTGCAAAGCTAAAAATATGACAAAAAAAACACTTTTTCCTCACATTTCTGTGGTGGAAAGTTCTGGAATCTGCGTGGATTAACAAATTTCCACCCACTCAGCGTTTCCCCAGGTCCCCCGAAAAAAATGGTACCTCACTTGCGTTGTTAGGCATAGTGGCTGCGACATGAAACAGCGCAAAACGCAACGTGGTTGCACCTCAATTTCGCAGTGAAATAGTGCCTTTTTTGGTCAAAGAGACTAGCTTTTGTTTTTGAACCCTAGCTCTGCCGGCACCAAGGGAAACCTAGCAAACCTATGCATTTTTGAAAACTAGACACCCAGGGGAATTCAGGATGGGGTGACTCGACTGCCTACCACCAGGTTCTGTTACCCAGAATCCCTTGCAAAGCTAAGAAATTGACAAAATGCATTTTCCTCACATTTCTGTGGTAGAAAGTTCTGGAATCTGAGTGGATCAACAAATTTCCACCCACCCAGCGTTCCCCTGGGTCTCCCAAAAAAAATGGTACTTCACTTGCCTGGGTCTGCCTAGTGCCTGCAACAGGAACCAGCGCAAAAGGCAACGTGGTCGCACCTCAATTTCGCAGTGAAATTTTGCCCTTTTTGGACAAAAAGACTACCTTTTGTTTTTGGACCCTAGATCTGCCGGCACCTAGGGAAACCTAGTATACATATACATTTTTGAAAACTAGGCACCCTGGGGAATTCAGGATGGGGTGACTCAACTGCCTACCACCAGGTTCTGTTATCCAGAATCCCTTGCAAAGCCAAGAAATTGACAAAAACAACGCATTTTCCTCACATTTCTGTGGTGGAAAGTTCTGGAATCTGCGTGGATCAACAAATTTCTACTTACCCAGCGTTTCCCCGGGTCTCCCGAAAAAAATGGTACCTCACTTGCCTGGGTCTGCCTAGTGCCTGCGACAGGAAACAGCGCAAAACACAACGTGGTCGCACCTCAATTTCGCAGTGAAATTTTGCCCTTTTTGGACAAAAAGACTACCTTTTGTTTTTGGACCCTAGATCTGCCGGCACCTAGGGAAACCTAGCATACATATAAATTTTTGAAAACTAGACACCCTGGGGAATTCAGGATGGGGTGACTCAACTGCCTACCACCAGGTTCTGTTACCCAGAATCCCTTGCAAAGCTAAGAAATTGACAAAAAAAACCACATTTTCCTCACATTTCTGTGGTGGAAAGTTCTGGAATCTGCGTGGATCAACAAATTTCCACCCACCCAGCGTTCCCACAGGTATCCCAAAAACAATGGTACCTCCCTTGCCTGGGTCTGCCTAGTGCCTGCAACAGGAAACAGCGCAAAACGCAACGTGGTCGCACCTCAATTTCGCAGTGAAATCGTGCCCTTTTTGGACAAAAAGACTACCTTTTGTTTTTGAACCGTAGCTCTGCCAGCACCTAGGGAAACCTAGCAAACCTATACATTTTTGAAATCTAGACACCCAGGGAAATTCAGGATGGGGTGACTCGACTGCCTACCACCAGGTTCAGTTACCCAGAATCCCTTGCAAATCTAAGAAATTGACAAAATGCATTTTCCTCCCATTTCTGTGGTAGAAAGTTCTGGAAGTTGAGTGGATCAACAAATTTCCACCCACCCAGCGTTCCCCCGGGTCTCCCAAAAAAATGGTACCTCACTTGCCTGGGTCTGCCTAGTGCCTGCGACAGGAACCAGCGCAAAACGCAATGTGGTCGCACCTCAATTCCGCAGTGAAAATGTACCCTTTTTGGCCAAAGAGACTACCTTTTGTTTTTTAACCCTAGCTCTGCCGGCACCTAGGGAAACTTAGCAAACCTATGCATTTTTGAAAACTAGACACCCAGGGGAATTGAGGATAGGGTGACTCGACTGCCTACCACCAGGTTGTGTTACCCAGAATCCCTTGCAAAGCCAAGAAATTGACAAAAACAACACATTTTCCTCACATTTCTGTGGTGGAAAGTTCTGGAATCTGCGTGGATCAACAAATTTCTACCCAGCCAGCATTTTCCCGGGTCTCCCGAAAAAAATGGTACCTCACTTGCCTGGGTCTGCCTAGTGCCTGCGACAGGAAACTGCGCAAAACACAACGTGTTCGCACCTCAATTTCGCAGTGAAATTTTGCCCTTTTTGGACAAAAAGACTACCTTTTGTTTTTGGACCCTAGATCTGCCGGCACCTATGGAAACCTAGAAAACCTATACATTTCTGAAAACTAGACACCCAGGGGAATTCAGGATGGGGTGACTTGACTGCCTACCACCAGGTTCTGTTACCCAAAATCCCTTGCAAAACTAAGACATTGACAAAAAAACGAATTTTCTTCACATTTCAGTTTGGGAAAGTTCTGGAATCTAGGTGGATCAACAAATTTCCCCCCACCCAGCGTTCCCCGGGGTCTCCCGGAAAAAAATGGTACCTCACTTGCCTGGGTCTGCCTAGTGCCTGCAACAGGAAAGCTAAGAAATTGACCAAAAAAAAGCATTTTCCTCACATTTCTGTGGTGGAAAGTACTGGAATCTGCGTGGATCAACAAATTTCCACCCACCCAGCGTTCCCCAAGGTCTCCCCAAAAAAATGGTACCTCACTTGCGTGGCATAGTGGCTGCAACAGGAAAAGGTCCAAATCGTACGGTGGTGAATTTAAAATACCCTTTTGCAAAACTACCTTGATTTTTGGGGGGGGGGCACCTGAGTTTTTGGCCCAGGGCTCGGCGGCCATCTTTGGAAACTACCAAACCCAAACAGTTCTGAAAACTAGACACCCGGGGGAGTCCAGGGAGGTAGGAAAACATTGGGGGACCCACGCATGCCATACCTCCCTGGACTCCCCCGGGTGTCTAGTTTTCAGAACTGTTTGGGTTTGGTAGTTTCCAAAGATGTCCGCCAAGCCCCGGGCCAAAAGCTCAGGTGACCCCCTCAAAAAATAAGATAGTTTTGCTAAAGCTAATTTTTAAGTCTCCACCGTACGAATTGGGCCTTTTCCTATTGCAGCCACTATGCCTACCCACGCAAGTGAGGTACCATTTTTATAGGGAGACTTGGGGGAACGCTGGGTGGGAGGTAATTTGTGTCAGCCCAGTGATGCCACGCTTTCCCACACAAAAAAGTGTGAAAAAAACTGAGTTTTTAAGCTAAAATTGAGGTTTGCAAGGGATTCTGGGTAAAGGAACGTTGGAGGATCCACGCAAGCCATACCTCCTTGGAAGCCCCCGGGTGTCTACTTTTCAGAAATGTGTGGGTTTGGTAGGTTTCCCTAGATGGCCGTCTAGCACGGGACCATAAACCCAGGTAACCCATCTTGCAAAAGCTGGTGGTTTTGACAATGGTGACAATGTCAAAACCACCAGCTTTTCCAAGAGGGGTTACCTGGGTTTTTGGCCCCGTGCTAGACGGCCATCTAGGGAAAACTACCACACCCACACATTTCTGAAAAGTAGACAACTGGGGGCTTCCAAGGAGGTATGGCTTGCGTGGATCCTCCAACGTTCATTTAACCAGAATCCCTGGCAAACGTTGATTTTAGCTGAAAAAAATCAGATTTTTCACACATTTTTGTGTGGGAAAGCGTGGCATCACTGGGTTCACACAAATTTCCTCCCACCCAGCGTTCCCCCAGGTCTCCCGATAAAAATGGTACCTCACTTGCGTGGGTGGCTCAAGGACCCGCGACAGGCAAGGGCCCCAAACCTAAGAAAGCGACATCAAAATAACATCACTAAACAACCGGGTTTTGCAAGGGGTTCCCATGAGTTTTTGGCCCGGGGCTCGGCGGCCATCTAGGGAAACCTACCTAACCCACACATTTCTGGAAACTAGACACCCGGGGGAGTCCAGCGAGGTATGGCATACGTGGGTCCCTCAAGGTTTATCTACCCAGAATTCCCTGCAAACCTTAAAATTAGGTTAAAAAAACACTTTTTCATACATTTTTGCGTGGGATCTCTGTGCCGGCACAAATGTCCTATAGCCCAGTGTTCCTCTTTTTCTCCCGAGTAAAATGATACCTCACTTGTGTGGGTGCCCCAAAGCAGAACAGGCTAAAAATGAATTTTAAAAAATTGTAGTGTTTGGGATTGAGAAATTAAGCACCTCACCTTAGTCACAGGCCTTTGGCCCAGCCACACAAATGAGGTATCATTTTACTCGTGAGAAAGAGGGGAATGCTGGGCGGTAGGACATTTGTGCCAGCACGGAGATCCCACGCAAAAAAGTTTGGAAAAGGGATTTTGTAACCTAAATTTAAGGTTTACAAGGAATTCTGGGTAGGAAAACATTGGGCGACCCATGCATGCCATACCTCCCTGGACTCCCCCGGGTGTCTAGTTTTCATAACTGTTTGGGGTTGGTGGTTTTACAAGTTTGCCACCGAGCCCCGGGCCAAAAACTCAGGTCCCTCCCCAAAAAAAGAAGGTAGCTTTGCTATAGGTCATTTTAAATTCTCCACCGTACGATTTGGGCCTTTTCCTGTTGCAGCCACTATGCCTACCCACTCAAGTAAGGTACCATTTTTTCTGGGAGACCTGGGGGAACGCGGGGTGGTTGGAAATTTGTTGATCCACGCAGATTGCAGAAATTTCCACCACAGAAACGTGAGGAAAATGCGTTTTTTTTGTCAATTTATAAGGTTTGCAAGGGATTCTGAGGAACAGAACCTGGTGGGAGGCAGTCGTGTCACCCCATCCTGAATTTCCCTGGGTATCTAGTTTTCAAAAATTTACAGGTTTGCTAGGTTTCCCTATGTGGCAGCTGCGCTAGGGCCCAAAATCCACAGGTAGGCATATTGCTAAAAACAAATCCGTGCCTAGTCGGCTTTCTGCTGCCCTGGGGGGAAGATTTCGGGGCTGGGTTTGCCCCGATCTGCCCCCAAGGGGGGCAGAAACATTTTGGCTATATTGTTTGAGGGGTGGGGGCATTGGTATGCCCATTATGGGCCGCCCCCACCCCCACACATAAAAAAGCCAGCGTAATCATTGGCGTCAAGTGGGCTCTTTCCCCACCGTGGACGGGCTGATTCGGGGCTACTGCCCCCATCCTCCCTCCAGGGGGGCAGAAAGGCTGTCATTGTTGCAGGTGAGGGGTGGGGGCATTGGCATGCCCGTTTTGGGCAGCCCCCAACCTAAGAAAAATGTGCCCAAAAATCCAGTGTGTCTGGTGGGTTTTTTGCCCCCTCATGGTGCAGATTGGGGCTACTGCCCCATCTGTCCCGGGAGGGGCAGGAAGGATGTAATTTTAGCGGGGGAGGGGGTGGGGCATGGGCATGCCAGTTTTGGGCAGCCCCACCCTATCTCAAATTTGCCCCCCCAAAAAATCCCTGGCATCTAGTGTGCTTTTTGCCCCCCCACGGCAGGGCAGATTGGGGGGTAATGCCCCCATCTAACCCCAGGGGGGTCAGAAAGTCCACTAGACGGCAGGGAGATTTTGGGGCAAATTTTGATTAGGGTGGGGTCTGCCCAAGACGGGCATGCCAATGCCCCCACCCTAATAAAAATTTGCCTAACAAAATCCCTGGTGTCTAGTGGGCTTTTTGCCCCCTCAGGGGGGCAGATTGGAGGCTACTGCCCCATCAGCCCCCAGGGGGGGGGCAGGAAGGTTGTTATTTTTGTGGGGGAGGGGGTGGAGGCATAGGCATGCCCGTTTTGGGCAGCCCATCCAAATTCAAATTTTCCCACAAAAACATCCCTGGCGTCTAGTGGGCTTTTTGCCACCCCGGCTGGGCAGATTGCGGGGTAATGCCCCCATATGCCCCCCAGGGGGGTCAGAAAGTCCAGTAGACGCCAGGGAGTTTTATGGGCAAATTTTATTTAGGGTGGAGTCTGCCCAAAACGGGCATGCCAATGTCCCCAACTTAATAAAAATTTGCCCAAAAAAATCTCTGGTGTCTAGTGGGCTTTTGCCCCCCTGGGGGGGGCAGATTGGGGGCTACTGCCCCATCTGCCCCCCAGGGGGGGGCAGGAAGGCTGTAATTGTTGCGGGGAGGGGGTTGGGGCATGGGCATGCCCGTTTTGGGCAGCCACACACTATTTCATATTTGCCCCCTCAAAAAATCCCTGGCGTCTAGTGGGCTTTTTGCCCCCCCAGCAGTGCAGATTGGGGGCTAATACCCCAACTGCCCCCCAGAGTGGGCAGAAAGTCCACTTGACACCAGGGAGATTTTGGGGCAAATTTTGATAAGGGTGGGGTCTGTCCAAGATGGGCGTGCCAATGCCCCCACCCTAATAATAATTTGCCTAAAAAAATCCCTGGTGTCTAGTGGGGTTTTTGCCCCCCAGGGGGGGGCAGATTGGAGGCTACTGTCCCATCAGCCCCCAGGGGGGCAGGAAGGCTGTTATTTTTGTGGGGGAGTGGGTGGGGGCATAGGCATGCCCGTTTTGGGCAGCCCATCCAAATTCAAATTTACCCACAAAAAAATCCCTGGCGTCTAGTGGTCTTTTTGCCCCCCCCGGCGGGGCAGATTGGGAGGTAATGCTCCCATATGCCCCCCAGGGGGGTCAGAAAGTCCAGTAGACGCCAGGGAGTTTTATGGGCAAATTTTATTTAGGGTGGAGTCTGCCCAAAACGGGCATGCCAATGTCCCCAACTTAATAAAAATTTGCCCAAAAAAATCTCTGGTGTCTAGTGGGCTTTTTGCCCCCCTGGGGGGGGGAAGATTGGGGGCTACTGCCCCATCTGCCCCCCAGGGAGGGCAGGAAGGCTGTAATTGTTGCGGGGAGGGGGTTGGGGCATGGGCATGCCCGTTTTGGGCAGCCACACACTATTTCATATTTGCCCCCTCAAAAAATCCCTGGCGTCTAGTGGGCTTTTTGCCCCCCTGGCGGGGCAGATTGGGGGCTAATGCCCCCAACTGCCCCCCATGGCGGGCAGAAAGTCCACTAGACGCCAGGGAGATTTTGGGGCAAATTTTGATGGTGGGGCCATTGGCAAGATGGGCATGCCAATGGCCCCACCCTAATAAAAATTTGCCTAACAAAATCCCTGGTGTCTAGTGGGCTTTTGCCCCCCCCAGGGGGGGCAGATTGGAGGCTACTACCCCATCAGCCCCCAGGGGGGCAGGAAGGCTGTTATTTTTGTGGGGGAGTGGGTGGGGGCATAGGCATGCCCGTTTTGGGCAGCCCATCCAAATTCAAATTTACCCGCAAAAAAATCCCTGGCGTCTAGTGGGCTTTTTGCCCCCCCCCGGCGGGGCAGATTGGGAGGTAATGCCCCCATATGCCCCCCAGGGGGGTCAAAAAGTCCACTAGACGCCAGGGAGTTTTTTGGGCAAATTTTAATTAGGTTGGAGTCTGCCCCAAATGGGCATGCCAATGCCCCCAACTTAATAAAAATTTGCCGAACAAATTCACTGGTGTCTAGTGGGCTTTTTTCCCCCCTTGGAGTGCAGATTGGGGGCTACTGCCCCATCTGCCCCCCGGGGGCGCAGGAAGGCTGTAATTGTTGCGCGGAGGGGGTGGGGGCATGGGCATGCCCGTTTTGGGCAGTCACACACTATTTCATTTTTGTCCCCTCAAAAAATCGCTGGCGTCTAGTGGGCTTTTTGCCCCCCCCTGGCGGGGCAGATTGGGGCCTAATGCCCCCAACTGCCCCCCATGGCGGGCAGAAAGTCCACTAGATGCCAGGGAGATTTTGGGGCAAATTTTGATTAGGGTGGGGTCTGCCCAAGATGGGCATGCCAATGGCCCCACCCTAATAAAAATTTGCCTAACAAAATCCCTGGTGTCTAGTGGGCTTTTGCCCCCCCCGGGGGGGCAGATTGGAGGCTACTACCCCATCAGCCCCCAGGGGGGGCAGGAAGGCTGTTATTTTTGTGGGGGAGTGGGTGGGGGCATAGGCATGCCCGTTTTGGGCAGCCCATCCAAATTCAAATTTACCCGCAAAAAAATCCCTGGCGTCTAGTGGGCTTTTTGCCCCCCCACCCCCCGGCGGGGCAGATTGGGAGGTAATGCCCCCATATGCCCCCCAGGGGGGTCAGAAAGTCCACTAGACGCCAGGGAGTTTTTTTGGCAAATTTTAATTAGGTTGGAGTCTGCCCAAAATGGGCATGCCAATGCCCCCAACTTAATAAAAATTTGCTGAACAAATTCACTGTGTTCTAGTGGGCTTTTTGCCCCCCTTGGAGTGCAGATTGGGGGCTACTGTCCCATCTGCCCCCCAGGGGGGGCAGGAAGGCTGTAATTGTTGCGCGGAGGGGGTGGGGGCATGGGCATGCCCGTTTTGGGCAGTCACACACTATTTCATATTTGTCCCCTCAAAAAATCGCTGGCGTCTAGTGGGCTTTTTGCCCCCCCTGGCGGGGCAGATTGGGGCCTAATGCCCCCAACTGCTCACCAGGGCGGGCAGAAAGTCCACTAGATTTTAATTAGGGTGGGGGTTGCCCAAAATGGGCATGATAATTCCCCCACCCTAATTAACATTTGCCCCAAAACTCCCTGACCTCAACTGGCCTTTTTGCCCCCCCTGTGGGCAGATTGGGTGCTAATGCCCCCATCTGCCCCCTCGGTGGGCAAAAAGGCTGTCATTTTTGTGGGGGAGAGGGAGGGTCATTGGCATGCTCATTTTGGGCAGTCCCCACCCTAATTTAGATTTGCCCCAAAATATCCCTGGCGTCCAGTGGGCTTTTTGCCCCTCCGAGGGTGCAGATTGGGGGCTACTGCCTCCATCTGCCCCCTGAAATCCTGTAATGGTGGTAGGGGCATTGGCTTGCCCGTTTCGGGCAGGCCCCACCCTAAAACAAAAAATTGCACACAAAAAAATCCCTGGTCCATAGTGGGCTTTCTGCCCCCCTGTGGGGGCAAATTGGGGGCTACTGCCCCCATCTGTCCCCCAGGGGTGGGAAGAAAGTCTGTAATGGTAGCGGGGTTGGGGGCATTGGCTTGCCCATTTCAGGCAGCCCCCACCCTAATAAAAAGTGCACACAAAAAATCCCTGGTGCATAGTGGGCTTTCTGCCCCCCCACAGGGGGGCAAATCGGGGACTACTGCCCCCATCTGTCCCCATGGGGGGGCAAAAAGTCTGTAATGGTGGCGGGGTGGGGCATTGACGTGCCTGTTTCGGGCAGCCCCACCCTAAAAAACAAGTGCACACAAAAAGATCAGTGGTGCATAGTGGGCATTCTGCCCCCCAGGGGGGCAGAAAGTCTGAAATGGTGGTGGGGGGGTGGGGGCATTGGCGTGCCAGTTTTTGGCAGCCCCCACCCTAAAATAAAGTGCACAAAAAAAATCCCTGGTGCATAGTGGGCTTTCTGCCCCCCGGGGGGGGCAAATTGGGGGCTACTGCTCCCATTTGCCGCCCAGAGGGGCAGAAAGGCTATATTGGTGCCAGGTGGGTGGGGGCATTGGCGCACCCATTTTGGGCGGCCCCCACCCTAAAATAAGTGCCCCAAAAAAATTCCCTGGTGTATAGTGGGCTTTCTGCCCCCCGGGGGGGTAGATTGGGGGGCTATTACCCCATCTGCCCCCCAGGGGGGGCAGACAGACTAAATACTATAAATGTATTTATGGGCGGAGTGAAGGCCCTTGCCCAAGGGGCCGCTCCCCCCTCCCTGGTGTCTAGTGGGTGGATCCCTGCTTGGGGATCGCCCACCTGGGGCGATCCCCAAGCAGGGATCCACTCGGGAGGGGTACCACTGGAAAGGGGAGATTCTCCCCTTTCCAATGATACCTCTCCCGCCTTTCTACATGCTTAGGGGGCTGTGATAGCCCACTGAGCATGTAGAAAGTGAAACTGAAATGAGCCTAAAGGGTCATTTTAGTTTCGGTTTGTGTTCAATGACAACAGCGCGACGTGCGCGCTGATCGTAATTGAACAGAAACCAGGGAGGGGGCCTCCGGAGCTGGGGAAGCTCTTCCCCAGCTCCCAAGGTCAGAGGGGTGAAAAGGAAAACCCTCTGCTGTCTGCAGCAGAGGGATTTCGTGCGCCTGGCTTCATGACAGAATGGTTCCGTCATCAGCACAGGAGCACCGATGCTCATGAAGGAACCATTCCGTCATGAGCATGGAAGGGGTTAAGAAGCTTGTCCAACGAGGGAGGGAATTAGGTAAACACAAGGAAACCCCGCAAGAGCCAGTCATCAGCTCATCCAACTTGCCTTTGAAATGCCAAACAGAACAAGCTGCTGGGCCGGGCCCAGAACTCATCAGAGAGTAATGAGGAGTGATGGCACAAAACCACCCCCTACCATGACCAGGATATGCAGCACACCACAAGAGAATCCTGGAATTAACGGCACCCGACTGGTGCCACAGAAGCGTTTACATTTGCTACAGCGCAACGTTGTGACGTCATCAGCGCCATGTTCTTGGCTTCATGAGGATGCGACGTGACAGTGACATGACATACTGGCAAAAAGGGCAATGCATCCATATGAACAGACTCACAGGACAGTTGACAGAACATGTGGGACATACGCTTGCCCCCACATTCACAACTTGGTTGTTGGAAATCCAAATGTAGTGGCACACAGGATTTAGTGGATGAGCCAAACACATCCTGCTGCACACAGCGAGGCTGCAATTCCCCATAGAGCCTGTTGTTGTGATGTCCCATACAATGTCAACCCGTGGCATCCGCAATGTGTCAGGGGCAAGGTTTACACACATTGATGCCTTCACCAGAGTCCACACTCCACTACAGATGACTGTCAAGAAGGGTGACTGTCATGTCATGGGAGTGGTGCAACATGTAATTTGATCCATGGTGATGAGACATGTATGCATGGTACTACAACATGCACAGAAACAGTCCCCACACATTCCCAAACCATACCAATACCAAAAAGCCTGTTTGGATCTCTTACGCGAACAGACATTTACACATGTCCGTGCATGGAACGCTGATTCCGCCCACGTTGCAATCATCATGAGGAATAGCAGGAGGACAAAGATGACACGAACAGACAACAGGCACAGCAACCTGGGAATGACAGACACACAAGAGGTCACCGGTAAAAATCATTGCAAAAGACAGGGGCAGTTAGGAAACAGGAACAATGTAGGACACATGCAAAATTCAAGGAAAGTCATTACACATTACTATGTGGCATGACATCAGCACTTGCGTGACACATCAGAACACACATCAAAGTCACTTTGCATACAGTCAGCTGGACACACACTTTGCAACACATGCCACTCAATGCTACAAGCTTGCTCACTCATTCCCAGTGACTCACAATTATGAGAAGAAGTTGTGTATGAGCTGACTCCAGATATCATCCTCCTCCTCCTCATCACTTGCATCGTGACCAAGCCCTTGATCCTCAACGGGTGGATGTTCCTGCTCCTCAGGATCCAGGATGAGTGGCACTGCCTTCTCAACTGCCATGTTGTGCAGCATGCAGAACACAATGAAGATCTTACAGACTTTGTCCGGTGCATATGGGAGGGATCTGCCGGTGTTTTACAAGGCACCCTAATCGGCTCTTCAGGAGGCCAAACATCCTCTCAACCACTCTTCTGGTCTGCCTGTGTGCATTATTGCACAGCTGATATGCAGCTGTTCTTGGGTTGTGGAGAGGTGTCATTAGCCATGAAATGTTGGGATATCCTAAGTCCCCTACATAGATAAATCATGTAAATAAGTGGGTCAGAAGATGCCATAAGAGCAAAAGATACTGAAACACACAGGACAAACAGAGTTTACCCACTAACAAGACATGCCCGCTCGTTTCACAGCTGCAGCATCATTTGTGGACATATACAACTTGCTCCCCTCACACTTCTTTTTTGCTTAATGATTTAAAGCACATAACTCAGGTCTACTTCTGAATATGTGGGTTTATTTAGTTTCACCCTTTGCTTTTCAATTTCAAAATACAAAACATTTTTATGTTTGAAAAAGACACGTAACATATAACACTTAATGACAAATATGCAAAACGCAAAATTACCAACACTTTCAATACATCAAAAAATGAACAGAATTCTAAACATATATGCACATGATTTACAAATAGCGGCAATTGTTCGAATCATCAAGTTCAAAATGCCAATATAAAACGATACTTCTTTCTATTTACTATAAAGTCAATGAAGGACAAGAATGTTTCTTATAAAGAAGGCCAACTGAATGAAAATAAATGATTCCAAAAATCGCAAATAATCCTGTTTCTTTTTTGAGGGCCTTCTAGATGCCGACGCGTTTCGAACCCGTTGAGTAAATAAACGGGATCTCGTCAGGGCTTTGTCACTTCTGTATATTATCGTTCTGTGCACAAAAGAAGAGAGAACAACACCTTAGTTCTGTTGCTCTCGCCCATTTAAAATCACTAGACCTATGCACTTTAGGAAAAAATTCTATACCTGTAGCTTTTTATGTGGCCGGGTTCAGGTGGGTTCAACAACCTTCTTGTTTTACTTCCGTTTCTAGGAACCCTAAGGGAATATTATTACTGTTAGAAAATTAATGCTAGAAAGTTGAGGGGTGACTAATGATCTCTCTAGTTAGTGAGCGGTGCTTAGAAAGTTGTACCTTATTCGAGCACCGCTGCCCCTTTAGAGTGTGTCCTCTTTCCGATTCAGTTTTCGTCTCCTATTTGTATTTGTCTCTGGCTTGTGCTCCCTGTGTATGAAAAAATCGGATTCTTTGTCAAAAGAGCGATCCCTCCCATTACCATAGCATTAAAAGAAGCGTTTCTTAAAAACAAACTACCTTAGAGGGGCATCCCTCGGCAGGCGTGAGTTTTTCTTATTGCTGGGACGTTGCCGTGTGTCTTGAGTCTATTGAAAGGAAGGGGGAGGGGGTTAGATGCATCTAGTTAACACTCGCGTTGTGTTTGTGCCTGTTGGCGAGCCGCCCGTGTTTGCTCCTACCTTTAGTGACGGGAGAGGGTTCAGGGCATCTGGTGATCTGCAGCGCGTCTGTCGCTGTCTGCTTCCGTGTTGGAGCCGGCGTTCAGTGAAAAATGACCATCTGATGGTCGGCGTCATGCGTTAATATTAATGACGCGGCCCAGGCATTATGGGATATGTAGTTCGGGACGTTCTGGGGCCGCATTCGTGGAGAATGCCTTATGATTGAGATTCTTTTTGGACTTGACACTGTGGCGGTGGATCGCGTGGAGCACTATTTCAGTGATAGTTCATGTGGGAGTTAGAGCCTAGAGACTTCTGACAGTGTGTTCAACCCACTTTGGGCGCTGTTAAATTTAAGAATCAGATAAGCCTCTTTTGTTAAGAGGACATTTTCAATGTCTGGGGGACATTTCGACTGATTAATACTGTACAATACTGTCCATTTAAAGTCAGTTTCTCGATGGTTAGCCTCTATGAAATGCTGCACCATGGGCGCATTGGGTACCTTGTTTTTGAGTCTAGATCGATGCTGTGTGATGCGGGTATTTACCTGTTGGTTTGTTTTCCCGATGTAAATTTTGTCACACGGGCATGCAATTACATATACAACATTTCTTGTCCGACAATTGGAGAAACCTACATTCTTCCATTTGATTTTCTTGTGGGTAAATTCAGTGCCTTCAATCGTAGTATCACATGAGGCACAGTTACCACATTTGTGATGTCCCAATATGGGTTTCAGTCCCCATTGGGAGAGGAGGTCACTTTTGGGCTTTTGGATTCGCACATCAGCACGGACTAGTTGCTGACCTAGGCTTTGGTTCTTTTTGTATGCAAATATTGGCCTCGGAAAGGGGCATTCTAGTTCCTCAAGGAGGTGCCAATTTTTCAGGACCATCTGTCTGATTTTATGCGTGTCTGGGCCATATGTGGTCACGCATACCATCTTCTCAAGCTCTGGTTTGTGCCTGTCCTGTGTTAGTAAGCATTCACGGGGAGTGTATCGTGCCCATTTGTATGAATGCTTAAGGAGTTTTTGGGGTAACCTCTGTTGGTCATCTCTCCACAAAAAGTATGGGCATGTTGGTCATACTCTGCCATTTCTGAGCAATTTCTCCTTATCCTAAGGAGCTGGCCATAGGGAAGATTCGCTCTGAGATTTCTGGGGTGGTCACTACTGTGGTGTAGGATTGTGTTCTTGTCGGTCTTTTTCTTATAGAGGGACGCTTTAAGGTTTCCCTCGTCATTAGAAATTTCCACATCGAGAAACGTCATTTTGCTCTTGCTATGTTCAATAGAGAATTTAATGTCCTGGTGTCTGCTATTTAGCCATTGGTGGAATGCCATCAATTCAGTGTGGCTCCCCTGCCACAGGAGCCACACGTCATCGATGTATCGCAACCACTGTTTGATATGTGACTTAAACGGGTTGTTGTTATCCACGAATCTGCGTTCATATTCTGCCATGTACAGAACTGCCATTTCAGGCGCATATGGACAACCCATAGCCGTACCTTTGACTTGGACGAAGAACTGGTCATTAAAGCGGAAATAATTTTTCTTTAATGTCAGTTCTGCTAGTTGGAGGATAAATGATGTGGGGACCCGATGGGGTCTCTCTCTGGTATCAAGGTACAATTCCATGACCTCCAACGCCTCGTCTTGTGGTATCTGTGTATAGAGGGACGTGACGTCCATGGTCACCATGATCTCACTTTTGTCGTTGAACCCTGTTCCCTCTACTTTAACCAGAAAATCGGTAGTGTCCTTGAGGTACGACTTCACATTGCTGACAAAAGGCTTAAGGAAAAAATCTATGTATTTAGAGACTGGTTCTAGGCACGAGTCGCACCCAGAAACGATGGGCCTGCCTGGTGGATCATTTAAGCTCTTATGAATTTTGGGTAAAAAATATAAGATCGGTGTTCGTGGATATTTCTTGACCAGGAAGTCTGCCTCCTTGGTTCCCACGAAACCGTTGTCAATGCCTGTTTGCACTAGATCTTTTATGGCCCCTTGTATTTGTTTTACAGGGTCTTCCTGGAGTAATCTGTACCAAACCTGATTGTTTACCTGTGTGGAACCCTCAATTAGATATTTATCTCGGGGCCAGATCACCACTGCCCCGCCTTTGTCGGCCGGTTTGATGACCACGGTCGAATCATTCCTCAATGCCTTCAGTGCCAATTGTTGTCCTTTACTTATATTTTGTTGGACATATTTTTGGGTCCTCTCAAGTTTGTTAAGGGAAGATAGCAAGACTTGCTCGAAGACATGAATCTGTTTTGGAATATTATGATTTGGGCAGAAGGTGGACTTATTCCTAAGCCCAGTTGTTTCCATATCTATGCTCGGGGGTTGGTTGGCAAAAAAAGCTTTTAGTCGTATTTTGCGACAAAAAGCAATGATCTCCATTTTTGTTTTTGCGAAGTCTGTATGTTTCCTGGGGACAAATTTTAGTCCCAAGTTTAACACGGACTCCTCGTCGCGAGTTAAAATTTTTTCAGACAAGTTGACAACAGAAGAGGGAGCCTCTACGATTTGTAGAATTGTTTGCGTGTCCGCATTTCCCATGGTATTTTTTGCCTTTGTTTTGGTTGTTGGCCTTTCTCTAAAAAAGCCACTTGCTTCTTATTTTTGCCTCTAGAATCAGAACCTGAGGAATCTGATGAGGTTGTCTCAGAGAATGTTTTGAATCTGTTGCGGGAGCGTCCCTGGTAGTTATATAGTGCTCCACGCGAGTCCGCCTGAGAGTAATAGTCGTCCTTTAAGAATGGGTATGCCTTCTCTAGCGTAAATGACTTTGAATCTCGGTCGTACTGGGCAGTTTTGGTATTGATAGTGGTGTCTTTAAACTGCAGGATTTCCTTCTCTATTTTCTCTAATAGGTTTTTTGCATCGGGGATCACGTCACTTTCTGCAATGCTTTTAGTTAGTGTTTCGATTTCTTCAAGTTCCTGTCGACAAAGTCTTTGTGCGGTCTCGACGGTGTGAACCATCAGGTCCCGGCTACACTTTGTGTTGATACGGCTGAAGCCTAGTTTGTATTCTGCGTCCTCCGCAGATTTGATGACCACGGTCGAATCATTCCACAATGCCTTCAGTGCCAATTGTTGTCCTTTACTTATATTTTGTTGGACATATTTTTGGGTCCTCTCAAGTTTGTTAAGGGAAGATAGCAAGACTTGCTCGAAGACATGAATCTGTTTTGGAATATTATGATTTGGGCAGAAGGTGGATTTATTCCTAAGCCCAGTTGTTTCCATATCTATGCTCGGGGGTTGGTTGGCAAAAAAAGCTTTTAGTCGTATTTTGCGACAAAAAGCAATGATCTCCATTTTTGTTTTTGCGAAGTCTGTATGTTTCCTGGGGACAAATTTTAGTCCCAAGTTTAACACGGACTCCTCGTCGCGAGTTAAAATTTTTTCAGACAAGTTGACAACAGAAGAGGGAGCCTCTACGATTTGTAGAATTGTTTGCGTGTCCGCATTTCCCATGGTATTTTTTGCCTTTGTTTTGGTTGTTGGCCTTTCTCTAAAAAAGCCACTTGCTTCTTATTTTTGCCTCTAGAATCAGAACCTGAGGAATCTGATGAGGTTGTCTCAGAGAATGTTTTGAATCTGTTGCGGGAGCGTCCCTGGTAGTTATATAGTGCTCCACGCGAGTCCGCCTGAGAGTAATAGTCGTCCTTTAAGAATGGGTATGCCTTCTCTAGCGTAAATGACTTTGAATCTCGGTTGTACTGGGCAGTTTTGGTATTGATAGTGGTGTCTTTAAACTGCAGGATTTCCTTCTCTATTTTCTCTAATAGGTTTTTTGCATCGGGGATCACGTCACTTTCTGTAATGCTTTTAGTTAGTGTTTCGATTTCTTCAAGTTCCTGTCGACAAAGTCTTTGTGCGGTCTCGACGGTGTGAACCATCAGGTCCCGGCTACACTTTGTGTTGATACGGCTGAAGCCTAGTTTGTATTCTGCGTCCTCCGCAGAATACAAACTAGGCTTCAGCCGTATCAACACAAAGTGCAGCCGGGACCTGATGGTTCACACCGTCGAGACCGCACAAAGACTTTGTCGACAGGAACTTGAAGAAATCGAAACACTAACTAAAAGCATTGCAGAAAGTGACGTGATCCCCGATGCAAAAAACCTATTAGAGAAAATAGAGAAGGAAATCCTGCAGTTTAAAGACACCACTATCAATACCAAAACTGCCCAGTACGACCGAGATTCAAAGTCATTTACGCTAGAGAAGGCATACCCATTCTTAAAGGACGACTATTACTCTCAGGCGGACTCGCGTGGAGCACTATATAACTACCAGGGACGCTCCCGCAACAGATTCAAAACATTCTCTGAGACAACCTCATCAGATTCCTCAGGTTCTGATTCTAGAGACAAAAATAAGAAGCAAGTGGCTTTTTTAGAGAAAGGCCAACAACCAAAACAAAGGCAAAAAATACCATGGGAAATGCGGACACGCAAACAATTCTACAAATCGTAGAGGCTCCCTCTTCTGTTGTCAACTTGTCTGAAAAAATTTCAACTCGCGACGAGGAGTCCGTGTTAAACTTGGGACTAAAATTTGTCCCCAGGAAACATACAGACTTCGCAAAAACAAAAATGGAGATCATTGCTTTTTGTCGCAAAATACGACTAAAAGCTTTTTTTGCCAACCAACCCCCGAGCATAGATATGGAAACAACTGGGCTTAGGAATAAATCCACCTTCTGCCCAAATCATAATATTCCAAAACAGATTCATGTCTTCGAGCAAGTCTTGCTATCTTCCCTTAACAAACTTGAGAGGACCCAAAAATATGTCCAACAAAATATAAGTAAAGGACAACAATTGGCACTGAAGGCATTGAGGAATGATTCGACCGTGGTCATCAAACCGGCCGACAAAGGCGGGGCAGTGGTGATCTGGCCCTGAGATAAATATCTAATTGAGGGTTCCACACAGGTAAACAATCAGGTTTGGACAGATTACTCCAGGAAGACCCTGTAAAACAAATACAAGGGGCCATAAAAGATCTAGTGCAAACAGGCATTGACAACGGTTTCGTGGGAACCAAGGAGGCAGACTTCCTGGTCAAGAAATATCCATGAACACCGATCTTATATTTTTTACCCAAAATTCATAAGAGCTTAAATGATCCACCAGGCAGGCCCATCGTTTCTGGGTGCGACTCGTGCCTAGAACCAGTCTCTAAATACATAGATTTTTTCCTTAAGCCTTTTGTCAGCAATGTGAAGTCGTACCTCAAGGACACTACCGATTTTCTGGTTAAAGTAGAGGGAACAGGGTTCAACGACAAAAGTGAGATCATGGTGACCATGGACGTCACGTCCCTCTATACACAGATACCACAAGACGAGGAGTTGGAGGCCATGGAATTGTACCTTGATACCAGAGAGAGACCCCATCGGGTCCCCACATCATTTATCCTCCAACTAGCAGAACTGACATTAAAGAAAAATTATTTCCGCTTTAATGACCAGTTCTTTGTCCAAGTCAAAGGTACGGCTATGGGTTGTCCATATGCGCCTGAAATGGCAGTTCTGTACATGGCAGAATATGAACGCAGATTCGTGGATAACAACAACCCGTTTAAGCCACATATCAAACAGTGGTTGCGATACATCGATGACGTGTGGCTCCTGTGGCAGGGGAGCCACACTGAATTGATGGCATTCCACCAATGGCTAAATAGCAGACACCAGGACATTAAATTCTCTATTGAACATAGCAAGAGCAAAATGACGTTTCTCGATGTGGAAATTTCTAATGACGAGGGAAACCTTAAAGCGTCCCTCTATAAGAAAAAGACCGACAAGAACACAATCCTACACCACAGTAGTGACCACCTCAGAAATCTCAGAGCGAATCTTCCCTATGGCCAGCTCCTTAGGATAAGGAGAAATTGCTCAGAAATGGCAGAGTATGACCAACATGCCCATACTTTTTGTGGAGAGATGACCAACAGAGGTTACCCCAAAAAACTCCTTAAGCATTCATACAAACGGGCACGATACACTCCCCGTGAATGCTTACTAACACAGGACAGGCACAAACCAGAGCTTGAGAAGATGGTATGCGTGACCACATATGGCCCAGACACGCATAAAATCAGACAGATGGTCCTGAAAAATTGGCACCTCCTTGAGGAACTAGAATGCCCCTTTCCGAGGCCAATATTTGCATACAAAAAGAACCAAAGCCTAGGTCAGCAACTAGTCCGTGCTGATGTGCGAATCCAAAAGCCCAAAAGTGACCTCCTCTCCCAATGGGGACTGAAACCCATATTGGGACATCACAAATGTGGTAACTGTGCCTCATGTGATACTACGATTGAAGGCACTGAATTTACCCGCAAGAAAATCAAATGGAAGAATGTAGGTTTCTCCAATTGTCGGACAAGAAATGTTGTATATGTAATTGCATGCCCGTGTGACAAAATTTACATCGGGAAAACAAACCAACAGGTAAATACCCGCATCACACAGCATCGATCTAGACTCAAAAACAAGGTACCCAATGCACCCATGGTGCAGCATTTCATAGAGGCTAACCATCGAGAAACTGACTTTAAATGGACAGTATTGTACAGTATTAATCAGTCGAAATGTCCCCCAGACATTGAAAATGTCCTCTTAACAAAAGAGGCTTATCTGATTCTTAAATTTAACAGCACCCAAAGTGGGTTGAACACACTGCCAGAAGTCTCTAGGCTCTAACTCCCACATGAACTATCACTGAAATAGTGCTCCACGCGATACACCGCCACAGTGTCAAGTCCAAAAAGAATCTCAATCATAAGGCATTCTCCACGAATGCGGCCCCAGAACGTCCCGAACTACATATCCCATAATGCCTGGGCCGCGTCATTAATATTAACGCATGACGCCGACCATCAGATGGTCGTTTTTCACTGAACGCCGGCTCCAACACGGAAGCAAACAGCGACAGACGCGCTGCAGATCACCAGATGCCCTGAACCCTCTCCCGTCACTAAAGGTAGGAGCAAACACGGGCGGCTCGCCAACAGGCACAAACACAACGCGAGTGTTAACTAGATGCATCTAACCCCCTCCCCCTTCCTTTCAATAGACTCAAGACACACGGCAACGTCCCAGCAATAAGAAAAACTCACGCCTGCCGAGGGATGCCCCTCTAAGGTAGTTTGTTTTTAAGAAACGCTTCTTTTAATGCTATGGTAATGGGAGGGATCGCTCTTTTGACAAAGAATCCGATTTTTTCATACACAGGGAGCACAAGCCAGAGACAAATACAAATAGGAGACGAAAACTGAATCGGAAAGAGGACACACTCTAAAGGGGCAGCGGTGCTCGAATAAGGTACAACTTTCTAAGCACCGCTCACTAACTAGAGAGATCATTAGTCACCCCTCAACTTTCTAGCATTAATTTTCTAACAGTAATAATATTCCCTTAGGGTTCCTAGAAACGGAAGTAAAACAAGAAGGTTGTTGAACCCACCTGAACCCGGCCACATAAAAAGCTACAGGTATAGAATTTTTTCCTAAAGTGCATAGGTCTAGTGATTTTAAATGGGCGAGAGCAACAGAACTAAGGTGTTGTTCTCTCTTCTTTTGTGCACAGAACGATAATATACAGAAGTGACAAAGCCCTGACGAGATCCCGTTTATTTACTCAACGGGTTCGAAACGCGTCGGCATCTAGAAGGCCCCCAAAAAAGAAACAGGATTATTTGCGATTTTTGGAATCATTTATTTTCATTCAGTTGGCCTTCTTTATAAGAAACATTCTTGTCCTTCATTGACTTTATAGTAAATAGAAAGAAGTATCGTTTTATATTGGCATTTTGAACTTGATGATTCGAACAATTGCCGCTATTTGTAAATCATGTGCATATATGTTTAGAATTCTGTTCATTTTTTGATGTATTGAAAGTGTTGGTAATTTTGCGTTTTGCATATTTGTCATTAAGTGTTATATGTTACGTGTCTTTTTCAAACATAAAAATTTTTTGTATTTTGAAATTGAAAAGCAAAGGGTGAAACTAAATAAACCCACATATTCAGAAGTAGACCTGAGGTATGTGCTTTAAATCATTAAGCAAAAAAGAAGTGTGAGGGGAGCAAGTTGTATATGTCCATTTTGAAAAAGGGTCCAGCCTCCCCCATGTCCCGGGACCTAACTCCTTAAGCTTCAGCAGCATCATTTGTGGCACCCTGCTACGCCTCATGATGAATGAATTATGTGCCGATCCTGGAAAAGGTGCACAAATGTGGGAAATCAGCATGTTAGCAAAGCACACCACAAGGGCATTTATTGAATGGTAATGTTTACGGTTGCGGTAAGCCTGCTCCTCTGCCTGTGGTGGCACCAAAGCCACATGTGTCCCTTCAATGGACCCAATGACATGTAGCATCCCTCCCAAGGCATAGAAATTACCCTTTACATCTCTCAACTCTTCAGGAGTAGGAAATTTGATGAATTCATCAATGTGCTCCAACATGGCTGCCAAAACATCACACAGGACACAGCTGAACATCGTCTGTGACATTCCACCAATATCAGTTATGGTTAATTGAAACGTATCTGTAGCAAACAAATGTAGGGCTGCCATCACCTTTATCTTGGGGTTCAGCGCAGTAGGATACCTGTGTTGCAGTTGGAGATGTGGTGCCAGCTTGTTCGTCAACTCCTGAATAAACTGTTGAGTGAATCTGTAACGTCGGATGCAGGCACGTTCCCTCATGGTAGCCAAGTGTGATAATGGCCTTGGTAGAGGCGGTGCCCTGCAGGACATATTTGGGAATAATGGAAATTAACAGTCAGCCAGCATCAATGGCAATGTACATAGCACATGCAAAACTGCTACTAGACATCAGGTCACTATGGAGTCTGGCGTGTGCAATACATCCAGGACACTTATGCCAGCCTGCTGGCAGCCCTACGAAAAGCCAGATACACCTGTTAATTGACAAATAAACATTACATGCCCTGAAATGAGCTGCTGGGCCGGTCTGAGTGAACAGCCCAAGATATCACAGGAGTGACACGTCACCATACCTGCAGTGGAAGGTTGTCATCCCATCCAGACAGATGACTGCAAGGCACATGCACAGGTCACATGGAATGGCAAATGTACATATCAAACACATTGCAATTAAGGTGTACACGTGACAACAAAACAACACAGCCATTGTCATGACGCAGACATGTATGCCTGGGGATATATGATGTCTGAAGCACACAGACCCAACAGCCGTGGGAATGCATATGTGGCATGGTGTGCGTAGATGTGAAACCATTCCCATCTCAACACAGACCCATGTTAGATGCACCAACAGCAGATGCAGTTTACGGAACACAAACAGCAAGCTCAATTTAACACATGACGCACACCTGACATAGTCACATAGGGTCATGCTGAGTGTGACATGTCAGTTGACAAAGGGCCCCAGTCCCTGGCATCAGGAGACAGGTGCCGGTAGTGATGTGCCATCTCTGTGTTGCTATGCATGACAAAATCTGCCTAATGATACACATGGGACAAGTGTCAATGTGATGTATGCCACATAGTGCCCCATCACCCATGAAATGTGTCAACAGGTCATCACACATCGATGGGGGCGTGGCTTGGATGCCGATCAGGATGGCGGCGTGAGCTTGCAGCTCCGCGCATGGTTCGCTATTTCTCCTGAAAACCACACCATTGGCGCTCCCTGAAAGGCGGTTTCTCCGTGGGAAGTATTGAGGAAACACCGGAGAGCAGCTGGGGGCTTCCAGGAGACCAAACATAGAGCTGAAACCCGATGACGGAGGCCGGAGGTGCTGCGCCGAGAGTGAAGAAAATGGCGGCAGAGGGAGACAGCAGAATCTGCTCGAAGGGCGAGGCGGATCAGAACCGAAACGAATTGTAAGCGTCTTCCAACGGGGCACGAAGAGCTAGGGCCCACTTGAACGCACCTGCGGAGAGGACTTGGAGGTGCGGGGGCCCGCGTTGGACTGGGGTGCGGCAGACACTGCATCCGCTTCTACCCCCCCACCACCCCCCCCAATCTCTGCCATGGCGATTGTATGAGGGGCGGCCCGGCTTCCGGTGGCTATCGGTACTGTCGTAGGGGGTCACGGCTGCGCAGCCCAGTTAAGGCATTTGGACGAGGACCGATAACAGTGGGCGAGGCTCCCGAGACGGAGGATACAAGGCCTGGTGGTATACCTGAGACGACCATATGACGACGCACGAGGCAGCTAAGATGGCGGCAGCTGGCGGGGCCTCTGCCATGGAACAAGGCCGGGAAGACCCGACCGCGCTGGCCTGAGATGGCGGGGCTCAGGCTCTCCCAGAGGTGACGGAGCAGGAACAGAGGCTGAACCAGCGACTGGACAACATTTTGGATGCAATAACAGCGACTAAGGAAGCTTTGCATCGGGACATTGCACAGGTCGCCACGGGGCTGGGTCTCTTGAGAGCGGACCATGCCAAGCTCCCGGACAGAGTAAAAGAACATGAACAATTGCTTCAAGAGCTGAAACCGGCGGTAGTGACCGCGGAACATAAACTGACTGATATCCTCAGCCGCCTGAACACACTAGAGAGACGAGCAGAGGATGCAGAAAGTCGTAATCGGAGGAACAACGTGAGGGTAGTAGGCCTTCCGGAGAAAATCGAAGGGGATGACGCGGTGGCCTATATGGAGAACTGTTTCAAAACGGTGGTGGCGCAGGAGGGCCTCTCTTCTTTCTTCTCCCTGGAACGAGCACACAGGGTACCAGCTCGCCCACCGATGCAAGGCCGACCACCTAGGCCGATGGTGGTGAAACTCCTGCAGTATAAGGATCGGGACCTGTTAATACAGAGGGCTCGCACAAAGGGGCCCCTTTCAGGTAGACAATAGCCGGGTTACGGTCTTCCCGGATTACACACAGGAGGTCCAAAAGAACAGAGCGTCCTTCCTGACTGTGAAAAAAGAGCTGAGGGAGGAAGGCATTCAATACTCCTTGCTCTTCCCGGCCAAATTACGTGTAATCCTGGATGGGAACACCCAATTTTTCAGACCCCGGATGAAGCATGGTCGTGGCTTGAGTTGTATCGAGCCGGTACGGACCGAAACGGCAAAAATCAACGGGAGAGACATAAACCGCTCCAGATCCGAAAATTGCAACGTATCCGCTCACGAAACAAGCTCAAGAGAGCGGTGCGGGATGGTCAGATGGCCGCGGACAAGAAGGGGGCGCTGGCTGCGACGGCAAGTATCACGAGGTCGCAACAGGAGAAGGCAATAGTTGAATCGGACTCTGGTGAGGATGGAGGAAGATCTGGAGAAGAAATATTGGAGGCTGAGAGTTCGAAGGGCCCTGCGGTCACCCCACAGACATCGGATGAGTGACTATTGTCAGGGCTGAACAATTCCGTTGTTTCTACTGGGGCAGGCTCTCCTAGTGATTGACGGGCTGGCAGGTATGGTGCTGTAAGTGCAGTGTGGGACTGAGAGCGCGGGCGGGAGCGCTGCCTGCCCTGGGTCAGCGGTAACTCGCCCCCTTGTGGCCCTTAAGGCCTTCTGTGGTGGCGACCACAGATTAGTCTAATGTGTGCTGTGTTACAGGTTTGGAACAGGGCTGAAACTGTGTTATTAGGCTCTGTCCTGGGGAGTGGGGTTTGGGGAGTTTTTTTCAACAGTTTTGATAGGGGGAAGCAACTGCAATGATGTGGGCAGCAACTGGTTGCCATTGAACTGGTATGGTAATACTTACCATGGGGAAGTTACCTAATCTGAAATGCCTAACATGGAATGTCCGGGGACTCCGAACAATGGTCAGACGACACAAGGTACATACTTATCTGGTGAGGCGAGGTGTCCAGATTGCAATGTTACAGGAAACTCATCTAACTAAGCAAGAATGCACTGCACTGCAGAAGAGATGACGGGGTCAGGTATTTGGCACCACATATTTGGCGTTTGCTAGAGGGGTGCTAATATGGGTAAGGGCAGGGATACCGTTCCAGGTTACGAACCAGTTGGTGGATCCTAAGGGTAGATATGTGGTTGTAGAGGGGAGGCTATATGGCAGGGATGTGATATTATGCAGTGTGTACACCCCCAATGTCGATCAGGCCCATTTTTTTGATGATCTGAAGAGTTCACTGGCCTATTTCCTGGCGGGCCCCATCATCCTGGGAGGTGACTTCAATTCAATTACTAATGTGGCGCTTGATAGGTCGCACCCGTCGTTGGCCGATTCCCCGGTACGCAGGTTAGCCACACATAGGAAGGACTGGCAAGAGAGGTGGGGATTGCTAGATGTATGGAGGGAGCAGCATCCTGATAGTAGGGACTATTCCTTTTTTTTGGCTCTACATGCATTACCCGTCAGAATAGACTCGGTCCTGTGTAGTGGCCCCCTGGCTGCCATGGTCACTCACACGGAATACATGACTAGGACCATCTCAGATCACAATCCCTTGCTGGTATTGGTGCAGTGACAGCGTGCAAGATCAGCGGTTCCAACATGGCGGCTGCGGCCTGACACATTGGAGGATTTGGTGTTTAGTGATACGGTCCAACAGGGCATAGAACACTACTTTGAGGAGAACGAGGTTCTGCTACTGCGAGATCGGTAGAATGGGATGCGATAAAAGCGGTGGTGAGAGGCGTATGCATGGGCAGGTTCTCGAATGCAAGAAAGTCAGTTTTGAATGCGCTAGCAAAAGCGGAGGATGTGTTAAGGGACTTGGAACAGCGTAGGCCTGAGAGACCGGAATTACAAGAACGGTTACTAGAGGCTAAAGAAGTAGTGGCTACCGAAACGGAACGGCTGCGGAGCTATGATTATAAGCAATACACCATTAAAGCACATGCTGAGAGGGATAAAGTGGGTACGCTCCTTGCCAGGATTGCTAACCCGGACATTAGAGGTTGCCCAATTATGAGCATAAGAATGGACTCAGGGGGGATGGTCTACTCGCAGGCGGCGGTGCTGGCGCGTTTTCAGTCTTAATATGCGAAGTTGTATGAATGCCAACTACAGGTGGAGGTCTCTGAAGTCAGGGAATACCTGGACTCGGTACCACTGCCAGTGCTGGATGAAGAGGAAGCGAAGGAACTGGGTGGGCCCATAACGCTATCGGAGATTAGAGTGGCCATTAAACAAAGGGCAAGGAACAAAACACCCGGGGTAGATGGCCTGCCGATAGAATTCTAGCTGAAATACATTGATATTTTGGCACCCAGACTATTGGTGGTGTACACTGAAGCTGGAAGGTTGGGGTGCTTGCCCAGATCAATGAGGGAGGCACTGGTGGTACCACTGATGAAACCCGGTAGAGAGGCATCTGATGTAACGTCCTATCGACCTCTGTCCATGCTAACTGTGGACTATAAGATATTGAGCCGTATCCTCGCCACCAGACTGCTTGGATGGACAAGAGTGCTGTACTCATCGGCCACAGCAAGGGTACGCCTGGGATCGATCGTATCCTCAGATTATCCGGTCCGTAGAGGGACGAGGCAGGGGTGCTCGTTGTCCCCGCTGCTGTTCGCGCTGGCAATGGAACCCTTGGCGGCGCAAGCAAGGTCTGGGGCCATGTACCAGGGGATCGAGCAGGGTGAGAAATCGCATTACATATCTTTATATGCAGACGATCTGTTGTTATACCTAGCGGATGCAGAACAGGCCCTGAAGGGAGCGGTGGACATGTTGACCAGGTTTGGCCATTTGTCGGGCCTTAAGGTGAACTGGACTAAGACTTGTATCTTTCCGCTTCGGGTGGGCACGCCGTGTCCCCCTCGCGAGTTGGGTGTGGTCTGGGAGCCATCTTGCTTCACGTATTTGGGAGTTCGCATCTACCATGAGGCCGCGAGTCTGTTGGAGGGTAACATAGGGCGTTGTATATGTGGATTGAGAGGTTGCGTATCCTTCTGGGCCTCCCTCCCTTTGTCAGTGATGGGCCAAGTGGCGCTACTGAAAATGGTGGCGCTCCCAAGGCTGCTATATTACTTTCGCACCCTGCCAATCTGGATTCCCCAGCGGATCTTTAAAGAACCAAGGATGTTGATGACGGACTTCCTTTGGGGTCACGGGCGACGCAGGGTAGCATTGAATACTTTGATCAGGCCCAAGCTCGAGGAGGGGATGGCAGTCCCCGATTTTGAACTATATTACTTAGCAGCGCAGCTCCAAATACTCACACAACACGTTGCCAGGGAATTCAGAGGGCCGGAGCACGAACGAGGGACTGGTATTCAACGCCACGTCCTGGCCTACATAGTTATTCAACAGAAACTAGAAATAAAGGACCTTACAATGGAGGAAAAGACGATCAGGCTGTGTTGGCAAAGGAGCCTGAAGAGAGCAAAGACGGCCCGGCCGTATGCCCCAGAGATACCATTGGGAATGTTGACTGCTCTGCCGCATGGGGGTGATTGGTCCCCGTTGTCAGAATGGGAGGAATTAGGCTTACAGATGGTGGGGGACCTATATGTAGACGGAATGTTGGTCCCCTTTCAGACGTTGCAGGAACAGTTTGGTCTACCGGACGGGAGCTTTCTTTTGCATGCGGCGGTGGTAGCGGCGATACAAAAACACTGGAAAGGAGGTACGTATTGGCCGGAAGTGGGGGAACTCCTGAATGTAGTTACCGACAGGGTAGTGGACTTTGACATGGCGGCATGCCTATTGCTTTGGTTTCCTCACACAAAGAACACAAAAATAACGAGCAAATTAATTGATCTAGGGCTCATGTTGGCTCAAAGAGAAATTACCTGGCACTGGAAGTCCAAGGAGGGTCCGTCGGTAAGGAGATGAATGAACGAACTGCTGAAATGGTCTGGATGTGAAAGAGTGCTCCGAATGAGACAGGCTGCCAGGACTGACAATGATAAGAGCTTGGAAATGGCGAGAGCATGGGAGATGATAGTCCAAGCGTTGCACTTAGGGCACCATGAGGCTTGAAAGAACAAAGGCACCACCTGATTTGTAGCGTGCTCCATTATTATGATAGTAAGACTATGCCCACATGAGCAGCGGTTGAGGGGGTAAGAGGGAGGAGGGGATTGTTTGGGGAGGGTTGTTAGGCACCGAGGCTATGCTCTGGGAGAGTCTGAAGCTGAATCTAGGGCTAGGTACACTGCAAAGGGTCCCAAGAGGGCCCGAACAGGTTGCCGGGGGTGACAATAGATATACCCCGGACCGACACCATAGGCGTCCACTGGTAGATAGGAGCAGGACCAGGGCTATATATACGATGTAGCTTATATGGAACGCCGGAGTGTGCTGGCTGGTGTAAGGGGAGGGGCGGGAGTTTAGGGGGGTAAAATGCAGATACAAAATGATGCTATTAACCAGATATCCCTCTAGGGTAACCACTGTGACGCTCTTGCTGGGCATACGAATCGATGCGCCGCCCGGCCTCCGGGTTGTGGGCTAATTGGCTGTGTACGAAATTATGCTTACCTTGTCTATGCATTGTGACGCCATAAGTGTACTGGTTGATCTATTTTGTGAACTGGTTTCTAATTCTGCAATAAAAACAAATTTTATAAAATAAAAAAAAGGTCATCACACATCGATTGTGCAACAAGATTAGATGCCCTGTGCTATATCACTGGCTGCCACACCTAGGGCCTGCACATTAAAGTATGCAATGACAAGTACTTGATAGACATCCTTGTGTGAACCGTACCCCTACATTCCTTCCGTGTGTGCGCCTCATATCACTATTGTAATGGTGCCATACGTGAATGTGGGAACCGCACCCCTGCATTCACATCAGCATGTGAAACGCACCTTACCCCTTCATTCACATCAGAGTGTGAAACGCACCATACCCCTGCATTCACATCAGCGTGTGAAATGCATTGTACCCCTGCATTCGCATCTGCGTGTGAAATGCACCGTACCCCTGCTTCACATCAGCGTGTGAAACGTACCGTGTGAAACACACCTTACCCCTGCATTCACATCAGCGTTTGAAACGCACCGTGTGAAACGCACCATACTTCTGCATTCACATCAGCATGTGAAACGTACCGTACCCCTGCATTCACATCAGCGTGTGAAACGCACTGTGTAAAACGCACCGTACCCCTGCATTCATATCAGCGTGTGAAACTCACCATGTGAAATGCACTGTACTGCTGCATTCGTATCTGCGTGTGAAACTTCACTGCAAAAATGAATGCGCTACACGTTTTAATCGCTGACTGAATTATCGTTATTCGCCAAAGGAAAAGCTACCCTGTATATGACTTAGGACACACACAAGAGGTATGGGACACTTGGTGATTAAAATGTGTAGCGTATACATTTTTGCAGTGAAGTGATAAAACATTGTGTATGAATCTCTCTTTTTAAACAGGATCACTAACATAGTGACCACGACTTCTTCCCCCTCCCAGCGGCCCTTGGTGCACTTGGAGGTATGTAAACTCAAGATATGAGTGTTTGAAAGCTATGAAACATTGTGTTGTGGCCTGCACTCTTACATTGTTTGCGCTTCATTTTTTAGAAATAAAGTTGAAATACAGAGACCCATTAAATAGCGTGTCTCCAGTGACATATATGAAAATATCCCCCGCCTGATCAAAACATACAGGTACAATTTGATGATTCTACAAATAATGAATGGTAGACATGAGACGTACAGGTTGTCAATAAAACTTTATTGTTTTCTTGCATCCTATACAGAAAAATAACAAAGCCCTGATGAGGGTTTGAGAATTGGTTACTCAAACCTGAAACGCGTCGGCATATCTACGAGAGCTAACTATTTCATCACGTGCCACAGAAAAATAGACATACACTGTGTTGCTCTTGTCATTTGACATTGCTTTGTTTTTTGGAATAAGAAATTGATTTGGAAACAGTCATAAAATGAATGAAGTTTTAATGTTTAATGTTTACTGTCATTTGGATGTACTTTTACTTTGTGTTAATTTTTTTGTAAAGTTTGCCTCGTTTGTAATGTAATGGTTATATATGTGTATCTTCTTTTGCCAAAAAAGAATAATTTCACATAAAAAGTGTTACTAATAATATAAGTGATAGGTATAAATAAAAGTACCTGACCTGATTTAATGATTTTTTTCATTTGGTCTATGGAATAATTGTATTATAAACAAAGAGTGTGTGGGCACTTGTGTTTTTTTTGTTCTAGTTAAACGGTCCAGCCCACCCTCAGTCCCGACAATAGGACCTAACTCCTTTGTGACTTGCAAAGCTAGCATAACACCTGTGACACCCCACAGGCAAGTGGCACATGTGCAAAGTGGGGGTTGTATCCAATGTTGTCAGTGACAGGCGAGTGATCTGTGCCAGGGTGTGTCTGTCTGGTCTGCTGAGGGTTCTTCAGTGGAGTGGGATATGTGACTGCTTGGCACGTGCAGTCCCACACCCTGCAGTTGCATGTGCTGCCCAGTGTGTGCCATGATCAGGGAGTGTGTTGCACCCCTTACGCCATCTGTTGGCCTTCAATGCTATGTAGTGCATCGGGACTTGCACACAGGCCAAATTCACATGGACAATGATGCAAGTCCTGTCAGCATCCTATGCCCTGTTCACATTATCAAAGATGTGCAAGTGTGTGTCTCTGGGACATGGAGCAGGTGTAGTGATGTTGTCTCATTGTGTCTTCCTGTCAGGTAACACCATACGAGAAGGGGGAAATCTGGCGGGACATCGTCAGGGCCGTCAGGTCTGCGGGGGGCCCTCGCCGGTGCCTATGAAACATGCAGAAAAGGTGGCAGGACATCCGGTGCCGGACCCAGGGTGTATTACCCAGGTCCAGCTGAAGTTGTCACCTCCACACCGGCATGGTGGATGCCGTCGCCTGACCCCCCACATGCTCCGTGTCCTGGCGGTAGTGTTCCCAGGCCTCGATGAGTAGTTGCAGGAGAGACAGCAGCAAGGAGGGGGTATGTACATGGCTGTTTGTTGTTTTGTGTGTCACCTGCTTTTTGAAGTGCTTTGAAGCCTGGCTACACTCCGACAGTTGGAGTGTCAGCTCACACAGGTTATATGTGCAGTCCCTTTTCGGCTCCCCATAGTCACCTAGTGCTCATTTTCATCCCTTCCCCTCCTTAACATGTGTCCCCTGGTCTGTGCGTAATTACATTTGCACATGTTCATCTAGGGTGCATGAAAATCACACTGCACATTGATTTACACATCATGTGGGAGGGTGGTTTGTGACATGTGTTTGGACCTTGCCTGTGCCATGACCTGTGCTCTGTGTTTGTGCTTCATATTTGTTGGAACTAATGATGAGTCTCAACATAGGAGTGTGAGGTTTCAACTGCATACCCTTGCAGCATGCATGACCTATGTTGTGTCCTCAGACATGAAGTACATCTGTGGGAGATATGCATAGTGCCGTGATGGTTGCTCATGTTACAGTCAGCTCATTCCAGACCCACAGATCCGTGCGCCCACTACAGTCCCCTGAGACACCATGGCCTCCTAATCATGTGTGTCATCCAATACTGTGCCCATTCTATGTGGGTTCAGCATGGGTCGGCCTCTGTGGCATTGGTTTCTGGCATAGTTTGTATTTTGACTGTGTCTGCTGCATGTGTCCACTGGACAGGGGTACAACATTTGGCTTGTGCGTACTCACACTGGGCAGTGCCTGTGTGCCTATTCACAACAATCTGTTGATGTTTGTTTGTCACAAATATGTATGGCCAGCCCCACGAGGTGAGCTTGGGTTACTTTTGGAATTGTTTCTGCACAGTTTTGTTACCCCGATTCAGAGGTCTCACTTCTTGAGCTGTATCAATCACATTGACTGAGGTCTGGGGGTGTTGGGCGGGAGAGGTCTACATGTCCCTGCCTGATTTAGCCTTGCCAGGTCTGACTTGTGGGTGAGATTTGGCTGAACAATGATTCACCATGCACTGCCCCAGTGATGGTGGCCAGTGATTTCAGTTGGGGCTTGGCAGCCTATGTCATTTTGTTTTAGACATGATTCAGGATCATACATTTTTGCCACATGTATGTAGTTCAGATGCAACACTGTTTTGTCTTAGTGTGCACACTTCTGTGTTGACATTTTGCCTGGGGATAACGGTGTGTCCACTATGCAGCAATGATTTTGTTCATCGCAATTGCAGGCCCATCAGCTTAAGCATTGTCCAGAGTTGGGACATGTTTGCCAATCCACATGACAGCCAGTAGGTTTTATGTGCAAGCAATTGTGTCATCAGGGAATGGATGCCCATGTGAGGACTGACATATTTCAAGTTGTGTCACATAAATGATTGTACCTTGGCACTCACAACACTTGTTAAAAGTTGTTCATGTTTAGAATGTGTTAATATGACGAATTGTGTAAATGACACTTACGTACCTGCATGATAGATGTCTCACAAGGTAGTGCACACAAAACGACATTTCCACTTTCATGTAAGATGCTGGCACCTTTTCAAAGAGGCCAGTGTTAGTGATAAATGGTGTTCCTTGATCTCCATATACATGTCCCCACAGCGGTCTTGAGGTCTTGAAACTCCTTTGTTGTCGATTATACAAACTAAAGAGTGTCAAGACATCCCGACCTCCGTTGGACCATGTATGTGGACAATATGCAACGCCATTTGTTTCTAACAGTGTTTTATTTTGAAGGGTGCCAGCTTTTTCAATCAATGTGGAAATGTTTTTTAGTGTGCATTTCCTTGTGAGACATCTTTCATGCAGGCACATAAGTGTTCTTTTCACAAAATGGCGATTTACCACATTCAATACACATCAATTGCGTAAAGTATCGTGAGTCCCAAGGTACCTACATGTATTTAAATTTATTTTGTGCCCAATGTACTTACAGGGCTCTGAGTGTGTTGACACCTTGTGGAGTAAGGTAGGTTAGTTTGCCCTGAGGGGCACCACTACTGTTTCTTTCTTTGTGAACTTGAGGTGGCATCACTTCATTGTATTGATCTGCTCTCCTGTAGACGAACACTAGCTTCTATGTGTATTTCTCATTCAAGTTGTGGCCTGGTGTGTTCTTCGGATCCTTGTGTCCAAGTAGCATTGTGTCTATACCAACTGGGCATTACAAGGCTAAAATATGTGCAGAGTTATCTGGCTGTTACTCATGATGCATGGCATGATTTACAGTGTGACCTATTGATTTTGTGCTCATGTGTCAGATGTGTACAGGTGACTGATGCCTTTCTGTTTCTTCTCCTTGCCCACATCATCATCACCCGATACTGGAGGAGGCAGCTTCACGGACCAGGAGGAGGGACCCAGCCACAGTGCCACCAGCGTGGAGGAGTCCGTGGGAGCCAGTGGCACGGAGGGTGAGGGGAGTCAGTCTGCGGACCTGTTGGAAGGCGACACATCTTACCACGCCGATGGATCCGATTCTGACTTCCATGAGGAGGGGGAATTTGCAGCAACACCGGGCAGCAGCACCGAGTCTGTCCCCGCCCCCTCCAGCACCATCTCCACCCTCCCAGTTGCTCCCGTCCCTTCTGTCTGTGCAGCCCCCCATGTCTCCTTCAGCCCCGGCACCGCAGCCCCTGCCCCTGTCACCCCTGCTGCCTTAAGTGCGGAGTCTGTGGACTTACTGCGCCAGTTACAGGTTGGTCAGATATCGATTCTGAATGTCCTCCATGCCCACACTCAAATACTGACACAGTTGTTGTATTTCATGGAGGGCATGTCAGCAACAATGTCTGACCAACGTCGGATTATGCAGTCCATGGACTCATCAATGGCGGCAGCAGTTTCCCTCCTGCAGTGGTCCGTCCCCCCTTCCTTCAGACCCATCCACACTCCCCTCTCCCATACCTGTCCCACGCACACACAGGAAGACACCATCACGCACCCCAACAGACACAGGCAGCACACCCCCACATATGGCGAAGCGCTCACCTCCTGGCACGCACACTCAGGGAGCTGCAGGCACAGGGACTGGGGTTAGACTGCATACACGCAGCCATAGTCACAGTCCAAAACCCTCACAGCCCTCTCCCTCCACTCCAATAGTGTCCTCAGGTGCAGGGGTTGGGCTGTCCGAACTGGCTGCAGAGTGCAACGCTGAGTATGAGTCCACCTTTGGCGCTGCACAAACCACTGAGGAGGATACGTCCACCTCTGCACCCACCACACCTACCCATCCCACTCCTGTCCCTGCGGTGCCTGGTCCTGCCCCCGATGATGCCCCCCAAGGGTCAACATCCCATTAGATCAGGGGTCTCCAAACCGGTCCTGGAGGGCCGGATCCATGCCAGATTTTTCGGATATCCCCATTGAGATACATGTAGTTATTTTAAAAATCTGGCATGTATCCGGCCCTCCAGGACTGTTTTGGGGACCCCTGCATTAGATAATCCATGTGCAGGCAAGTTAGGGGTAGACGGCCTACCCAACATCCCCTCACAAGGACATTTGTGTGGACTGGCCATTGTCCTTATTTGATCACAGACTCATTTTTGCACATCTTATTTTTCCAACTGAATAAAGCCTTTTATTGTAAGTTCAATGCTATAGCATTTCAGGTACTTGATGTTGGTGATGAAGGGCCTGGAGTTGGTGTCATGGTAATGTTTTGGGGTTCTGAAAGAAGAATTTTGTTGATGGTCATGAGGTGGAACATGGTATCTGTGTGCTATCACAATGTCTCTGCAATTAATCATTAGTTGTGTGTGTTCAGTTTGGCTAGAGACATTCAGATAGATTCATCAAGCAAAATTGCGATCACAATAGTTGCGAATTAGCTATTGCGATCGCAATTAACAGAAAATAAATTCATGATGTGAAAAACATAGAAATTGGGAATTCGCTAAATTAAAATAGCGAAATCACAAAATAAATCAAGGAATCTAGGAGGAACCCCTATAGCGATTCGGAAATAGCGAGAAACCATGGATTCTGCGATTTATTGTGCGAATTCGCTAAATAATCGCAACCGCAATTCATGAAAACTCGCAATTACCGAAAAATCGGAAAATCGCTATTTGCGAGGCACAATTTAAGGAGAAGCAAAAGCAGGTGGTAACCATGAAGGAAAATAAAAAAATAATAATATTTTGAACGAGCCACAGAGCAGTCCTGAACAAACACACTTAAGGAATCACAGTAGGAGCATGAGGACTCTCACAATGCCAGGACTCTACATGGTGGTCAGGCGGTGAAGGCTCCAGGCTACAGCACGGAACAGACGCAGGATCCAGGAGCGAATATTCCGGCAGCGGGTCACCCTTCTGGGCCAAACAGCGGAGAAAATTTACTCTAAGTACCGCCTGAATGGGGCAATGATCATCAAGCTGATCCAGGACCTAGACCCCCTGATGCAGCACCCAACATAGAGGACCAATGCCGGGCCCACACATTTCCAGGTCTTGCGCAGTCTGCACCTACTGGCCTCCAGAAGCTTCGAGGGGATAGTCGCTGCTGCAGGGGGGATATCCCAGAGCACCATGGGCCACTGCCTAAGGAGATTCCTGGAGGCTATGTTGACCCGGCTACACCACTACATCTCATTCCCGACCAGCCAACAGGACTTGAATGAGACCAAGCTTCAATTCTACAACGTTGCGTATTTCCCACATGTAATAGGATTCATTGACTGTACCCACATCCACATCTGCCCACCAGCACAAACGGAATACATGTACTGCAACCGCAAGTCCTACCACTCCCTCAATATCCAGATGGTGTGCAACGCTTGAACTTTCATCACGGACATAGTGGCACAGTACCCGGGGAGTCAACAATGAGTGTGCTCATAAAATTATGTGCGCATCCCAGCGTTTGGGCACTCCAATGAGGTTCGCATGAAAAAGCGACTCCACTGTGTTTTGGAACACGTTTATTTTTTAAATTCCCTTGGTGTTATCATAATGAGTTCATTTTGTTTACATTAATTTCTTTGTTCCATATAATTCAACGCTTTATTGATTTCCACAAAAATGCTCCGATGCATTTCGGGCAAGTGTTGCCCTTTCTCAAGGAGCCCTAAAAATAAAAAACGGTAGTGGTTTGCTACATAACCCATCATAAAAACTACATACATGTCAAAAAAACTATTGTATCCAATGTTACACAAATGTCACAGGGTTTAGAAAGCTGGTAGTTCGACAACGTGAAAATCGTGCTCAACTGTGAAATAGGTGCATAAGGTTGTGTTTAACAACGAGTGCGTAAAGGAGTGTGAGGGGTCAGACATCCCTAACGTTTAAGGAAAAAATGATGAAAAAAAGCTCAAATGATCTTGTAGTATGATCGGGTTTCACGAAAGCTGTGAGAGTTAAAAATAGAAATACGCTGTCAGTAAATATACTCATGCGCGTCAAGCGGGATTCATCAGTTAACAAGTAGGCGGGTGGCCCGACTTAATGAAATTTGTGCAGTTGCGTGGAGAATCCAAAATTTCTCTGTCCGATTGGAGTCCCAAAACAGAAGTTGAGTTGAGAGTTTAGCGTGGTTACGTGTATATAAAGAAAAAGGACTAGTGAAGAATCGCCTCTCACCGGCAAAAATCAACAAAGGACTAGCGGCCGATAGGTCGGCCATCTTAGAATGGTGAATATGGGGTGTAAACCTAGCATGCACAGTGCAGAAAGAAATGAAAAGCTGATGAAAGGGAACCTAAGAGATGCTGTATCATGAAATGCATTACATGAGAAGTGATAAGCATGTGACATCAAAGGTGAAAGTACATTGAATACACCAAACAAAATTATATTAACAGTCACACAATCGAAGTCTGTGTACCACGTGTACCTCCATCGGCACTCATAGGAAGCAACTGAGTTCGATGCGGTCATTAAGACCAAATGGTTTTAAAGATTGCATACGGTTTATCCACGCAGTCTCTTTTTGTATGAGAATTTTATTATTGTCTTTTCCTTCTCTTTTTTCAATCAGTTCCAGTATCATGAATTTTAGTTGTGCCACGCTGTGATTGTGTTCCATGAAATGCATGGCAACACTGGATCTCTCTTGTTTGGTTCGTATATTTGATTTGTGTTCGTTTAGGCGAGTTTTTATTTTCCTTTCAGTCTTGCCAATGTAGATTTTCCCACAAGGACATTTGAGTAGGTAGATTAGATTGGCCGAGTCACATGTCGCATTGACGTTGATCTTAATTTCAGTGCCTTTCATAGGATGGTTTATTTTGTTGCCCTTGATGATATTATTGCAACTGTTGCAGTTGAGACAAGGTCTCGTTCCTTTGTATACTGTTTGTTGAACCGTTTCTTTGGACAACATTTCTCTCATGTTATTCGCCCTGGTGTATGCGAATATTGGAGGGTGTTTAAAAAGGCCTTTAAAATGGTGGTGGTATCAAAATATTCTACTCTGAGTGGGAGGTACAAAAAAATCATATTTCACCATTGGAGAATCTTATCTTCTGAACCTGAATTTAAAGGCCTTTTTAAACACCCTCCAATATTCGCATGCACCAGGGCGAATAACATGAGAGAAATGCTGTCCAAAGAAACGGTTCAACAAACAGTATACAAAGGAACAAGACCTTGTCTCAACTGCAACAGTTGCAATAATATCATCAAGGGCAACAAAATAAACCATCCTATGAAAGGCACTGAAATTAAGATCAACGTCAATGCGACATGTGACTCGGCCAATCTAATCTACCTACTCAAATGTCCTTGTGGGAAAATTTACATTGGCAAGACTGAAAGGAAAATAAAAACTTGCCTAAACGAACACAAATCAAATATACGAACCAAACAAGAGAGATCCAGTGTTGCCATGCATTTCATGGAACACAATCACAGCGTGGCACAACTAAAATTTATGATACTGGAACTGATTGAAAAAAGAGAAGGAAAAGACAATAATAAAATTCTCTTACAAAAAGAGACTGCATGGATATACCGTATGCAATCTTTAAAACCATTTGGTCTTAATGACCGCATCGAACTCAGTTGCTTCCTATGAGTGCCGATGGAGGTACACGTGGTACACAGACTTCGATTGTGTGACTGTTAATATAATTTTGTTTGTTGTATTCAATGTACTTTCACCTTTGATGTCACATGCTTATCACCTCTCATGTAATGCATTTCATGATACAGCAACTCTTAGGTTCCCTTTTATCAGCTTTTCATTTCTTTCTGCACTGTGCATGCTAGGTTTAGACCCCATATTCACCATTCTAAGATGGCCGACCTATCGGCCGCTAGTCCTTTGTTGATATTTGCAGGTGAGAGGCGCTTCTTCATTAGTCCTTTTTCTTTATATACATGTAACCACGCTAAACTCCCAACTCAACTTCTGTTTTGGGACTCCAATTGGACGGAGAAATTTTGGATTCTCCACGCAACTGCACAAATTTCAGTAAGTCGGGCCACCCGCCTACTTGTTAACTGATGAATCCCGCTTGACGCGCATGAGTATATTTACTGACAGCGTATTTCTATTTTTAATTCTCACAGCTTTCGGGAAACCCGATCATACTACAAGATCATGTGAGCTTTTTTTCATCATTTTTTCCTTAAACGTTAGGGATTTCTAACCCCTCACACTCGTTTACGCACTCGTTGTTAAACACGACCTTATGCACCTATTTCACAGTTGAGCACGATGTTCACGTTGTCGAACTACCAGCTTTCTAAACCCTGTGACATTTGTGTAACATTGGATACAATTGTTTTTTTGACATGTATGTTATTTTTATGATGGGCTATGTAGCAAACCACTACCGTTTTTTATTTTTAGGGTTCCTTGAGAAAGGGCAACACTTGCTCGAAATGCATCGGAGCATTTTTGTGGAAATCAATAAAGCGTTGAATTATATGGAATAAAGTAATGAATGTAAACAAAATGAACTCATTATGATAACACCAAGGGAATTTAAAAAATAAACGTGTTCCAAAACACAGTGGAGTCGCTTTTCCATGCGAACCTCATTGGAGTGCCCAAACGCTGGGATGCGCACATAATTTTATGAGCACACTCATTGTTGATTCATTATCAGCGTAAACGGATGACGCCACTAGCAGGAGCACCCATAAACACATCAACTTCTTTAAACAATCCAACTAAAGAATTATATTATAACTTGGCTGTGCACTGCACCTCGCAATCCCTTTTTCACAGTACCCGGGGAGCACACATGACTCCTTCATATTCCAGCACAGTGGCATTCACACACGACTGGCCAGGGGAGACTTTGGCGAAGGACACCGACTAGGTAAGTACACATGCCCCCAAATAGTACACTGTGATCATGTTGCTGCGCAGAACAGGCACTCACCTTCTGCTCCTATCATTTAGGTGACAGCGCCTACGGTCTCCGTGAGTACCTCCTCACCCCATACCGCAACCCTGCTACACCACAGCAACGGCGTTACAATGCTGCACACATACGCACAAGAAATTGCATTGAGAGGACATTTGGTCTTTTGAAGAGCAGATTCCGCATACTTCACAAGAATGGTGGGGCCATCAAATACGAGCCTGAGGTCTGCTGCCAAATTGTGGCCGTGTGTGCAATCCTCCACAACAATGCTACCAAGCGCAGGATACCTGTAGAGATCTCTGGCAGTGAGTCGGAAGGGGACAACCGACCACCTGCACATGTGCGTCATGCACGTGGGGAGAATCCTGCAGAAGGACACAGGCACCGCAACCAAATCACCATTAATGTTTCAAGTGCACTCACTCCCCACACCCAACACTTCACTCATGCATGACAAATGTGATAATGACGAGTTGTATTTTCGTGACACCATAACTTTTTATTGTTAAATCACAATAATGTGGCCTTTGTTGTCCATGATTTCACATGAGGACAATATTGCGTCATATGTCCACATGCAGGGCTAGAGGGCTTGCTTACAGATGCAGCATGGCCCTGCAGACAGAGTGCAAGATGTCACTGGCGCCTCCGTCCAGACGCACCGAGTCGCCTCTCCGAGTCCTCAATGGCAGTGTTGGCCCATGATGCAGCAGTGGGCCTGCTGCTGCGGCGGCGTACAGTCACCGGAGGCAAGGACATGCTGCTGTGGCTTGACGTGCCCTCGCTGGCATCATCACCCCCCCTGGTTCACCATGGGCAGTCGGCTGCAGACTATGCACTGCAGCTGTCACCTGTTCCAGTGCTCTGGCAATGTCCTGGCAACACTGGACCATTTGGACCTGCATTGCAAGGGACCGGCGGGAAAGTTGTGATGTAGCATTGGCAATTATGTTGTTTGACCTGGTGTAGGCTGACAGGCGGGTCAGTAGCTGACGGTGGCGGCAGCGGGTGATATCCTGCTGGGATACCAGGATCTGGCTATTCCCTCGAACAGCTGCGGTCATCTGTCCAACATTTTGAGCAGTATTCTGCAGCTGAAGATGTATGGCTGCCAGGTGACGCGCCTGTGTGTGATGTACCGCCAGCATGCAGCATTCAATGGCCAGGCCAGGATCATGTACATGGACAGCCCTGCCCCTGCGTGTTGAGGTGTCACGCTGCTGGCGCCTCAGTCCGCTAGACTGTGATCTTACTGCGGCAGTGCGCCTCGTCCGCCTCCTGACTGCTGGTGGTGTGGCCTGTACCACTGCCGTGGGTATCAGTTGGGGTGGTTGCTGGGCACCTGTGGCTGCAGGGGTGGCCCTGTCCACATGGGGGGTGGTGGTGGTACTGCTGCAGGTGGCTGTGATGGTCCTGGTTGTGTTTCAGGTTGGCCCTCACCCTCGGTGTCCTCACAGTACTCCTCAATATGTAGGGCCTCACTGTCGGTGCTGGGTTGTTCTGCAGCACCTGTGATGTAAATGGGTGCATAATTAATAATATGTATCTTGCACATGTGATGTTGCTACATGCATGCAGGCTTGCTTTCCCTGACTGGCTTCTGGAATTACTTTGAATTGACAGGTCTGGCTGTGTTGGGCTATCTGGGAATTTTGATAACACTACAACTACCACAATGCATTAGGGCATTTCAGGTGTGCATGGCCTGCATTACTGAGGTTGTGATATTGCTGGCTCAGAAGTCATGGGCATTGTTAGGGGACGGGGACGCAGTCGCATGGCACTTACCTTGGAATTGTTGGGTGGGTCAGGACGAGTCAAGCTGGGTTACCCCCACGCAGGCTTCTGGAGTCAGAGTGTCCTCCACAAGGTCCTCCAATGGAGTGTTGGGTGTGGCAGTGGGCTTCCCTCCACCGGTGGCAAGTCGCTCCCCAAGCCGCTATGCAATTCGCTCTTTGGCATGCCCCCTGAGGTTGTACCACCTCTTTTTTAAATCGTCTATTGACCGCTGGGTCACCCCGACAGAATTGACTTTTGCACGTATGCGCAGCCAGATGCGGTGCTTGTCAGCCTGTGGCACCCTCCGGGAATCCTTGCCAAACAGGCGTGCATGGTCCTTACAGACCCCCTCAATGGGGAACTCAAGTTCTTGCTCCGAAAACTTCATCTTCCTCTTTCTCCCTGGGGCACTGCTCCCTGGTGCATCCTGGGACATTTTGATGGTGGTTAATGTCCTGCTGTGGTGCTGCAATTTGACTGCAGTGGAGCTCTTCCCAGTACTGCTTCCACTTTCAAGCTCAGTGATCTGAATGAGGGAGGGAACAGCCTACTTCCTGGTTGTGATGTCATCAATGGGCCCGAAATGCGACTTCCCGTTTTTGCAGTTAGCGAGATCGCAAATGGCGATTTCGGTAATTGCGAGATCGCAATTTCAACAGGGAAATCGGGAGATTCTGCGATTATTATGCAATTGGGGCAAAATCGCAATCGGCAATTGCGGCCGAGTGCGATTCGCTTTTTTTCGCAATTCTTCATGTATGCCATTCTGCGAATTCTAAATTGCGATTCAGTAATTATCGCAATTTGAAATTCGCAGAATGTTGCATTGATGAATCTATATGATTGTCCCAAGGAGTGTTTCTTCCTTTGTGGCACCGGACATCTTCACTACAGACAGTTACACAATTGTGTGACATGTGTGCACATTTCCTTTTTTGGTGACGGTTCCCTTCAACAATGGCCATGCCTGCTCACAGATGTCTACTGCTCATTTGTCTGTGCCATGATTGCAACTCACTTTACTTGTGTTTTGAGTATGTACAAATGCCTTCAGGGACACATTCACCCTTTTCACCACTATGCATGTATGTAATTACAGCTTACCCTTTGTTGGGAATTGTTATGCAGGGTATTTGGGCACATGACTTACAATTTTGTGCACTGTATTTAAGGGGTTCCAACCCTATTCCTTCCATGAGAGACTACATCTTGGTGGTCTGACCACCACATGGACATTCATATCAGTCCAGGGATGTGCGTGACAGTGTGTGTTCCCTTTTGCTCTCTTTGTTTGGTAGGCTGTTACATCACTATGCACTATTGTGTCATGATGGTAGGTGTGTATTTCACCTGCAGCCTCCATGAGTGGGTATGCATGTGGAATTTGACATCACACCCACATGTGGTGTGTCACGCAGTGTGTGAAAGTAATCAATCCTCCAGGGAGTGGGACACTGCTGTAAGTGATGTGTTGCTATGGCACTATCATTATAGTCACAAGTTAAGGATGTGCACATACCCCCATGTAGTTGTGCTATGCTGATGAAGATGTTACCTCCCCCATATCTGAGCACTGCTGGTATTCATATCCACCCACCCCTCATATGTCTGGCCATTGCTGGGAGTCATATCCGCCCACCCCTCATATGTCTGGGCACTGCTGGGAGTCATATCCACCCACCCCTCATATGCCTGGCCTCTGCTGGGAGTCATATCCACCCACCCCTCATATGTCTAGCCACTGCTGGGTGTAATATCCACCCACCCCTCATATGTCTGGCCTCTGCTGGGAGTCATATCCACCCACCCCTCATATGTCTGGGCACTGCTGGAGGTCATATCCATCCACCCCTCATATGTCTGGCCTCTGCTGGGAGTCATATCCACCCACCCCTCATATGTCTGGGCACTGCTGGGAGTCATATCCACCCACCCCTCATATGTCTGGCCTCGGCTGGGAGTCATTTCCGCCCACCCCTCATATGTCTGGGCACTTCTGGGAGTCATATCCACCCACCCCTCATATGCCTGGCCTCTGCTGGGAGTCATATCCACCCACCCCTCATATGTCTGGGCACTGCTGGGAGTCATATCCACCCACCCCTCATATGTCTGGGCACTGCTGGGAGTTGTATCCACCCACCCCTCATACGTCTGGCCACTGCTGGGAGTCATATCCACCCACCTCTCATATGTATGGCCTCTGCTGGGAGTCCTCTGCACCCACCCACATACTGTTGGCCACTGCTGGAGTCATGTCCACCCACCCCTCATATGTCTGGCCACTGCTGGGAGTCCTCTGCACCCACCCCCATACTGTTGGCCACTGCTGGGATTCATATACACCCACCCCTCATATGTCTGGCCTCTACTGGGAGTCATATCCACCCACCCCTCATATGTCTGGGCACTGCTGGGAGTCATATCCTCCCACCCCATACTGTTGGCCACATGGGGTTGATGGCGTGTGTGTGCCTCGTATCACTATTGTGATGGGGCCGTACACGAGCACATAAGACGCACCATACCCCAACATTTCCGGTGTGTGTGTGCATCATATCACTATTGCAATGGTGCCATACGAGAACGTCTGAAACACACCGTACTCCAATGTTCCCGCCATGTGTGCGCATCATATCACTATTGCAATGGTGGCATACGCGAGCGCCTGAAATGCACTGTACCCCAACATTCATGGTGTGTGTGTGTGCCTCATATTACTATTGCAATGGTGCTATACCAGAGCGCGTGAGATGCACCATACCCCAACATTCATGGCGTGTGTGTGTGGATCGTATTACTATTGCAATGGTGCTATACGTTAGTGTGTAAGACACACCGTACAAGAACACTTCCGTTGTTGTGGTACGCTGTTCTCACTGTATGCGCCGTCATCGGGTTCTGTGCACCAGGTCGTAGGCGTACAGGACTGGGATGACTCGGACAATGGGGTTCATGGCGTGTATATCGCGTACCCGGGATGCGGTTCGGGTTGCACTCTGCTTTTCCGGATGTTTTGAGCTTCCATAGAAAAAGGGTTGTACGGAGTGTCGCAGAGTCGAATCGTACTTGCTGGGCTGGAAACTGCTGCTTAATTACGTACGGACGTAGCGTAATGCGTGTTCTGGATACAATTTGCACGTATTTTTTGTCGTACGGTGTTTAGTACGATTTGTACAGAGATCTGCTTTGGATACGAATAGTACTTCATCGTACGTATGAGAACCTTTATAGGTACGATTTGTACGGGAAATATGCTCCGTACGGCTATTTATAAGGGATTTTCCCGAATCGGAATCTGCCCCTGTATGTTCATAATACATGTGAGTAACTAATTTAAATATTTATATAACAACTGGGTAACTGCCTACTCATCTTAGTACACCTAGCTCAATTTGAGAAGGTAATTTGAAAATTAGCATATAGAATATTTTACTATTGTATGGAAAGATTTCTTGGAACTGTTTAACTGCTGAATCCAAACTGTGTATACAGAGGGCATTGCTCATAGTGCCCAAACTACTGAATCCAAACTGTGCATAAAGAGGGTATTGCTCTCAGTGCAATTACCCTAGAAGGGCATGGTAAACATATTCATTTGACTTGATATTTTCTGCTCAAAATGCCCATTGAAGGAGAGAGGCATTTCAAATCCCACATTGGTGCAGTTATCGTCTTTGCAATTTAGACCTGGCTATGACCCAAAACTAGATGTGTACAAAGCAAATCAACAACTTGGGCTTACATTTTTATCACATTGTTCTGTACCCATATGGTGCTGTTTAGATATAGGCAGCCCATCTTTCACTTATTGTTTCTTGTTGAAATCCTCTGGGGCTGTAAGTGATGCAGAACTCTGACAAATGTACATTTGACAAGTGTGAGCTTAAGTACTTTGTCCATATTGTGTCTTTGAAAGGAATACAGGTGAACACTTGAAACTCTTAGAAACACCTCTACATCAGTGGATGAGTTAGACCTCAGATCATTTCTGGGCATGCCACACTATTTATTCTGTTACATCAAGGATTTTACTACCACAAGAACTCTGCTCACACCGTAAACAAGGCAAAGCATTTTAAAGTCAAACAAATGGTAAATAGCATCAGAAGACTTAACATGGTTGTCTCGTAGACCATCTATCAAAGATTGACTATGATCTATGCACAAAAATCATGGCGATGTCAGTGCAGTGTGTTTAGGTGCCAACTGTTTACAACACACTCCCAGTGAGGAGTGAATAAGAAAAGTGATGTATTATCCAGTCGGTCAAAATAAATGTTTATCCATGGCCCATGCCCATTAAGCAATAACATGAACATATACATTTGCATCTTCATAGCATATGCTAGTATAATAAAATCCTTTATTACCTAATAGGAACTATTAAGCGATTAGAACTTAATTGATAATAATATTTAAAAATGTCCTCATACGGTGTAACATAGACTCGAGAAATCTGGACATACTAACAACAATGGTTTCACTAGTATCTGATCTCAAAATTATTAGAGCAGTTGCATAGTGCTGCACCCCAATCTGACCACATATAGCAAACAAGCTATTTTCTGCTCTTGAATGTATAAGCCATAGAGAAAATCAAAACATGCTCTACAGTCTCAACTATATTGCTGCAGGCTAGACATTTATCTCTGATAGCTCCTTCTGTAGTCCATTTGATTTGAACCCCATGTAACATAAGAATTCCATACCTAAATGTATTTAGCCAAGGGAGGGAAGACAAAGTTGAGGAACGGCTCGAAAGCTTTATGGATTTAAAGTCTAAGAAGGTAAAAGTAAGAGTTCCCTGGCTCAGGCCAACACAAACGTTCTCCAAAGTATGAAGCCAATATTCATCTTTTATAGGACCTTTTGTTACCTGAGTAGCTTCCAGTGGAATTATCCATAATGTCACCAGACCATACATGCTTAAGTGTGTTTTTACAAATTTCAACCAGTGAATTTTGCAAGAGGAATCCACATCAATGACCTCCTCTAATCTTTTCCATGTGAAAATAATTTCTCTGGGTTGCAGATTTGCCTCCAATAGAGAGGACTCATAATGGTCTTCTCCTAATTTTTTTGACTTTTGACTTTGTCCAAATCGACCAAAGATTGGAGATACATTTTTTCTACTTTGACCAGATAAGGCACCTTGAAGTGCCCCCAGAGCTCTACTTCATATAAGACCTACCTCCATTACTTGTAAATCAGATATCGGCAGCGCAGGTGAAAATTATTTTGTTAGGGCAGTTTTAAGAATTCTTACAATCCCCACTTATGTTGTTGCTATTTAAGCGTGCTCTCGCTAAGCCAAGACATTATATCAGTAACTTTCACACCCAACTATTGGAAATCTACTTGACCAGCAAAGTGTTGCGAGCTGCCCTTTGCCGCTGCTAATCACTCCGCACTCCTTCTAATTTTTAATTATTTAGCCTAGGAATGTGATTTATATAATTTTTAAATTGCTGCAAAAATTGTTCTTTGAATTTTTACTTTACCTGAGTGTGTCCATAAAGCCTTTTGTTCTTATTTTCCTCGCTGGTTTGGGATCGTGCTCTCTTACCTGTGGCCCCCCTGGTCCACCGCAGTCAAGAGCGGACTGTTTGAGTGGAGGGAGGCCACGGGGAAAGTCTGCATGTTAATTTTTACCAACTTTCGGGTTGTGCCATACTTTGCTGCCATTTTAAGGCAAGGAACGTTCTAGTGCTTGCGTTCCCTTCCCTAGGTGGGTCCTTTAAAAACAGCCTATGGAACTAGTGTGCAGAAGACGCGTGCAGCGGGCGCTCCGGCGGCGCGCCAAAGGCAAGCCCGTCTGCGCCCATCCGCGCCAGGCCGGGACCCCGGGCCCAAACCTCGGCCCCTCGCAAAAGCAGCAGAATAAAGTTTTCTTCTACCCAGCTTCCTGACCTTCGCACCAATTCCCGACCTGTGTGCGCTTGCTGTGATGTTGATGACACTTCTCCAGCCTGCCCAGGTTGTAATTTTACATTTAAAACTTTCCTTAATGAACCAGGTTGTGTTATTAAGTCTAGCACTGCGATCCATCAGCCTGTGCAATTAGTTACGAAATTCAAACCAGCTCTTCGTAATAACTTCTTTTTTCTTAATATTAACTGTCGCTCCCTCCCTAAACATCAGGCAGACATCTTTGATCTCTTAGTAAACCTACAACCCGACGCCATCTTCCTAACAAAGACATGGCTCAATAGCTGCTCGGGGCCTGATGTGGCCAGAGCCTTGCCTCCTAACTCTGTTATTGTTATTGTTATTGTTAGAAAAGATAGAGAAGATAGGGTGGGAGGAGGAATCACCATAATTTAAAAAAAAACTTTCTGCTGTAAATTTGATGAATTATTAATTCCCGACTGTGAAGCTGCAATTTTTAAACTTAATCTGACTCCTCAGTATACCTTGTCCGGGATGCTGGTGTATCACCCTCCGGGCCCTGTTGGCTCATGGGCATCAAATATATTCGATTTTGTCACTCCCCTTTTGCTTCATTCAGCTAACTTCACAATCATAGGTGATTTTAACCTCCATCTAGAGGATTCTAACTGTACCATTGGCAGTACTCTGGTTTCTGATTTGGCGGCTATGAATACCTACTTCACAATAGCGGACCCACACATAAAGCTGGCTACCTACTTGACCTCATCTTTTCCAACCTACCTTCTTTACACTGCCTTGTAGCTACTCCGCTCAGCTGGACTGACCACATTTTAGTGGGCTTCAGTCTTGAAGTCCCCTGTTTTGCACCTGCTCATAGTAGCAGTGCTGCTAAACTTTCTAGGAACTGGAAAAATCTCAACATCACTAAGTTTAATTTAATGCTGTCCACTAATGCTCCTATCTTTCATAATAATATCAACTCGGACCTGTCAGTGTTTCATAACTGGATACAGTCAGCCCTCGACATTTGCCTTCCACCTTCAATCAGGAATTTCAATAATCATCCCCCCCCCCACCCCCTGGTTCTCTGATGAATTAAAAAATGAGAAAACCAAATGTAAAAACTTGCAGCGCCGGTGGTGAAAGTCTTAATCACTTGAAGCCAAATCTGCTTACCTCACTATTAAATGGGCCTATCATTCTCACTGCAAGACTGCACGTGCGAACTATGTTTCTTCGTCCATTACGCAGGCTAATAATTGTCCAAAAACTTTATTCAATCTGGTCCAAGTCTTATCTGGTTCAGCCGTCATGCAACCACTCCCTACCCTCAATACTACACAATGTGAGGATCTTGCTAAATTCTTTCTTAACAAAGTAGAAACTATTTATTCTGCTTTGGCTAGCACTGCCCCCCTCCTCTCCCTCACCTGCTGCGTCCACTATCTGTTCCATCTCAATGCCGGATAATTGCCCAGTATTGACAGAGACAACGAGTATCCTTGACTCCTGGCCACTCCTGGACATTGAATCATTTGCTCATCAACTCAGTCAAATTAAATCAGGATCCCCTTGTGATCTTATGCCCATTACAATTTTGCAGCAAATCAAACCGCCCTCCTTGTTTGTATTCTTCCACTGCTCAACTCATCTCTTACGAACTCCACTGTTCCCCCTGACTGGAAACATGCAATGGTCATTCCACTATTGAAAAAAACTAATGCTGACCCTGCACTTCCTTCTAACTTCCGCCCAATCTCTCTTCTGCCTTCCCTTTCTAAGATTCTTGAGAGACACATCAACGGGCATCTGTCTAAGTTTATTGAAACTTATGGGCTTCTGCACCCTTCCCAGTCCAGTTTTCGGACTGGCTACTCTACGGAGTCCACTATCCTAGGGGTTATAGAAATGCTGCGACATAAGATTGATGCGGACGGAACCATGGCCTTGATATTACTTGACCTGAGTGCAGCCTTTGATACGGTCTCCCATACCGTACTCTTAAAGGCCCTTCAATCATCTGGTGTCACTGGGGGGGTCCTTGACTGGCTTAGATCTTTTCTCGCTGATGGTACCTTTCAGGTCTTTTCTTCTACATCTAAGTCTAAGCCTCACCTCTCCCCTTACGGAGTCCCCCAGGGTTCGATTCTCAGCCCCCTGTTGTTTAACATTTATGTTAAACCGCTGGCGGTTATGGTGGAGGAATCTGGGTTTTCGCATTTATCTTATGCAGACGATACTCAGATCCTCCTCGCTCTCTCAGTGGATAAAACCTCTCAGCCCTCTGTTCTTAGATCCGGCCTCAGTAGAGTTGTGGCCTGGATGAACGCCAATTTTTTCAAACTTAATGGCGATAAGACAGAGGTCCTGATCCTGGGCAAACATCGAGACCTATGGGGCCCTCAACATTGGCCGCCTGAGATGGAAATGCTCCCACAAACTTCCACCCAAGTGCATAACCTTGGTTTCATCATGGACTACTCCCTTTCTATGTGACAGCAGGCCACCAAGGTTGCTGCTACCTGCTTTACCATACTGAAATGGTTGAGAAAGGTTGTGTGGATGCTCCCATATCATGCCCAGCGAACTGTAGTCCAAGCCCTTGTCACCTCCAGGCTGGACTACGGGAACACACTCTACTTGGGCGTCAATAAAGAGGTAACACGTAAATTACAGCGAGTACAAAACTCTGCAGCTAGATTACTCTGCCGAACACCCAAACTCTCAACAACGTCTAAGTTGCTGGTAGATCTCCACTGCCTTCCAGTGGAGAAACGGGTCAAGTTCAAGGCCCTCACATACATCTTTCGTATCAAGATTGCGCAGTCCCCCCGCTATCTTCAACTTTTAGCTTGTCCGTATGTACTTTCTCATACTCTCAGATCCTCCACCCCAGAGAAAAATTTTGAGTCATTAAAATCAAACTTTCCCGCATGAGGGGGCAGTCTTTTTCATACTTGAGCCCTACCTTATGGAATACCTTGCCATAGCCCCTCCATATGCAACTCAACCTTCTCTCATTCCGTAGATCCCTGAAAACATGGCTTTTTTCAGGCAATAGGTCGCTCTTTCCTCTGCTGTTCTTGTACAGCGCCGGGAAACCCTTGTTGGGTAGCTGTGCGCTGATATATACATTTACAGAAATAAATAAATAAAGCCCTAACTCTTTTGAACTCTACCCTGTTAAATTTCAGTTTGAGGGTGCCTCAAGAGTTTCTTCTGTGGGTTGAAGACTATGAATTTGATTTTAGCAGTGTTACCTTCCAACCCTCGATGTCTGCAGAGGTCGGCAAATTAATGTATTAAAACCTTCAAGGTCAATAGCGTATTGTTTGCAAATAGGAAGGCACAAGTCCCAGGTCCAAGTAAATTGGGGGAATCACTTTTACATGACCTGAAAAAATCTGCTATGCAATTTTGTCATGTGTCGTAGGCCCACGTAGAAACAATGATAGCTTTCACCATGAACACGCTTCTTAAGTTGCCTTGCCTTTCACACAATAACCATTTATTCACATTTGCATGCTTAACAAAGCTAGATATGTTTCTTTGAAACTTCTACGCTTACAGATTACCCTTTGGAAGACCAATATGACTCCTTGAACTCCATTTATAAGGCCTCGACACACATTGTGCAAATATTGTTCTAGTTTCTATTCAAGAGGAGATGGCTATCTATAGCCCAAAACAATGCAGGCTTGCCCAGGTTCTAAGGGATGCTTTTCATTATGAATGAACAAGCATTTCCAGGTTTAGTTATAGGAGCACGTTGCTGTCATTGGAGCGGTCTCTAAACACTGAAACGTCGGCCCAGCAGCTTGCTGATATCTCTGCGAAGGGTGTCCAGCTTGGGACCCAGATGGGGACTTACATTCTTTCCCTTTAAGTAACCAGGGTTGGATCATCCAGTATGGAGATTCAAGGCAGAACACACACACACACACACACACACACACACACACCCGCATGCACACACACACACACACACACCCACACACACACACACACGCACACACACACACACACACACACTATCCACTTAGGTTAGGGTTCCCATAGTAGGAATACACCAGATCTCCATGTTGTTTTCTATGCCTTCATAAATACATTGTCTAAGCACAATGGTGGAAAATGTTATTCTGTTAATTGATCTGGTACTCCTAATAACGTTTAGCTGCTTCTGTCTATAGCTCATTACAGCACATATACTCTATAGAAGAATCATGTTGGTTCAATAAATATTGAAAACGTCCCACTGTGTATTCCTTGTACATTCCTCTGAGAATAAGAGAGCACGAGTGACTGAGTAAAAGGGTTCTAGATCCGTTACCCCAATTCTTGGGGTGGGGGGGGGATCAGGGGTGTTGTGTTCAGTGGTTGCCAGAACCATTTGCTACCTGTCTAGGTTTAGGGATGTTTATGGTGGTACTGTGAGCTAGCTGGACTGTAGGAAAACACATCCTGAGGGGGTGCATCAAATCAGTCTGGCACCATCCCAATGGTTATGCTGTCCACAAATGCATAGTTCCTATGGTAGAGTGGGAACAACATGACATGAAGCCGCCAACGTTGGTTGGGTACTTATTTTAATGGATCACCTAAGTAGTTCATTAGTGCCTTCTCAGAGACCCCTACTTACCTCCAAACTGGAGACGTCCATTGTGGTTGGGAAAATCCCCCTCAGATGAATAGGCAACCCCTATGTATTGGCTGCAGGCTGTTCACGCTTGAACTCTAAAAATAATCTCCTTCCCACTGTGCATGCCCACTCTGTAATTCCTTTCTTATAATGTCTGGGGACAAAGGTCCTCAGGCATTAAACATTACAGAAAACTGCACACATGCAGTTACACTGAAATTATTACACCACAGTCTTACGTCCAGGGGTAGAGATGTTACCTTTGTGACTGATGCACACAAAGTATTTAGGGCAGTGATGGCCTAATCTTGGATTACATTCCGGACTGCCTACAAAGTTACACAATTATTTCACACCTTTACTGAGGATGAAATACCAGATATATACACTCCATATGAGAAAACAGAAGTTTCTCTCACTTACCAAGAACACATACATTGGTTTAATGAGTCCCTCCCACAAACAACTTCAAACGTTAGGCTCAGTCCACATAGTAATGAAGTACTAACATGCCAGTCTTAGCTGGTTACACACAGCATCCTAATGTTGGTAAGTTACCAGCAGCAGGGTTGCAAAGACTATACAAAGACTTAGTAACAATATAAGTCTTACACAGTTCATTATGCGCACATTAGCATTTACCCCTGCTCTGATTTCTCAAGCTGCACAACCACCATTTGCTACCCTGGGCATCAGCCCACAGACGCTAAATGCAGTATGGGAAAGTTCCCGTTAGACAGGAGGATATTCCGTTCTGGATTGCACAAAGGACCAGTCAGCTTGAAGCATTATTTCACCATATGGGCCCACAGGAAAAGAACAGAAAAATAAAAATTTTCTTGCCAATGGGGATAGCTCCCCCTGTAGAAAACTGCACAACTTGGTGTACAGTCTTTGCTGCAGTTTATACCGCAGTATATACCGCATGGTATCCCTTCTTCGGTTCTTTTGCCTGCATTGCTGAAACTGCTTCAGAATGGATATGGGGAAGAACTTGCCCTGGACTTGGGGATAAAACTGATTGGCAATTTTATCACAGTACCCACTTCATGTTAAGAAGGATTAGGGGAAAAGCATCAGTGTTGGCCATACGTCACCCTCTAAGGAATGCAACTCCTGCACAGCAGGAGCAAGAATAACATAAAATTATTGAAGAGCACTATGCTGCACTAGTTAGAGATAGTTTGGGGGGCGGACCTGGTAAACCACAATTGAAGAGAAAATTCTGAAAAGGATTACTCTAAGCACGCACCAAGATCTTCAACCAAGAGTAAGTGAAAAAATAAACAAACAAAAAAAAAGACAAGACAAAATCACGGACTGGGTCTCCTCAACAGGAAGCCACTGAAAAACAATTTAATTTTCGGAACCGTGATAATATTAGACCTCCTGACAGGTAACAGGATAGTCAAGTCAAGCAAGCTTTATTCGACGATTGTCATAAAAGCATATTCCATATATAGAAAGTACATGTATAAATTTTAGTAGATAAAACCAATTTTAAAATCAGATTATAAAAATTCATGAAATAAATAAATAAAGTCGTTCCATTAACAATACAAATGTGCAAAATATTACTACACAATTAATACCAAGGATACTTGGCCTACGAGGTTAACTAATATGTTATGCTTTCAGTAGTTGGGCTCTAATCGTCCATGCGCATCCTAGAAATGTTGCCACCGCTACGTACACAAACATATTAGGACTAGTACGAATGATTCTAACTGCAATCATTCCTCTCCTTGTTCCCAGTAGCCTACACATCGGTCGTAACCACTTTCATCTCGGCGCCACATACATTGGGCACTCAAACAGAAGATGGCCAATGGTTTCAGGAACATCTGGGCAGACCGGACAGGCCACCTTGCCCCCACTGGTCCATCTATTAGAGAATGCCCTCACTGGTAGGCTTCCCACTCTTAGCTGGAAATAAAGCTTGCGGTCGAGGGGCTTTGTAATAACATCCCAAAATTCCTCAAGTTTGGGACAATCCTTGATTTCTAGGAATAGACCTACAAGAGAGTGAGAAGGAGTGGTACTGAAGATCTTTGTAGCCACCAAGTTCCAGTACAAAGTCTTGAGTACCTTCTTCGGTGGGAACCTAGCATGCAATGGGTCTTCCCACAATTCGCTTAGGCCTAAATCAATCAAAAGATTCCGGATATGTCCCAACCATTTGACTTTCCGGGAACCGTAGCTATTGATCACATCCAACAGCCCCCAGGTGTATATTTCCAGTTCCGGTGTAGTCCAAATCCGCTGCCAATATAGGATTGGGCGCAAGGATGCAATTTGAGCTATTGTCGTTATGCCCAGGTTATAAAATAGGGGATTCAGTGGGGTAGTTTGGGGTAACCTTATTAGTTTTCTAAAAAATGAATTTTCGGAAACTGTCATCCCCTTTAAATTTTCATTTCCCCACATTTCCACACCATACAGAGTGGTGCTAACTACCTTGCCATTATAAACCGCTAACATCGGAGTTATTGGTCTAGTCATGCACCTGGAATGCTCTAGGCTCAGTGCTCCTGAAAGCTGACAATGCTTCAGGGTGGTGAGTTTACAACGGGGTATACCCTAAGAACTCTCTGACCTGGATCAGTTAACATAGGTACGTATACAGTAGTCAGGGTCTATTGATTATAACCAAGAATTTATCATGGAAACTTTCACATTCATTTGATCATTTCCATTTCTTGGCTCATCCAGATGCTTTTATTTCGTCAGGACTTCATATGAGCGAGTGCATTCAGCAATGCTGCCCGGCCGGGCACTCGCTCATACGAAATAAAAGCATCTGGATGAGCCAAGAAATGGAAATGATCAAATGAATTGATTGATTGGAAAGCCGCGGATGTCCCAGTTACCAATTACTACAAAGGAACCGATGATGGTCCAACCTCAATAGGCCACTGGACGGCCCAACACTAAGCGCTCCAGCACCCTTTAATTTCTGAAGAAGACCCCAGCATGAGGCTTCAATCAACCCTTAATCCAGGGGTCGAAACGTAGACTGGATTGTATTTTACCCTCCTACCATAGGAAGCAACCCATTGATTAATACGGATCCTATGTTAAAGAAGGAAACAAAATTAGTCTGTAAAGGTTGCATTGAAAACCACTGTGATTGTAATAAGGTCACAACACCCTTCACCCAGTCCCCACCTGTATCCAACCACACCCATCCCACTTAACTGTCTCTTTTTCTTGTCACTTTGAGCGCATTTGAAATGTTTACTATGTAGCGAACACTTGAGAACTGTATCCACAAGAGCGTTGTTTTATATGAATTCAATTGAGACTTATGTCCTCCAGTTTCTACTTGATTCACATTTTCCTTAAAAAGTTGAAATAAATGTTTTTGTACTGCACAGAAGTAATCTCTAAATAATTTATTAACATGAAAGTTTCCATGATAAATTCTTGGTTATAATCAATAGACCCTGACCACTGTATACGTACCAATGCTTCAGGGTGGCCAGGTCAATCTGCTGCCTCCACGACAAGTCCTGCTGGATGCAGACGCCCAGATAGCTAAATGGCTGTACCCACTCAAGTGGTCCACTACTCATATATACAGTACCCTTATTAGCATTAGATGCATTAAAAGACATGTACTTAGATTCAGGAACATTGACTTCCAAACCACGAGCGACACAGAAGTCCTCGAAAATTGTGAAAGCCTTCTGTAACCCGCTCGGGGTCTTTGAAACTATGAGACAATTGTCTGCAAACATTAGTATAGGGATTTTACCTCCAGCAAGAATAGGAGCACCAACATTAGAACCAATTAAAATTTTTGCAGCATCATTTATGTATAAAGAAAATAACGTTGGAGCCAGGACACAACCTTGGCGAACACCTGTTTCGACTGGGAACTGAGGTGTAACATTGCTGATCAACCGAGCTAACGGAAGTTCTAAAGCCAGGCTGCAAATGGGACAAGATGCTATGTTCCCTTTCCCAAGCCTGAACCTTATTTAAAATGAGCCTACCAATGATCTTCTGGGTAGTGTCGATCAAGCTAATTGGTCGATAATTTCCAGGCTGGGATTTGTCCCCCTTCTTATAGACTGGGATTATTACGGCCCTTTTCCGTGAGTGGGGGATCGGTGCTCCCCTAGCAACCGCATTTGCCAATAGTAATATATATGGGCCCCAAGAATCTTTATCTTGTAGGAATAGATCAGCTGGGATGCCGTCAATTCCGGGCGCTCTACCAGGATTAATATTATCCAATGCCAGCTGAACATCCCCCATAGTGAATGGATCCTCCACAAAGGGGGTAAAAGGCATCTTGTCAAAAAAATCTTGGCCTACTGCAATCGCAAACTGGGGTTTGAAATGGGATACCCATTTGTCCTGCGGGACCCAGTTCTGTGGTTTATCAGAATTGCTATCCACACCCCCCCTTGTAGACACTCCAGAACTTTCAGGGATCTTTATGACATCCTGCTTCTAGCAGGTCTGCCCACCTCTGCTCATCCCACAAACGCTTTGATTTAAAGACAGCAGATTTATACGCTGCCCTAGCTATACGCACATTTTCACTCGGGCTGTTTTTAAGGGCTCTACCTAACTCCAAACGAGCCTGCCTACAGTCTGCTGAGTACCAGCGTGGAGGGTGGGAGTTGCATAAACCACTTTGTTGGGAAGGCTTGACAAACATCGTTCGCAGGTCCTTAAAAAAAGCCTCATGTATCCTGGTTCCACTTTCGATTCCAATAGTTGAACACTCCTCAATCATTACACCCTTCAGGTCACTTGTTGCCTGATTAAGCTTGCTAGCTATCAAATCTACGTTGCCCTGAATGACTACTACTTTAGACCAACGGACATGACGAATATCATTAGTGATGACAACGTCCACTGAAGAAGTGATAATGTCAATCGCCTTTTCCAAAGCGACTGATGATTCCCAATATGATATTTTTGCCGATGAGGGATTGTGATCACTCTCTACTCTATCTATAATTTGCATATCCTGTAGATACCTCCACAGGCTCAAGCTAACAAGAATATAATCTATTCTACTCTGTCGGGGGCCGTTCTTAAATGTATTAGCCCCGCTTTTATCACCTGGTGTTCTACCATTGGCAGATCTAACTCCTTTATTTAGGCAAAGAGAGTTAAGCTGAATTGCAATTTGCGTCCATCTTTTAATAGGGTCTAAATCCAGTTTAGGAACCCCCCCCCCCCTCATCTGAAAGGTTCCAATTATCATTCAGGAGAGGCTCAAAGGTTACATTAAAATCTCCTCCTATAATAATATTAGTATGGAGAGGGTTATTCTCTAAGTATTCTTCCAGAAGTGTTAAACTTTCCGAGTTCTTTCCCCCGGTACTTCTGGCATATACATTATATATATAAATAGGGTCTCGCTTCACAAACTCCAAAGTGAGGGCCTGAAGATCCCTGTGATTAATGGGTATTATCTTAACCGTTACAGCAAGTTCCTGTTCGATCCAGATCGTCAGGCCACCTGACGGTCGACCTTTCCCTTTCTTTTCCGCTAGAATTCCATAGTTTAGATACCCCGGGAAATACAACTGCTCCAAAGCCCAGGTTTCCTGGAATAAGCATATATCATGCCGGCTGATAAAAGAAGCCCACTCCGGGGATTCCATTTTCGTTCTCAGACCAGCAATATTCCAAGAAAGAACTGATCCAGTGGATACAGGGGAATTTATAGATTTAGAAATTTCCTGGGTGGTGTCTAATACTTTATTCTGTACAATTGACAGCCCTGGGAGCGAGGGTTCTATAGAAGTGAAAATGGGGTCCGTCAAAATTAATACTTGATCTGGGACCTCATCCCTACTTGTCTCCCTGGGTGATACTTGTCCATTCTGGGTCTGAAGTCAATCGTTGCTATCCAGTCCAGAACAGGCCGTGCTAGTACTCCTCTCAGTACTTTCTCTAGTCAGTATCCTTCTCTGATAGGGTTGTGATCTCATTTTTATCCGGGAGTTATCTGGGGAACAAATTCTATATTCCAAGGCCAGCAAACCCTCCGCTATCTTCGGGTTTTTTAGAACTACCTCAATTCAATCGTAGGTATCGCCTGGTGATGTAATTCTTGCAGTTTTTACAATGTCCTCCCTGATGACAGACCTACACCCCCTGATATACCTAATCCAATGGATTGTCTTATTCGTTAGGGAGTATGGGGTCTCATAGTTTCGTCCCATAGATATTTTTGGAACATTCACCATGTACACAGCCTGTGTGCGATTTTGGTGCTCATTACGGTGAAGATTGAACGGTTTAAGGGAACTCAATCTTGATTCTTGCTGGCAATTTTCCTTTATATTCTCGTCCAATCTGTCTCTAGCCACTGGTATAACATTTGGGTTTAAAGGCATTCTTTTGGGCGGATTTATCAAACTTTTCCCCTTTATATTCGAATTACCTATGGGTTGCGTGATCCCCCTTTCTTTCCTTACCAACGAACTGGGTATAGGTGGAGTAACAGTCAAGGGAGCAGTTGGTACATACACTTTCCCTCCGACCGTACTTTTATTCATTGGGCCTGTCGGGCAAGCTTTTGCAAGATTAAGTGGACCTTGCCCAGGAGGATTTTTTTGGGTATTAACAGTGACAGTCAAAAGATCAACATTTAACTTGCAGTGACTCCACTAAACCGCAGAGTTGTTAAATAATTACCCACAAGGGATTCGTTGATAACTCGGGGGACATATGTACATCGATAGTTTCAGTCACAGATACGGAATTTTCAATAGGAGGAGGCATCAACGAGACTCCTACTTGCGTCCTCACTCTCCATCTGAGACAAAACAGAGAACCTGTTGTTGCTAAATAGAGGTTCCAAGTCCTCAGCACTAACATCAAGTTCTACAGATGGGTTTGGTTGTTCTACACTTGACTCCTTCTCATCAATTATTACAGTATTGGTCCCTGTCCCCACAAAGGATTTACTTATAAACATATCGGGAATTGTCACCGCCCCCTTATACTGCTTTTTACCAAAGCCAGACCCAGTTTTCACAGTACCCTCACCAATTTTCTCAACAATTTTAGGAGCTTGGGTCAATATATCCCCACAGTCTTGGATCAGGTCGTCTATTCGATCCATGACACAGTTGGCTCCTGCATGAGTCGTCCGCTTATCCGGTTGCTTGGTTTTACTTTTTTTAGCTTTTTTTCCACCTTTAGTCACTCCCCCTAGTGCTTCACCAGAGTCTTCTATCAGTTTCCGTTTCCCCATGCTTCCGAGTAGCTAACCCGTACTGATGGGAACAAAAAAGACACAAAGTACCTTAGTTGTAAGAGCAAGGGATTTGGCCCAGCCCTGCCACTTCCTGCCCCGGACTGTCTCAGACTGTCCGCCCTTTGTCCGGACTTCGTCCGGCGTTGGTCCCGTGCTACGTCCCACGCTGCGTCCCGCGCTGCGTGACCCAGAGACTGGTTTAATTCCGTCGCTGATTGGAGGCGGTCCTTCAATTAGGTGTGCAGGTGAGCTACCGCGCGGACTCCTCGCTCCTGAAGTCCTGCGCTGACGGAGTCTCTAAGCCCCTGAAGTGGAAGACAGCCTAGGCCACTGACGGTACAAAAAAAAAGTTCCTCGTATTTCCCCCGCCTGGGAAAACAATGGTGCTTGTCACGGGAATCTGGAACCAGCAAAGCGGGACCTGCGCCAGCGGGTCCGGCGAGCTGTAATGTAGGGCTGGTAGTTGGAGGGGCAGTCCTTCAATTAGGTGTGCAGGTGAGCTGCCGCGCGGACTCCTGGCTCCTGGAGTCCCGCGCTGACGGAGTCTCTAAGCCCCTGAAGTGGAAGACAGCCTCGGCCACTGACGTTACAAAAGAAAAGTTCCTCGTATTTCCCCCACATGGGAAAACAATGGTGCTTGTCACGGGAATCCGGAACCAGCAAAGCGGGTAACAGGATATTGATACACGTTTGTCTTGTTCCTTTCAAGAGTTATACAATAAACATTTGGAGACAGGTGGAGGGTCATAGCGTAGATTGGAAGAGCATATGACACAAAAGAAAGACTAACAACGATCATCTGACTACGTAATAAAACAGGACGATAAACCAAAACTTTCGAAGCCTCAATTTAAAAAGAAGAAGGTAGCTGGACTAAAAGTCAGGCATACCCTGTATATTGAGGATGTTTCTGAGAGGAGAATAGGCAGTGACAATGCAGCAGAAGTCACAAGTGGAGTGGTGTGGCTCACTGGTTAGAGGCGGCTGACCCGTAAGCAGAGAACGGCCCGGGAACAGGGTTCAATTCCTGACGCGGCAGGGTTGTGGACCAGGGTCAAAACGGACTAGATAATTCTCGCCTCGGTGCCTACTCCAACCAGGGAACACACTCGGCAACTCTGGGCATTAAGCTTGCCTCATCTCTACAACGGCCCCCCACAGATGCCAGGGATGCCTGATTTCACCTTGGAGATACCCAGAAAGGGACCATCTAACAAGGAAAACTAGGACGGGTTCCCCAGCGTTCTTCAGCGCCAGGATACTCCATCGAGTCACAGTGTGCTTTACAAGTACACCCACATTTTACAATAGTTCCCCGGAACCTGATTTTCCGGTGGGAATAGCGCAGAGAGAGCATATCACGGTGGAAACACCTGATTCTAGGTAAGTGTTTCCCATTGTTTATACAAAATACAACTCCATTTGGAGGGGGCATTTACAGATACATCAATATTTTCTTTTGGGAGGGCCTAACTTATGGTTACAATATTCTTTTGGCTGAAAAGAATTGGTCCACCTGATTTTGTAATGGAATGCCCAATTGAGAAAATAATAATTTTACCTGCTTTCTCCGACCTCGTTCGAAAATCAGTAAAACATTCATATACCAAGGAGAGGTCGTTAGCACTAGCTCTTATGTTATACAGCAACCATGTGGAGTGGGATTACTGCTCCCTTCATCATGAGATCTCATTCAGTACGAGCCCACAACCTCAATGACTGTACCATTTAATCATGAAGTTAAGTTAAGTTAGGGAGATTCTAGAACCACTTGAATACCAAGGTGTAATAGACTATTACACCTCATCCATGTATAATCCTTTGTTTCCAGTAATGAAACCGGACCATTCATATAGTCTAATATTAGACTGCAGAGACCTAAATACAGCTATTCACACATTTGCAGGACAGAATTCACACAGTGCCGCACTAATGAACAACATTGTGTGAAAGAAATACAAAGCAACACTTGATATCTCAAGTGAATTTTTCAGGCAAAATATAGTGCCTTGAAGCAGATATCTGTACTGGGTTCTCAAAAGCAGTTCTGTTAATTACCCCAGGAGTATAAGAATAGCCCCTGACTTTTTTCAGCCAAAGTAACAGAGCTACTACAAAGTCCCGATGAACAGGCATTGTCCTATATCGATTACATTTATCTGAAAGATGATGACCTTATGGAATATTTGACAAGAGTGGATCACATAATCATGAGATCTGCTAATTAAAAAAAAAAAATCAAAAATTGCCAACCTCAATGTCCTTTTTCTGGGACATGAGCTGTCAAGTGAAGGCAAAAGCCTTGCAACACATTTCTGAGAGAAATGTGCACTGCTTCAACCTCCAACAACTTTGAAAAGACTACAATCCATATTGGGATTCTGAAATGATGGCAGAACATACATTCTAGATTATGCAGAATGGGTTCAATTATTCTACCACTTGACATGTCTCGACTTTTCAAACAAAAATTAGGCACGGGAGCACAAAAATATTCTACGTTCCATACAAGCAGACATAATAGCTTCCAAACATTTATGCACATATGTGAACACAACGGACCTAGTTATCCACGTCATCGCAGGACCATGCAGTTACACTTACGGCATGTTTAAAGAAGGTGACACAGTACCAACTGCATATAAATTACATTTATACAATAATGCTGAAATGCATTTTTCACCTACTGAAAATATCCTAACAGCAGCAAAAACTGCTGTAGTGAGAGAACGAGCCCTGGGTCGAGGTAAACGTAAATTTGTCATGAACCCGGTGCCGACCCTAGAGGCCATCACCAAAGCAAGCAATCCAATCGCTAAGGCATTACATCCATGATGAATACAATGGGTTAATTTACTCACGGCAACAGATGTAGAATATAGTTTAGATTCTACACTTCAAACACATGCTTTTCTGCAGTGTGAACAAGAATATCCTCTGCCTATTAAAATTTTTGCCTCTAGATTGCATCATATATACTGATAGGTCTGCCCAGCCTGCCATAGGGACCAAGCACCAATACTCAGCTGCATGCACAGTTGTAAAAGTGTGCATGCAGGATGGGGAATTCCATCCCGAAAAAACCTACAGGCAGTCACCTGGCGACTGCACAGCACAGCTGGAAGAGCTAAAGGCTCTAATTCTGGCCCTAGAAAATATGGATCATGGTCTACCCATACTCACAGTGTGTGATTCATATTACTGTGTCCATTCCTATAATGAATAACAACTCTATTGGAGTCAGAATGGATTCAGACATTTAAAGTGTTGCACAATAAAGCATGAGTTGCTCTGGGAAAAGGTGGCAAAACTGAAAGATTGCTTGCCACGTACTCATGTAATACACACATAGAGCCATCAACATCTTGACATTCATGTTGCAGTGAATTCTATAGCTGACGAAGCCACAAAAGCAACAGTTTGCACTGCTGAAGTTGCTGCAATCACTCGTTTCAGCAAGTCCTTTACACCGCAGGGCAGTCCTTCTAGCTGTAGGGCAGTCCTTCTTCTAAATCTTCAACAGGTCCAGGAGTGTTATGATGAGAGGTTCAGAAGGTCCTCTTTTTATACCTGGTGTCAGCGTTTGTGTGGGGAGTTTTCTGGTCTGTGCTAAACACTGCTCAGTTCTTCCCCTTCCCCTGGGGTTGGCAACAAGCTGTCTAGGGTGCCAAAGGGCAAGGCAGGTCTCAAGTCAGGTTAGGTTCCTTTGTGTGCACTAAATGCAAAGCCCTTTGAAGTGTAAGTGACACTTAATACAGCCCCTCCCCAGCGGCCCTGTTTGGATGGCCCATCCTGTTCCACACTTAAACTCCTTTTGTCTCACTGTCCAGAAGAAGTACACATATCTCAACAGCAGAGCCATTCACAGTAATGTGACCCAGGACACTGGCAGAAAGGCACTGCCAACGTCCTTAATGGAAGAGAGGACCTGGCCTGGCAGTTCAGGCGGACTGTTCCCATTGGGTGCAGGGTCAAGACTGATTTGCATTTGGCTGGGTCCAAACTGGAATGGCATGGTGAGCAAAAAAAACGATGTATTTAGGCCCAGATCTCTGTACTGGGGTGAATGTATGACATTGTTTTGCATTCTGTCCATTGATTGTTCTTTTTGCAACTTTCTTAACCCCTTGACTGCGGCAGTAATTCCGCCGCAGCGCTGGGGGGGAGGGAGGTCCGTGCAGCGCCGCCATGCTCGTGACAGAACCACTCCGCCACGAGCCACGGGCGCGCTGTGCTTGTGACCGAGTGGTTCCGTCACGGCCCCTCCCGCTCAATAGAACGCCCCACGCAGCCCAGAATTCCTGCAGCATGGGCGGGGCGGACGCGCCATGACGGAACCATTCCGTCAACAGCACAGCGCGTCTGTGGCTCGTGACGGAGTGGTTCCGTCATGAGCACGGTAGGGGTTAATGTGGCACTTCAGAATACAGGGGCCTAAAATCCGACTTCAAAATTAAACAGGATTTTAAATTGCAATTCATTTAAGTGCAAACATCATTTATCAACCTGCTCCTAATCAGAAGTTACCACTTATTAAATGTAATAAGCTGGGCCTGTGTTTGTCTATGGGAGAGATAAGCATAGCAACATTAAAAAACTGCTTTAGGATTTTTTCACTGTCAGGACATTTAAAACTTAAACACGCATGTCCTACTTTTTAAATACCATGCATCCAAAGAGGCGCTAGGGGGCACACAGCGGAATGGCTGCCTGAACTGCAGCTCCGCCGGGCGATATCACACGATGTGATCCATTGCCACTAAAAACCCACCAACCCACCCTACACGACTAAAAACTGGTGTGGGAAGATGTGGAGCAGCTGCGGACCTGTACGGATGCGGCCGATACCCCTGCAGCGCAGATAAATGCCGAGATAATCGCGGCGTGCACCGGACTGCTTGACAAGATGGCCGGCGGACGTCTGGGGGAAGGGCGCGAGCAACGCAATATCAGCAGCGGACTGTCCGGATAGCCCAGCAAACATCGCCTGAAGGTGAGCGCAGATCTAGCGTGGCCGATTGCACTATTCCAGCCCCCAGTATTACCGGCAGAGTTCGTGCACACATCGGCCGGATGCCTGACAAGATGGCGGCGCCCCTTGCTGGTGCAGCGGACTCGGCAGAATAGCGCCGGCGGACTCTTGCTCGGCGACCTGAGCTCGCTACCGGCGGAATTAGCGGGGAGGCAGACGGGACGCGCTACCACGCGCATGTGAGACTGGGCACGGCGCAACACAGGCCTCCTACTCCCCACCGAACTGGCAATCAGGGAGGAGTGCGTCCATAGGGCCAACAAACATCAAGGGCGTGATAACATACAAACAAGGTGACGTCCCGCTTGCCGGGCTGATTGCGAAGGGGCCCCCCAAAAGACACGGGCGCGTCTCTCCCCCTCACTTCACAAGGCTGCTGGAGTGACCGGTCCACATCCCTCCCATCATCCTTACATGCTGGCGTAATACAACCGGAGGTGGCCATCTTGTAAACGGACTTACCACCACGTGCAGCTGCTGGCTACCACTAACGAGGGAACACGGCGACGGCGGCCAGAGTAACGAGGGCATCTGGACCCACATTGAGGAAAGTGCATTCGCCGGCCACCACAATGGGGAAGCCGGATAAGCAGCAGCCGAAACTTTCCTTTGACAACAGGAGGGTAACTAAACCTGCAGACGACACGGCGGAGGCCGGCGGATCTTCAGAATCGCCGCCAACTAATAACATAGAGAAGATTCTGATAGCAATTCAATCAAATCTGCAGGACATTAATGGGAAGCTGGACAATCTGACGTGCAGGATGGATGGCATGGCTGCCCGACAAGAAAAGCATGGCGAACGGTTGGACGAAGCTGAAACTAGAATTTCGGCGGTCGAAGATGAAGCACGTACGTCCACCACTAAATGCGCGGGAATGGAACGCATTCTGGAAGTGATAAGAGCGAAGGAGGAGGATTTGGAAGCGCGCTCGAGGCGCAATAACGTGCGAATCACGGGCCTGCCAGAATCGACCAACACAGGGCGTATGGAACAATACATCGAGGGTCTCTGTAAGGATATCTTTGGGGCGGAGGCCCTATCGCAGATCTTCATTGTGGAACGAGCCCATAGGTCGCTGGGCCCCAAGCCACCGCCCGGCGCTGCACCCAGGCCGATAGTGGCGCGGATCCTCAATTACAGAGACAGAGACGTGATCCTCAGGCTTGCAAGGGAAAAGGGCAAAATCACTCATCTAGGCAACTCTCTGGAGTTTTACCCTGATCACACGGTCGCTGTTCAGCAGGCACGTAAGGAATACACCACAGTGAAGGCTAAGCTACGAGAGTTGAACATTGGGTGTTCTATGTTGTACCCTGCCCGGCTTCGAGTGGTGTGGAAGGAGCAGACGATCGTGCTGGCGACACCTAAAGCGGCCCTCGAATTTGTCAAGAAAATACAGCGAGAGACGAGATCGGAATCCCGGAACGACCAGAACAGAGACTCGGACTGATGCACCTGGAAGTATCCAGCATCACACAGCGGTAAGGGTTGCTGCACAGATGACTAAAATGGACTGCTGTATCGCCATCCTCAACTGGACTGTAAAGGGTTTGCTGATGCGAGACTACTAAAGGTGAGATGTTGGCGTTTAGCTTTGACAATGGGCGGTGGAAAGGTGGGAATCAGCTGAGGTGGCAGGGGCTGTAGCACACTCCTGTCCTGTACTGTAACAGACACCCATGACTGGACATTGCTGCCACGCTTTCCCCGCTGGATTAATGATGACACAGCCGCGCTAAACTGTAAATACTGCCGCTACTGTGAGCGATGGGTCAGTACCTTTTATATACACTGTGCTCACAGACCCTCAGACCTGGAGTGAGATAGCGGAGAAGATAGCAGACCATTGAACCCTACGTTCCATTTCACATTGCAAGGTGTAGACTAATGGAGGTGACATCACCCCCACACGTTGCTATGTGCGGGGAGGGCTGAACACTGGTTCAACTGGGATTGGTCCCTTCCCTACACGTCTGTTCGCTGCGAGATGCGACTGCATATCCTCTATGTCTACCCCACTGCTTGCACCCAGCGGAGGGATGGTAATGGGAAAGTGGAATTGTGGATTAATGGACACATGAGTTGCGATTATGTTTGATTCTGTCTAGTATCGCCTGCACCCGTACAGCGGGTGAAGGGTTGTGCTACTGGCGGTCCTCCATGAGGGTAAGACCCAACACAAGTTCTACTATGAGCACCGAGTTGTTGGTTAAGTGGTTGAGGGAGTTGTGGTCTGAAGGGGTAAGGCTTCGGCAGGTTGGGGATGCTGGAGTGGGAGGGTCTTGGGGAGGGGGGATGTTTGACTGTTTACGAAGACCGGAGGCATTGCATATATACGCATTATTCAGATATACCTTGAGGGGGATTGTTATTGCATATTGCGATCATTATACTGGGTGGGATCGGGATCCGGGTAGGTTACTTGGATGTGCAGGGATGAGTGGTATTACATCATTTGTGAACACCAGGTTCTGGAAGTGAAAGCAGAAACGGTCTAAACGTTCTTACTTGGAATATACGGGGGTTCTCTCGCCCACAGAAAATTAGACAGGTATTTGCCAGTCTCACTAGATGGAATATTGATATAGCATTCCTGCAGGAATCGCACCTAGCACCGCACACTCACGCTACATTGGGGTCGAGGTGGGCAGGTACGTCCTACAGAGCCTCATACTCATCTTATTCCCGGGGGGTGCTTATATTGATTAAGAAAGGGGTTAACTTTGAAGAGAAGCATCTGACACAGGACCCTGCTGGCAGATATGTACTGGTGAAGGGCACACTAAGGGGACAACACATAACACTCCTAAACATATATGGCCCGAATATTGATGCGCCAGACTTTTATCGTGAAATCTGGGGACACTTGCAGAAACATACTGGCACACACATTTTATGTGGGGGGGACTGGAACGTGACACTGCAGGACGGACTGGATCGCTCCTTGCAATCAGTGGAACAGCACAAGCAGTCGAGACTTATGGTGGGTCACATGATGGAGGATCTAGAGTTAGCGGATATCTGGAGACTACAACACACTGACGATCCAGGCGCTACCCACATCACCGCATCCCACAATAGTTGGTCCAGGCTGGACTACTGGCTGGGCTCCAAGGACGTCGCCCTGTGGGCGCGTAAGATACAGGTGCTGCCACGCACATTATCGGACCACAACCCGGTTCTATTGCAGTTGGACGTTCCACACTACACACCCCCCCCATTCCAATGGCGATTTAACTCCCAGGACCTCACAGACCCTATATATGTTGACACCCTGACTAAGGCGATCAAAGACTACTTCGCTAATAATTCTCAAACTACTGAAGACCCATGTCTCCTCTGGGAAGCCTTTAAGGCCACGATAAGGGGCGTCTGCATTAGCACCACCATAGGAGTACTCAAAGACATCAGAAGCCAAATTTGCCGCTGCGAACGTCAGATGAGGGACCTACAACTACAATATGAAAACACACAGGACGTATTGTTGTTGCCCAAGCTGCGCGACTTACACACAGAACATGCTGATTTCTTGAAGTCAGAAATCAAATACCTAGATCGCAAACATGCTGCTAGGGCTTTTGGAGAAGGGGGTAGACCAGGGAGAGTACTGGCGCGGAAAATATTTTGGGGACAGGGACACTCAGCGATCCTCCGAGTCAAATCAGGAGAGGGGATATTACAAACACACCCAGCAGACATAGTCAAATGTTTTGTAGACTCCTACAGCACGCTATATCAATCTCAACCAACAGCTACTACTGAGGAAACATATGAATACTTACATGATGTGGCGATTGGCTGGCTATCAGATGCCCATAGGGAATATCTGGCTCGGCCAATCACGGTTGGCCCTGACGGGTACACATCAGAATTTTATAAAAAGTTTGTGGATATCATCGCCCCATATTTGGTGGACATGTATGGTACTTCATTTGAGGAATCATTGCTCCCCCCCACTCTGCGGGAAGCAATGATCATTGCACTCCTCAAACCATCCAAAGATCCGGAAAATTGTGACTCCTACAGGCCCCTATCCCTAATAAACGTAGATTCGAAAATACTTGCAAAGTTACTGGCTGTTAGGCTGTCTCCTCTGATGACTCGCCTGGTACTCCCGGACCAGGCAGGGTTTGTCCCCACCAGATCCACCTCGCATAATACCAGATCCCTGTTCGCACTGGCGCACTATCTAAAACCCTCGGTTAAAGCGGTGGCTGTCATGCTCGACGCCGCGAAAGCGTTCTATTCAATCGAATGGCGTTATATGCTAACTGTCCTCAATAGGATGGGTTTCCCTAAGAGGTTTGTCCAGTGGATTTCTTTGCTGTATACTAAACCATGTGCAAGGGTCCGAATCAATGGTTATGTTTCAGCTCCATTTGACATTGGGCGGGGAACGAGGCAGGGTTGCCCCCTATCACCCCTGCTCTTCGCGCTGGCATTAGAGCCACTAGCGTGCATAGTGCGACAAAATTATAAGGAATCGGCATTGCAATTTGTGTCTAGGCCACTGCACATATCGCTCTACGCAGACGATATGTTGCTATATGTTGGCGATCCAGAGATACATCTGAACCCGCTACTCAGGGAGTACATCCGATTTGGGGGCCACTCGGGGTTAGCGATAAATTGGTCCAAATCCTCACTCATACCCCTCACCGATACCACTAATTCCTTTGAAATAGATTACCCACTAGAGTGGCAGCAGGACCCGATTCGCTACCTAGGGGTCATGTTCCACAGGGATCCAGACGAAGTCATGCGCGCGAACTATGGGGTGGTACTCTCCAAACTGGACAACAAGGTCCATCGTTGGATACACTTGCCATTATCAATAGCTGATCGAATAGCGATCGTCAAAATGAACATTTTGCCCAAGTTGTTATATCTCTTTACCAACATACCCATTACGCCTACGCGAGAGGTCTTTCGACGCATAAAGTCCCTGGTACTAACCTTGATATGGGCGGGTAAGCAAGCTCGTATTGAACTACAGACACTAACGCTCCCGATAACGAAAGGCGGATTCGGGTGCCTGATTTTCTCCTATATTACCTCTGTGCCCAGGCACAGTACGCAGCGTATTGGTACCATGAGGTCCCCTATATTACTCACGCGGCCATTGAGGAGGGAGATGCCCATCCCGTCCCCCTGTCTGCGATATTATCACACACCAGACCTCCTCTCCACACAAAGGACATCAACACTGTAGACACCACAATCAAAGCATGGAACAAACTAGGGCAATTGGCTCACAAAACCCCATTATATGCACCGGACATGCCACTGCAGCACCATCAGGCTTTATCAGTCACTAACGAAAAAGTGGGGATGTCTCTGCTGACTAGAGCTGGGATAGACAAGATGGGTGACGTGTTTCAGGGAGGCACATTTATAGACATCGATGAATTGAATTATATCCGGAACCAGACTCCTATGTTCCGCTGCACGTACTACAGGTTGACAAGGGCATTAAGGGAACATTACCCGTCATTCCCTGCGGAACCGGAAACTCTAGCACCCTTGCAAATGCTGATCACTACAAGGGATCTATCTCACTTGGTGTCCAGACTGTACACTGCTGCACAATCGGAAATAGCAGGCCACACACTTAAAGCCAAGGAGAGATGGGATGCGCTATTAGATAATCCACTGACAGACGTAGAATGGTACAGCTCATGCGCACTAACACAGATACTGACACCAAACGGGAATCTGAGAATTATTCATTTCAAGTTCATTCACCAAGCCTACTACACACCGGTGAAGATGCGTAAATATGGGCTCCAAGAGGACGACAAATGTAAGCGCTGTAACAGAGAGGGTGCGGACTTTGTACATCTGGCATGGAAGTGTGCGAGGGTAGCGGATTACTGGGAGGAGGTCACTGCCGCACTCTCGGTCATGTTAGAAGATGAGGTGCAATGCACGCCACAGATCTGCCTGCTAGGTATTGTACCCCAATTCAGAGCGCTGAAGCGCAAATTCTGTGCAATCGCACTATTGTTAGCTAAAAGGCAGGTGGCACAATGCTGGCACAGCCGTAGGGTACCGACTACAAAAGTGTCGCTGCATGACATGTCCATTTGCCGGGATAAACTACAAACGTATGAGGAGGACTTACCAGTAAAATCGAGGCCTAAGGACATATGGGGCTTCTTATCAGACTATCTAAACTCATTGCAGGAAAATGGGGAGGACTAGCTGATACACTAATTATACTGTAATGTGAGTGACTGGTGTAAGAGTTGAGAGACTGAAGACCGCACTAGGGAAATGCCGGGACACTGTTCCACTCACTGTATAGGTTGTAAATGAGGGCAATGTATGGTCTTAAGTTGGGGAATGTTGAATATTTCGGTTGATAAAATTACAAAAATGTAAGACTCATGTCGAATGTCTGCAAAGAGTCCTACGAAGGGCATGCAAGGCGGATCTGCCTGACGTTTCTACACTGCTTTTCATGACTAACTTCTGGGGTATTGGACAAACATAGTAACGTGGCGAGCCGGCCTCCGGGTTGTAGGCTCATGCTGTGTACTTTGCTTTATGTTAATAAAGGTCTTACGCAAAAAAAAATAAAAAAAAATAAATACCATGCATCCTATCCTTTCAGATTTAGGGCCTACCTTAGTGGTTACTTATTTGTATTAAAAGACATGGTTTTGGTCTGGCAACATGTTTATATCTCCATGCCCAAATGGCAGTTTAAAACTTCACTACTTACCATAGTGGCAAGCCTGAGGAATGTTCTAGAAGGCTTCTGTAATGGGTGTCAAAATGAGTGCAATATCCCACTAGTAAAATTTTAATTTACGCGCCCTTGGTACATGTAGTACCATATACTAGGGACTGACAAGTAAATACAATGTGACAGTTAGGTGTAGTCCAACATTACCATGTTTTTAGGAGAGAGCACAAGCACTTTATCACTGGTAATCATGGAAAAAGTTGTAAAAGCAAACAAAAATGGGTGTGGCACAGAAAGGCAAAAATCTGGAGTAATCCTAGAAAAGGGCCAGGTCCAACTGCACTCAAATAGAAGTAGAAGATAATAATTGTGTAAAATTACATACTTTAGATGAAAATTAAATAACTGGCATGCAGCTTACTTTTCATTGAGCTTAATGAGATTCTGCTTGTTGTATCGCCGCGGCCGGCAGTGGGAGTAAATGCATGGTGGTGACGTGGGGAGGGGCAGGGTGGGGGTTAGTGATGTATGGATTACGGAGTTTTACTGGTAAGAAAACATTTAAATAAATAAAACTAATTTTGTTGAGTACACTGCATCCCAAAATGCGATGCAGTGCGCGCAACGAAATTCGTTTTATTTATTTAAATGTTTACTTACCTGTAAAACTCCGTAATCCATACATCACTAACCCCCACCTGCCCCTCCCCACGTCACCGCCCTGCATTTACTCCCACTGCCGGCCGCGGCTCGCTAACATTAATGTCAGTTCTTCCAGTTGTCGCAAGTTTTCACAAGCTGTTGTAATTGGAATTTAGTTGATGCAAAAATGTGACCAATAAATTCAATGCCTTGTTGTCATCAATAATACTGCTTCCAACATTGCCATGAACGATGCTGCTCCTGATATCAAAGCCAAAGTATCCAAAATCAGAGGGGAGAGGATGTGGCCTAATGACTAGGATGGGCGAAATCGAAGCTAGGAAACCGGGCTTGAGTCTCGCCTTGGGCGCTCAACATCCTGTGACTCTTCGCAAATCACTAAATACCACCATGCCTAACAAAAATGAACGTGTCAGTCTGTAACGCAACTGGTGCTCATGTAAAGCCTTTGATACTTTTGGGTGTAGTTTGCGCTATATGAAACTCCCGTAAACAAAATGCCAATTCAATCTGCTCCCTGATTGAGACTGGCTCCTTTGAAAATAAGAAAGTAAACATTAAACTTGATCCCTTGGATGGTTCCACTCAGAATTGAAAACTGAATAGTAATTCTTAAAAAAACCTAGAAACTATTGGTGTTGAAACAAAAAAGCTCAGCTGATGAGCATACATTTATTAAACTAATGTGCAAATACTAGAAGATGGTGAGATACGCCATGTAAACCTTTGACCCACAGAAGATACTGTGATGAAGCGAGCTTCAGAAATTATTTTATTCTGACTCGTGGATTCATTTCCCTATAACATGAACTAATCAATTAATGAGCTGTTGCATGATTTGTTTAATTAACTCAACCTAGATTAAGTTTGCACCACACATGAACACGCGGGAACTAATAACATGTGCTCTTGTTGCATTTGCAAGTCTGTTTTGTAACACATGATTAATATTGTTTTGTTTGTCATGTTTGTCCTTTTGTCTTTGTCACTATTAAATTGCGGCTGATCATTCATGGCATGTGCTTTATTATATGTGCTTACATGTTTGTCTTATGTTGTGATTGTCTGTCTGTGTATCAATTAATCATCTTTTTACTCTTTCAGAAACATAAAGCTGGACTATATGAAGAATGGTAGATATTTTATGTGCTGCTTTATTTGTTTGCTTCTGCTATATGTCATTTATTAGTGGGTTAATTATTAGCAAAGGTCGGGTGGGTAACAGAAGGGTTTGTTTTACCTGAAATAATCACTCTTTTTGTGTTTGTTTAAATACTAGCCCGAGTGTGGTTTAAGGCCTAGCTTTGGTTCTGGTTCTGAAGAAAAGTTGGTCGGCCTGTACGTGAGCAGAGTTGGAGCCATATGCAGTCATCTTGGAAATTTTCCATGGAATTATTGTTTTGTGCTTCACCTCTGAAAAGACTGTGGCTCTGACAATGGAACTTATTCACGAACTGCTCTGGCTGTTCTTTTTACAAGGCCGAGGAAGTGACAGGCATGTTTCTGCCGAGCTTTGGTGGAAGTCAAAAAGGCAACTTTTAAAATGTTGGGATACGCTCAGAAGTCGTTGTCACTCCATGAGAATGAACAATAATGCAATGACGTTTTCTCCCTGGAAGGAGTGATTTTGGTGGTCTGACAGTCACCAACCAATCAGGGTGCTGAAGTTTGTTTAAATAATTACATTTAGATAGATTAGCGAGCAAATAGGGTATAAAAATTGGGCCTCTTGAAGGGAACGGGGCTGACTGTTTCCTGAGGGCAAAGTGCTGTCCGATTTCCCATGGACTTGTAAGCATTCAACTGTTTATTCATTTATTTTCCTTTTCAGTTCAGAAAGCTAACTTAGGGTTTAGGGTTGTGTTTTCTTTAATTCATTATTTCATACAATTTTGAACTGCCAGATTTTGAGCCAATGATTAAGGCAATAAATTGATTAAATAAAATAAATGTTTGATATTAATAAAGAGCTAATAAAGTTAATGCAATTTTGAGAATTCTAAAATAAACTTTTAAAATGACAAGCTGGTCTTGTTTATTGTAAAATGTTTAAAAACAACATATCAGATTCATTCGCCTCATGATTCAGCTGCTCTGTTGTTTCTATGGGCCTGGTATTGATTGGTAAGTATGGTGGTAGATGGTGACATCATTTATACAGAATTTTAGTCGGAGCGCTGGATCAGTTTTTGGTAGCATTCGTACGGTTATATGTTGTTTTTGACATGCATGTTACATATATGTTGGTATAGTCATAGGAGTAATGTTTAACATATGTTGAGTTTTTGATTTTTGTCAGATTTGTTATATGTAGTCTTAAGGGTTTTTCCAGCAGTGTGAAAAACTCTTGGTTATTGCTGGCAAAGGTTGTGTGGCTAGAAGAGTTATACAGTGCATTTGTTCTGCTTCAAAATTGTGGTATAGAATATATCACGTGTTGTGGACGTACAACACAAGTTTAGGGACCTTAGATGTGCATGGTTGAATGTATAGTGAGGATTGCCTATGAAATCGTAGCATTAAGCATAGGGTCTGGGTGCCTCGTTTTAAAACTTTTTGTGAAAAGAGTAGTAGGATTTATCCAAGCTTGAGAGAAGGGTAAGATAGTGTTGTCTATTCTTATTAACGTTTGACGTTTTCTGTGGTTAGATCAAGTCCTGCCAAGATTTCGTGTGTGTATGATTAGGGTTTTCTTGTTGGGAAGTGCGTGAATGATTGGTAATCTGTTAGAAGGGTAGGGTAAGAATTGCTCTATTGGCGATTGAGACTATTCTGTGAGAATAGCGTCGTCTATTCCACGCTGAGAATACTTGAACGAATGTATAAAACTATCTCTTTGTTTAGAGAAGCAGGCAAATGGTTTCTTTTATGTAGTTACTAATTGAGTTTAAAAAAAAAAGTAATTGGAAAGTGTTTTTAAAGTCTTCAGGGTAAAGTAAAAGCATTGTAAAGTGATCCGCGCTATTTGAATATATTTAAAAGTATTGCGCGCTATTTAAAATCATTCAAAAGTGCCCCGATCGAATATTGTGAAGGAGGGGCTATTTTTAGGAGCGAGAGCGTGTGGGGAGAGCCTGGAGCTGCAGCGGCTGTGCGTGTCTTAGCCGCCGCGCTCGGATTGGTTCAGGCGTCTGGAGTGTCTCGGCAAAGCCGCGCTCTGATTGGTTCAGGCGTCTGGAGTGGCTCGGCAAAGCTGCGCTCTGATTGGTTCAGGTGTCTGGAGTATCTCGGCAAAGCCGCTCTCTGATTGGTTCAGGCGTTTAAAGCATCACAGCAAAGCTGCGCTGTGATAGGCTGAGGTGTCCGTAGTGTTATAGGCAAAGCTGCGCTGTGATTTGGTGATAGCGTTTCTGTGTTTAGAGTGGTTGCGCAAAAATAAGTATCCCCGCTTTGGTTCTCTCCCTCGCCGTGTTATTGTGGTAAAGGGAGAGTGTCACAGTTGATGTGAGCGTTCGAGTGTTTCGTGCATTTAATAAAGGAGGGGCTGTTTGCCGAGTGAGGAGCGACTGGGAGAAGATAGAGGCTGCAGCTGCTGTGTACGTCACAGCCGCCGCGCTGCCATTGGTGGAGACGCTGTCGCATCATACCCAGAGCCGCGCTCCGATTGGCTGGGGCGTCCGGAGCATCACAGAAAAGTCACGCTGTGATTGGCTGGAGCTACCGAGTTGTTTTTTTATTCACAAATATCCCCGTTTTTGATTTCTTACTAGACGTGCTATTATTTCAAAAACTAAACGTGATATAGTTGATGCATGGTTTGGCTTTAGGGTAGCTGGCGAGTGTCGCGTGTTGTAATTAAGCTAGCGGCACATTGTTATGAGACGATGTGCTCCGAGTGTTCTGACTTTGCTTCTCATTAATGCGAGTGCCCTGGTATAAAATGTTTACACTTTTGAGTGTCCCCATTACAGCCGCGCTATTAATTTAAAGAAGGAGAAGTTTATCAAGACTGCATGTCACGGCAAAAGCTGCGCTGTGATTAGTTGAGCATCGCAAGAGCAGTGCTTTGATTGGCTGGAGTGTTAGAGAAGAAGCGCTGTGGTTGGCTGAGCGTTGTGGCAGCCGCGCTGATTGGCCCAGGCATTTGTTGTGCTGTAATAGGCTGATGCCCATAGTTTACTTCTGCCGAGTTTTTGTGCTTTTGATTTCCTCAGCGCTAGTGCCCAGAGCTTTGTTTTGAAATTGACCACGACATTGGGAAGGTGGGACTTGCTGTAAAGTAGTGAATATCACAGCAGCCACCCTGGTTAGGACAACAGCAGCAGAGGTGACTAGAGCAAGGACACTGGCAATATTGGCTATTACAATATTGGGTAAAAGCAGATAACTAGCTGCTGCCACTAGAGTTGCAAATAAAGTTATAGCAGCAACAACAGTCATAGCACCAACGAGCACTGTACACTAGAAAGGCTATCAAAGTATCCTCAACAGCATTGTGTCACAAACATGAGTAATTGGAATGATTATGAGAAAAAGCCTTCATGGTTTCAGAAGGTGAAAAATTATTTTAAACCTGACAAGAAAATTGAAACGCGTGGTGGTAAATTACTTCATAAGTACAAAACACCCGCAGCCTATATGGAAGGCGAATATGGCTATCATACTGTATTTTTGATTTGATAATTGGATGCATTATAGACAAAAAGATGGTGTATTAGCATGGCCGGAGGATGGGTCATTTAATATGAAAGTTTTGAGAAATTTGAGAGAAAAAATGATGGATCTTGTGCCAAAGCCAAGACCTACACAATTTGGAGCTTTAGTTGAATGGGAGGTTGAGATGATGGAACTTGAACACGAAAGCAAGTGTTCAGCACCTAAATATTCAAAATATGTTGTAAATAAAGAAACACATGAGGAAAAGGTAAAACGCTGGAGAAAGGCAAACATGTATGATGGTCTGTATCCAGTGAGAATAATGATTACTGAAGATTTAGAAGAAAAGACAGCTGGTAGGAGAATTGATGAGGAATTGGATGATGCAGTTTTAGAAGACATTTATGCAACTAAACGCAAACTGCCACCTTATCAAGCAGGTTCTCAATCTACCCCGAGAGTTTCTACAGGAACTTCTCCAAGTGCACCTCCTAGAGAAGCTGAAGAAGGTTCTCCCAGATTTTTGAAATTACCTGAAAGAGTAGGATCAGTAAATAATTGTAGTACACCCAGAGAAAGCAGAGTCCCACAAGAAAATAATTTTGTGAGAAATCAAGAGAGATTACCTGCTGATCAAGAAATTTCTAGTTATAATAAAGCGAAGCAAGATTTAATTCAACAATTGAAAAAAGGCATGGAAGCAGTGACAGTACCAGTTACTATTGGTCCTGTTGTACCGGTTTTTGATCAAGGAGACAATAGACAAACAGCTTTGACAGTTCCATTAAATGCAGAAATTCAAAAGGTTGCTGAGAGATTTTATTCGGAACTTACAGAGATTCATAGAGAAAAATCTATGATGCCAAATTTAACATTGAATGGAAGTTTATCAAGTTCGCAAACACCATCAGTGGCAGATTCAGATTCAGGTCTGTCAGAGAAAAATTTAAACAGAATAGAATTATCACAAAATGGATTGAGCCCTGAAGCTCCTGATTATAAAAAGCTTGATGTAGCTAAATTAAAAGCTGACCTGGAGGAATTAATCATTGGCACAATTGGTACTGACAATTTGAAATTGTATCAAGATGATGAATTACTGTTCATTTGTAAAAGTAATCAGTGGAAAACGAAAAACAGGTATGAACAACTGGAAGAAATGGCTGCTGAATTAGAAATTGATTTGAGTAAACAGAAACATTTGCAGAAACATTACAGAGTGGATTTCTCTGAAAGAGACATTGATAATTTAAATGCTGCTGGAAGAATGACACATATAAGAGAATTAATAAGTTTTCTCAGAAAATTAGGTGAATTAGGTAAATGGAGAATGAAATGGTCAAAAAAAGAACAGGATAAAAGATTAAGAAATGATGTAGTTTCAGAATTTCCTATGAGGGAAATAGCTGGAGGAGGGTATGTGTATGGTCCTTGGTCCAGACAGGATATTCTCCTGTTTACTAATGATTTTTCACGTTTGAGGGAAAAGCCAGTTGAGTGGTACCGACAGGTAGACAGACTGATAAAAGTGTCAAAAGTTCTGTGGATTGATCTGGATGGATTCTTTGACATTGTTGTCCCATCAGATCTTTGGACAGAATGCAAAATTTCTATAGATTGGCCAAAAGAAGAACCTCCCCGAGACCCGGTTACAGGTGCCCCAGCAAAAGATGTCATGGACATTTATAATAAAGTAATTTACTGGTTGAAAGGAAAAATTCCCCCGAAAGAAGTAGGCTGGGTTAAAATAGACAGACCCAACCAAGAACCAAAAGAATCAGTTCACTCATTTTATGAAAGATTACTGTTAGTCTTTAAACAGTACAGTGGCTATGAAAAATTAAGTGAAAAAGACATGAGCCACTTTATATACAGATTTGTATATGGCCTGAGACCTGAAATTGGAGACATGATTAGAAATGGAATTGTTTGTTGGCAAGCACTTTCAGTTGATGACATCCTCAGAAAGGCAAAATACTGCAGTGATGAGATAGACGCGAAGCAGAAAAATCTTAAGGAGAAGGCAATGTGGGCACAAGTGAAGGTAGCAGAGCAGCAACAACAACAGTTAGCTTCTATGCAGCAGCAGAATCAAGGGAAATTCAAAAACAATTTTAATAATAAGCCAAAATGTAATGTAAATGTTGAAGAGCTAAAACAAAAGCTCCCATGTTTTAATTGCGGCGAAATTGGACACTGGAAACGCGAGTGTAAAAACCCGCCCAGAAATTTTAAAAACAATTCGTTGAACCCACAGGTGCAGTGTGAGTTAAATCCGCAGCAACAGCAACAGGTACAGCAACAATTAAATGAATTAAGTCAGCAGCGACGACAGATAGCGAATCAGCAGAGCCAGATACAGCAAAGCCAGTTTCAGCAGAACCAGGTACAGCAGAGTCAAATTCAGCAGAGTCAGGTACCTCAAGCACCATTTCCTAAAAGTGCTAACACACAGAGATTTTCTCCCGAAACAGGTTTCTGTGGAGGTAATTTGGTAGATAATGTGTCAAAAATTAACATGTCAAATGCTTCTCAATTTTGGTTAAAAGACAAAGAAGAGAGTGATTCTTCGGAAGATTACTCATGACGGTGCCTGAGAGAGGAAGAAGAGTGTGTGCTTGGACCCACTCTTGAGGTAGATCAGTCTGGTCCATTTGTGAATGGTAAAGTAAATGATGTAGATGTTACCTTCCTTGTGGATACAGGTGCTACCCGTTCTACTGTTAGATCAGCAGAAATAGAAAATCTTCCTCTCTCTGGGGAGTCCATCCAAGTTATAGGTGTGGCTAATCAGCAAATTAAAACAAGTTTAACAGAACCAGTAAAAGTGGAAATAGGGAACTACAAAGATAAGCACAGATTTCTAGTCTGTGACAGCAGTCCTTTTAATCTGTTGGGTCGTGATATATTGTGCAAAATGAATTGCAGAATATATTGTTCACCAGTTGGCATTGAAATGCAAACTGCAGAAGAAGATGGCCTTTATAAATTAACTATGCTAATGGTTGATGAGGAGAAAACATCACTATTTCCTGTATTTGATAAAAATGATTTGCCAGAAGAGCTAAAAAAGCCAGTTAATCCAGCAATTTGGGACCTAACAGGTAATGATATGGGTCTCATGAAAAATATTGATCCAGTAAAAATCACTGTTAAGCAGGGAATTGATTTTCCGAATGTTCCTCAATACAAAATGAAAGCAGAGACAATTGAGGGTGTCATTCCTGTGATTGAAAACTTCATAAGTCAAGGTGTGTTAAAAGAAATTGAAAGCAGCCCATGTAACTCACCAATTATGGGTATTAAAAAGCCAAACGGAACATACAGAATTGTTCAGGACCTGAGAAAAAATAATCAGATTGTGACAAGGATTGAAATTGTTAAAATCTAGATAAGGGTTTTGTTTCCTGGCATAAGGCTGAAGAAAGTTTGTTAGGTGATTTTGGGTTAAATTTCCTGGCATAAGGCTGAAGAAAATTTGTTAGGTGACTTTAGGTCGAAGAAAAGCTGTTTAGTTGGAGAGCACATATTTTGTGACACAAGGTCGAAGAAAAGCTGTTTAGGGTTTTGTTCTAAAAAAAAAAGTTTTAAGAGGGGGGATATAGTTTGTAGTTTACTCGCATTTTTAAAATTTTTGTTAATTTTTAAAATTTTTGTTAATATTTAGAATGCCTGGATCAGATGCTTCTAGGTGTTCGATTCTTAAAAGATGCTGTAAAATGACTTCAATTTGTGTGATATTATTAATTCTACTTTGGTTAATTTTAGCTGTGGTCTATCCTTTTGATGTTAATAAGCAAAAATCTAAGACTAATATAACCAGCAAGGTTGAGCCTAAACATGAGAAACATGCTGGCAAGTCTAGCAGAGTTATTGAGAATGATCCAGAGACACATCAAGATAGGTCTATTGGAGATTTCTCAAGCAATTCAATTTCAAGGCTTTTATCTGAATATGTTAAAGTAATGAATGTTAAGGATTGTTATGTCTGTGTAAAATTGCCTGCTTCTGTTTCATAGGGGGTGACTTATAATATGTTACCTCTCACTTATGGCATTACCTGCAGTGTGATTGCTAGCCTGTTTTATGAAACTGGTCGTCTGGAGTATTATTACTCAGACTTTGATGAGGTTTTTGCAAATCTCAAAGTTGTAAATAGCTTAACCCCTTCAGCGCTGATGAGAAAGCCAGCTCGTCATGGGCATTACCTGCGCTGTGCTTATGACGAGCTGGCTTTGTCATGTAAAGTGGGATTTATGGAATTGCAGCACCCAGGGGGAAAACCCATAGCACCCAAGGGGTTAAACAAAGTTAGGCCTGCGAAGCAGATGAGGGAATTCGTTTTAGTTAATAATGAGCTCAACTATGAATATGCCTATAGAAATAATCTAACATGCAAAATGAGAGCTGAAGAAAAGACTTTCCTGAACATGGTTGAGGAGAGAAGGGCTGTTTACAAAAGAAATGAAATGCTTAAGCATGCTAAATCTAAATACTGGCAGATGGAGGACGCCAAATTAAATGGTGTTAATACTAATGCTGCAATTCACATTGATGAACCAGTTAGTGGTAAATTTTGTATTAGGCGAGATAATACGTTATATGATAACTTTTTTGTGGGTGCTAGTCAATGTGAAGATACTTATCGTATTGTAGAGGGATAGGGTTTTAAAGGTGGTAAGGATCCAATTTTTCCTGGGATTTATTTTATCTGTGGTAATAAAGCATATTTTAGTCTCCCAGACCACTGGTACGGGACATGTTATCTTGGCCTGGTCTTTCCAAAAATGTTTCATGTTGACAGAAATGAAAAAGGGTATTTTTGAATTTGGTGAACATCTGAATCTGAATAGGTACAAAAGAGAACGTTTTTCAGAAATCCTGGGAGACATCTTTGGTGCTGTTATTCCTATGGTGGGAATTACTATGAACTCAATCAAAATCAGAAAAGTTTCTACTATTGTAGATAGATTGTCAACAGATACTGCAAGTGGTTTTCAATTGGTTAGCACAGAACTTGTTGCTACCAGAAGCATGGTTATGCAGAATCGTCTTGCTCTAGACATTCTGCTTGCAAAAGAGGAAGGAGTTTGTGGGGTCTTACATGTCCAACATTGCTGTACTTATATACCTGACAAAAGTCGGGATATAGAGTTGCTTGTTAAAAACATTACGCAATTTCATGAGGAAATAGAACCCATGGAAGAAGAGGGTTTCACTGAAAGAATTGGAAAAAGAATGGAGGCTATTAAAGACTGGTTTTCGGAAGTTGGTAGCTCAATCATTGGCAAAGTGCTCTATCCAGTAATTGTCATCATCATAGTGATAATGCTGCTAAAAATTAGCTGTTTGATTCACAAGAGAAGAAAGCATCAGAAAGAAAAGAGAAGGATCTATAAACTCAGAAAGGAACAAGAGAAGGAATATGAGTTAGAGGAAATGCGAAGGGTTCAGTTTGGAAGAGATGACCAGACAGCAGAAACAGGGGTTTAGGGAGATTAATATCGAGAGAATCCAATGTGTGTAGTCTCCAAATGTGGTGAAAATTTCCTGAAATTTTTGGGTGTTGTTTGGTGATTCTAAAATCACCAGATGAGGGAGTTGATGAAGCGAGCTTCAGAAATTATTCTATTCTGACTCGTGGATTCATTTCCCTATAACATGAACTAATCAATTAATGAGCTGTTGCATGATTTGTTAATTAACTCAACCTAGATTAAGTTTGCACCACACATGAACACGCGGGAACTAATAACATGTGCTCTTGTTGCATTTGCAAGTCTGTTTTGTAACACATGATTAATATTGTTTTGTTTGTCATGTTTGTCCTTTTGTCTTTGTCACTATTAATATGCGGCTGATCATTCATGGCATGTGCTTTATTATATGTGCTTATATGTTTGTCTTATGTTGTGATTGTCTGTCTGTGTATCATTTAATCATCTTTTTGCTCTTTCAGAAACATAAAGCTGGACTATATGAAGAATGGTAGATATTTTATGTGCTGCTTTATTTGCTTGCTTCTGCTAGATGTCATTAATTAGTGGGTTAATTATTAGCAATGGTCAGGTGGGTAACAGAAGGGTTTGTTTTACCTGAATTAATCACTCTTTTTGTATTTGTTTTGAAGTGATAAAGGCATGTAAACCTTTGACCCACAGAAGATACTGTTAGCAAAAAACATCACACAAAAGCTATTTTTAAGCAAACACTCATCACTAGCAGTACTATTTTTTCTCCCAAGAATCTTGTGGAGACTTTATAAAAGTTCTTTAATGATAAAGAAAACGAAAAGTTAAATCAGAGAGGACTTCAGGAAAGGTACTCTGCTAGGCAATTCAGTTACTGCTACCATAAGTCTAGAATAGCAGCAACCCTGCAGCTTTGTTTTCTTTTTTTCTCACCTTTGTCCATAAGGTATTGAAAATACTCCTAATTTCTAGCAAATCTTCATGTTCCTCATTAGATGCTTGTCTGGTGGCAAAATTAAAAACCTTTGGGCAAACCTTGGCTTCTTTGATTGGCAATACCCCATTTATGTCAGGTGTGATCCTAGATATTTTGAAGCAGTAGCAATTCAACCAAATTAAAAGAACTGTTGTTATTTGAGTGTAGTGGTAAAACCTTTATTTTTTCCCTCATCTTCGGTTCTATTATGGAATGTCTTCTGTGATCTGGTTGGAGATTAGCTGTGGGGACAGATATGTTGAACTGACTACTGAGAGGGTGATGAATAGAGCCTCTTGTATTGAATAAAGGCTAATGCTGATTTCTGTACCACCATTGTGTTGTGTCTTCTGTGGACTCTACAACAAAAACCTCTGAACAGAAAAGATCCAGTAAACTATTGTTCCATTTTTCTGCTCCTCAATCTAGCAAAATGTTAAGAAAAATTGTTTATCACCCAGCTTCCAAGTTTTATTGAAGACAACACCCTACTAAATGATGTCAAAGCTTATTGCCTCAGCCTTAAATGACTATGACTAATAGCCAATAGAGAGGATCATGAGTTGTGATCCATTTGGACATACCCGTCGCCTTTTATGCTATCATTCACAGCCTTCTACTTCATTGTTTAAAAAGTTTGCCTAAAAACCTGTTCTTCAGTGGTAAACTCTTTTATCATTGTCAAATCCCAAACAGCCCAATTAGGCTCACTTTCTTCTTCATCTATGCCTCTTCATTTGGGTGGTTGTCAGGGGTCAACTTTTTTGTACCTGCTGCCTTCACCCACCATGGACCCTAGGCCACAGTTTTCCTTTTTTTATCCTTCACACAGGAAATTATAGTCTCAAAAGCATTTATCCAATCTGCCCTGACCAAGGCAATTCCACTTACCACACCTTCCAAAGAAGAGCTATGAACCTCTATAAAAAATGCCCTAACAATACTCATGTTTAAACTGACCTCCTAAGTCAACTTTTTTATTTCCCTTTGGATAAAAAAATCGTGTTGCAGTCTATTGGCCAGAGCAAGTGTTTTCAATATACTCATAATTGCCTTTGTTATTTACCTCAGGTCTCTGCTCATAATTCACTTTCCTCCCTATTCTTCTGTTAGTCCCACTTTAGGAACATTTTGGTCTCAGAGTGCTCTGTTTGAAAAGTTGAGCTGCTCGTATTCAGGCAACTACTTTTGGGGTTGAGCCTGCTAGTGCATGCGTCAACACATGCGTCTCGCTTTTGAGAGACTGTTGTAAACAAAAAGGGCTCGGAGCCCACCCATTGGTTTACTATTATTTGGCGTCACGTTGTTCTTCTTGCCTCTGTAACTGGCTGATACAGCTGTATTGTAATTTCCAATTATTTCTGAGAAGGATCGACCTAGCAGAGATTGATTTAAGTGAATCTGTGCCCGCGCCCTGTTTCTGACATGATTGAGGCACCATTTTTTCTTGATTGGTGCTTGCCGCTCCTAACTACCCCATTGCTGCTTGATTTTTATTTTTTTTGCAGACTTGTATAGCGCGAACTCGCCCACAGGTATTCTAGCTTTTAAATGAGCACCAGTCAAGCTGTCATGCAAGGGCTGATTTTTCAATTTAACACTGCGCTCGTTTTTAATTTGTTGCAGTATTGAATAGTGAAAACTCGACTGGCAGGTACTGCAGCTCTTTACATGAATCCCGGTTATATTGCAGATGGTCGCATTCATGTTTTTGTGCTCTGTCAGATTAAGTGATTTGCCCAGATGTTGGGCCAACATTGAGACTCGAAACTGGTTGCTTGGGTTACCAAATCAGCATTTCTGGCAATCAGGCCACATCCTCTCCCATTCGATCTCGATGGTTCTCCATGCCTTTTATATTGTGAACAGGACTGATAATGGGTGATGTGTTCCCAGCAATGAATGCAGATTAGGCAGCTAATTAATTTAACACCCTTGTTTCCCAACCCCCCTCTCCCATGTCAAATCCACAGAGGAGCGGAGGGGGAGACAGCAGCTCACAGGCTGCATTACTCCTAGCCACACTGTGAAACAGTGAAGGTTTTGGATCCTACGTCTACCCAGCCCGGATCTCAACAACAGAGTAAACAGAACAAGGTGGCTGGACAGGGAAAATTCATATCATGAGTAACAGCAACGCAGTCGATATGTACTACGTAACCACGGAACTTATGTACCAAAACAAATTTATTTTCTTTTTATCTAGTTTTTCAAAATTTCAAAAACACAAGGACAAACCAAAGACTGTCACGACAGTGAATTCATGGGTACAATATCTACAAATATACAAGAGTACAAGTATACAGTATTTACAAAATGAATGAAGCACAACGAATAAGAACAAATAGAAATGACACACCAATAAACAATGAAGTAATTCAGTATTCAAAAATCAATTGCATTTATATACAGTGAAAAAATTCGTGCAAGAAGCAAGGGTACAACCAGTCCATGGGAATATGAAACCAAGAGACAGGCGGGGGCAGATGGAGTGGGACGCCTCCCTGCCTGACAAAACTGTGGTTCAATGTTTATATTGGGTTGCACAATAGGATCCCAAGTGGTGGACAAATTCTTTTCCTAGATGCACCCTTTTGAGTAACCACAGGGTGGAAGTGTCGACGCTTTTCGAACCGGAGTATTAAAGGTTCTCTTCAGGACGGGGACTGGGAACAGTGAGTCTGTAACAATATACAGAATAGGTGTCAGGATTGTATACCATAGTATTGTAACAAATAGCAATGACTCCACACAATGAAGAGGACTTTTACCTGCACGTGGCAAGGAGTATGCCGTGGTGTCGGTAAGTCACAAAGGGATGATTGTTTCTGGAAAGACATATACAAAGAGTGCTTAGCACACTGGTCCATTGAGGAATAATGGGAAGTCTAGGCTGGTACAGGTCACCTATGGCCATAGAGGATAATAGCTCATACCTGTGGTTAGCCGAGTGTAATTCTCGTAGATATGTTGCCCGCCGCGCGGTACAAACTCGAAAGAGGAAACGGCTCACATTTTAACTGTGTTGTCTTTAGAAAGCTGGAGAGGACACAGAAAATTGGGTTAGCCGGGTTTTCTTATGTAAACCGGTTGTGGCGATTGCGGGACAGAGTGGCAAATCCTACCTTGGTAAGCGGCTTTAGCAGAATAGGGCGTGTGATCACAGAGGCCAATTTGGAGCCGGCGGGCGGTATCACAGTGAGCCGGGACACAGGTCCCGGGTCACTGTGATACCGCCCGCCGGCTCCAAATTTCTGTGTCCTCTCCAGCTTTCTAAAGACAACACAGTTAAAATGTGAGCCGTTTCCTCTTTCGAGTTTGTACCGCGCGGCGGGCAACATATCTACGAGAATTACAGGAAAATCTAGGAAAAGAATTTGTCCACCACTTGGGATCCTAGTTGTGCAACCCAATATAAACATTGAACCACAGTTTTGTCAGGCAGGCAGGCGTCCCACTCCATCTGCCCCCGCCTGTCCCTTGGTTTCATATTCCCATGGACTGGTTGTACCCTTGCTTCTTGCACGAATTTTTTCACTGTATATAAATGCAATTGATTTTTGAATACTGAATTACTTCATTGTTTATTGGTGTGTCATTTCTCTTTGTTCTTATTCGTTGTGCTTCATTCATTTTGTAAATACTGTATACTTGTACTCTTGTATATTTGTAGATATTGTACCCATGAATTCACTGTCGTGACAGTCTTTGGTTTGTCCTTGTGTTTTTGAAATTTTGAAAAACTAGATAAAAAGAAAATAAATTTGTTTTGGTACATAAGTTCCGTGGTTACGTAGTACATATCGACTGCGTTGCTGTTACTCATTATATGAATTTTCCCTGTCCAGCCACCTTGTTCTGTTTACTCCTAGCCACAGCATTAATAACAAACATTAGCAATTCCAATGTCTTGCCTATAGGGGATCTATAGGCAAGATATATTGGCTTTGCCAGTGCTTGTTTTTTGTTGCTTTTATTGCTGCATGAGAGCGCATGTGTTTTCTTGCTCTCTCCACTGTTTCCATTGACTGCATTCCCGCTCACAGCCTTTACCTCTTCTGTGCTTCATTTCACCTCCCAGTCACTGGCCCACCTCCAGTCGGCTGCTGCTTGTCTTCTAGCGAAAAGACTGTGTTGAGAGTTATGCACCCTGAGCTTATCTTTTATAAATCAAATCAAATCAAATCAAATTGACTTTATTTCGGATATATTGCAATCCATAAAAGTACAGTACATTATACATTTCATTTAAAAACATCACAGAATTACAAAGTCAATAAAAAATAAGTACATAAGACATATGAATTTCTTAACAGAGTGAGTAGACAAGATCGATACGAAGAAAGTGCAAGTGCAAGTCGAGCCCATATATCTTTTATAATATTTGATCACGTTCATTTCACACCCCACCAAAGTAAGTACAGTTGTCCTGTGCCTGGATGCGAAACCTCCTGCAAAAAAACAAAAATGCTTGAGGGGCAATGTTGTAGCCTTGAGGCAACCTGCTTAATACCAGTATATTTCTTTTCAGTGGCTGCTTCATTAAAGTTCAATCTGCAGACAAAGACTGCTTCTTGGTGCTTTTTTCCTTCCATTATGTGGAATTGAGTCTTTCCACATGTAATTCAATCTGTTTAGCTACTACCAGCAGTTGATAACATAATGTAACATAACATATGCATTTGTAAAGCGCACGTTCACTACTACGGGTATCTTGGCGCTGAATAACAGATGCTTTGTTGTTACCCAACTCAATGGTACTCATTTTAATACACCAGATGACTCCAAGTACCATTCAAAGAGCAATGAAGATGACATTGTAACTGGCAGGTTGTGTCTCCCTGCTCCTGCAATTTCTATATGTAGTCTCAACAGTATATAGTTGTATTGTAAAATTGAAAGAAAAATACATCAACACTGAGATCCTCCTTCCAGGCTTGGAACTCAAGACCACTAGTTTATGACAGGGTGTGAACATTAATTTCCTAAGGTATCCGTACATCTGCTTACAGAGTTGCAATGAAAGTGTGCTATGTGCCATGATTCCGGGGCTTCTGGTGGTGCATGGCAAGTGATGACTGCCATCTGGTATGCTCCGCCCCCTACTGAACCGATTCAAAGAACGACCATCAGTTTCTCTCTTTTCTGACTCCTAAATTTTCGGGCTTTGGAGCCAGATAAATAGACATGCTCCTGGCAGTAAAATAATAAATACATAAATATTTGTGTTGTGTGAGACCTACTGCAAGATACCTGAAGAATGATGATATAGGAATTGCGGTGAATGTTCAAAACCTACAAAAAAAGACAACACATAAAGAAAATGTGTTGTAGTGTGATATTTTATAACATACTAGCAGCCTGTCGTTGTCCGGGTATGAATTGCTGCCAGCCAGTAGTATATTGTTTTGTAGGATTTCGTTCTGATAGCATTTCTTATCTGTGACAGGCCTGTAAAACGCTCTGATTCACAAGGCACTGCTGATGCACTTAAGAGTACGCGTTCAGTAGTGTGTGAACTCGAGTTTCCCTACTTTATTTTTCCTTGCAATATTATCTAGCGAGAACTCGGCAACATGGCATGAGCACAATTTACATTACAGAAGAACACATTCATTTGTGGTAGGTACGGGGAGACAAAGCGATTTGCCTGGAATCACCGGATGTTGAGCTGATGACGAGATTCGAACGTAGCTCCCCAGCTCTAAAGTTCGCAATTCTAGAACTTGTGGTGGGAGGTGTGTCTAAAAGTGTATGTCGGTGCTAGCCATCAATGAGAGAGACCTGTGCATTTTTCAAATCGGTGGTGAAAAAATTTGAGTATGTTGCTGGAGATGTGGGCCACCGTGCCACCAATGTACTTACCGGGGGCGGGTAAACACCCATTATTCCGCAACTTTCTTTCCTCATACCATCACTCCGCATACTTTCCTTACGAAAGTACCATGACTCCGCAATGCCATTATAACGCATGGCATTACATTTTATATGCTATTACCACGCATACATTTACAACAAAATTCGTTGTAAATGCATGAATGGTAAAAACATGTTTTTTTTAAAAGTTTGGATAAGGTAAGTATCAGTATAGGGGTATATGTTTTAGGGTACTGAGGTATATGTTTTGGGGTGTTTGGGTATTTTAAGGGTTCAGATATAGTTTTGGGTTATGGGGTACAGGGGTAGTTTTAGGGTGTATGGATAGGTATGGGTTTTGGGGTACAGGGGTATTTTTAGGGTTCAGGGCTAGGTTTGGGTTTTGGGGTATAGGGGTATTTTTAGGGTTCAGGGGTAGGTTTGGGTTTTGGGGTAAAGGGGTATTTTAAGGGTTCAGGGCTAGATTTGGAATTGGGGTACAGGGGCATGTTTAGTGTTCAGGGCTAGGTTTGGGTTTTGGGGGACAGGGGTATTTTAGGGTTCAGGGGTAGGTTTGGGATTTGGGGTACAGGGTTATTCGTATGGTTCAGGGCTAGGTTTGGTTTTGGGATACAGGGGTATTTTTAGGGTTCAGGGGTAGGTTTGGGTTTTGGGGTACCGGGGTATTTTAAGGGTTCAGGGCTAGGTTTGGGGTACAGGGGTATTTTAGGGTTCAGGGCTAGCTTTGGGTTTTGGGGTACAGGGGTATTTTAGGATTATGGAGTAGGTTTGGGTTTTGGGGTACAAGGGTATTTTAGGGTTCAGGGCTAGGTTTGGGTTTTGGGGTATAGGGGTATTTTAGGGTTCAGCGGTAGGTTTGGGTTTTGGGGTACAGGGATATTTTTAGGATTCAGTGGTAAGTTTGGGTTTTGAGGTACAGGGGTATTTATAGGGTTCAGGGCTAGGTTTGGGTTTTGGGGTACAGGGGTATTTTTAGGGTTTAGGGATAGGTTTGGGTTTTGGGGTACAGGGTATATTTATAGGGTTAAGATGGGTTAGTGTTTAGGGTGTTGGGGTATTTTAAGGAGTATGGGTGGGTTATGATTATGGGGTGCAGGGGTATTTAAAGGGAGCAGGGTGGACAGCCGGTGCTGGAATGTACAGAACCCGGGAAGAAAAAACATGAAATATTGGGCACAACGCTCGCTTTTTTTTCTGTAATCCCGCGCCCCGCACACGCCCACGCCCCCAGCACACGCCCACAGCACACGATATGAGACATGGCATGAAGGGTGGAATGTACCACACGCCCCCAGCGTTTGTCACGCCCCCAGCACACGCCCACAGCACAATGCAGACACGCCCACAAGGGACTTCTTTGCTGGCACGGTTCTTTTACCTTTTAATTGTATATGGTGGGCATCTGCATAGCCTATGTCCTTCTGCTGCAACTGCCCTTTCCAACGCTGTATTGGGTGTTGTGATTGGTGCTGTGGTTCTGAGATTACCCGCCTCAAAGTTTTGGGCTCTCTCTTTATTATATTAGTATAGATAGATATGAATGAAACACCGTACATAAATATAAAATGTTAAATACATTAATTCTCCAATCCACGTAATGTACTGCCCTGCATACTTTTAGGCAAACCAAGTAAAGCTCCCAAGATTCCATTGAAAAAAAAGCTGTCCCAGCTAGGACATCATAAACAAATGTTTATTAGATTTGGATATAAGATCAAAAACATTTTCATCATTTAGGCCCAGTTTTGTCTGGCGTACATATAGGATACAGCTTTCAGTGTTTTGATGTGTGCTATGCCTTTATTCCAGCTTCATCTAGTCATCCGCACCAAAAGGATTTTCTTAATGGAAATTTTATTCTTGGGGGAAACTTGTCAGTTTCGATTGTCTTGCAGTTCCAACCAAGCAATGTATTTTTCAGCACCTGTCCTTTTTTGGATCCTTGTGCCTTTTAAAGGTTAGTCAGCAATTTAGCTGGTGCTGTTGGATGTCACAGCAGAACAAAATTTGCAGATGGTAGGACCATTGCCTTTGCAGGTGTTAAGGATGACTCCAGCCTTACTGCTGGTATCGTAATTGTTTTACCGAGGTCTAATGGCTACTTAATAATAACATTGGGTCTGCTCCATACCCTAGATTGTGATGCCCCTGCACCCACCAGAATGAGAACGATAGCTCAGTATTGAAATTATCCTTGCCCCAAATGCCAAATTCAGGGCTTCAAATGAAGCTATTACAAAATGTATTAAATTAGGTAGGCCCGATTTGTTATTTAAGGGAGCCTTTTCCATCTCAGTTACCTTTGAGGCCCAGCTACGGCTGTGCTCAAATAATAATCCCAAGTATCGATATTCATGCACTAGTTCCAGTTGTGTATCTTCTAGCCACCTTGCTCTGCAGCTGTGTGAGCTGCCACATGGCTTCCATTGGCTGGAAATGATAACGGACTCTTCATGGATAGTAAATTAAAACCATCTCAACTTAAAACATTCATTTTTAGAACATCATTTTGGGGGGGTGTGGCTTGAGCGCTGACGATAATGGCGGCAGGCTGATGCGGCTTCGGTCCGACTTTACTCAAAGAGAAGAATGGTGCTTTGCGGGGATGGCTGAACGGAAGGAGGCTCGCCCCCCCCCCCCCCCCAGGAGGAGTCTGGGGCTAGGCTTTTGGGCTGTTTGGGCTGGTTGGGCTGTAGTTGGGCTGGTTTTGGGATCCTTGGGCTTGTGGGTACTTAACCGGCCATGTCAAGTCACTGTCCACCATTTTAGTGAAAGTGACACGGCAGCCGGTGTTTAGGCAGGGGCGAATTTTGAGATATTCCATCTAGCCATCTTTGTAGCCTGCGTACGTCACAGGGGGCCTGTTGGATTATTACTGAATTGAAACTCTGCAAGGCATGGCGGAGCACATTGGCGAACCGGCAGTCGGGAGGGCGGGCCGCATGGACTGGTGCAGTCTGCTTGTGCAGTCGGGCTCCGTGGCGCGCCGCTGGCACTGCCGCGGCACCGGCGGGGAAGTTGCCATCACAGTGGGCCGGCCCAGGTAGGAGAGGAGGGGGGAGGGGGGCTCCACGCGGCACGGTTGGGCTCGTCCCCTGCAGAATCTCTCTGAACAAGAGTTTTACTGAGCTCTGCAGCCCGAGCGCGCGATTTAGCGTAAACGGTCCTATTGAATCAGAAAAAAGAATGCACGGGGAAACTGCAGCCAGCTCGATGACGAAAAAGTAGAGGACACATCATAAGAAAACTCATAATGTGGTGTTTTGCTTTCTGCAGATTAACTGTAGCTAAATATCACTGAACGAGAGTGTCATTGGATCATAACAACACTGTCACCTCCGATCGCTTTGGGGAGTAACGCGGGCGAAATGACACAGCCCCCTCCCCCCCCCCCTGCCTCAGACAGCCCCTAGCCACGGTCGATTGACGCTCTGTGGTGTGGAGAGGAGTCTGCAACCTCGCGGTCCCTGGCCCGCCCACTCTGCCCTGGGATTCCAGGGGTCGCACAGCATCAATCCACATTCTGCCCCATTGATAATGCGGTCCGGGCGACGGTTTCCACAAGCTGACAGCCAATTAGAGCATCCGCTTGCTTGTTGACAGCGTGGTTCGGGACGGACGATGGCGCAGGGGGTGGGCGGGGGGGTCTCGCGTTGGGGGGATCTCGGTCTGGGGGGGTTGGAGGGTACACGTGGAAATGCCAGGGAGGGAGGCAGAGGGTGGGGGGTTGGCCAGGCGTGGGGGACAGGGGGGAATCCCAGGGGTATAGATGACGCTGAGGGGTCTTAGGGGCTGGTTCAGGGAGGGAGGTAGGCGTGGGGGAGGGTGGAGGGTGGGAAAGAGTGGGGGGTCGAAAGGGTGGTTGGGGTGTGTGGCCATGCGATGGGGGGGAAGTTTTGCGGCGCGGGGGAGGTGCACGCTGAGGGGGGAGAGTAAGGGGGTGGCGAGTAATCCCGGCATGCTGGACTTCCCCCCCTCTTTTCTTGTCAGGAACGGTTGGCTGGGTGCTCGGGTGAGCAGCATGCGGCTCCGACCCACCGAGTGGAAGGGCCGGCTCAGCCTGGTACGGTCGGTCGCGCTCCAACGTGGGACCCCTCACTAGTGAAGGTTAGATGGCGAGGTTTTAGGTCCCCGCCATCCCCACCCCGAAGGGTCGCGACGGCCGCCGGGAGATGGGAATAAAGTTTTGCTAAACCTTAAGCTGAGTTGCTGTTGCGGTATTCCGTGTGCTGTATTGCCCCGCCCCGAAAGGTCTTCACGGCCGCCGGGAGATGGGGATAAAATATTTCTGGACCTTAATCTGGTGGCTGTTGTGGTATTCTGTGTGCCGCATTGTTCTCTGAGGTAAACGGAGTTGTGTGTCTAGGGTGGCGGTGGGGAGTAGTGGGTGAATACTGTTGGGGCAGTGGGGGGACGGTTGGAGAAAGAGAGCTTGGAGTCCAAGAGAAGGCGTCTATGAGTGTTTTTGACAGGGGTTAAAACCCCAGCGGTTGGACAAAGAGAGATTGGAGTCCAAGAGGCGGGGTCTATGAGTGTGTTTTAACAGGGGTTCAAACCCCAGCTGGGGGAAGCTCGCATTTGGGATCTGCGGGGGGTGAGGAGTAATGATGTTGGAAGAGTCTTACAGGTACGCCCCCGGCGGACAGCGCCGAGAGTGACTGCCCCCCCAGCAAAACTGGTTGGCGGCGGGTTCCCGTGCGGACGCCAGCCTTAACGCCAGGTAAGATGGTGGTAGAGTGGGGAGTGGCTTGGGCACGCTTGGAGGCCAGAGGTTGAGGGTGGAGGCACGGGGGGTCTTGGTGATGCTGGTGGAGAGCAGTTTTTGCCAGATGCCAGTGGGTATGGACCAGGAAAAGGGGGTGGTGGTGGCAGAGTTGGCGAGCGCCGGGACAGGGGGGGGTTTGGTGCAGAGGCGGCGGATGCGGCGACGCTGGGGGGCGGTAAAGGCGAGTCCGGGGGGGACGAAGGCGGTTGTGCGGCACCGGTCCGGTGGCTCCCGCTCATAAGGGAGCGGCCTATTATAGTCTGGGTATTAGAGGTATTTTAGTTATGCCGCTGAGTGGCTCGAGGTTGTTTGTAAGTTGGTCTGCTCTATCATTTAAGCCTCTCTGCGCCCCAAGGCAAGGAAGTATGTAGTCCAGCTTATATTGTATGCCAGGTTGCGGTTTTGGTTTTGACATTGGTCAACCTAGTGTTATGGTACACGGGGCGAGGCACTGTATTATTATTATTATTCTGAGTTTTGTATAGCGCCTGGTTACCAATAGGCATCCCAGCGCTTATCAGAACATAACACTACTAAAAGAATGCAGGGATTAAGCGGAGAACAAAAAGGTTTTTAAAAGTTTACGGAACCTGAGAAGGTTGGCTTCCGAGCGCAATGATAGGGGCAATGAGTTCCACAAGGAGGCCACATTTATTGAAAACCTTCTGCCACCAGTTCTTGCCTTTTTCACCCTGCCAACCTGAAGGAGATGTTGGTGGTCAGAGCGAAGGGAGCAAGAGGCCTTGTAGGGCTGGACCATCTCCTCCAGGATAGGTGGACCTACCCCATGCAGAACTTTGTGGGCGATGCAGAGTGACTTGAATTTCACCCTGTCCCTCACAGGGAGCCAGTGCAGTGCCCTCAGCGCTGGGCGGGCAGATGGACGCCTAGGGAGACCCGTCAAAAGCCTGGCAGCCGCGTTCTGCACTTGCTGCAGTCGGTTCAGGGTAGATTCGGGTGCGCCCAAGAATAACGCATTGCTGAAATCCAGCCGCGAGATGATCAGTCCCTGGATGAGAAGCCTACGAGTGGCCACTGGGAGCAAGGGCAGAATCTTCTGGGCTGAACGGAGCAGGCCAAAACACACGCCAGCAGTCTTTTTGGCGTGGGTTTTAAACGATAGGTCCTGTTCCAGCCATACTGTAGGCTGGGTTATCATGTGCGTGAGGCCTGAGGGTGTCCGATGTCCCTTGGTATCCCTCTAAGGATGACACTGTTGCTTTGGACCATCTTCTGCCCTTCTTACATGGGTGTGTTGGAAATGGCTGCCGGAAACTATCACAAATTTCCTCTGTGGACGTCCTATCTTCAGAGTCGAGAAGTCTGAAGCATTCCCGCTTTTCGTCTAGGGAGCACTACTCGTTGCGGGCACCCTGGGAATTATGTGATGCTTATACTGTTGTTTCATGGACACGTTCGCTGTACAGGTTCTACTCGTTGCGGGCACCCTGGGAATTATGTGATGCTTATACTGTTGTTTCATGGACACGTTCGCGGTACAGGTTCTGTTGTAGGCATCTGCAATGAAACACCATCATCTTCCAGAGGATGTATTTATCTAATGAAAACCCACCTTTCTACACCTGGGCCGAAGGATAGATAGACATCTCTGCAGTACAGGTTAGGTTCGCATTGCACCCTGCTTCTAAAGCAGTTTGTTTAAAGGTTAATGCGTCAAACAACAGGAACAATGAGCGCTATACCACACACCTGGGCCGAAGGATAGATAGACATCTCTGCAGTACAGTTTAGGTTCGCATGGCACCCTGCTTCTAAAGCAGTTTGTTTAAAGGTTAATGTGTCAAACAACAGGAACTATGAGCGCTATACCTCAAAGATACTGTCCCCCAGGTGGGTGTTTTTTACTAGGCTGTCTATCCCGTTTGGCGTTTTGTCAACCTGGTCAGGAAAATAAATTCATAGAATACATCATTCTGTAACTGCAGAATTGGCCCGGCGCTAAGAGGAATGGAGACTTGCGTTCAAGGCCCTCAGCGTTGCTCGTTTAGGGGCTGCAGCATAGGAATAAGGCTGACGAAGCGCGGCAGTTGGTGAAGGCAGCGGGACAGGGTACCCTTATGGCGACATGCGGCATTCTTTCCACGTGTGGGTTGCGGTCGGTACATGCGGTGGGTCACCAGTGGCTGGGGTTCCAGTCGATAGTTTCATCGCGGGGTCAATGCGGTGTCCATGGGGTGATTAGTGTCAGGTGCGTCGTTCAGAAGGTCAGTTCAGTATTGCAGTGGGTTTCTTCCGGGTGCACAGGCTCAGAGGGAGTGACGCATTACCTGGATGATTTCTTCCTGGAGGTTGGCCCGTTGCAACGGACAGCCAGAGGCAGTTGGAAGGTTTACGGACCTCATGGGCTACCGGGGGGTCCCCCTTGGTGCAGGAGAAGAATCATGACCCAGCACGGTGCGGTCCTTTCTCGGGATAGAGCTCGACTCAGCGGCCCTGGAAGCACGCCTACCGGGCGATGTTTGGACGGTGGTGGTGACACTGGTGGTGATCAGATGTGGCGAGAGTCGGTGGTTTGGCTTTTGCTGAGTGATAGTGTGCAGCGCAGGGGCCGGGTCACTGGCAGGCAGGGGAAGGAGTATTGCTTTTCGGATGGTGCCTCTCTGGTGGTGACTGTTACGCATGGGCACAGTAACTGGGCACTAGAGGTTATTGTGCTGGGTGTGAAGGTGGCGGGGGGCAGGTGGTTCTCGGGCAGTCAGCGGGGTTTTTCGCTGGGGCAGTTGCGGCGCATGCATGCTTCGAACAGGACTTTGGGTTCAAGGCCCGGCAGGTGCCGGGGGTGGGCAGTGAGGTTGCGGACGCTTGGTATCGTGAGTCGTGGCGGAGTTTCCGAGGGGCTAGCCATGGCGGCGGACGAGGTCGAGACGCCAGTGCGAGCTGGGGGAGACTAGGGGGGAGGGCACTGGGGGATGTGGAAGTTATAGATGGTGGGGGGCCGGTGAAAGGACGGCGGCTCAAGGTGGTGGGTCCTGCGGCACGCCCTACAGTGGAGGGGTGAGGACCCATAAGAGTCGGGTCGCATTTCTGAGGATGCGGGGGGTAGGCATGGAGTGACGACAAAAACTGTTTTGCCCGCTGCTTACATGTGTGTCTTTGCAGGTATGGTGGCGGGGCCAATTGCAGTGGTAATGAGAGTTTCAACGATGGGCCAATTTGGAGTGCATCAACCAGTTGTGCAGTGGCATTGGCGGGGAACGGGGGGTAGGCGCTGGCACCAGTTGGTGCCTGCATTGTACAATGTTGGGCAGGGGGAGTTGCCCTGCTGTGCTGGTCATCCTTTGTTAACGTGCGAAGGGGGCTGAAGGGGGCAGGCACGAGAACCTCGCTTTGGAAGTAATTGGCCAGCTGTTACGTGTCATTGGCGGGGAACGGGGGGTAGGCGATGGTAAGAGTATTGCCGGCATTGCAAATTGTTGCTTGGGTCAAGTCAAGTCAAGTCAAAGAATTTATATAGCGCACTACCTACCCAGAGGGTCTCAAGGCGCTTAGAAAGGGGAGGAGGATCACTTGTCGAATATCCATGTTTTAAGTTGCTTTCTGAATGCTAGGTGGTTCTGGGTGAGGCGAAGGTAAGCGGGGAGTGAGTTCCATGTTTTAGCAGCCAGGTATGAGAAGGATCTGCCTCCCATGGTGGTCTTGTTGATGCGAGGTACACTAGCGAGGGCTTGGTTGGAAGAACGTAGTTGGCGGGAGGGGGTGTAGAAGGACAGTCGTGAGTTGAGGCATTCTGGTCCGATGTCGTAGAGTGATTTGTGTGCGTGGGTTAGCAGTCGGAAAGTGATTCTCTTATTGACGGGTAGCCAGTGGAGGTTTTTCAGGTGACCAGAGATGTGTTCGTTGCGCGGGATGTCTAATATGATCCTGGCTGAGGCGTTTTGGATTCGTTGGAGTTTCTTCTGGAGTTTGGCGGTAGTACCTGCGTAGAGGGTGTTTCCGTAGTCCAGACGGCTCGTGACTAGAGCGTGGGTGACTGTTTTCCAGCGAAATGTTTTTCTGAGCATGCGAAGGATCTTGAAGCAGGATGAGGATACGGCGCTGACTTGTCTGTTCATTGAGAGTGAAGAATCCAGGATGACGCCTAGGTTCCGTGCATGGTCTGTCGGGATGGGTGCTTTTCCAAGGGCTTCCGGCCACCAAGAGTCGTCCCATGCAGAGGGGGATGTACCTAAGATGAGGACTTCTGTTTTGTCTGAGTTCAGTTTCAGACGGCTTTGTTTCATCCATTCGGCAACTTCTTTCATTCCTTCGTGTAGGTTAGTTTTGGCGGTGCTGGGGTCATTGGTGAGAGAAAGGATTAGTTGAGTGTCATCCGCGTAAGAGATGATGTTGAGGTTGTGTTGACGGGCGATGGCCGCGAGGGGGCTCATGTATACGTTGAAAAGGGTGGGGCTGAGTGAAGATCCTTGTGGTACGCCACAGATGACTTCAGTGGCCTAGGACTTGAATGGTGGGAGGCGGACTCTCTGGGTTCTTCCGGTGAGGAACGAGGTGATCCATTCAAGTGCTTTTCCTTGTATTCCGATGTTATTGAGGCGTTGTAACAGGGTGCTGTGGCAGACTGTGTCGAATGCTGCAGAGAGGTCGAGGAGGATGAGGGCGACTGTGTCTCCATTGTCCAGTAGAGTTCGAATGTCGTCTGTTGCTGCGATGAGGGCGGTCTCAGTGCTGTGTTTTGCTCGGAAGCCAGATTGTGAGGAGTCGAGGGATTTGTTGGTTTCGAGGAAGGCGGCGAGCTGGTTGTTGACAGCTTTCTCGATGACTTTGGCCGGGAATGGAAGGAGCGAAATGGGGCGGTAATTTTTGAGTTCGGTGGGGTCCGCTGTGGGTTTTTTCAGAAGGGCGGTGAGTTCAGCGTGTTTCCAGCTTTCCGGGAAGGTGGCGGAGTGGAAGGAGCAGTTGATGACGTCTCGGAGGTGCGGTGCTATGACGGAGTCTGCTTTGTTGAAGATGTGATGAGGACAAGGGTCTGTGGGTGACCCTGAGTGGATGGAATTCATCAGGCGGATTGTGTCCTCAGTGGAGATTGGGTTCCAGTCGTTAAGGGTGTTCACGGGGGGAGAATGTTCAGCAAATGGTTGGGTGGGTTGGTCTCCGGGTTGGTTGTCGAAGCTGTTGTGGATGTCTGCAATCTTGTTGTGGAAGAATGAGGCTAGGGAGTCGCAGAGGGCTTGAGAGGGGGTGATGTTGTTGGAGTTGGCCGAGGGGTTGGAAAATTCCTTGACAATGTTAAAGAGTTCCTTGCTGTTGTGGGCGTTGTTGTCAAGTCGATCCTTGAATGCTGTTTTCTTGGCCTTTCGGATAAGTTGGTGGTGAGTGCGGGAGGCGTTTTTGAAGGCGTCCTTGGTGCTAGTGGTTGGGTCTTTTTTCCAGGCCTTTTCAAGGGAGCGGCAGAGTTTCTTGGACTTCTTAAGATCATCGTTGAACCATGAGGCCTTCTTGCTGCCAGGTTTGCTTTGACGTTTTTTCAGTGGTGCTAAGGTGTCGGCGGTGCTGGATAACCATAGGGTGAGGTTGGCGGCGGCTTGGTTTGGGTTAGAAGAGTGGGCTGGGGTGTTTAGAAGGAGCGATGCGGAGATCTGGTCGGTGGTGATTTTGTTCCAGTTTCTTTGTAGCGTTGGTTGGAGGTGATTGGTTTGTTTTGGCTTGTTGTAGGTGAAGTGAACGCAGCTGTGGTCAGTCCAGAGGAGATCCGTAGTGTGGCTGAAGGAGACATGATTGCTGGAGGTGAAGATGGGGTCGAGAGTGTGACCTGCGATGTGGGTGGGGGAAGTGACCAGTTGCTTAAGTCCGATGTTGGCGAGGTTGTCCAAGAGGGTGGTGGTGTTGCGGTCGTTGATCTTTTCAAGGTGAAAGTTGAGGTCTCCCAGAAGGATGTAGTCTTTGGAGGGGAGCGCGTGAGGAGTGATGAAGTCCGTGATGTCTTCACTGAATTTAGCGCGGGGTCCTGGTGGTCTGTAGAGGAGGGTGCCTCTGAGTGTGGTCTTGGGGTCGATGTGTATTTGGAAGTGAAGGTGTTCGGAGTTGGCGAGGTTGGTGTCAGAGCTGGTTGAGATGCGGATTGATTTCTTATGGACGATAGCGATTCCTCCTCCTGTGTGGTCAGTGCGGTCCTTGCGTGTGATCTTATAGTCTTCAGGGATGGCAATGGTGATGTCTGGGGCGGAGGAGGCGTTCATCCATGTTTCTGTTAGGAAGGCGACGTCTGGAGAGATGGTGTCTAGTAGATTCCATAGGTCAATGGCGTGTCTGTGGACCGAGCGGGTGTTGAGAAGTATGCATTGTAGGTGGTTGGGGTCGGGACTCTGTGGTGTGGTCGTAGCGGAGATGCAGTTGGTGCCGCTGAATTTGCAGGAGTAGCAGGAGAAAGGTCCATGAGTGTGTCCAGGAGCTGCTTGGACGCAGTTGGGGGCGCGGCCGGGGTTAAGGGCTAGGAGGGCGGCGGCATCGTATGTGATGCGGGAGGGCAGCGCAGCGCGAGGGCCAGGGGGTATGGCGCTGGGAGCGGTCCAGGCGCGGACAGGCGTAGACGGGCTTACCTTTGGCGCACCTTCGGCGTGGCCGTAGCGCGTGGACGCTGCGCGTGGGGACATTGGCCATAAATGGATGTTGGAGGGGGCGGAGCGTGGGAGGGGCAGCAGCTGGGAGGCGGTAGCGGGGAGGAGGGGCGGGCCAGGAAACTGCAACCAACAAAATGGAGGGTGAAAGTGTAAGTGAGGCAGGGGCAGCAAATGGACCAGCAGGTCGGAAAACAACACAGCGTCAACACAGAGTCAGTATTGTGAGCTAATGGGCAACCAAATGCAGCGTAAGCACACAGGCACAGCGCTATTTAAAATCAGGCGCTTAAGGGCTAAGAATACAGTATAAGCACACAGGCACAGCGCAAAGCACAAAGCACAAAAGTAAACACAGCGTCTGCACAAAGTATAGTATAAGCACACAGGCACAGCGCAAAGCACAAAGCACAAAAGTAAACACAGCGTCTGCACAAAGTACAGCGCTAGTCACCCAAATTCGAGCTGCGGCGCCCACAGTGCGTGAGACCAGCGAGGGAGGGAGGGAGGGAGGGAGCGACCGTTCGGGAGCAGGTCCAGGCGGTGAGTCCAGGGGAGTTTGCCCTGCTGTGTGGTAACCTGTGTTAAAAGAGTGGAGGGGGTTGTAGAGGACAGGCACAAGGACATCAATAGGTAGCTAATAGACCGGTTGTGGTTGTCATTGGGGTGGAATGGGGGGTAGGCGTGGGCACGAGTGATTTCATTTTTGAGCGAGGTTGTGCGGGGGGGAGTTGCCCGGCTGTGCGGGTCATGCATTGAGGGAGCGGATTTGGTGCAGTGTCAGGGGATAGATTGGGTGAAGTGGCTGGAATGGTACAGACTGGAGATGCGGTAACAGGGGGAGGGGTGCCAGGTCCTTGGCAGAGTTTGTCCCTAGGCATGGTGGGAGGGGGGCAGGGGGGGCGGCGCCCTTTGACAGGACAGGAAGGACGAGTGGGGGGAAGTTGGGGGGTTTAGAAGACGGACTTTTGGGTAGGCTGGAGCGCCCGGAGTTGGGTATGGCGCAGTGTCTTTCTTTAAGGAGGACGGCGTCCAGTGGTCCCGGTGTGGGATGGAGTTATATATAGTGCAGCTGGCGAGGGCAGCGGATGGGGCGATGGGGACGTAGGTATCCGGGGGTGCAGGTACTAAGGGGGGGTCGAAAGCCATAGTGGGCTTCCGAGTAGCGCTTTTTCCTAGTCTAGGGGGGAGGGGTCAGGATATGAGGACTGAGGTGTTCCTGGACAGAGGGGGGGGGGAATGTACAGATGACAAGGATATAACAGTTAGCCAGGCATGGTGCAGTTTGCATTTATGTGTATGTTGTTCTTCGGGGGGAACCATTTTAGGGGTGGGGGTGGGGGGTTGTTAGGTAAAGCATATTTAGTTAGGCCTAGTTGTGTACAGCACAGGCCAAGGGTTTTTGGCATTGTTAGGGTGCACCTGCTTCCAATAAAGCGGCCTTGGTCACACCTTAATTTGTGTCTCCGGTTGGTCTGTACCCCACCACCTCTCCTGATGGGCCCCAATGAGGCTTTGGGGGGTGGCTGAACGGAGGGAGGCTCGCCCCCACGGGGAGTTTTGGGGCCCTGGGAGAGGGGAGGGGGGGTTGACAGGAGGAGTCTGGGGCTAGGCTTTTGGGCTGTTTGGCCTGTTTGAGCTGGTTGGGCTGTAGTTGGGCTGGTTTTGGGCTCCTTGGGCTTCTGGGTACTTAACCGGCCATGTCAGGTCACTGTCCACCATTTTAGGGGCAGTGACACGGCAGTCGGCGTTTAGGCAGGGGCGAATTTTGCCCCCCCACCCTCCCTATATCGCAGGAATTTGGGGGGTGGTCTTGGGTTGAGAGTGCTCTGGTTCGAGGCGGGTGATAGCGGGGGTCAGGTTCCGTGCGGAAGGGTACCTGTTGGGTGTCTTTCTTGGGAGCAGGTGTGTCCAAAGGTAGGTGGTAGGTTTGGGTTTCGTGTCACTGGAATAGGTGCTGGTGGGATGGTTGTTTTGATGGCGCTTTTTCCTAGTCTAGGGGGGAGGGGTCAGGATATGAGGACTGAGGTGTTCCTGGACTGAGGGGGGGAGAGTGTACAGATGACAAGGATATAACAGTTAGCAGTTTGCATTTATGTCTATGTTGTTCTTCGGGGGGAACCATTTTAGGGGTGGGGTGGGGGGTTGTTAGGTAATGCATATTTAGTTAGGCCTAGTTTTGTACGGCACAGGCCAAGGGTTTTTGGCATTGTTAGGGTGCAGCTGCTTCCAATAAAGTGGCCTTTGTCACACCTTTATCTGTGTCTCGGTTGGTCTGTACCCCCCACCTCTCCTGATGGGCCCCAAAGAACTGGTACGGAGCTTCGCTGAAGGCTTGGACTCCCGCTGTGAATGTCGGAATCCACGCAGAGACTACCGCTAATATTGCCATGTCGGGGTAAGCTCGCCCGCGACCGCTATCTTGCGCATTAGATAATGCTCGCCTCGCCACTGTGGAGAATTGTCACAATCCTCTACAAATGCTATTTAAACGCTTCTCTGCAATGCTACTTATATGCTTCTGCTTTTCTAGAAAGGGCACCTTTAGCTTGTCATAGCTCTAAAACGTGCATATACTTACCCTACTTTCCGCCCATTTTCATCTCATTCAGAGAATGGATTTACAGAACTCTTCTGCATCCCGTCTTTTATAGCAGTGTTCTCTTCATCCTGTGTTCTTAGGGAATGAATATTTGATACCCAGAACAATTCCATCAGTTTCGCCTCGATTTTTTTCTTTGTCAGCTTTCAGATTTCAGCTTCTACTTGTTCAGTGTATTTTTCTGACTATTGCGACACTGCCATCTTGTGGTTCTTTCAAGTATTTACTTATTGCTGCAATTTAATTTAATTTTTTTAATTATTTTTGTAAGGAAGGCTTTGTTTTAAACCTGGTTCTGCCTGAGTATTGTAGAGAATTTTTCACCGATTTACCACATTGACTTTCTCTTTGCTCCACCTTCCTATGAAGCACCTACAGTTAGCATCATTTTTAGGTCTGAGTAGCAGTGGGCGGAGCCCGAGATTTAATGTTTCTTAGAGGGGGCTTGGAACCCTCTCCTCTTCTCCATTGGCTGGCCTAGTAAATGCTGGCCAGCCATTGGATGAGAGGGGCGTCCCTCCCTTTAAGCCCCGTCTTTTTCGGATTCGGGGGGCGTGTTTTTTAGGTTCTTTCTATCTGTGAAGTCATCCGTCACTCACCAAAAAACACGCCCTTGAATCCGAAAATTTCAGAGCTTTGCCGCAGCCATTTCTGCCCGACCGCGTCCCACCCTTGTTCTTCATTGCTTCATCCGGACACACAGCATCCCGAGCAGCGGCGCGTGAGCACGTCTTCCTAGCAAGCACACTTCGCTGTTCCTCCAAGAATGTGTCTCAGTGTAACACTGCTTTTATATACTTTCCTTATCTGCTCGTGTTTGAGTGTAGTCCCCGGGTCATGAGATGCCTGTCCGTAGCGCAGTGCCGGTGGGCCTTATGCAGCGACAACACACGTTTTTAAGTTGATATGGTACATGCCTACAATACTAGTGCCTTGATGGGATCTGTTATGTAGCGGAACCATGAGGCACTACAACCTCAGTAAGTTACGTGAGTTTGATTTCATCTCAGACGTGGATAATATCAGTCCCTCCATACAGTGAGTGCCTAGTAGTGACTGCGTGTGTAAACCAAGCGGGAGACACTATAATGTCTGTATGTTACATATGTAAGATGCACCTTCAAATATTTATATCTATAGTTTTATGGACTGGTATTTGCAATGCAGTGCATCCACATGTGTTCTCTGTGTACACAGCCGTGTTTTTGTAATGTGCGCCTAACCTGTGACTGTTATATGTGACTAGCATTCACGTGTGATGTGTGGCCTTTGACATCATTGACGGTAAAGCGTCTAGTAGAATGGTGCTCGCTGATTGTTCGTATTTAGGTTGTCTCTTTTTTGTATCGGCTCTTATGCTAGCCCATTGACTCTAGTTGGACGTCCTGGTGTTGCTCCCCATCTCCCCATCTCCCTGCCTTCCACCCTCCATAACGTGCCTCTCCCTCCTCATCCCTCACTCTTACCATCTTCACTGCCCTCTCCCCCTCTACTCTCTGTGTCCTCCCCCGCCGCAGGCGCCCCTCGTTTTCCTCTCTTACTGCCTGTTTACTGCCTCTTGCTTTCAAGGTCTTCCCCTGCCCTGCTCTCTGCATCTCCCTGACTCTTTTCTCTGCCTCTCCAATCTGTCCCCAGTGCACCCTCTGCCTCTTTCTCTCTTTCCACTCCACCTTACGTCCTTCTCTTTCTTACAATCCAGTGTTGTCTGAGTTTCTTCCAGTCTCCGCTTTGAATTTAATGACCCATAAATGCCTACTTTCTCTGCCTTTCCCGTTCTCTCCACTCCTCGCTGTCTTTTCTTCCTCTGCCCCCTCGTCTCTGTTTCTTCCTCCCCGGGCCTCTTCACTGTTTCTCTCCCTCTCCGTGCCTCTCGGTGCCTCTCCCTCTCCGAGGCAGCTCCGCCCGAGACACAGAGATCATACCGGCGAGCAGTCACACTGAGGAAAAGAACCCGGGGGAGTGTGCAGGTACGGGCGTGAGTGCAGCAGCGTGTGAATTTTTGACGAAGTAATCAGAGCAGAGAAATAGCCTTCTCTGGGGGGGGTGGGGGCAAGAAGTAAATCATGTAGGCTGGGCTTTAAGTGGGATAAAAAAACTGGGGGTCTCTCAAAAGGGTGTGGCCAATATAATTAAGGGCGTGGCTTAAAAACATGTAAACTAAAAGTCTGTGCTTAATAGTATAGTGCGCCGCCTGGCCTATGTTTTGCTGATTCTGTCATTACATACAGATATATGATAAAAGTAACATATCTACAAAAAGTCAAGACTTTTGACTTTGTCAATAGTCGTTAGTTACATAAGATAAATAAGCAGCAACTATGGGTTGCAAATAATATTGGAAAAGCTTTGACTTAAAGCCCTGGTGACACCAAGACAATGACCAAGACAATGTTGCTGCTCCATAGTTTCAAAAAGAGAAGGGAAATCTAAAGAGAAAATGACTCTCTTTGAAGGATTTCCCTTCCACTACAACGCTCATGCCGTAACTTCTCCACTAGTAAGAAGTGAGCAGTGTGAGCACACACACATCAATGCTCAGCTATTGCCATTGTAAATGACAATGCCATTTATTTATATGTTTTCAAAACCAACACATAAATAAAAAAATTGTAATTTACAATGCCAATAGCTCTAACTTTTGCCGAGGCGAGACCGTTGCATTGTAAATGTGTGTGGGGCTCTGTGTGTGTGGGGGGGGGCTCTCTGTGTGTGTTTGTGGGGGGCTCTCTGTGTGTGTGCAGGGCTCTCTCTGTGTGTGAGGGGCTCTCTGTGTGTGTGTGGATTCCCCTTCCCCTACAACGCTCATGTCGTAACTTCTCCACTAGTGAGAAGTGAGCAGTGTGAGCAAACACTCATCAATGCTCAGCTATTTCCATTGTAAATGACAATGCCATTTATTTATATGTTTTCAAAACCAACACATAAGTAAAAAAAATGTCATTTACAATGCCAATAGGTCTAACTTTTGCAAAGGCGAGACCGTTGCATTGTAAATGTGTGGGGGGCTCTCTGTGTGTGTGGGAGGGGCTCTCTGTGTGTGTTTGTGGGGGCTCTGTGTGTGTGTGTGGGGCTCTCTCTGTGTGTGAGGGGTACTCTGTGTGTGTGTGGGGGGGCTCTGTGTGTGTGTGTGGGGGGGCTTTGTGTGTGTGTGGGGGGCTCTCTGAGTGTGTGTGCAGCTTTCTGTGTGTGTGGCTATGTGTGTGTGGGTGTGTGTGTGTGGCTGACTGTGTGTGTGTGGCTCTCTGTGTGTGCATGGCTTTCTGTGTGTGTGGCTCTGTGTCTGCAAATACTCTCTACTACTCTCTAATGCTCACCTATTGCCATTGTAAATGACAATACTATTTATTTATATATTTTTTTTAAATGTCATGAGCAATGCCAATAGCTCTACCTTTAATAATGCCGAGACCATTGCATAGTAAATGCTTGTTTCACTTGGATTCAGTTTTCTTTATTGTCTCTATGGAGCCTTCCCCTCCACTTGGCCAATGATCCATCCCAGATGGATGACCTCATGTAGGATATAAAACTACTTAAGCCCTTTGGTATTGATTCCAATGCAACTCTTCAGAAGCTAAATGAGAAATGGTCTAGTTTGGAATCAAGAGTGTCTGTTGTGGAACAACGGATCAGTGATATCCAGGATCTGACTCCTCAAGTTGGGGCTATGTCCAAAGAGTTTGCTCTCCTCAAGACTCAAACAGAAGACTTAAAAAAACGCAATAGACGCAATAATCTCTGTATTTACGTTATTCCTGAAGTAGAGGAAGGGTCCGATATGCTCGCTTTCTTAAAACACACATTCCTAAGATTGTCGGTCTCAAAGTGGGTGCATCTCTTAATTTACAGCATGCTCATCGCATCAGCCCTAAAACATCTGGTTCCTCGTCATCATGGTCAGGACAACGTCCCAGGGGGATAATAGTTCTTTTCTTGGAATATACTGAACTTTTAATGGTCCTCTCATCAGCAAAGTCTAGGAAGCAAATGTTGTGATCTGGCCAAAAAATTTTCTTCTCTCAGGATGTGGCCCGCGCTACTGTGACTCAAAGGAAAGAATTTCTCTCTCTTCGCCCGGCTCTTCGACCCATGAATGTCAGATACGGTCTAGTACATCCCTGCTTCTTTACAGATACCTACAAAGAAAGGTCGTATTCTTTTGATCATTCTGAGGACTTAAGACAATTTATTTCTCAACACAAAGGAGACGAGATGGGCTTTAGAGGGCCTTGAGTTGTATTCTTTATTTTGTCTGTGTTTTGTTATTTGACTTTTTTGCACTTATTCCAATGTTCTGACAATTTTCAACTTTTATGATGTTGTTGCTTTATGTTTTGCAGATGTTGTTATTTGTTTAGTAACTAGGACCTGTTACTTTTTTAGTGATTATTTCACTTTGTATTCTTACGTGTCTTCTTTTTCTTTTTTTTTTAGCATTTTAAATATTGTACCGATCCATTCCCCGGATGTTCCTATATCCCCTGCCTCTTTGTTCTGACCTTAGGGTTTCACGATTACCTCATATATTTGGTAAGTGATGTCTAGTGAATTGGCTTCTTGGTTGTGTTGTCTTCTATGTTATTTTTATTTCATGGATGGTCCCCCGGATTGGTTCTTATATATTTTCTTCCCTTCCTTCTATCTCTTTTTATCCATTATCTTACTTGATTGGCTTCCACCGGTCTCAATTATCTGTGTTGTTTCGGTTCCGCCGGCTTACCCTCTCTCTGCAGTTCCCCGCCTCCTTCTGACTTTCTTCTTCCTTTGGATGCTTATTCCGTCTCTCTTGAATAAAGTCTCCCAGCTTTCTGTCAACTTCTCGTTTTTTTACCACTAATCTTTCTTCCTTCTTTTGCTTTTTCTTTTGCTTCTTTTTCAATTGTTTATGTTTTCCTCTTTCACCTTCTCTTGTTGTGTTTCTCCTCTAGATTCGTGTCTCCTTTTATTACTTTCTTACACATTTCTTCCCTTTTCTCTTTCATTTTTCCCCTGGCTCTTCTCTTTTATCACCTCCTTCTCCTAATTCCTATTGCGTCATCAAGTTGTAATTATTTATGTCTCCATGTCTAATTATTTATTATCAATTGCTTTCATGGTTTTGTTATTGGTTTCCTCTATATCGAATATATAATTTGGCTGAATTGTCGATTATTATTAATACTGTTACAAATTTGATTGAATGGTAATGGCTGATAACGTTCAAATTATCTCATGGAATTTTAAAGGTCTGCGCAATGCGGTTAAAAAGCAACGCATACTTTCCCATTTATCTAGACTCCAATGCAAAATTGCTATGCTACAGGAAATCCACTTGATCATGTTTATTGTTCTCCAACTAAAGACAGGAAAAATGGTGTTGTAATACTTTTTCACTAATCTTGATCCCTTGTGATAGAAAAAGAAGAAAAAGACGAGGAAGGTCCCTGGCTCCTCCTTCATACTACTATTAATATTTCCCAGGTCTCTCTACTTAACATTTATGGCCCCACAGGCATTGACTCACAATTCTGGCAATCCATGTCCCACACTTTACATACCTGTACGAGTCCTAACCTCATAGTGGGTGGCGATTGTAATCTAGTCACGGACCCCTTCACAGATAGGAAATCCTCCTCCAAGTACATCCCAAATAAAATGCAAAAAACTTTCATTAGGACCATTTATGCAAGGGGTCTGGTAGATGCATGGAGATTATTCAACCCTGATAATTTAGAATATACATTCTACTCTACCACTCATAATTCTACATCTAGAATTGATTATGTATTTTTGAGCCCATACCTTATTTCACACCTCACACATGCAGAGATTGGCCCCATTCTTATCTCAGATCATGCTCCCGCCTTAATTAGCTTAGATCTTCCCTCGTCTCCCAAATCTCGTCGTTGGTGGTTTAATAACTATCTTCTTAAACACCCCTTCTTTCTTAGCAATTTTAAAGATTTTGTCTCTGAATTCTTTCATCTCAATTCCACCCCTGATATTCCTTTTCATATTGTCTGGGATTCCTTTAAGGCTACAGCTAGAGGATTTATTATAGAGTATGTTGCTACAAAAAGCAAATTGTTTCTTAAATAATCAATCTCCTTTCTTTCTTCTATTAAAAAATTAGAATATGCATATTATTCATCTAAGAATACTGAGTCCCTTAAATCTTTGTTTCAAGCCTAATTAGATTTTAATAGGAAATCCACAGAAAAGGCTTCGGGAATACTGCTCAAAATAAATTCTCAATTCTTTGGATGTCGTAACCGAGCTGGTAAGCTGTCGGCGAACTATTTGAAAGTAAAATCTCAACGATCTAGAGTTGTTAGGATTATTGACGAACACGATACCTCTCATTTCAAAGATGAAGAGATATTAACTTGTTTCACAGATTTTTATAAGACCCTTTATACTCGTGAATCTTCCCCTTCAGACACCAATTTGGACTCTTTCTTTGATTCATTACCTCCTGCTCTTCCCCTCCTCCTCTTGGTTGTTCTTTGTTAGAAGGAGATTAAATCTGCCTTGCCCATGTTACCTAAAGATAAGGCTCCAGGCCCTGATGGTTTTACTGCTGAGTTTTATTCCTGTTTCTCGTCAGTTCTCTTGCCTCATATTTTATCTCTTTTTCAATACTTTGCTCTAAATGGAGAGGCTAGAGGCTCTTTCTTGAAGCTAAGATCTGCCTCATTCCCAAAAAATATAAAGATCCCTCCGGATGTGCTAACTACCATCCCATATCTCTGATTAATCTTGACTGTAAGCTATTTGCCAAGATATTAGCCCTCCGTATCAATCAAGTTCTTCCGGACTTAGTTGGTTATGAACAGACCGGGTTTGTTGAAGGACGGATTATCACTGATAACTCCAGGACTTTCCTTAATATAATTCATCTTGCCTCTAAGAGTACTTCTCCTATAGCCGCAATAACCCTAGATGCGGAAAAAGCCTTTGACCGTGTCAACTGGCTTTTCATGATGCGTGCTCTTAAATGGCATGGTTTTGGCTCTTCTATTCTTACCTTTATTAGATTGCTATATTCTTCTCCTACTACCTCGGTTTTCGTCAATGGCTCTCAATCTTCTTATTTCCCTTTACAAAGAGGCACTTGTCAGGGACGTCCTCTTTCTCCATTACTTTTTATTCTTTTTCTAGAGCCCTTTCTTCATTCTTTACGACATTCTCCCTCATTTCGTGGTTTTATACATATATCTGTAGAAATAAAATGTACTGCATATGTAGATGATATTATGTTATATGTATCTGGTCATCTACTTCTTTGCCTGCATTTACTGATATTCTCTCATCTCATGCTGTCTTGTAAGGATATAAATTGATTTTTTCTAAATCTGAAGTACTCCCTTTAAACAGATATTGTCTAAAAACTATGTTTCAGAGCATTCATTTTAAATGGAATACTAATAGCATTACTTGTCTAGGAATTAAATATTCTTCTACCCTTACAAGAACAATTCAAGTTAATTTGGAAGAGGTCTTATGAAAAGTTAAAAGTATGGCTGACAGATGATCTCGTCTCTTCTTGTCATGGTGGGGCAGATTAGATTAACCCTGGGCGTAGTAGGCGTAGTGCGGCTACGCGAAGCTACGCGATGCTACGCGAAGTGGGACAGAAACTACGTCCACCCACGCACTTTGCGTAGCCCCACTATGCGCCACCCGCCTCCCTCCCGCCCTTGCTAAATACTACCCGCCTCCCTCCTGCCCTCCCTAAATACTTAAATAATGTTTTAAAAAAGAATAAACACCACTTACCTTGTCGAGTGCGTCTCCGGGGCTCTCTCTGGTAACCGCGCCGCCATCTTGGATACTAATGCGCATGCGCGGCCGCCCATTTCTCTTTTTAAAAACATTATTTAAGTATTTAGGGAGGGTGGGAGGGAGGCGGGTGGCGGGCAACTTCGCTACGCCCACGGAGTGGGCGTAGTGTTGCCTGCTACGCCATTTGTGAAGTAGGCTTGGAATTCCATCTGGGCACACATACATCACACCTCATGCAAGTCCAGTACCACTCAGACCCTTAATTTTTTCAATCATAGATTATTTGTAACTCCTTTATCAATATCCAAATATGGCCCTAATTTATCTCCAAATTGTTGGGTATACTCTTCTACTCCCAGCTCCTTCATGCACTCCATTTTCCTATGCCCCAATATTGCTCAATTTTGGACTAAGATATGTGAATCAATTTCCTCTATTTTTAACACAGATTTTCCGTTTGATATATTTTCAATTGTTTTGGGAAGCAACTCAGTAGTTTGGTTTGGATCACGTAAGCTGGGCATATTTGTGGACCTTTTAATAGCAATTGCTTTTCAGGTAATTACTTCCAATTGGAAAGACGCCTCAAAAGTTTATTTTTCTGCCTGGTGGAACCTTTTATGTTATCATCACAGACTGGCCCGCTCCTTTGCCAAAATATCTCAGCAACTTATTCGTAAAGAAGCCTTCTGGTCTCCACTTACTGGTCACTTATCGGCATTGCGTAACCAAGACACTTCCTTTGTCTTTCAACCACCAGGAGTATCTTACTCCCTTATTCTTTTAATTTATTGTTTCAATTTATTATTTGTACAGCCATCACTTTATCTTGGAAACCAATGTTTATTTGACGATTTATTTTTTATATAAGTTATAAGATTGTTATTATTGCACCTCCGATTTCTTATCTCTCGTTCTCTTTTTCTTATTTTTTCCTCTATTTTCCTTTCTTTTTTCTCTGTTATCTTTCCTGATCTTTCTCCTTCCCTTTTTAGTTCCCTTATACTCTCTTTTATTTAATTTTATTGTTTTCTTTCCTTAAAATTAAAAAATGTAAAATGCTATTTGAATTTTAGGTTCATACTTATGTTACTATGTTCCTCCTTTTGTCATATTTTTTATTCACCTTAGCTCTACTGTATTAGTTATTGGTCAAATTATATATTCAGTGGCTCATTTACATGCTTCTTGTTGTAATTGCATCAATGTATATTGTACCTATATCTTTAAATCTTTTAATAAAGCTCTTAAACTCAAAAGAACATCATTTTGGTTAAAATATGCACTACCAAGCAACTTGTCAAATCCTAGCGATATTTACACAAGCAATGCAAATTGCTTGTCCATAGTTCAGTGTCGCCATGATAAATTGTGTGAACTTTACAGATGCACTTAGTATAGGGCTTTCTGCTTTTCCTTTTCCTTCTAGTTGAGTATACTTATTGGTGGATGTCAGAAATACCATGCCCCATTCCTCTGTTTTTCAACAGTTAAACTCTTCACACTTTTGTTGAAATGTACCCTCTGTTGGTCTAGTTATACAGTTACAGTCTACTCAAAGTTTGAGAATAGCACATATATGCATGTTATTTAGGTCACAGGTTTCACCATGTACTTTCAGATTAAAGGCACTTAGGGGTTCTCTCCTCAGCATGCACGTATTCAATACTTCACTGAATGCTAACTTGTCATAAGATTATTTTAAAACGTATCTTTAGCTAGTGTTTTTTCTCTACTGATCATTCACAAACATAATTCTTTTCTGTATGCTATGTCTCTCTAGGACTACATTATGATGTAGAATACCTTTTGGAGATGAACACCACATGAATCCTCTACTTGAATCACTTACCATCTATATACATATACAAAAAACATTTATTAATATTGTTTTGCAGCCTTGAGGAAGTCTTCTGATGAAACACGTCTCAGCTGCCTATCTGTAATGAAGAATGTACTTCTACTGAACCACCATATGTCTGTGCAGAGAATAGGAATGAGGCCGTGGTGAGCCACAGACTACGTGTAGCACTGCGCTGGGCTAAGAAAAGCCCCTATAAGTATGCACACCCTTCAATATAATGAAACAAACGATTAGTAAATTGTGTTCATGAATTCATTCATTTATAAAAACAGAGATAACTACAACAAAGGTATAAGATCAACAGTCATCTATGAACTGTTCAAGCTCTTTTCCGTAATGAATAGAAAATGCGTACATACAACATACACAAAAATCTCTTGCAGTTAAACAAAGAAGGTCAAAAACAAAAATTCCCAATGCATTTTGGGTTCATCATGAACCCTTCGTCAGCGGATGTACTATGAAAGAAATAATAAATTATAACAATTTCTTGAAGTTCTTCGTCCATATCTACAACACAATGTATAAAGAACGCAAATGAAAAACACGTAAACATGCTTTGCCCAGCGCATGGTCATGCTAATAGGATTTGCACTCAAGAGGTAAGAAAATGGAAAAAGCTCTGGTATGAAGAAGACATACCAGGTGAACTCATGAAGCCCTGAGTGAATAGGGCAAAGTCTGTGAAAACAACTGTGCTACGGGCAACAATAAAACCAAGTGACCAGTGCAGTATCCAACTGCTGTGTTAAGCACTGCTATCTGGAGTATGAATATTAAGAGAAAACAAACCGTGCAAGCCACTTACCCCTGTGAATGTCAAGGAAATCTAAACCATGACTGCAGCAGCTAGCTGTAAAGACAAGGATACAAGGAGATGAACAACCCTAGACCACTCCACTAGTTAACAACAGTGTCACTCACAAAATGTGCTGTGAACTGCTTACCTGTAAAGACTAGGGGTGGGACTATCGCGGAGAGGCATGGAGATTGAACCAATCTCCGTGCCTCTCCGCGATATTTCCGTTACGCGAGCCCACCCGCCGCCCGCTTCCCGCCTGCCTCCCGCCCGCCTTAATAAATGATATTTAAAGGATAAAATGCAACTTAAATAAAACTTATCTTATTGTGCCGCAAACTTCCCCATCGAGGTTTCATCTTGGAAACTGCGCATGGAGCCTGTGCATGCGCATTCCTCGCCAGGATTGTGCATGCTCAGGCTCCCGCTCAGGCACAGTGCCACACGTAGTCTGTGGTTCACCACGGCCTCATTCTTAGCATTATCTTACCACATAGGGATGCAGGGCCCAATCCCTTAAATGTGTATGCATGCAGAAACATTATTACAACCCTATTAAAATTGAAATAACCAGTTCGCAGTAATTTTGATCACTCACAGTATGTAGATTCACTCTCCACATTTCATTGTGCAGAGAATAAAGCATCTTTAGCTACACACTACAAATCTGAAAAAAGAAGATTATTATATCTAATTTATACTTCAACAATGCACTGCATGTGTGTGCTCAGGTTTTCTTATTGAATATTGCGAACCATGATTCCTGTGTTCCGGCTACGACACCCCAGGTAGCAGGGTCCAGTACCAAAAAAGCACCACAAAAAGAAATCCTTCTTTTGCTTTCACTAATGACATTGCCGTGATATTTCTGTGTTACTATCTATGGGCCCGATTCACAGAACTAACTTAAGATAAAATCCTAAACTTATTACTTTTGGTATTCACAGAAGTTAGGATTTTGTCTTAAGTTTGTCTTAAGACAGACTTAATACAGACTTAAGACAAAATCACAACTTAAGTCTGTCTTAAGTCTGTCTTAAGTCTGTCTTAAGTTTGTCTTAAGACAAACTTAAGACAAAATCCTAACTTCTGTGAATACCAAAGGTAGTAAGTTTAGGAATTTGTCTTAAGTTAGTTCTGTGAATCGGGCCCTATGTGTGTGGTTGGATGGCATAGCCACCATTGTTTTTCATGTTTATATACTTCTGAACCAATTTACCTGTGTGCCCTCCTTCTATGGCTTTTTAGTGTTCTTCAATGCACTTGTGCGATGACTGTTGTAAGCCCTGGCCAAGCAACAGCCACAATCCCTTGCAAGATGAAGTACAAAAAAGTCACTAAATCCCTTTGTGTTTAACCCTAGGTAGCTTGGCACAAAAATCAGTGAGGCTTAACATAGAGGCAATGTGTAAAGTATTTATGCAGCACACAAACAGTAAAAAAGTGAAAACACCCCACAAGAAAAATTCCTAGCCAGTTTAGAAAAATAGAGTACATTTTAATAATGTTTTGGACACAAAAATAACAAAAATCCAATCAATAGAACCAGAGGTATTATTTTAATTAATTGCAGTGAAAATTGGTGCTTAAAAGATGAAAGCCCCAAAACTGGACTTCTAAGCATGTGAGACCGGTTCAAAGTCGAAAGTTGAGGCAGACCGCAATGGAGTGTGGTTTGGATGCAAAAAGTGGGTTGGACCCTTTTAGATATTGGGTCTCTAGTTGATAGAGGTATGCAGCTTGTCCAAGTAGGGACCAAAATCCTAGTCAGGGAAAGTCAGTAACACACTCTAAGTTAGCCTGTGATCACCCTCTGGTAGCTTGGACAAAGAAGTCAGGCTTAACTAAGAGGGAATTATGTAAAGTATTTGTGCACAATACCTACAGTAACTCAGTGAAAACACCACAAAAAGACTCCACACAAGTTTAGAAATTAGATGATTAAATCCTGAACAAAATGATACCAAAATAACAGAAATCCAATAAGTAGAATAAATGATATGAATTTTTAAAAATAATCACCAAAACACCTCTTAGAAGCAAATAGCACTTAATGAGTTGAAATGGTTGAAATGGACAGAGAAAAGGTCAAAAGTTCAGGCCGCCCACAATTGAGTGAAGGCCAGCTACAGGTCCCACGCAGGGGCCGCTGAGCAAAGTACCTTAATCTTTGTCGCAGCGCGAAATGCAGGGTGTGATGCATCAATGCTCCCCACACAGTTTAGAGCTTGTGCTGGATTTCTTCACGCAGTAGTAGTGATGCATCAGTTCTGTGGACGAAGCACCGATTCCAGAGTGTAGCGCTTCCAAATGCGATGCACCGGTTTCATCTATGCTGGAAGGTTGATGAGTCAAACTTCCCCATGCAATGGCAGCAATTCATTGGTGCAGAAGTGGAAAATTCCAGATGCGATGCAGCAGTTCCGAGTGCGATGCATCTGTCCCAGTTCCTGCAGCAACGGTGATGCGCCAATCTTGATCTCACAGCAGGCAATGCATTGGTTCCGATAGCTGCAATGGCATCGATTTTAAGGTTCTTGCAAGCAGCTCTTTAACCTCACTTCCAACAGTCCTAGACTGGTTTGAAACCACTTTGCGGAGCAAGACCTACAGCAAATAAAGTCCATGTTCTAAGTTGAGATGAAAGACAGTGTCTTTGATATCCCAGAGACTTCAGCAACAGGAAGGAAGCCAACAAGATGCAAAAAGCAGGTCCAGTCCTTCTCACTCCCAGGCAAGAAGCAGCAGGCAGAAGACCAACACAGCAAAGCAGTTCAGCAAAGTATCAGACCCCCATGGCAGCACAGCAGTCATTTTTCCTGGTAGAATGTCCTCAGTTCCAGAAGTGTTGAGAGGTGGATGGGTCAGTGGCCAAGTTCTTATACCCAGTTTGGCCTTTGAAGTAGGGAGACTTCAAAGAGATGCTTTGAAGTGCACAGGCCTCTGTCTTTCCTGCTCTGGCTCCAGACTCACAACAGGAGGGTATGCAACCCTTTGCTTGGGGACTGGATCCAGCCCTATTCAGGTGTAAAATGTCAGCTTCTCCCTCCCATCCTGCTCCAGGATAACCCACCAACATGCAGATGGCCCACTTAGTCACACCTACCTTTCCTTTGTGTGTGGCTGTCCAGAGGGAATGCGGGAACCCAGCTGTCACCCACCCCAGAGGTGTACTCAGAGACAGGCAGAAAGCACAAAAGTAAGTACATGCCAACTTTCTAAAAGTGGCATTTTTAGAACTGCAATTTAAAAACCAACTTCACCATGATTTATGTATTAAAATTGTGAGCACAGAAACACCAAATTTGGCTTTCTAATCTTTTCCCAATTGGAAACTATACTTATAAAATGTCATAAGGCAGTCCCAATGTGACAATGTAGACAAATAATGACTGCAACAACGTCAAACTAGCCCTCAACAGGTACCACCACAAACTCAGAACCACCAAGTAAAACACCCTGGACCTTCGCCTGGATGCCAGCTCAAACCAAAGCAAGGAACTATTCTGCATCATCTAGGAATTCTCCAACCACAAAGCCAACGAGAACACAGTTGCACCCTGCAGGAGCTCTGCAATACCCCGCCAACTTCTTCTACACCAAAATCACCACCATCTATGAGAACTTTGATCCCCCCAACCCTTGACAACCACAGTCTACAGACTCTTCAACAAACTGACCTCCATGAAAGCTCACTTAATGCATGGGAACCACTATCTGCGAACACAACTGCCATTGGCTCCAACCACTCAGGAGCCCCAGGATCCCTGCCCCAACCTCATGTTCAACCTAGGAAAAAGCACCTAGAGCAAGGAGCTTACCACAATCATCATCACATCCATCACATCTGCCTCCTTCCCTGAAGGATAGAAACACATAGAAATCAAACTGCTCCATAAAACAACAACGCTGACCCCAAAGACATCAAAGCTATTGCCCCATCTCCCTGCTACCTTGCCCTGCCAAAGTCCCAGAGAAAGCAAAAGACCTCCAACTCACTGACCACTTGGAGAAGAACTAACTACGGAACCCCTCCCATTTGGGATTCTGTTTGAATTACAGCACCAATACCACAACCTTATCACTGCCACAGATGACACCAGGACTCTCCTAGACAGGTGAGGGACTGCCACCCTGATCCTCCTTGATCTCTCTACAGTGCTTGACACTGTGTCCCTCCACACCCTCTAGCATGGTATTCATTAAATGGGGATGCCTCTGGAATGGATGTATGACATCACAACGCATGCTTTTACATAGCATGCTTTTACATTGCAAGTTTTACAACGCATGCTTTTACAATGCATAGTATTGAGGGGTGCTGGATAGTGAATAGTTGAATTTACTATTCCAACTCCAGTCCCCGTGGATAGTAGGGAAGGTGTTGGATAGTAAATTAAATCTATTCCCTATCCTAGAGCGCCCCCCAGCGCAATGCGTTGTAATGGTTTGCGTTGTAAAAGTTGCGATGTAAAAGCACTGCGTGGTAAAGGTTGCGTTGTAAAGGATGTTTCCCCCTGGAATGGGCCTCTTCCTTTTTCTCCAGACCAATCCAAAGAGTTGCCTCCCACCTTTTACCTAGGTACCAAAAAACATCATCTGCAGCATCCCACAAGGCACCTCTTTAAGCCCGACTGTTAGAGGCTGGCCCAGCATATGATGTATACTTACGTAAGTGGATACCTTGCACTGATCATGACAACCATTTGGTGGTTTTAGTGGTCATAGACAACCCCAGAAAGCTCTCTAAGTGATAGCTGTGGAGAGCAGCTTTTAGGCTTAGTCCAGAAGGAGTGTAAAGCAGTTTGTTTCACTAGTATACAATCTTATAGGTATAGATTAAATTAAAAAAAACACAGTGTATTTATATATATTTTTTTATTTATTATAAGCCACTCACTAATACATTTAGATATCTCCTAGCCAGAAATATACACAATACACAAAATACTTTGCAATACAACAGGTAAGTAGCACAGAATACACAGTGGTCATCACGGGGGACCAAACCATATACTAAAAAAGTGGTATTCGAACCATCACTCGACAATACTCAGAGGACATAACAGTGCCGGGGACCGTAGAAACCATTTAAGGTGAGTATATAGGAGCCCCACAGAGGTCGTGTGCAGTGTAGGAACACAACCGCGTTCTCCATACAAATCAGCGTGTAAGACGCTGTTGCAACTTTAAAGAAGAGCAACCCTTCCCAGTGGCCCCTGAAGAAACTCGGTGGAAGACAGAAGGTTGGAGAGCCACCCCACCTGTAGATACCTTAGGAACCAGGATACCTGCCCCAGGGGAACCAGGTGAATAGGTGTGAAGTGGCAGTCGAACCCAATGGAGGACTTCAGGAAGATGCTGCTGCTGGAGAAAGTGAAAGTGTCCGGTCGAACCAAACGGTGGATTCAAGTCGAGAAGTACCTGAAAAAAGAGGGGATAGAGTCTATGCCACTAGGAAGTGACCAGGAGGCACGGAAGGCGAATGCTCTCTGATGTTGGGTGCTGAAGAAGAGATGACAGTGACCTTGGAACTGCAGCTGTGTGGAACAGGCGATGCTGTGGATGACAAGAAGCCGTACACGAGCTGTCCCACGTCAGATGTCGAGAGGTGAGGGACCGGTGTTGAGAGGTGAGGGACCGGTGTCTGGCGGGAGCACCAACAAGCATTGGCAACTGCAAACAAGTAGAAGTAGGTGCAATGTCGGTACCAGCAAGGTCCAGGAGACTCACCACAAGCAGGCGAGTCAGGGCAGGCCAGAGCAATCAGGGAAGCCCAAAGAAATCAAAAGTGATCCTCAAGAGGTTCCACAGGCCAGAGGCACTGGAGTCGCAGAAGACCTAGAGCTGCTCACCAAAGATGCAGGTCCACCATGCAAGTGATGCAGTGAGGACAGAGATCTTGGTCACTGGAGATGCTTGATGTTGGGGCTACTTGGAGCCCAATGATCTTGGTGGAAGGAACATAACAAGTCTTTGCAAGAGCAAGTTGACACGGTGCACAGGGGTTTGGTTCCTGCGGCTCCGACGAGGGATAACGGCCTCAAACTTTTAGAGAGGACAGTGCAGGCCTCAAGGGATGTTAAGAATTGCCACTTGTGTTGTTGAGCCTTTTGGAGTCCGTAGGAGCCCATGATCAGCCGACATGTCAGCTTAGTGTCAGTGCCTGCAGATGCAGGGAAGTGACTCCTTCACTTCAAGGGAGAGTCCGTCAGGTGTCTTGGATATCCACAGGCCCTGGACAGGTTCCTGTATGACGCTTCTTGATAATCTTGGAATAACAACATACTGAGATAAAATACAAGTAGGATCTAAACACATGACTTATAGTTTGCATGTTGCTCCTAGATGCTGGTAAATAGATCACTGTGCTATATTAAAATTGCAACTTATGAACTTGAAGTAACTCCATGATGTCAGTGTCAAATGTAGTAGCCCATTTACCTAGTTACATAAAATGCAAATCTGTGATCTGCAGGTTACACGATGTGCTTTGCAGCAGAAACAATAACCAGCTATGCTACCTTATGAGATAAAACTGTGATTAGGCAAAAAGAACTCTCCCCGAATTACGTTAACCATCAGAGTATTTTACCACCATTATAATTTGCTGGGCACACAAAGATCTCTGAAGCAGATGTCTTAACCCTGTAAGATATTGTAAAATGCTGGCTCTTTGTAGCTAGAAGTAAGCTAGAAAGATTGGCTGTCACATTTTCCCTTGTTGCCGATTTCTTTGCAACATCTTTTGTTTGAAATAAATGTTGACTGTCAGATTCTGCTTTTCAAGCTCTATTCCATGTGACACCACCCCTTTTCTCTGCTACACATGATCCCTAATTTACGGGTTTCCTTTTTTTATTTCCAATATTGATTATTAATGATATAGCGGAGGTGAGGCTTTACGAAGCCATTAGATCCCAAGAAAATCATAACCATTCAACTGCCTCACCTAACACAAACATGGTGTGTCTTTACACAGTCTAACACTATTTTAAAATTGAGAAGATAACTTGTTTGTAAATGGTTTTTTTTAGTTTAAAATGCTTTATTGAAAGGATAAGAACAATGTAAAAACAGCAGAACAAAATAGTATCAGGAAATAGGAAAAAATAACAACCTGGAATGTAGAACAAAAGCAAAGAAGTACAATATCCTATTAATAAAACAAAAACTGTACTTAGTAAAAGGAGCATTTTGGAGAAAATTTTAACAGAGGAAAAAGAAGAGAAAAAAAAGGAGAAAGAAGAAAAAGGGAGAAAAGAACGAAAGAAGAGCAGAAGAAAAGAAAAACATCAGTAATAAAATTACAGTTGACAAATATATGTAACAATTAAGAGATAAAGTCAACAAAAGTCAAGTTAACGTCCTAGACAAAAAAGTAGTTAGGGGTAACCATAATAGGTCTCTCTTGATTAACAAGGAGATGGAGTTAGCATAAGCTCTGTCCATTCTATGGTGATAACATAATAAGTTCCACCAAGCTTGATAAGAAATTTTAGAGGTATCCTTCCAATTAACTGTAATACTCTGAAAAGAAATTGCTAAAAAGAGGTTAATAAAAGGGGCTACCTCTTTATGGTTGGCAGAAACTGGAGAGAGACTACCCAAGAACACATGGTGAAAATGAAAGGGAACATCTAATTGGAGGATATCATTGAGTTTACTCCAAATAGTGGTCCAAAAAGTGTTGGTCATAGGACAATGGAAAAACATGTGTAATAAGTCTGCCTTAACGTGAGGACAAGTCCAACATTTAGGGGAGTCTGTCAAATGAAAACGATGGAGGTCACAAGGGGTCAAAAAAAGTCTATTATAAAAATAATATAAGGTTTTTGTTGTACTGGCAGAACGGGCGGTAGTATGAATCCTAGACCAAAGCAATTCCCAAGTATGAATAGGAAGATCAAGCCTTACATCTTTTTCCCATTGTAATTCTAAGGGAGATTTAACTCTTGTGACCTGGGGATGAGGTAGTAGTTTATATATAGTAGCTGCCTTAAATTGAGTAGAAAAATCAATAGTGTTAGGGGGGGTGATGCAACTGATCAGGAGAGGTAGTGGGAGTGGCATGCGCAGGAGTATAATAACAAGTGAGGACATCAATGTGTGCAGCATGATGAAAAGCATAATGTGAGGAAATGTGAGAGAGATTGAAGAGCAGAGAAGGGCATGAAAGCACCATCTGCCATCAAGTGTTGAGGGGTTAAGATACCTTTATCAATCCACTCCTTCCAAAGCAAGGCGCGATTATTAATCTTAAAATGTTTATTATACCAGAGTGGAATGGTAGTGGAGCTAGAATTAAAAGAGGGATGAGCATGGAAAGAAGAAAGGGCTAATGCTTTAGAATGAGCAAAAGTGGGGAAAGAGAAACACTTTTGAGGTAAAGTAATCAATATAGCAGCGAGAAGGGAAAAGGGAGAGTACTGGGCCTGTTCTAAAGAACTCCATGCAGTAAAGGGGGAAGAGGTAGAGTCAGAAAGGAAAGTCCAGATTTGTTTCAAAGTGAAGGCTGAGTAATATCTTTTAAGATTAGGAAAATTAACTCCCCCGGAATCTTTAGGGAGTTGAAGTCTAGCGATTGACAATCTGGATTTGCGATTGTTCCACAAAAACTTAATAAGTATAGTATTGATGGTACGAAAGAAAGTGTTAGGAAGAGATATGGGAAGCATAGAGAGTTAAAATTAATAATAGAGAGAAGCATCATTTTGATTGTGGCCAATCTGCCCCACCAAGAAAGGAAAAGGGGAGTCCAACTATCAATGAGGGCTGATGTTTTCTTACAAATTTTAGCAAGATTAATCTTAACAAGATCCTTAAGATTATTACAGTAAAGAACACAAAGGCATTTGATATGGGAGGAGGACCATTCGAAGCCGGAATCAGAAAACATAGAAGGGAGACAGAATTTGTTGAGGGGTAAAATTTCAGATGTATCAACATTTAACTTGTATCCGGAGACAGCAGAATAAAAACTTAATAGAGAAAAGAACTCTGGTAAAGAGACGGATGGGTTGGAGATGAAGAGAAGGATATTATCAGCGTAAGCCGTGAATTTAATATCAACATTTTGAAATTGAAAACCGTATAATGTTTGGAACGTCTAATTGTTTCAAGGAATGGTTCAAGGGCAATAATGAAAAGTAGAGGAGAAAGGGGGCATCCCTGTCTAGTACCACGAAGGAGAGGGAAGTAACCAGACTGACATCCGTTAACCCAAACTGAAGTGGACGGAGCAGAATATAGGAGTTTGATAAAATTAATAATAGTGGGGCTAAAACCATGCCATCTCAAAGAGCCAAAAATAAAGTCCCAACTAACCCTATCAAAAGCTTTTTCAGCATCTAGGATAACAGCTGCAAGAGGAGAGTCGGATTTTGAGGCTAGGTGTATGATATTGACCAGGTTGCGTGAGTTATCAGTAATTGAGCGACCCTTAACAAAACCAGATTGGTATATGTTGACTAAATCAGGAATAACCTTATTAATAAGCAGAGCCAAAGGTTTAGCATAGATTTTACAGTCGGTATTCAATCAATCAATCAATCAGTACATTTGTAGAGTGCGCTACTCGCCCGTGAGGGTCTCAAAGCGCTAAAAGGAGGGGTGCTGTCATTGCTCGAATAGCCAGGTCTTGAGGTGCTTCCTGAAGGTGACATGGTCCTGGGTCAGTCGAAGGTGTGCGGGGAGTGAGTTCCATGTCTTGGCGTCCAGGTAGGAAAAAGACCTTCCTCCGGCTGTGGTTCTGCGGATCCGTGGGACTGTGGCGAGGGCGAGGCTGGCTGAACGGAGCTGGCGGTTGGGGGTGTAGAACGAGAGGCGGTTGTTGAGGTATTCGGGTCCTTTGTCGTGGAGTGCTTTGTGTGTGTGGGTGAGGAGCCTGAACGTGATCCTCTTGTTGACGGGGAGCCAGTGCAGGTTTCTTAGGTGGGTGGATTTGTGGCTGTGGCGGGGGATGTCGAGGATGAGTCGGGTGTAGGCGTTTTGTATGCGCTGAAGTCGTTTCTGGAGTTTGGCTGTGGTTCCTGTGTAGAGGGCGTTTCAGTAGTCCATTAATAAGGGATATTTGTCTATAGGTCTTGCACAGGGTGGGATCTTTATCCTTTTTTGGGATGAGACAAAGCATGGCCTGCGTGAAGGAGCCCTGTGACTCACCAGCAGATAAAAAGGAATCTACCAATGACAATAAATGAGGGATCAGAAGAGTTCTAAAGTGTAAGAAGAATCGGACAGTGAAACCATCCGGACCTGGAGTTTTATCTTTAGGCAAAAGGGACAGTGATTCAACAAGCTCCGCAGCAGAGATGGGTGAATCCAAGGAAGTGAGGTCAGGAGCATTGTCAGGAGACTTAGGAATTTTTTGAAAAAAGGAGTCAAGAAGTGTAAGGTACCTGAAGCATCTTTAACAGCTGCATCGTTGGACTTTTGCTTTTTAATCTTCAGGTAATTCGCTAGAGATCGACCAGCTTTGTTGCAAACACCATACATTAGGAAGAGTCTGTGACTGGACCAGACGAGTTGTTTATGCTGTTTCACTGCATTGAGAATAGCCATGAGGTCTGAATATAGGAGAAAGTAAACAATGATGATGCGTGGTTTGGAAGGAGTAGAGGCATTCCGAGGCCCAAGCCTATGCGCCCTCTGGATGTTGAAGTCCATAGTTTTAGGAAGACCAACAAGCGGAAGGATTTGTGATTTCAAACATGTTATTAGGTCATTACTTTCATAATTTTCTGGAATACCATAAAAGCGTAAATTGTTGTGCCTATTTCGATTTTCCAAATCCTCCAAAGTCTTTTTCAATTGACAGACCTCTTTTTTAAAGGTTTCGACTGTAGTAATCACATCTTGGACATCGCTGACCCTCTGCTCTACATCAGATAATCTGGAATCAAGGCCAGGCCATTTGTCCTCAATGTGCTGTATAGCCGCTGCAGTGTCAGACGTAAAGGGCTTGAGAAGGCGCAATTCTTCCATAATGTCTTCCAATGTGAGTGGAAGAGGCGACTTGGAGGGAGATGGCCGGTTGTGTTTAAGGCATTTACTAGTGCTGGCCTTAGTGTCCTTGCGACCCCCAGTTGAGGGACCCTGGGATTTCTGTGCAGGTTCCATGGTGACAGAAAATGTAGAACAACAAGCAAAACAGTGCTATAATAGAGTCTGAATAAAAGGCAACAATGAAGATCCAGGAGAAAATGTGAAGAGTCCAAGAGATTATGATGGAAAATAAGGTTATCCTGAGGAGTAAGCGTACAGGAGTACGCACCATGAAGGCAAAAGCAAAAAAAGTGACTGCACCATGATAAAATGCATATGATCCTTCAAGTACAGCAGTAAAAGTAAAAAAAAATTGTGGGCTAGGGACAGAAAGAAATGAAGAAAAACAATGTTGTCCCACAAAAAGTCGCCAAATCAAAGGAGAGAGAGAGGACTAGGTAAGCTAGTCCTGATCCCAAGGATTATATGTAGATATCAATAAGGACTAGCTAAGTAGTGAGAGGAAAACTCAATTAGGTACGTGTGCTAGTAAACCATTTGGTTTGTTCATGAAGCCCTCACCCACCAACTTAGTTGGTGGCATGCTTCATCATCGGGCCCACCACAGTGACACCGAATGTGTCCCGGGTGTGCTTCAACGCCAGAAATACTGCGGAGCTGGTATGATTGCTGAGTGTGTGGTGTAATGAGTGAGTAAGTGAAGGTTTAAAAGCTATACAGTGGGTCCCAGTACCCAAGGGTAAATAGATAAACTTTAATCACTGGGCCCCTGTTAGCAACTAAAAGGCAGTCGGACGTCCTGGAGTGCGGATTATGACCTCCTGCGTCCTGTGTGGTCTACATGTTTCAGCCAGGCCTTTTGAAACTGGCTTTCCTCAGGACCATTGAGTATGTGAAAAAAGTGCAAGTAAATAATAAAATACGAAATTATAGTGATTGTGTTGTTTTTTTATAATAAATGTGTCGCACTCCTTAAGGTGCGTTATATGTTAGAGGGGGATTCCCTCTTGCTTTACTACTCATAAAACATATAGGACATACAAAGACATACAGGGTAGTGTAATATTAGCATAGTATGCTGATTGCACAACTTTTGCCGGCTGGTAAAGTGTGTGCTCGACCTATATAAGGCTAAAGTGTGGTCATGTCAATGACATAACTGGTGTGGGTTTTTATCATTTGAAACGATTGTTGTGGTGGTGGGCTAAACAGTGGATATTAGCAGGGTGAGGTACAGGTAAGTAAAGTACATTATCCTCACACAGGCTAGTGGTCTGTAAAAGCCTCCTTGGGTCACTTAGCAGAGAAAAAGACCCTGAAAAAAGTTTAGGAAAACGTGCGGTTAAATCCGACCTGTAGGGAAAAAGATTTCAGCAGCTTACCCCGTTCGTAGCGGTCGCTTGGTGGATTTACTCACGGAATTGCAGGTCTGGATCCTCCTTTGACCTGTCGTCCTTCTGCGGTGCCCGAGTGAAATGAAGGGGCCGCTGGCTGGGTTTAAATAACCTGTCTGATTGTCTGCACCTGGGTATTGGTAAAAATAGAAGAAGCAGCAGGATGACTAGGCACCCAGCACGAGCCCGCACATTCTTCTATTTTTACCAATACCCAGGTGGAGACAATCAGACAGGTTATTAAAACCGCACGTTTTCCTAAACTTTTTTCAGGGTCTTTTTCTCTGCCAAGTGACCCAAGGAGGGTCTTTGGAACTTGCTTCATGCGCTTATGTTGCAAATGCAAACTTTTTAAATGAGCTCTTAAATGAGCTTTTTAAATGAGCTTTTTGGGAAGAACATTTGAAGGTGGTAGCTGCACATTAGAGTATAACCATTTACATATTATTCAACATCCATGTATCTTTTTCTGATATTTTTCTACTCTTATAGTTGACTGTTGCTGATGTAGCTATCAAGAATTTTGTCTCACTGCTCCCTGGAAGTGACAAATGTTCTTATCTATGAGAAAGGTCTTGTTCCATTAAAAAAAAACTTGGAGTTCAGGGCTGTATATGCACTTTTGATGAATTGAAAGAAAAAGCTTCCCCGACCTTATGTACTAACATTAGGTGGTAGACAGCCATTTTGTGGTAAACCTTGTGGTAAACCTTCACACCAAAACATCTATAGAAAACAAGGAGAAGGGCTACTTGAAAATGATTAATGGTCTGCTTTGTTACATTGTATGCTCTATCTACTGACCCACGCCTACAAGACCTTCCACAATGCCGGACCCTCTGCCATCAAACACTGCCTTACTTTTCACCAGCAGACAACTTCACTACACCTCCTTCGCCCTCCCATACGTCCCCAGCACCCAGGGTGCCACAGTGGAGGTCGCTCCTTCTCCTACCTCACCGCCAATTTCTGAAATGACCTTCTGCACCACCTCTGAACCACCCCCTCACTCACCACCTTCAGGAATGGACTCAAGACATGGCTCTTTGACTAAGGCTCCCCACTCCTAGGCGCCTGGATACCACCCAGGGTGATAAGCTGCGCTTTACAAATACTGATTCATTGATTGACTGATTGACTGATTGGTTAAGTAGAGTTTTGGGGGGTTATGAGAGGGATGTTCGCACCACAAAAGAGTAATCATATTGCTATTAACAAACTGCATTTCCAAAATTACTGTAGTCAAAAAGATAACAAAACAGTAGTAAATTACTCCAGCTCAGTTCAGTATCACACATGAACATCCACTGGTAGTGCAATAGTCGGGGACTTGAAACAAAACACCATAATAATAATAATAATGTTAAATTCAATTACATTATTTTAAATAATTACAAATATAAATAAATATAATTTAATATTACTCAATATATGTAAATACAACATATTTAATATTTATTTCTAATACATATTTCAAAATTTGAAAATCAATGTAACAATAATATTTATTAAAATACTCCTAAATTACTCTTACTTAATTCAATACATTAATTTTAATACCTGTTAATGGATATTAAAAAATATATTTTACTTTAGGTAGGAATTTAGCTTTTAATTGAAACATCAGAAAAATAAATTTCATTGATTTTAACATATTTACACTAGTTAAAGATTTCATTTAAAATTGGGTTACCTGTGCTGTACAATTGGTTTCTTTAGTTCGACATTCTAAACTAAAAATAATAATGAAATTACATTAAGGTTTAACATACAAATATTTTTACAAATTTTTCCAATTCAAATGTTTTTATTTTCCCTATACTTTACAGTGGGGAGACTCCACATTTGAAGTGGCGATCTCTGCATGGTATAAGGTAAACAAGATAACTTTTTATTATGCCTTAATAATTATTAAAACAGATGGACAGAATTAATGAAAAGTAATTTAATGATATTTATTGATTAATTTAATGTAACATTATTTCCGACATGGGTTTATTTTAACTCTCTAGCTCCATTATTTTCGATGGGAAGGTGTTGTAACACCAGCGGTTTGTCATGCGCTCTTTTCAAGGCCTACCCCTTGGGCACGGAATCTTCTGACATCCCCACTGAGGTGGTGGATAAGGTGAACAACATGGTCTATGCCCTAGTGGTACAGTAGGGTGTGCAATGCACATTGTTATAGAAACACCATAGCACACCACAGTATTAACACTGTATCCACACTTTAATTATTTAGTTTTCTTCTCAAATCTTTTATACAATGCCACAAAAATCAAATTCTGCGATCACGTCAGAGTCGCAACCGCCATCTTGGTTCCTGCCTGTATAGGGCCGCACCCACTAATGCGTGATCGTAATCTGACCGAAGTTCCTGGCAGCAGCCGCTCGAGGTTCATCGGCTGGAATTTCTTCATGCTGCAGTTTCCTGGCTCCGGAATCACGGTAGGGTATCTGCGCTCCTGGTCTTAATGACTCTTTCTCTTTGATGACAGAAGAAATAACCCAGCTTGTTTTTTTGTTTCTATAAAATAATATTTAATGTGCTTCTAACGTCCCAACGGTAATTATTATAGGGAGCATTTGACTACCGAAACTTATGGCGCTTACAGCTCCCGAAAAATGTTTCTTGTGGAGCGTGTTTGACTCCTTTTGACTCTATTTTCATGCCCCCTCACTATTTGCTCATAGGAAACAAACATTAATTATACCAAAGACAATTGCAGGGAATCATCCAGGAGTATAGTTGTTTCCACGTCATGCGCTCATAGAAAACAGCCAAAATGTATGCAAAAATATTTTACAGAGAATCCTTCCAGGTATATAAATAAGAAATAGTCATAGTAAATATGATTCAAAGAAAGAACTGCTGCGTTATATGACTATTACATACAATCCCTTCACACAGGTTGACCAGACAGAAAAATATGCTGCACCTGCAAAAACAGTGAAGTTAACTGTTCTCTTGGAATATGTGACAACAGATTGCTAAAAAAACTTTAAAGACTACAAATGATTGAGACAAGAATAAATGTCTGTGATTTATCAACCTTCTCTCTTCTTTAAGTCCTAATAGTTACTAAGCTAGAGTTTATTAACACACATTCTAGCATCGCCCAATATAGCTCAGTCCACAACTCAAATTATCACCAACAACATCACTTGTAGCATAAAAGGCCACTTTATTCATAAGAGCAGGCAATTGTATAAATTAATTAATTAACTCTATGTTTGTAAAATATTGTCATGCAAACCGTGCAATTTAGAACTTCAGGCCAAAACCATATATATCTTTTCGCAACTTTATTTCTTGTCACATTTATTTTCCAAAAACCATAAAAGTCATTTCATGAAAATCACCCCCATGAATTAAGATATTCAATTTCCTTGTTTTCCTTCCTTTTTCCCCAACCTACTCCTTCCCCCCCATACTCTCCCATGAAGGACGGTCAAGCCCGCTCTAGGCATTGACCCCCAATCCGCCACTCAGGAAAAACCAAGGATTTTTCCTGACCCCACCCCTACTTGCACCCTCTTACCACCTTGTCCCAAAACACAGAATTACTTCATTCCTCGTCCCTTCTTGCAGATACCCATAAATCCACCTGCAGTTCTTTGGACAGCATATCTCGTATTTCCAAGATATAATAAGCCATCCCCAATTGTGTAAGATGTACACCATATTCCCTGATCAAATGGCTCTCCCTACCCGTGATGTTGCTGTGTGATATATATAAAATACCCGATGCCACACAGAACATTTTCATGGCCCTGTTTAATTTTTTCCTTGCCTTTTCCATGGCCGCCTGGCATCTCGCATTTCTCCAGTGCTTTCGGAAAACAAATTCGGACCATACAATTTTTGTACCCAACCAATTGTTCTTTATCACAGTTAGATCCAGCTGCATCTTTTTTATTAGCGATAGACCAGATAGTGCAACTAAGTCATTTTCTCCCAGGTGTAAGAGCAACAGATGAGGTCCACCTCTATCGTATCTGATCTTTGTCAGCAGAGGGAACAAAGCATCCCACCTCATCCCACCTTTACCGCACCAGTAAAGTTTGTGTCCTGCGCTGGGTATGCCGAGGTTCCTTCCATAGATCTGATGCTCCGCAAAGATCGCAGCCCATTTCACAAAAGAGTGGCCTATAATCCATATCTGCTGCTTATTTGTGCTCAAAACCAGTACTTCACCTATACAAAAGAAAACAGTATTACAAACAGGAACCCACGGTACAACAAAAACAGTTCTTCACCCTTGCCTGTTGTAAGCTTTTTTTTTTTTTAATTTTTTCTTTTTCTTTTATTTCCGCACATAACGCATACAGCAGGCTGAGCGCCATCTACCTATCTGCTTAATTGCCCCCCAACCCAGACCCAATCTAGCGGCCTCTGATGCAGCACCAATCCTGAATGAATAAGTGGCAAATTGGGATGGATCCTTGTCTAAAAGCAACAGCGCCTTCCTCAGGACAGACAACAGCTGATAACTCGACATCTTGCTTCCTGACTTGTGCACAAAAATTGGCCCATCTTCTAACCCCCACGCCAAAGAAAATTCTATCCATTCAGCCACCGGACAACAGGTAGGAATGAGGCTGGGCTGTAGGTGTATCCAGGTACTCCTCCCCAGCTGGTCTGTTTTCGATTTTTTCAACCATATTTTTAGTACTTGTCCCTCCAACACAACATCCGATCTCTCCAAACCACTCTCTCCCTGCAATCCCAACAATTCGGAAACCCTGAATGCCCCAAAGAATGCCCAGATCATACATAATCTGAAAGTTCTGACTTCATGGGAGTCATAACAAACACTAGGTAGTGTATGAAATATCTGTTGCAACAATTCAAATGAAATGGGGGCTCTACCCCTACCCTGATGTAGTCCTTCTCTCTGCAGGCCCTTCAGTAGTTTCTTGACTAGGACATTATTAGCTGGGTCAAAACCCCAATATAATTGCCCATAAAAAGACAGCCCTGCCAGTTTTCCTGCAATCGTGGTGTGTGACAACCCTCTGTCCACTAAATCCAATATAAAATCAAACAGGAATGAAGGGCATGATGGAGTAGGGAGTAATTTGTGAAATGTTGTCCCGTAACTTATAAATTCCTGCCATGCAATCCTGTAGCTTCGTTGGGTAGCTGACGCTAGTGACTGCTCCACCAGATGCACAATCCTCAGTCCCCGAGGGCCCACACCTGGAGAGGAATAGGTGTCTTTTTGCTTGCAGCTCCCGGGGCCAGCGACCGAAATCTTTCCCACTGGGAACGAGAAAGTGCATCAGCTATAGAGTTATTCACTCCCTCTATGTGTTTTGCTTTAAAGACTATGTTAAGCCTGAGACTCAATAGCATAAATGCCCTTAACAATCCCCATACTCCAAATCTTTTGCCTTCTGTCTGTTGATTAAATTGACAACCGTCATGTTGTCCACATGGAAAAGTATTGTCCTGTTGCAAAATTCAGCACCCCAAACCATCAAAGCTACCAACAATGGGAACAGTTCTAAAAAAGCAATGCTGCGACCTTGAGATTTCCACAATGGGGGCCACTCCTCTGCGCACCAGCGCCCATCCCAAAAGATACCAAAGCCATGGGAACCTGACGCATCTGAATACAACTGTATTTGCCAAAGCATCCCTTCGTAATGAAATTCAAAGACACTCCATTAAACTCTTCCAAAAACAGCAACCAAATGTGCAAATCCTCCTTCATGCTTAGTGTGACCCGGACCCTGTGATGGGGCATGGTCGCTCCTGACATTGCCAACCCTAATTGTCTGCAGAAAGTTCTCCCTGCTCTGACAACACGACAGGCAAAATTTAGATAACCAAGGAGGCGCTACACCTGGCGAAGCTGTAATTTTTTAACTTGTAAAGCACCCTTGACACACTCCTTGATCTCCTCCAACTTATTCTTTGGGAGCCTAGCCATCATCTGCACCGTGTCAATTTCAATGCCCAGAAAGGTAATCCTGGTGGCCGGGCCTTCAGTTTTATCTGGCGCCAAAGGGACCCCAAATGCTGTTGCCAATGACTGAAAAGCCTGCAACGCCAACTCACAATGATTTGACTGCACCTCCCCCATAAAAAGAAAATCATCCAGATAGTGACAGATTCGACCTGTAGTACAATACTGCTGAAAAACCCACTGTAAAAAGGAACTAAAAAGTTCAAAAAGAGAGCAAGATATTGCACAGCCCATTGGTAAGACCTTATCAAAGTAGAAAAGTCCCTCAAACTGCATGCCCATAAGTTCGAAATCAGCTGGGTGTATGGGGATGAGCCTAAATGCAGATTGTATGTCACACTTTGCCAGCTCAGTATTTTTTCCTAAGTCCTTCACCATACCCAAAGCTTCGTCCACCGTAGTGTACGAAACTGAAGAATCATCATGTGCTATAAAGTCATTTACTGACATACCTTCTGGCCAGGAAAGATGCTGTATCATGCGGTATTCGCCTTGCAGTTTTTTTTGGAATAACTCCCAAGGGAGAAATTATCAAATTATCAAAAGGCAGCTGCGTAAATGGGCCAGCTACACGACCTAACTTCACTTCCTCATTCAGTTTGGCTCTGACTACCTCAGGGAAATCCTTTACAGATTTTAAATTCTCTGCCCACCTCTTAACCCTAGGACCTTGATAGCTGAGACGAAAACCTTCTCTGAAACCCCAATATAACTTCGCAGCCGCTTGCCTATCGGGATAGCAATCAAACCATGGAATAAACAACTCCCACTTAATTGGGGTAAAAGCCTTTTGGTAATGGTGGAAAAGGCCGTCCCCTCCCCCTTCGGGCTGCCATCTGCTCTGGCGATTTGTGTCCCATAGCAGGTGGCGCTGTGGATAAACATTGTGACAGTGTGTGCCTACCACCGCACTGGGAGCACTCGTGTTTAAATCTGCAATACGGCCTACTACAGTAGCCCCTGTTGTAATTCCAACAGGCTCCCAGACCACTGGCTTGTCCTCTAACCATGGATCCCGCCCCTCCCTGGGCGGTGCGCCCTTGAAAGGGCCGATATGCCACCGGCAGTCCACTTGCTGTATGAGTCGTCGCTGGCGGGTGTGATGAGGACATCCACTGTAGCCACAATTCCGCATCTATATCTCCCCAAGGTCTATCCCCATCTAAACCCATCCTGGCTCTAAATTCCTCATCGTAATTCAACCATGAGAAACCACCAAAATGCATATGCGCTTTACGCACAATGTCCATATACTTGAATAGGGAGACTGCTCTCTCCGGATATCTTTCACAGTAAATACTGGCATATATGAGGAATGCAGATGTCCAGTTATCTATGCTACGCGGGACTCTGGGGCGCTGTGCAATTTCTATCTCCTCCTCCTTGGACCCCTCCTTAGCCTGTAGGTCCCTATGCAGCAAGCGAAACACATCTACATAATCATGTTGCCATATTTTCTGTTTCGTCTTTAAAGACAAATAAGAGCCCAATGGCATAGCCAAACCCATATAAGGCAATCTTTTGTGCACAGCAGAACTATCTTTCACCAATTCCTGCGCCTTACCTGTATTATCCTTAGCTACTACTTCTCCTAGTGACATGTCTTGCTGTGTCGGACTCACCATTTCTTTGTCCACCAACTGCACCACCCCCCCTTCCCTTGATCTCCCCACCCCCCATGCCCCCCACCACTCCAGCTTACCCTTTGGTAGTTGCTCTGCCCTTTTCTTCAAATCCGCTTGAGGTATCCGCTCGTGATGCTCTCGCAGATCCGTGGGTACTTCGCCCTGCGGCTCAACCTGAAAAGATTTAAAAGACTTTGTTGACCCACTCCCCCTCCCCTCTCCCACCACCTTACGCTTACTCCCCGACCTTAAACTACCAGACCCTTCCCGACCGTCCCCTTCACAATCCATATCCCTAGCCCAAGTACTCTGGGGGTAAAGAATTTGATGACTGCCTCCAGGACATTCACCGTCTCCCACACCATCGTCATATTCTCTCCAATTTAAAACAGGTTCCCGCTCTAACAACCTGTCCGCCTGTGAAGAATCCGCTGAAAATTCGACGGTTAAACCACTATGTACTGCGGCCGCCTTTCCGCTGCCCTGTAGACTGCTATCTGTCCCACGAAGGATAACCTTTTTTGCCTTTGACTTGTGGCCTTTCAACCCGCTCAAGGTGCTCTTCTCTATACTTACCTGCAACCCCCCATCCCCACCCCCACCCACCATCCTGCCACTGTCAGTGAAGGGGCTCTGAGCGCGGCCATGTTCGACCCACACCCATTGTCCATCAAGTGCCTCCCCCAGTTCTTCTTCCTCTTGAGAATATCCCCCCGGCGCCTGTCGCGCTGCAGGAAATACAGAGTGTGAATAGTCGCTGTTTTGTTCTACATCCATGTCAAAGATGAAAGACATATCCTCACCTGGAACCTCCTCATTCCCCCCAACCCCCCCAATAGAGTTGCCATGCCCCTTACTCTGCATGCGCACTAACTCAAAGCCACTAGCTGGACCATCCCTCCCCGCATTTGTTCCCACTTGTACAACTGAAAAATCTGCCGCCCCAGCGCTAGACGCAGGTGTCGAACCGCCCACCGCCTTCAGAAACGCAGGGACATTACGCTCCAGTCTGTGGACTGTGACTTCTTGATTGCTCTGTTCAGCAATGTCATCCTCGCTTTCGCTAGAGTAATCCACCAATGCAACGGACTGATGCACATTCCCCATGCCTGTCTTACCACCTTCCAAGCTATGCAGAGGCTCTACAAGCTGCCCCGTAGCCTGGCCTCCAGGAACGCTAAATAATGCTATTGGCCTGGGCCTGGCAAACCTTTCTTGTTCAATGCCTGGTTTGCCACCTGACTGCGCCCCTGATGGTACTGAGGACACCTGTAAACGGCCCCTCCCTAACCCTGGCATCCTACCCAACTGCGCCCTGGACTCACCCTGCCTGCTGGCATGAACTCCAGTCCCACTCAGAACTGCTGGGGAGTGGGAGCGCGAAAGGCGGCATCCTGAGGCTGCCCTCTGGGTTCCTCTTACTGGCGTCACCCTCTTGCCTCTTGACTGGCGAGCTCTGCGTGGTCCTCTTGCCCCAGCCGATAGGGCTCTGCAGGCTTCAACTGCCCTCTGGACTCCCCGTGCAGCAATTCGTCTTGGTGGCCAGGCAGGGGGCACCACCGGGAAAATACCTCCAGCAGCCTCAATGTCCTCACTGCTGGCCGCTGCCAGCACCCGGAGCGCTTCTCTAAGCTCCTTTTGTGTCACCATGTTGAAAAATGGGACAAACAGCTGGGCTCTGAATCTCCTCTCAAAACCCCTCACCAAGCGCAGCCCCTCCCGTTAGAAAGCCTGCCTGGCTGCCTCAAGCACAGCCCCTCCCAAAGGAATTTCTAGCTGGCTGCCTCTCAGAGCACAGCCCCTCCTAAAAGAATTTCTTGCTGGCTGCCTCTCAAAGCGCAGTCCCTCCCGAAGAATGTCTGCCTCGGTGCGCACTTCACAATGTGCGTCACGAAGCTTCCCTGCCCGCCCTCGCTCCTTGGTTCTGGGCTGAACCAAATGGGCGAATATCCCCGAGGGGAGAATCGCTGTGCGCTCTCTCCCCCGAGGATACCATTAGATAACTTTTACATCCTTTTGAATCACAAACATTCTTTATTATTCCAGGTCCCCATCGCGGCAGTACCCTCCCCGAAACCCTTTCCCCATTCCTCCCAACACACACTTGACACGGTTTGCCCATGTGTGGTGCTGGACTTTTTATACATTTTAGAAATGATTCTGACATAAATTGTCTAATGAAAGCCTCTGAAAATTCACTGAAGGTTTAGAGGGGAACTGAGGAAGCAGTTTCAAATACATTTATTTCACCTCTATCCTCCCGGTGATATCTAGAATCTATACTATTAGCTTTCCACAAGGTATTTCTTTTTTTCATGACAAGAACTAAACAGTTCACTGACCTTGACTTTGGGAATTTTACCAACCGTCGAATCTAAACCCAGTGTGCACGCAAACTACCCTGACTGACTTCCACAGCGCCCATGTAAATTCCTTGCTCTTCCTTAAAGTACGTCGGTGAAGTGCAGTGTAGAATCGTGGAGCGCGCTTCACCAGTGTGTGATTAACCTAAATGACTAGACTGCTAAAGGTTTAAACTTCTACACAGCGATATGCTGCAGCAGTGTTGGAATGTTAGCAGCCATGTTCGAATTTCTATGATGCCAACTTGCTCTCCAACTCCAGGGATCAAATACTTTTTGATGGTTTTGTGAGAGAGAAATGGTGGCCAGAGTTAAATAAGGAGGAAACCTACTGTGAGTCCTGACAGTACCCCCTCCCAACGGGGTTTCCTCAAATCGTGGTTTGGCAGGGAATTTAGCATGGAAGGCTCTGATTAATCGAGGGGCATGGACATTGGGACCTTTTTCCCATGAACGATCATCACGCCCATAATCCTTCCAATCAATGAGGTAGAAAAGTTTGTTTTCAATCTTATTTTAATCTAAGATTTGTTTCACTTCGTACTCCACCTCACCCTCAAGAATTAGAGGATCAGGAGGGGGAGTACTCCATAAACCTGGTTGGACTGGTTTATGGAGAGAGATGTGAAAGGCTGGATGAATCCTAGTTGTGTCAGGCAGTGATAGTCGGCAAGTTACTAGGTTATTGACCTTCTCAACTCAATAGGGGCCCATGAAACGGGGTTGGAATTTACGGGAGCCTTTGAGTCTGAGATTTTTTGTACAAAGCCAAACTAAGTCCACTACCTGAAGATAAGGATCTTTTTTACGCTTCCGATCAGCAAATAGTTTGTAACGATCTTTAGCGATCAACAAATTCTGATTTGTAGATTGGTGGATTTTAGCTATCTGTCGGGTAATGTCTTGAACAGCAGGAGCTTCTACAAAATGGCATTATTTTTAAAGGATTGTTTATGTGTATGAAGGGACACCTTCCTATACATAAACAATCCATGGCATCTTGCTTTTCCATGTGTGCTGCACAAGGCAGCACACATAGAAATAGCAAAAACGAGTTGAAATAATGCATTTCTTCTTGGTTCGCCAACTTAAGACCAGGTTGTTCCTGATGGTCATTTTGGCACTGCCTCCTAGGTATGCCACCCTTATACATAAGGGCCAGCATCAAAAACAATGGGTGTTGTGGTGGAACGCCCACCACAACACCCACTGCCCACCCCTTTCACGCTAACCATAGCGTGAAAGGGGGTCTTATTTACAAGGCAGCATTAAGCCACTTTATGTAGCTGAACACTGCCTTGTAAATAAGGCGCAGCACCTATCACCACCACAACATCGGTAAAAGTGACGTTATGGTGGTGATAGGGGTTTGTACCTATGCCCCCTAAGTCCTGTGGACTGAATAAAATGTGATTGCATGTCAGGCTCTCAAAAAGTAGTGCCTCTATTTTTGGAAAGCAGTTTTGATTTCCAGTAGTTTCCAGTCTTCTATTGAATTATTCTGTTCAGCAGGTCACCTCATTTTTGGAAAAGAACACCACTGAATACATCCAACCAGACTCAGGCCTTTCTGCTCTACTCAATTGCAGGGGTGGCCATTATACCCACTCCTCTTTAATCTCGACATAGAGCCTTTGTCAAACAAAATAAGAGCAAATGAGAAGATAGCTCCCTTTGTTTGTTATGGGTGGGAGAAAAAAAATTGGTTTGTACGCCGATGATTTTAGTTTACACAGGAGATTTAGCTAAGTCCCTTCCAGTAATAATGAGCACTTTGGTGAATTTGGGTAAGGTCTCTGGCTTCTGCATTAATATACAAAATATTATGGTATGGAATAGCCAATATTTTAGTGACCTGATAAAGTGTAAAAAAGGTATTTAGGAATACAAGTGGTGCAAAACAAATTTCAGAGTTTTACTGGATGCTGGTTCTGGCTGCCCAAAGAGATCTGGAAGATGGACCTGCCAAATCAAGATATTCAAACTTTGTGGCAAGTATCAATGTATTTTTTGTGGCTATCTACCACATCTGCACTGCTCAATAAAAAACAACAGTTTACAGTTCGCCAGGCTCATTGGATGTCAAGGAAACTGTTGAAGCAGGGTACCTGTGAGGCAAGGAAGTGCCCCAAGTGTGGTAAAGTAAAGCTGATGATGTCCACATGTTTTTCCAATGCCCCTTTATCGAGACCTTTTAGGAAGACGTGGGTAAGATCTTTACAGAGGTTATGGGTCAATAGATGAAGGTACACCTTGCTAGGGATATTTTTGAAGTGGTCAGTGGGAAGGGAGATTCACTGAACCTTGTGAAGTCACAAAAATTGCTCATCTTTGTGCTGATGTTGTTGGCATGAAGAGAAATATGCTTAAAGTGGATTCTCCACCTCCATCCCCCCTCACCCCCGGTGTGGGAATGTTTGGCTACTATACGAAGGATATGTAATTTAGATCGAAGTGACCCCCCTTCCAGAAGAGTACAATTTTGGAAGATCTAGGAAGAATGGCTTAGATCTGGCCCCTAAGGTGCGTAGATTTATTATCATCTGGCTCATAAGCACCTACTGCCCTTTGAATAAAACATCTACGCAACAACTGTCAAAGGGGAACCAGTTTCAGCAGTCATTGGTAGAATCCCTTACTTTTGACCTTATTTGCGGTTAACGTTTAGGCTCCTGACCTAGTCAACTATGTCCCCTGCGACACCTACGAAGGCCCCTGAGGGGGGACTGGCACCTCTGACAGTGTCATAGAGCTTTTTGACCTTGCATGAAGAACAATGAGGAAAAAAGAAATACTCTGCTCAATGCATATTGTGATACAAAAGGGGGTGGTAATGAACGGAGAATCTGAACCAATCAAACACTCACACCCAGTCAAAAGATCTGGGTTTAATCCATCACCGTTCTTTAGCCCACTCTGCCACCCTAGTTCAGACAGTGCAAATTGTGAGGCATCAGTTTCTACAATAACAGGTTGGGTGGTGTAACGCTGAATCTGTGATGAAACCAGTTTTATGTTTTTAGAAGTTTTCCCCAGCTTCTGATTTCCAATTAAATGTTACTCTCTTTTTTATTAACTGTGTCATTGAGGTCAGATTATTAGAAAAGTGGGGTATGGACCTCTGGCAAAGATTTTCGAAGCTGAGGCAACCTTGAATACCCTTAACACAAGTTGGAGATGGCTACTTGAGTATTGCTGCAACCTTTAATAGTCCCTTTGTCGTTAAGTAGGCAAGATTTTAAAACCCCAAACTCTGCCCAAGAGACTTGTAATACACAGTTTTCTAATTTTGCATTATGGTGTTCATCCCACAATTTTTGCAGAATTGCTGAAACATATTTGTTCAGTTTTGGAAGTAGAATAGATTAGAATGTCACCAATATAGACAACTTAAGGGCCAGCATCATATAGACAACTTATATATAAGATGATATACCCTTGACAAATCAAATTTGGTATAAATGGCAGCTTCTTTAACCTGATCAAGAAACACAGGAATGAGAGTCACAGGAAAGTGACTTATTCATTGCATGGTACTCAATAAAAGTCCATATATTTCCGTTGTTTTGGGGTACAAAAAAGCATGGTGGTAACCAGAGATTTTGAAGCCTGTATAAGCCCTTGGCAAGGAGATCATTCATATATTGACTTATTTTATTTATTTTTATTTATTTATTTTTGGTATTTGTAAAGCGCAACATATACCCTCAGGCGTCTTGGCGCTAATAAAACCAGTTATTTTTGATAATTAGCATGAGGAAGGAGCAGTTATTGGTTAAAGAGCCACGTTTTTAGAAGCTTGCGGAATTGGAGGAGGGAGGAACTCTCCCTGATGTTTAGGGGTAGCGTGTTCCAGAGCTTTGGGGCAGCCACCAAAAAGCGGCGATCGCCCCAGGATGCTGTTTTTGTGCGAGGAACGACCAGTTGACTGAGAGTAGTTGAGCGTAGAACTCTGCTAGGTCTGTATCGTTGTAGCTGTTCTTTCAGAAAGTGGGGTCCTTGGTTGTTAAGCGCCTTGAACACGATACAGAGGGACTTGAAATGGATTCTGTTTCGAATGGTGAGCCAGTGGTACTCTTTTATACTTTTGGATATTGATTCATATTTTGTTTTACCAGAGAGCAGGCGTGCTGCTGCGTTCTGTATTGTCTGTAGTTTGGATATTACTCTGGATTGGGCATTGAGGAAGAGACCGTTACAGTAATCCAGAGCAGAGAGGACAAGAGAGGTGACCAATGTTTTAATGGCTGATTCCGGAAGGAAAGGCCGTATTTTTCTTATCATCTTCAATTTTAGGTGTGCTGCGGAGACTGTTTTATTGGCATGATGCATGAAATTTAGACCTTCATCGAAGATGATTCCGAGGTTCCTGACTTTGGCAGTAGGGGTGGGAGGGGTACCAAAGGCATCTGGCCACCAGCTTGATGGCCAGGCTGGGTGAAGGGGTCCGAAAATGAGCACCTCGGTTTTTTCTGAGTTTAATTTAAGGCAGTTGGTGGCCATCCATTCTCCTATGTCTACAAGTCCTTTCTTGAATTTTTCTGCCACTAGTTCTCCGTCCCCTTTGATAGCCAAGACAAGTTGGGTATCATCGGCGTAGGAGGTTAGGCTCATCCCGTGTGCTTTGATGGTTTTAGCAAGGTCCGACACGTAAATGTTAAAGAGTGTCGGACTCAGGGAAGAGCCTTGAGGTACTCCACAAGGAGATGAAAGTTGGGCCGATTGAAAGGGTCCTAGGATAACAGCCTGCGTTCTTTTGGCTAGGAAGGAGGCAATTAGGTCTTTGGCAGTGTGGCAGATGCCAAATCCCTCGACACGGTCGACCAAGATGGTGTGGTCGACCATGTCGAAGGCTGCTGATAGATCCAGCATTACCAGAATTGCTGTTCCCCCCGATCCCTAATTACCCTAATGTCATCGGCAGCCTTAATCAAGGCTGTCTCTGTCCCATGATATTTCCGGAATCCAAATTGCGTGTCATCCAGGAGATGGTATTTTTCAATGAATTCAGAAATCTGAGTGTTCATGGCTTTTTCGATCACCTTAGCCACGAATGGGAGACTTGCAATGGGTCGGTAGTTTTTTAGCTCTTTTTTATCCAGGGAATGTTTTTTTTAACAGGGGTTTTATTAGGGTGTTTTTTAGAGGGTCTGGGTAAGTGCCTGAAAGTAGAGTGGAATTGCAGACCTGAGTGAGTAGTGGTATAATAGAATCCATTACCGGCAGGAGTACTGAGAGTGGACAGAGGTCCAAGGCTGATCCTGATTTGATAGAGGACAATATGGTTTTTATTTGGTCTGTTGTAACTGGTTGGAAGCTGGAAAACATGTTGACTGGAGGTGGAGTGGGAGGGTTATCTGTCCTGGAAAGTGAATTTGCAGAGAAAGCCTGATAAATGTCATCAACTTTGGTAAAGAAAAAGGAAGCTAAGGAGTCACATAAAAGTTGCGATGGAGGGGGAGTGAGATCCGGGGCATTGCCTGACAGAGATTTGGTGATTTGGTACAATTGTCTACTGGAATTTTTGGCTTTTTGGATCTGGTCGGTGTAATAATCTTTTTTAGCTTTAGTAATCATGGCTTTATAGAGTGTCAGAGATTCCTTGTAGATTGCTTTGCTAGCTGTGTCATAGGTTTTCCTCCATAATCTTTCTTTATTACGGTTGATTTGCTTTTGTGCCCTTAGTTTTTCATTATACCAGGGGGCAGTGGGTTTCGATCTGTTTCTTGATAGTTCTTTGGTAGGGGCTGACTGATTCGTGGCTTGACTTAGCCAGGTGTGAAATTGCTGTAGTGCTAAGTTGGGCTCTGCGGACAGCATAGGACGGGTGTCATCCAATATTAGCCTTAAGTCGTCCTGGTTGATATTTTTCCAGTCTTTGAAAGGCTGTTTAGGGGTGGGAGTGGGTTTGATATCGCAATTGGTATTGATGGTTATGGTGGCAAAAATTGCATGATGGTCAGTCCATGGCATGGGTAATATGTTAGTTATTTGTAGGCCTTCTAGATTGGAAAATATGGGATCCAAAATGTGGCCGGCTAGGTGGGTGGGGGACGTAACCCGTTGTTTTAGCACTAGCGTTTCCAGATCAGAGGTGAGGGTGACCGTGACAGTTAAATACGGTGTCCTGCTCAGTGAGACTGAAAATGTGCCTACAGGGTAATATAGCCCTGAGCTTAATCTCTTTGTGGCAATCAAAGTTTAAATTGGATGGTAGCTCACTCACGTTATCACAACTCTTTGAAATCTCGATAGGGCAGTGGTAAAAAGTGCCCACTAAAAGTTGTCTCATTCAAGGGGACTCAGGATACAACAAAAGATGATGTTAAGTATAATGTTTTTTAAATACCAATCAATATACTGATTATGCTGAACCAACCAGAGGATAGCACAGGTTAATCCACAGCCTTAAAACATTTAAAGCAACACTATAGGTATGAACGGATGTCTGAGCATTTGTTATTGACTATGGACACAATATGGTGCGTCTAAGTCTTTTCAGAGCTTTCCAGTATCCCAGAGTCTCCTGAATTTGCTCTTGTGTTACTGCAGCCATTCTAGGAACCTCTGGTTCAGTTCGGTACTCCGTAGTGAAGTGCCCACTTTTACCGCAACATACGCATAGATTAAGGCAATGCACTGCTTTTCTGTTTCCTCATATTTTATGGAACCTCTCAGACCCTAAATCTGCATGGATTTGATTGGTTGGGTTCTAAAGGATTAAGCTAGGACCAAGGTAGTTGTTTTTTCTTCAATTCTGGTTTGATATGTTAGTTCTCCAGACAAACATGTTCAAGGTCTTCTTGAACACTGGTTAACAAACCTGACATTGCCACTAAAGATGGTCCATTTGATCCATCTTAGAGATGGCTTTAGCTAAGTAATGAGGATACAAGCTCTATTTATATGCGGTTGGCTTCTCTGGTAATGGGCACTAACATTATCATTAACAACTCTGCAGAGACAACATGACTTCCTCTAACACCAGTCTTAGCATCAGTGGATCCTCTAGAAGACACTTTGGGTGCAATGGAAGAGAGGGAATTGAGAGAACCAAATTTCTTTCTGACCAGGCTGCCATCTTGGTTGCTTTTGTTCATTCTTTTGGGTGTAGCCTGGTAACGTCCCTATTTTCTGAAAAGTAAAAGGTACAATTCAGACTATGTTCAACTTTTTAATAACACACTACCCAACAATGAATCAAGTTGAATTCAGTTTTAATGACTGTTACATCACAAATAGATATAATTGAAGAACTACCTCTTTTCCCTGACCTGTTACCGCACATAAAGACTGCCCTTTTGGAAAAGTTGCTTATCATTTAAGTTCAATTAGTAAAAATCACTGTTCCTTTTAAACAAGTCTGTGTTCAGGGTTTCCTAAACGTTCTCTTGACTTATTATGTCACATGATACTTATTTTAATATATCAAATTACTGCCTCAAGCACATTCAGCTGTTTTTAACATGTTAATTGATTTTTGCTCCGTAGTTTCTATACTCTGTTTTCTTTATAAAATTGTATGTGATGTACATGGATTCTTGCTGCCTTCCTACAGGAACTCTGGATTTGTGATTAAGGGGAAAATTGATGGCTAAACGCTCATGTGTCAGGTAATGATTGGTAAATCAGGAATCATGCTCCAGGTGATAGCTTGCATATCAGGATTCATGCGTCTGATTATTGCTGTTGTAAAGGAATCTCCAACCAACAGGCTCTAGTTGCTATAGAAGAACTGGTGTAGACAGGAAAAGTGAGGTGACATAACTTGCTCTCTCTCTTTCTATCTCTCTCTTTGTCTCTGAATTATGAAGCCTAGCATGTGCCTCATGCTTGCTTGGGGATCTAGGTCCAGACACACCCAAAATGTATCTAAAGAGTTAGCAGATTCTCCATTGATACTGGGTAGATTTTTGGTACCCTTAATTAATGGTACTTTCCTGAACCCAGAGTTTGCACTGCCAGCAGACCAGGTGAAAGGCTCATACAAATTACTTAGATGCTCAGGGACCTCTGGGTTCAAACATGGGGGCAACCAGTGATTTTGTGCACCTAGATAAGGTAAATGGTCTCAATTGGTGAGTCATGACAAAATATGATAGGGCGAAAAAGTTTAGATGAATGAAGAGATGTCATGCATTAGAGAGAACCTATGGGGTGAAGACATAAGTCAAAGCTAGAAGGAGTGGGGTCTGTCCAAGATGTTTTTTTCAACAGAATCTATAGCAATCTCTCCATGACTGTCATTTGTTTTGAGAAGTCCATTGTACAATACCTAATTAGAAATGTCTGATTGCCTTTGAGAAAAGATAAGGTAGGTGCCTCCTTGCGCCGCTAATTTGAGATGTGAAATCTTTCTCTCTATGATGACCCACAAGGTTTTATAAATGTTGAAGATTTATAGGCCATAATGGGCGCTGGCTTGACCACTGACTTCTTTCCCTATTTTAGTCTGAAGACCGTCATATGTTACATTAAGGGGTCTCCGCAACCAGCTTTTATTTGAGCCTATATCAGCTAGGCAGTTCATTATCGCTGGCCGTGCTTAGCTATAATTTTTTTATTGCAGGCTATCTCTGGTAGTTATCGCCCTGGTAGCGCGTTTCTAACAACGCGTTACTCCAGGGTGATAAAAATTCCAGAGATAGCGAGGTAATCATCGTTTTGCAGGGAACATTGCTGGTTTTCCAGCGATGTTCCCTGCAAAACGGTGATAAACTTGCTGATACGACTCACAGGGTTGTATCAGCAGAATCCACCCCAATGTTAGGGATAGGTAAGTCTGCATTTTAGCAGATCTTAGTGATCCAGCGCTCCTGTCTCACCAACGCTACCTATTACCTCAATACTCACCATTAATTATGAAACACCTAAACAGGCCCATAATCCACCAATGAGACCATTTTTGAGCAACTGAATGATGTGATCTGATTAATAAATTCCCCCACCTAATATGTACACTATTATATACAACTGCAGTTTATCATCTTTACCATGGTTTTAAAAACATTTATTATTTATTAAACAGATCACTAAGGCGATTGGATCAACTGATAGTAAGTAGACCATGAAATAACAAGACCAGCTTGTCTTTTCAAATCTATTTTTTATTAACTTTATTCTTCAAAGAAAGAGCATTTACGTTTAGAATGTTTATTTTATTAGCAAATAAGAAGGCAGCATTTTATTAGGAAATGAATTAATGAACTGACATTTATTAAAGCAAGATCAGAATCATGAAATATTAGCAAATAACAGTTTCCATACCCTAAATCTATTTCCCTGTCTAACTCTCACTTAACCTGAAAAGGAAAATATCATTATCATTTAAAGTCAGCTATCCTTACGTGCGCCAAAAGTCCAACAGCACGTCATTTAGGAATCGGGAAGCAAGAGCTTTTGCCCTGCTCATGATGTCCAGTTATATACCTTTTCTCTATCTAAAAGGTTCTACATTCTGCATTCTTTCAACGAAATCCATATCTCTTATTGGCTGAGCCATGTCAGTCCACAGTTAGATCATCCTTATATTTTATCCAAGTCCAGGCTTCACATAAGCCCTATTGTCTCATTCTTCCACGACATTTGGCTTCCTCAAAAGTGTTACTTTTTTCCTTCGAATTCTGTACTTTTTACTTCCTAACCGTGGCAGACATTCACAAATCCTGTCCTTGAGCCTTCTTTCCGTGAGCACATTTTATTCAAGCAAAAGTCTTTTCAATTTATAATGTTTGTGCAACAAAAATCTCCATTGCGTAAATGCAAGGCTCCACTCTGGACAAGGTTACTCGTCTGCATCTCTGTCAGCCATATTTTTTCCGAGCCACTTTTCAGGCCTCACATTGGAAACTATTATTAAACAAACACAAGACATTGATTAATTAAACAATTAAGCCCCATTCTGTTACCCGCCCCCTTTTAATAATTAACTGGGTTAATTATGTTACCTAGCCGAAGCACATGTATGCAGCAATATATTTACTTTTTTCTTCAGGAACTGCACGAACTCCAAAGGCTTTTGTCACAAAAGACATAACATAAGCACATATAATGAGCACATGCCATTAATTAAACAGCCACATTTAATATTGACAAAGACAATAGACAAAAGTTAGTTTATTATTTTCTTCTTTGCATTTGCAACATAAAGCACATTAGTTAATCCCGCGTGTAATGTTTGCAATTTTAAACCAAGCTGAATAATACTTTCACCACAGGCATATTAGGCAAGTTATATATTATGGGAGATTAACTTCACAGGTTAGAACAAAAGTTTGTTCTTCACCCTGCTCCATCATTAGTTTTTGGAGAAAACAGCGGTATTAAAATGCTGGGGCAGCCTTGTAAATATCGCAATGTGAATATCAGCGATATTTACAAGGTTGTACTGCCCAGTGACTCCCACTTTGCATCTCATTAGAGATGCAAAGGAGGCGTTGGGAAAAAGTGTGCTAACATGTGATTATGCATGTTTACACCCTCTTGTAAATAGGGCGATAGTTTTCTCTCCATTTGTATGGAGATAAAGCCCTTGTAAATATGCCCCTAAGTGAGTCGAGAAATGTACTTTGGATCTAACAGACATATCAATGACACCTGAGTTTTTGAATCCCTCAGTTTAAATGTTTGTGATGTACGGGCATCTTCCTCCTCACCTATATTGTTTTTTAAATTTTTCTGTTTTTAACTTGTTAGTCCTCCCAACCAATATGACTTTGATTCTTTTCTACCCCTCCAACAATTATGCTTTGATTTATGTACTTTGCATAGGAAAATTATGGATCATATTTACTTCTATTTCATGCAGTTTCAAAATGAAGTTGCTACGCTGTGCATGAAAGAGAGGATGCAGGAAGGCATACCTTCCTGCACAAAAACAATGCCGAAGGAATATTCCTCTTTCTATGTGTGCTGCACAATGCAGCACACATAGAAAGAGAAAGTAACACGGATAAATAAAGGTATTTCTTCTGGTTGCACTTGCTTTAGGGAAGTATAGCTTTTTGATGCAAACCCAAGCTTATAGCATCAGTAAATCTGACAATGCGTCAAAATCCATAGATAGATGTATGGGAACGCTCATACTCCATTCATAGAACACATTCTTAATGTGCTGTAACACAAGGCAGGGCTACGATTTACTTTGGTTTACTTTGTATTTGCAAAACCACACTAAGTTACTTTGCATTGCTTAGTAAATACCCAAACTTATTTCACAAAGGTGCTACACTACAAAAGTGATGTAGCCCATCTGCAAAATCTTAGTAAATATGCCCGTATATATTGCTCCCCACAGGGATCATTTTGGGCTCCCAGTGTCTCCCTATATAAGAAAGAGAAAACCCCAGGACCGCAATTGCATAGCACAACCAGAAAATTGAAGACTTGCTACATGTAAGAATTTGGGTTATTAGTTGAGGGTGGTAAGCAACAACCTCAAGTAATAATCACAGCCTAGTTAAGTTAAGCCTGCCACAGAGCAGACAGGCTTAACTTAGAGGCAATATGTGAAGCATTTATACAGTACTTAAAGAGAAATACAATTTAAATGCAAAAGAATAAAAGCCCCAACGTGAATAAGAAAAATGGTGTAAAATGTAATAAAGCAAATTACACCAAAGTAACAAAAAACCAAAAAGGGAACCGGAGATATGGATTTTTAAAGATTTGAGTAGACATACCCCCAAGAAGCACAAAGGGCTAATGATAGTAAATGGTGGAACAGGACTTGGACGCATTTTGACGCTGCCTGTGATAGTACGAGGGTCAGATACAGTAACCAGGTTTGTCCTAATCAAAGATCTGACATTCTTATTTTAGTCCCTTAAATACTAGTCCACCCCAGGAGTAACATAACGTGTATTTATAAAGCACACATTCATCCATAGGCATCTTGGAGCTGAATAACAGATGTATATTGCTACCCATTGGTACTCATTTTATTGACCTCAGATGGATGAAAGTCTAAGTGGACCCGTCAGGATTTGAATCTGTGACCATGAGGTCAAACACAGGCCCCTGCAGTGAATGTATTGGTCCACTAAGCCACTAGAGCCGGCCAGAGTACACTTATAAAGCACCCCAGGACATCAGTGGAGGCAGTTAAAGACTCACAGGGTGACAGGCAGAGGCTCACAGGAAAGGTCCAGTCTACTAGTCACCTGAGCAGTTGCAAGAAAACGTTGCATCCATGTAGCCTTAACTGGCAGTAAGCCTAATGACCCTTGGAGTCCACTTCTTTGTCTTGGGTGAGGGAGAGCAGGATCAGTCTTCTAGGTTCTTCTTAGGTTTCAGGCAGCAGGTTCCGGTCTCTCTGATCTTCTACAGAGCCAGGAGTGTTCCAGAATGGATGCCTCGAGATGCCACATTTAGGAGTTACACAAGCTAGTGGGTGGGAATGACCTTTCTAAAAGTTACGTTTCCATAATATTTAGAAAGCACTCTACCTTCGCCATTGAATAGTAATTTTAATAACTATTACATTTTTGTTTAATTATTTTTCTAACTATCCCATTAAAAATTATAGTATTCATATTTAATACTGCACCCCAGTGTTTTACTATGGAACAGCCAGCCTTGCTACAATGAAAATAACTTTTGGGGTATTTTCACTGCAATGACATGTGTAACATTAAAATTCACATGTCCTACTTTCGCATACCATGCACCCGTTATTAGGGGCAATAAGGCCTACTTAGGGGTGATTTATAAACATTAAAAGAAAAGTTTAGGGCTGTCACAAAGGCCTATTTTTGTAGTTCAAATGTGTAGTTTAAAAATACATATGTAGTCTTGTTTGTCATATTTATACTGTCACTGCAGTGGATAGCATGATCAGTGCTTCAATCTTCCTGTGACATTTAACTTACAGGCCCGGGGTACACTGTGTACCATACACTAGGAATGTATAGGTAAGTTAAATATGCCACGTAGGAGTATCGCAGTATTACCATGTTGAAAGTAGGAGCACAAGCTTGTTATCCAGTCCTATTTGATGCACATGGCCAGGTGTCCTATGCTTCTTTCGCTTTTTATGTACTGGACTTATGTCTGTTGTTATCTCCTGCCTTTATCATCAGTATCTGTATGTACCACTTTATTGTATATATTATGCAACTGTCAGATGTCGGAGGTTGAATATTTTTCTTCTCCCTCCTCATTTCCTCTGTATTGCTCTTGAATTAATAAAATGTATTGAACAGAATTAAAAGAAATATAGGATTCAGCAAAAAGGCGAAAATCGGGAATGACAACACATGGAAGACAGATTTCATGCACTAAATATAGGAGAGTTGCTTAGTCCTTAGGACAACACTTTAATAGAACACCCAAGAACCTACATCATCTGCTCTATCCCTAGATGAAAGGTCAGATAATGTACCATTTACTTATACAAAACGTAACACGTATAATCCCCAGTGTAAGAAAACCTGTGATTTCTCCATCATATGTTTTACCATGTTGTGAGCTATGCAGCAATGTTTTAAATCATGAAATTACCTGCACTCTTTTCCTTACATTGCATCTCTTGCGCTAGGCAATCCAACTATCAACAGCCTTTACTTTCGGCCACAAAAATCTTTATTAAGAGTTTTCGGTTTGTGTTAAGTCAGAACACTTGCATTGCTACCCTTGCAAAGTCACTGTATCAAGGCACACACACATAAATATGGCAAATAGACAAGTACATTCCAAATTAGAACGCAAAAGGGAATAGCATAAGGGAAATAAGTGGACTTTTAAGGAAATAACACATATCAGTACTAGAATCCAATTAGCAGTTAGCCTAGACAGAAATAGATGAACACAGCAACACCAGTAGACACCACCATGACTTATAGTACATAATGAAAACCCACAACACAAAGAAAATGAAGAATAGCAGCAACTAGGAGAGCAGACATAGGGCCTGATCAAGAGTTTGGTGGATGGACCATTGTTCTTCTCTCATGGCAGAACAGATCCATCCAACTGGCAGACAGTGATTGGCCTAACAAACCACCCTCCGTCATGAGAGAGGATGAACTTTCGTCCTCTGTTATAGATCCTCTAGTACATCATCGTCAGACACCACATGTCAACGTTGGTGAAAGTTCACCATATTTGGAGTTTTCTGCTGTCAATGTGGGGCAGAGGCCAGCAAAGGTGATAGTGGATGTCCCCAATAATAATAACAATCCATATTTGTAAAGCGCAAACAATCACCCGTAAGGGTCTTCAGGAGCTGGGGGCCGACGGAAAGATTTAGTAAGCTATTGGCTAGAGTTACATGGTGCTGGGCTAATCTGCTGCCGGCGCCGGGGATCGAACCGTGATCCCCAGATTCCGGCATCAGTCGCCCTGGCCGCGGTGCCACAACTTGATGATATGTCTTTCAACGCACACCTGATCAAAATCTACTTGTCGACAAAACCTGCAGCTCCCACTGAAAATCATCCACCTTTCACAACACGAAGCAACATCAGGAAAGATACTTCTAAATATTGCTTAATGTTTGGGAGATGACAACCAAGATTCTCTCTTGATCCACTACAGTATCATAATAAACAATGTCAGTAGTGCAAGTCTCAGCCAATAAATCCATGTCACCATAACACAACTATTCCATTTCTGGGTTTTGATTTAAGATACTCCATTCTGTGAGTTTAATGTATGATTTTACTATACTATTGTACTACTAGACATGATTCAAATGATTCATTTTTTGACATTCCCCACTCACTGCTGGAACCCCTCTCGGGGTCGTGCCACCACACATGGGAGTGGGATCATCTGATACCTATACAAGATGCTTGAAGAATTTGACATGGGCACTGCAAGGAATCTCTGAGAGTTTCTGATTGAATCCACAAGTGGTGAATGAACAAACTGTTTTCCCTTATGCAGTATTTAAATTGGGAAACGGACTATATCTATATGTGCAAAATAAACTGCATAAAGTCACCACGTGATGGAAGTGTTACAGTCTCTATTGTGTTGATATCTATTTTCGTGCTATTTAGTTCTAACTTTATGCCCCAGTGGGCTAACATGAAAGTATTCTAAGTTTCAATATGCGAACTGGTATTAAAATGTGTTTGTAGTGTACCCTGTTAAACTGTCCACATCAATTCACATACAGATCAACCCTAATGTGTGGCCACTTATTTAAATCTATTGTAATTTTTATCTGTAAGTCAATAAAGTAACATAATTCTAATTGGCTGAGTGTTATTCGGTCACCTCCTCGCTGATTCGGAGGAACCCTGTACATGGTTGCTTTTGTGATACAGCTGAAAATGCTCTGCACGCAGGTAGGTGGAATCTTCGTTTGCTATTGCTCTCATGTGCTCAAGAATTCTGTGATTGTGCTCCCTATTTTTCATATCTCACCGGGAGCCAATTAAGCAGTAAACTGTAAAATCAGAACAACAATTCATATATTTTATATACATGTATCTCCGCACATTCAGGCGGAAAACATTAATACCTGGCTGGAATCCACCAGAGACAGTCTCGTTCCACTGAAGACAGTCAAAAATATGAGGCCTCATGACGCACAGCATTGGTTCTTTGACAATCTGAGGCAATGAAATTAGCCTTGCGACAAACTGAACGGAAGTGGAGCCAGAACTACTGCCCTCACAAAAAGACCATCTTTATGGCAGCTCTTACAGACTACAAAAGCGCCATCCTCAAGACCAAATCTGAACACTTCTTCTCTAAAATCCTGGAATCCACTAACAAGGCCAAGGACATTTTTTCGATAGTGGATTAACTTGTTAAACCTGATTGCATCACAGCAAAGTCCATTCCGTCACAGTTTTTATGCGACTCCCTCATCAAATCTAGCATTCCTCAGTCCTCAACACTACTAGATCTCCGAAGATCACATATTAACCCTTTTCATCTGGATCAATTCCCTCTCATTACCCGAAAGACTTTGTCTCTTTACTTAAGAAGGTCTGCTCTGGCTCTCCCTCTGACAGCTGTCCTCTTCATATCCTTCGGGAAGTCTTCCTCCATTGTCCCTAGCCCCCGCATGTCGCTTCTTAATAATTCCCTTACCAAGGGCATTGTCCCCAACCTTTTCAAGAGTGCGGAAGTTGTACCTATTCTAAAATAACACAAGCTCTGATCCCGCCATCCCCATTAATTTTTGTCCTATATCACTACTACTTTTCCTGGGAAAAATTCTGGAAGCCCACATGGCCAACTGCCTTAGCACCTTTGTGGAGCAGTCACACTATCTTGACCCACACCAAGCCGGCTTCAGACCTGAACATTCTACAGAGTCTGTTATTTTAGCAGTTCTCGACGAACTACTGCGGGGGGACGACCAGAGCTCCACGCAAGCCCTGGTACTCCTGGATCTCTCAGCGGCCTTCGACGCGGTCGACCACCGTCTGCTGGTTGACCGCGTCAAGAGCACGGGGGTCGGGGGCGTCTCACAGGTATGGACATCTTCCTTTCCCAGTGACCGCTTTCAAGCAGTCCGTCTCGCCAGTTTTCTGGCTTAGAAAAGGAGACTGACATGCGGGGTTCCACAGGGTTCATCGCTTTCCCCTCTTCTTTTTAATTTGTATATTTTTCCCTTAATTTTGGCCCTTCAAAAGAGAGAGGTGGTTATATTTAACAACGCTGACAACCTCCAGTTAGTGTTTAATATTGACTCTTCCCCATCAGCCATGGAAAACTTCCAAACCACTATGTTATTCATTAGCAACTGGATGAATACAAACCACCTCAAGTTAAATCCCGACAAAACTAAGCTGATCCTCACTGGGGGCCCAGAAAATCCCTGGAACTCCATTTTTGTCCATATTTATGGGGCTGTACCTCCATCTCCTGCCAGCTCGGTTAAAAGTCTGGCAATAGTGATTAGTAACGATCTCACATTGAGGGCACAGATAAATGCTGTGGTCTCCACTTGATTCTTCCACCTTTGGAGAATTCACAAAATAAGCAGATTTTTAACCATTGAGGCCCGGATTCAAGTTATATTGACTACGCCAACTCTCTGTATATGGGCATTCCAGCCTATAAATTACGTCAGCTCCAACTGGAGCAGAACCAAGCCGCTAGGCTCATTTATGGTCAACCTAAATCTTATCATGTGAAGACTGTTGAAACATTTACACTGGCTTCCTGTGACCCAACATTGTCTTTTTAAACTAGGCTGCACAATTTACAAAGCCCTGTCAGAGCATGGTCCGGCCTTCATCGCATCTAAAATTTGGCATATGTCCCTTCCCGTGCCCTAAGCTCTGCAAATATGAATCTGTTGACCCCTTAATCATTCAAACATAAAAAACACGGGGGTTTAAGATTCTCATCCTTGGCTCCACAATTTTGAAATTCCCTTCCGCCCGAACTACGCCTGTCTACTTCCTATACTCAGTTTAGGAAGTCTTTCAAAACTTGGCTATTTGTTCAGGCATACAACTGAAAGTTCAATATTCTTGTCGCAGCTACTGATTGACCCCGCTTAGTGCCAAGAAACCGCTGGAGAACGTGCGTTTTATAAATTGTTTATAACATAACATATTTCGTTATCTTACACAGTTGGTGCTTCCCGGCGTAATGTACGTCAGTTTCTTAGTGATGTACTTACATTGTAACCATGAATAAAACCCCTTTTCATGGCCAAATTTCTTAGTGTCGGTCATTGGCATGTGATGGCTTTGTACCAAATGATCCCTTAGAGATTCACATTTTCTAAATGTTACCAGAGACGTTTTAAGGCATGGACAAAGTGGGCTCTGGCTGAGAGCCCCAGCTTTTCAGGAGGCCCCCTGATAGAGCCAACTCTGTTATGCTGAGAGTCTCGCCCTGGTGACAGATGTTTTTAAATACTGTGTTTCCTTTCATTAATTTTAATTTGGGTGATGTGTGAGAGTCTATTACAGACAATTTGCAGTGAAATATATTTGTTTCATGCAACATCTAAAATAAAACTTTAGATGTCAATAGGACCTCACATATGAGAAATGGGAAGGTGTCACAGAGATTACTTGCAGTAACATTAGTGACCTGCTGCTAAGTTACAATATTGTAAACATGTGTCAATATCCCTGAATGTTAGATGTTAATAAATTTAAAATGTGAACTAGTGTGCCTGTACACTGTCAGTGACCTGGCCAAAGAGGAGATGAAAGAGATGAATGAAATTGAATCATAAATTCAAAGCTGTTCCAACCAGGGGCCCCCGAAATACATTTGTCCAGGGCCCCCAAAAAATGTTAGCAGGTTCCCATTTGTTTGTAGTACTCTGTGCATCATAGGCATGCCAGTCAAAAATGTAGTGATATATTTGATTAAATGTGATCCTATTTCTCTGCTTTCTCTTGTATCAATTTTTCATGTTGACGTTCATTCACTCTGACTTTTGCTTTAGTTAAGACTTCATTAGGATATCCCCGCTCTCTGAATCTTGTCTGGATTTCAGTTTGTCCGGTCTCAAAACCTTCCCTACTTGTACAATTGTGTTTCACCGAGAGTAATTCCCCATAGAGCATGCTTAACTTAATGGTCCTGGGATAATTTCTGACCCCATGTAAAATGCAATTGCCAGCTGTGGTCTTTCTGTATAAGTTACTCTTGACTGTGTTATTACACACTGACAGATTGAAGTCCAGAAAACTGACTTCCTGTAAACTCTTGTTTCTGGAAAAATGCAAGTTCAGATTGTTGTCATTTAATTATTTTATGACCTTTTTGGCCAGGGCTTTATTGTCTTTCCATATGATAAAAAGGCCATCAATATATCTGACCAATAGGATGAATTAATCCAAACACGTTTCATTATTACCTGCCTAGACCACCTGCTTAGCCGCCAGCCTACGAAAAGATTTTCACATCTGGGGGTGAAGCAGGTGGCCTTCACACTTCCTGTTTTTTCTGTAAAATTGTAACCAGAAAAGACAAATACTCTCCGTGAAGCAATTAGCACAGATAGGAGCATCTCATTGTATTTGTAGTATTTAAGAGATCGTCCTCTGAGAAAATATTCACATACCTTGATTCCCTGTTGGTGTGAGATGCTAATGTAAAGACTGGTAATGTCTAATGTTATCATACAAAACTATTGGTCCACCTGATACCACATATTTTTTGTAGGAAATCCTTTGTATCTCTTATTTATAAACTAAGATCTTTAACAAATGGTAAATGCATATTGATGTGTTCTCAAATAAATACAGTTTAGATAATGCTAATGGATACACAGTATTTGTATTTACCTGTACAATGGAGGCACCTGTGGATGATGACATCTGAGAAACAAAACCTCTTCATAAACCTATATCCCTTTATCTTTCAAGTCAGATAACATATTGTGAAATACAGTATTGTTGCAATTTAGTCAGGCTTATCAATAGTTTCATAGCAATCCTGTTACTTAATTTTCTTAAGATCTCATGTTTGTAATACTCCCTTGACAAAATGAAGAGATTGAAACCCCTTGTCAAAGGGCTTTATTACTATGTCCGAGTCTTCATTTAGAGCATTGATTTCTTTACATTGTTGAATAATTAGGATGATGTTTTTTAAATAAAATCTGTATTTATCCATTGTAATATCTACTAGCACCGGAGAACATTCAATACTGTTACTCAGAATCTGCGGATCACAGGGCAAAACCAAGCCAGGTGCCCAAATTCAGCCCTCCCCAGCTCCACATCTAGGACATTTATTGTTGCTTCTCAATTCATATTTCTATAATTGTGCCAGGGTATAATATGTCTTATTTAGGTATTTAAAGTGTACCAATTAGTGCTGCCCATTTTGTGATATAGTTTTAGTTATTGAGCAGCAGTATAGCCATTGTTTGTCTGTTATTAACATACCTAGGTCATCCTGCCGTTCCTGTCAGGAGTTTACCGGACAATATTTGGTCTTATGAGCTTATATAGTGATGACATTCCCCAGCAGGAGGAATTTGTCTGTAATTGGTACGTCAGTGGAGCTAACTCCTGCGGTTCTGATGTGTTAGGTCCTAGCAATGTGCTCTATAATAGTTGTATCTAGCAAGAGGCATTATGTCAGGTGTTTTTGAGTGGATCTGTTCCCAGGTGTTGAGGGCTCCGTCAACAAAGAAGTCACCCATAGGGCCCGATTCACAGAACTAACTTAAGACAAAATCCTAAACTTACTACCATTTACTCATTTTGGTATTCACAGAAGACACTTACTCTTTTTGGTATTCACAGAAGGCACTTACTCATTGATGAGTAAGTGCCTTCTGTGAATACCAAAATGAGTAAGTGCACTTACTCATTTTGGTATTCACAGAAGGCACCTACTGATCAATGACTAAGTGCCTTCTGTGAATACCAAAATGGTAGTATGTTTAGGATTTTGTCTTAGGTTAGTTCTGTGATTCGGGCCCATAGAGCTTATCTTGGGTGTTGATCAGAGGAGTTCTGTCTGAGTGTACATTTAGCGCTGGGACGCTCAAGGGCAGCCATGCGCTTTAGAAATCCATTTTCATTTAATTTCATTTCATTCATGCCAAGCGCATGCCAGTGGTTCCGCAACCAGGGCATATAACAGCAGTGAGAATCGGCATCCTTGCTTTGTTCTCTTTGTAATTGATATTGAAGTAGATAATATCCCATTCATGTGCACACACACTGGCGGTTTAGTGTAAAGAACCTTAACCCCTTCCATGCTCATGACGAGCTCAGCTCGTCATGAGGCACAGTGGAGCTGTGCTTATGACGAGCTGAACTCGTCATGAACAATGTGGTTCAAGTAGGATCAGCACAGGAGGGGAAAACCATTAGCAGCCAAGGTGTTAAGAAGTACATTGTCAAGGCCCACCCGCTGCAGCACGGTCATCAAAAAGGACCACTCAACTGAGTCAAATGCTTTTTCAGCATCTAGGAATACTGCAGCGGCATGGGCACTGTGGGTCTATTTGTGAGATTGCACCAATAAGAGTGCAAAGATTACTGGTTAATGACCACCCAGGAAAAACCCCCAAATTGTTCAGGGCCTATAATATTGGGAAGTAGAGGGGCAAATCTGTTCACTAATATTTTTGCAAACAATTTCGGGTCACTCTTCAGCAATAAGCATGGGCTGAAAATTTGTTTTCCGCGATTTTGCAATCCGCGAATCTTGCGAATCTCGCGAAATCGCGGTAAAATCTGCGAATCAGCTGGGACGAACTTTCAGCCAAGCACTTACAGGGTTACAGCAGCAGGTGCAAAAGTTGAAGCAAATTTTGTGTAACCTTTTACAAAAGGGTTACAAAGAAATTAACTTCAACTTGGGCACCTGCTGCTGTAAGCCTGTAAGTGCTTCCTGGCGCCTTGTTGCCTACTTGCAACTATTCTCTGACTCTGCTCTGACCCTTGAAGCAGGGTCAGAGAATAGTTACAAGTAGGCAATGAGGCGCCTGTCACGAAAATTGAACCTCAACGGGAAGCACTGACAGATATAAAAACAAGCATTTGCAATGCAATAGGTCTCGCATTAATAAAGTTTGAGCTATTGGTCTTGTAAATGACAATTTCTTTTATTTATGTGTTGGTTTTGAAAATAGCTAAATTAATAGCTTTGTTATTTACAATGCCAATAGTTATAACTTTCGCAAATGTGACACCTATAGCATTTGTAATGCAACATGTTTTGTATTTACGTGACTTAGATGTATTGATATTGCAAATTACAATGGCTTTTAATTTTTTTAAATAATTAATACTTAAACAAAAGTGATTTTAATTTATAATGGCAATAGCTTAATCTTTTGTAAATAACTTTTGTGAAGATTATGTTCAGTGTATTTTATTGTGACGAAAATCCAAGAACAGAAGTGAAATATTAGCATCTATTTGTGACATTTGTAATAAAGCTTGAAACATTGAGAGAACATATTTGAACCAGTTGTTGTTGAATGGTTGCGCAGATTGATGCTAGGGTGGCGCTGAGTGGTGCTGTGGTGATGCTGAGTGGTGCTGTGGTGATGCTGAGTGGTGCTGTGGTGGTGCTGAGTGATACTGGGATGGTGCTGAGTGATGCTGTGGTGGTGCTGAGTGGTGCTGTGGTGGTGCTGAGTGGTGCTGTTGTGATGCTGAGTGATAATGTGGTGGTGCTGAGTGATGCTGTGGTTGTGCTGAGTGATGCTGTGGTGGCGCTGAGTGGTGTTGTGGTGGTGCTGATTGGTGCTGTGGTGGTGCTGAGTGATGCTGTGGTAGTGCTGATTGATGCTGTGGTGGTGCTGAGTGGTGCTGTGGTGGTGCTGAGTGAATATGTGGTGGCGCTGAGTGATGCTGTGGTAGCACTGAGTGATGCTGGGATGGTGCTGAGTGATGCTGGGGTGGCGCTGAGTGGTGCTGTGATGGTGCTCAGTGATACTGTGGTGGTGCTGAGTGGTGCTGTGGTGGTGCTGAGTGATGCTGTGGTAGTGCTGCGTGATGCTGTGGTGGTGCTGAGTGGTGCTGTGGTGGTGCTGAGTGATAATGTAGTGGTGCTGAGTGATAATGTGGTGGTGCTGAGTGATGCTGGGGTAGCGCTGAGTGGTGATGCAAAGGGCAGAAAGGCACAAAAAGCAGTCTAACAAAGGGTAGAAGGGCAGAAAAACAAGGGAAAAACGAGTCTAACAGAGGGCAGAAGGGCACATAAAAACAGTCTAACAGAGGACAGAAGGGCAGAAAAACAAGGGAAAACGAGTCTAACAGAGGGCAAAAGGGCACAAAAAACGAGTCTAACTGGGGCAGAAAGGCACAAAAACGAGTCTAACAGAGGGCAGAAGGGCACATAAAACGAGTCTAACAGAGGGCAGAAGGGCACAAAAACGAGTCTAACAGGGGGCAGAAGGGCAGAAAAATAAGGGAAAAACGAGTCTAACAGAGGGCAGAAGGGCAGAAAAACAAGGGAAAAACGAGTCTAACAGAGGGCAGAAGGGCACAAAAAACGAGTCTAACAGGGGGCAGAATGAATCCCGCCCTGCGTGTTTGTCCACCAAGATGCCACCATTTTGTGCAATACCTCTACTCAACTGGAGTACTTTCTACTGTCTAATCAATAAGTACTCTCTCGTTGGCTAAATGTATAGGGGCAGATTTACAATAACTGCAGCATCCCCGGGGATGCGCCAGTTATTGTGCCCCGCAGCTCCGCTACCCATGGTGCGCCGCATTTACAATGCGGCGCACCCTGCGGCAAAAACGGCACAGATGCATCACGCATCTGTGCGGTAAAAGCAGCGCATTGATGGAGCTGCGTCGCAAGCGCGACACAGCTCCAACAATGCTCTGGGGAGGCCCTATCTCCCCAATGCTGCATCAAGCCTTGCACCTGCTTCAAGCAGGCGCAGGGTTTTAACACAGCATTGGCCTAAAAGTGACTGAGTGAAATCTTGTAGATTTCACTCAGCTACTTTTAGGAGGCGTTCCTGCGCAGGAACGCCCTCCCCTGCGCCGGCACGCCTCCTGATGGTGCAGGGCTTTACAACGTGACGCATCTCTCAGATGCGTCACGTTGTTAATACCCAGCACCAGGGCGCATCTTTTGTGCTGCCGCTGCATCACAAAAGTGACGCAACTGCGGCGCAAAAGAGGTCAAGCGGCTTGTAAATCTGCCCCATAGTGCTTTTACTACACTGTAGCTGCGTAAAGGACCAGAAGATGTGTCTCCAGTGACCATGTGTGCCTGTGCCTGTGTTACAGGCACACATGGTCACTGGAGACACATCTTCTGGCCCTCTACGCAGCTGCAGTGTAGTAAAAGCACTATACATTTACCAAATGAGGGAGCACTTACTGGATTAGCCAGTAGAAAGTACTCCAGGGCAAATCGCAAAAGAATCCGCGATTTTGCGGGAAAATTCGTGAATTTTTCGGATATTTTTGCGATTTTGCGGGGAAATCCGCGAATTCGCGGAACGCGAATTTGCAAATTTCGCCCATTAAGGCCTGTATAATGAACCCTGCTCTGGGGGTTTGCCAGGCTTTAATAATGCAATAAACAGCACTTCTCTCATTGTTGGAGGCATAACGTCCTCTTGGGCCATCTCTTCAAAGAGGTTGACCAAGTGTGGAATTAGCTTGTCCTGGTATTCCTTATAAAAGGCAACAGTGAGGCCATCCGAACCTGGTGCCTTCTCACTGGGCAGGTCCTAAAGCGCTGCTACAATCCGAGTCGGATGGAGAGGGGCCATGAGACTCTTTCTGTGGGTGTTGGAGAGCCATTTTATAGTGATATAGGATAGATACTCAGGAGTGGCATCTTGATCCTGTTTTTGCAGGTCCTTAAGCGCCGCTACAATCTGAGTCGGATGGAGAGGGGCCATCCATCTCTTCCTGTTGGAGATCCATTTTATAGTGATTTAGGATAGATACTCAGGAGTGGCATCTTGATACTGTATTTGTTGCAAAGTATACAAGTCGGCATAGTAATTGTGAAATCTATCCACTACTTGTGCAGCTCCACATATTTCATTGGTCTCCATGGGACCTCATTTCTCCCTCGGTTAGGATAGAGCAGGGCCACCCGAGTGGCGCTGGATCACTCTCCTTCACCATATATCCTAGCTATGGCATACTTTCCTAAGTTTGTAAGCTCCTGTTGTGTTAATTCATTATATTCCATCAGCTTAGCCTTTGTCTGTGCTAGTTTCTGTGATTTATTGCAGTTCGTCTTCCAGCTTATGTAGTCGGTAGTGACACCCCTAAAATGCTTCTCAGATGGTGGTCATGCTGGTCACACTGCCCAGGTTTTTGCGGGAGTATTACTCGATCCCTGAGCTAGCTCATCCCGGAACACTGTGTCTAGAAGTGAGAATTGTGGAAAGTGCCAAATGAAGGCCTTTGGTTGTATTTCTCTAATTTTTAGGGTTAGCATCATTGGTGTGTGATCAGAATAAGTTCAAGACATGTGTTCACAATGATCCAAGCAAGACAACAAGCTACGTGATACCAGCCAGTAATCAATATGTGCATGAATGTCATGTATGGAAGAGTTATATGTGTACTCCCTGCCCTGGGGAAAGCTACATTGGCAAGCTGTAGTATTCTGGGTTTAGTATTTATGTTACTGCACTTCTCTTCTTCTAGCTACTCAGCCAGTGTGAGTGTTCCGGGTTAGAATGTGAGTGTGATTGACATGAATGGAATGCTTGTGTGACTGGTATGAGGGTTGGCAGCTGGAGTATGGGCTGAGTAGCCAAGAGGCTGCTCCTGGTGGGGCTGCTTGTTCCAGCATAATACTTCCTGTTAACTTATTAATGGCTGAATAAACCTACTTCTAATCTTAACTACAACTGCCTCGGCTACTTCATTACTTGTATGTATGGACCTACATACTACACAAGCATCTACCCTTCCGCTAGCTTCAGCTATCGTAATTATAGCTTGGTCAGACGCCGCAGTTTCCGGGGATGTCCTTCAGATCTATCAAGTTCAGGGGATAGCATGCAGTTGAAATTACCTCCCCAGTTCTGTGGAATGTGCCAATAGTGTGCAATCTTGCTGTGTAGCGAGTAATAGAATTGCAGGTCATCAAAGTTAGGCATTAGACACCTATTAATAGTGCTCCAAATGCCGGAGACTGCAGTAAACAATCACATATCGTCCCCTTGCATCCACACAGACCGCCTGCAATTTAACAACAGATCCAAGTCGGGCCGAGTTTGCATTTGTTCTCCCAGGTCACTGGTTAATGTCTTGTCCATGTTTGTGGGCATGTCATTTTCTAGTTCTTAGATCTCATTCAATACAGGTTTCGTATCACTTTATGCATTTTTAATTAATATCTCTGTCATGCCTTTCGACGATGCTGCTGTATGAGTATGACTCTAATGGTAAGTAAAAGCCAAAGAGTGGAAAAGTGATGTCCCGATTACATTGATCCACCTTGTTAACTAACTGACCCACTACTGTTACTCAACTAATCCTCACCCATAGCATTGCATTGCTGGGCCTTGAAAACATAAGGACTACTCATGTTCATTCTGAAAACCAACAAACATCCATTGGCTCATCTACAATGAGGTGGAAAGACTATTTGTAAACCACTTCAGGCCACTGCACAGATTATTGACCTCCCAAGGTCCCAGAATGATCCCAGGAGGGCTAAGATTGATATTGAGAGAGCTCAGGATAGTTTCTTTGAGTGTCACCTGAGTGTCCTAATTTTGGGGTGGTAAAAATGGCATCGAACCCTATACTGCAGCAGTGTTTCCTTTAGCTGCAACTTTCCGTGTCTGAAGTACAATCTGCTGCCATCTCAGTCCCATAAATATTTACTGCTGGCAGCTCTTTGGAAAGCATGACACTGATAACCACAGAGCAGGCTGTCACCACACCCCTGTTTATACTCAGGCAGCTTCAGTGTTTCTTGGGAAGGGGCGTTGATCTGGCATGATTGAGGAGAAAACCAAAGAACCTGCCACCAGAGGATGCAATAATGTCCCTCTTTGAGCATCTGTGATATTCTCTTTATCCCCTTGATGTCCACGCATTTCCCATCTGCTCATAGACAGATGTTTGGAAGAGGATTCTAAGCAATCATGAGCTCATCAATAAATATCGAACCAACATACAAGTTAATTTATTATCTAAGAATTTTAATTGGTGTCACAATATTTTATAAATATTTTTTCCCACTATAGCTGCATTTAAGAATAGAAATATTGTATGAAATGAGTTCTTTCTATTATAATTTTTAAAATTACAGTTGATTTGTTATCAAACCATATATAATTCACATACCAAATTATTATATTTGCTACTCATCTAGTCTACACACACACAATAACCATTTCATGAGTAATTATTCTTAAAGAAATCTGAGTATGCACAACAATATTAATAGTGGTTTTACAAACTTTAATTTTAATATAAAAGTGTTAGACATCCAAAAGCCGAGCAAGAAAGACGGGCATGTCAACAATGTGCACAAACACTTGTATCATACAGACCATGCACAGAATACACAACATTTTGAAGTACAGATGGAGGAAAAAAAGTTGTATGAAGCAAAATGACAAATAAAACCTGACCGTTCCAATGTAAAGCATATAGAGATCCCATTTGTTGTGAAGATGTAAACATTTTAGGAATAAACATGGTAGGCTTCAGTCACACATTGGGCTGTCCTCATGTGTTACACATACACTATGGGCTTATGAAGTAATAAAATACACCAGATTACCACAGATCAGCTACGGGTGATAACATCAAACTTGAGTTCTAGACTTTGACAAACATACTAAATGTGACAGGCACCTTACACCTAAACTCATGATCATTGTTGTCACTCCATTTACCGCTATTTGTTTCAGAAGCATTTTGCCAATGGTCATGCAACTTGCACTGCAGATCTCTCTATAGCCAGTATATGTGCAACATTCCAGAGTATCCATCAATGACTTGCTGGTGTTTAATCAGATGACAAAAAGATTCTTTCTAGAGAGAATTAATCAGAAATATAAATACGTTTGTGATGAACATTCTGTTTTTGTGTCATTTATTTATTTAAAATCTAACATCAACAGCAGATAAACATAACTTCTGATCATGCATGCTTGAGAGCAGTTTTTACGCCTCATTCAGGGTTAAGCAAATTAGCCTCTAGAGGTTTTATGCATGGAAAAGGGAACTTTTTAAATGTACCTTTTCAATACTATTAAAATCCAAATTTAGCATGAATTGGGCTTTTGATACATTTTTAAAAGAGACCAAAAATTACATTATTAGGTGTTCTAGGTGTAATAAAGATAACATTATTACATTTAATATTGCAACCCAATACTTCCCTATGGAACAGTCAGCCTTGCTACAGTGAAAATAGGGTTTGGGGCTTTTTCACTGTAGAGATCTTTTTAGCATTACATGTTAATATGTACTACTTTTAAATACCAAGCATCCTGCCTTACGGGCAGCAAGGCCTACCTAAGGGTGACAGAAATATTTAAAAGGAATGTTTTAACCTACCTAGCAATGGTTTTATTTGATTGATCGAATTGCAGTTTAAAAGCTGCTTTAGTTAAGCTACAGTTGTAGGCCTGAAGCCATGTTTTACACTATGTTATGTTATGTTATGTTATGTTATGTTATGTTATGTTATGTTATGTTATGTTATGTTATGTTATGTTATGTTATTTTGACTTGTAGAGCACGACAGCTGCCCCAGCAAAGGGGCGTCCCGGCGCTGGTGCAGGAAAGAGAGGCAAGCGGGAGACAAGGATGCAGGGAAAAGATAGGTCTTAATGGCCTTTCTAAATTCAAGATAATTGTCAAGGCCATGAATCTGCACAGAGAGTGAATTCCAAAGGGTGGCGGCTCTGTAGCAAAAGGAGCAGCCACCAGCCCAGACTCTACGAGGCTGGGGAACCACCACCAAATGCTGACTCTGTGAGCGGAGGGACCTTGTAGGGGGATAAGGCAACAGGATATCAGCCAGAATGGGAGGCGTGGCCAGCTTCAAAACCTTAAAAGCAATGCAAAAGGTTTTGAATTCAATGCGTCTGGCCACTGATAACCAGTGCAGATGGTGGATAGCATTTGACACAGAGCAAAATTTGCGTAGACTTAAGAGTGTTCTAGCAGCTGTATTCTGTGCCCTTTGCAAGCTCAAGACCTCTGCCTTATTGGACCTCAGATAAAGGGAGCAGGCATAGTTGAGTCTCAACAGAACAGTCGCCTAAATGATGACCTGCCACGTGGAAGCATCAAAAAAGCCCAACAGGGGGCTGAGCCCCCCGGAGGAGTCTAAAACAGGTCCCGGATGTTTTTTTTCATTTGGACTCAATAGCTTAAAGAAGAGTCTAGCCAAACCCCTAGGTTTTTTACTATCTATTTGGAGGAAGGGTGTTTACCAAGGCTGGTTGGCCACCAGAGATCACTCCACCGACCATGGTCCCTACCTACTAACAGTACCTCTGATTTGTTGGAATTCAGTTGGAGGCAGTTGCTGGTCATCCACTCGGCCACTGCCGCAAGGTCGCCCTGAAACTTAAGGGCGTCCAGCTCGATGTTGTTAGAGAGTGCCACCACCAACTGAGTATAGTAGGGGTAGGAGACCATGGTCAAGCCCCTGCTGCTGGCAACTGCTGCTAATGGTTGAACATCAATATTAAACAACAGGGGACTAAGGGAGGAGCCCTGAGGCACCCCTTGTTTAACTTGATGTTGGCCAGAGTCAAACGGGGGGCAATTACTGTAAATTACCTCTCGTAAAGAAATGAACCCAGCCACTCCAAAGCCAAGCCTGTAATTCCAGCCCCTGCAAGACATCTCAGCAGTATATCATGCGACACTGTGTCAAACGTGGCGCTCAGATCTAACAGAATCAGCGCTGACGATTGACCCTCATCCACAGCTGACCAGAGGTGTTCTGTGACCACTAAGAGTGCTGTCTGCATGCTGTGGCCAGGTCTAAAACCATTCTGAGAGGGATCCAGTAGGTTATTAGTTGCCAATAATCAGATAGAAGGGAGTTCACATAAGCCTCTGTGATCTTGGCCGCCCACGGAAGCAAGGAAATAGGGAGGTAGTTCTCTGGTTTGGCTGGGTCGAGAGCAGGTTTCTTGAGTAATGGAATGACTTTACCCTGTTTCCAGGCCCTGGGCACCGTAGCTGTTCTGAGGGACCCATTTATCCGCTGATTCAAGGAAGGTAAAATTGTCAACAGCACTTTCTTAAATTGGTCTGGTTTAAGTGGATCAACAGGAGATCCTGACTTGATCTTATAGCAGAGAGTAGAAAGTTGATCAGTCATGATTGGCGGAAAAGTGTGAAGGGTATTAATCTGTTGACAACCGTGTGACTCCTGTACGTTGCTATGAGTGGTCGTGAAGGACCTATAAATGGCATCCACCTTTTCCACTAAAAAGATGACAAGGTCCTCACATGTTTGTTGGACCTAATGGTTGACCCAGCCGAGGTTTGCTGAGATTGCAGTCTGGCAACAATAGAGACTGTACTCTTAGAGATAAAAACTGTGCGTGCCTGATACATGGCCTTATGATATCTTTTAATTGCTGCACAATAGATATCTTTAGCAGTTGGGCTAAAGTCTCTTCTCCATATCCTTTCTAATCTCTTACAACCCTTACGAATATCAGCGACTTCAGTCTTGAACCATGGTGGTTATTTGGTTTTGCGATTGACTGAGCGCTTCATAGGGATTAAACTGTCTAATGGGTGCTCTGTCCACTCAGAGAATACTCTATGAGCTTTGTTAGAATCCTCAGACAGATTCAGATGAGTAGCCAAAAGGCAAGCATCCAGGTGATCCCATTTCAATTCATGCCACAGCCGTTTCCAAGTGGTAAACTGACCCTCAGTCCGAGCATGGTTAACACCGTAAAGGAACATTGAGACCAAAAAGTGGTCTGTCCATCCTAACCTAATCGGTCGGTGCATTGTGATGTGAGGTACGTTAGTAAACACTGGGTCTAATAAGTGCCCTGCAATATGGGTTGGGCCCAAGACTAGCTGTAGTTCCCTACTGACATTTTATTTGCAGGCTCTAGTAGACCATATACTGGCGACTCATAGGTAAGTAGAATATTCCAATTAAGGGCATACCAATTTCATTATGTTGAAAGGAGGAACACAGGCAGGAGGAACAGAGGCAAGGGTAAAGTTCACACAGTTCAATAGCCGTCAAAACCAACTAAGCCAAATCTCTGGGGGTACAGCTCACAAAAGATGGTGATTTCTCACAATTACAATTTTGCAGACCTTCCCAGAAGAGTAGAGGAGGGCCCCTTCCGTCTTGTCCTATCCCCTGAACCTTGCTTTCTGGTGCCCAACAGCCCACCCCATAGGAACCATTAAAGCCAGGTATGACATGGATAACCTGAGACCCTTGAAAAGCCCCAAATGCAAATGTAAGTTAACTGATGTTTGGATCAGCACAGTATAATTGCATACACTTAATGTTTAAAACTACCAACAAGCCAGGTTCTCCTCAGTTCAAGGCCTGTCATTTGCTGCAGTATGCAGCTGTTGCATAACAGTAGTGAGTCATGAGTGGAACCTGGAAACTCTATCACAGACACTGGTAATGTAGAGGCCTGCTATGCAAACCACCTGCACATTAATTGTAAAAAGGCTTCCTATTGCACTCTAGTTGCACATGTGGTGTGCCTCCCAATCTACAGAACTCAGCTTTGATATTGTTCAGTACACCATTATCCATTGGAAACTGGATGTAGTCATTCATGGATCTGAGTCTGGGCCTAACATTCAAGACCTCGTTGAGGATATCTGGAAAAGTTGCATGAGACTGGCCACAGTAACTCTGTACTGGAAGAGCCAGTAGCACAGAAATGTAACACTGCCATAATCTTCACAATAGGTGGGATGGGTGTCAGAATTGTGATGTCTGGCACAAGTTCAGATTGAAATTGATGTGCCAACATTCCAATGGTTTTATGGCTCAGCCTGTACTTCATAATGATATGTCTTTCCTGCATGATCTCTAGATCCGAACGTTGTTTGTACACAAATCATGATATGATGACAATGAAGAGTCACTAGCACATAAGAGAACTAATACCATATTTCACATGAAAAGTGTCTGACTACCGGAGTCACCTACCCCCACCAGACCATGAAGTCAATTTCAAACCAGAGCAGGGTAAGCTATGTGTGTTAGCATTCATGAAACTGTCACAATTTGCCATGAGATATGCATGCGGTGTGTTTGTGTGATTTGCAGTACCACGTACTCATCTCGTATGCTGTTACAAGAAGTTTTACTTTCCAGACAACCACCAATGGAGCATGATAACTAGTAGCAAGAATAACATTGTTGTTTTTGTACCCTAGGTTTATTGATGAAATCAGGGAAGGTAGAACAATTCTGTCTTGCCTGTAATTGTGTACCAATAATAATAGAAATAGGGATCCCCTGGTAGCCCTGAGAAATACCCCTGACCAGCTACATGGCACTAGTGTAGGCAAAAACATGTTGGCAAACTCCAAGGATAGTGGGGACATTGCATCATGGTCCCCGTGTTCTGAGTTAGCTCTCACTGTTGCTCACATTCATATCCATTTATATAAAAGGAAATGCACAGGTGTGGGTTTCCACCGTGGAAACCCTCATGCAAAAGTATATTTTCAATTTGTTTGTTCACCCATGGGGCAAATCTTTATCGAATTGTGAATTTCCTCTGTTTAAACCCCCTTCTATATGGATGTATGTTGCTCTGTGTTTCCTCTAGATTTCTACAAACGACCATTGTCAAGGTAAACAACATTCAGAAAATGTTTGTGAATATTCATCAGGTGTTCACCTACTTTTACAGATCCCCCACCATATGATGTCTACAAATCCCAGGAGGTGCTCCCACAGAAATTGAAAACCACTGGTGGAATTTCTTTGTTTGCACATATCATTTACCTAAATAAAACCCCAGAATTTTGCTCCCATAAATGGTGCTGTTTGCCCATCAATAACGTTCCTTTGTGCGACACAGACTTGTGTATTCAGCCATTTCTGTGACACTTTCCCTTATATTCATACCCAAAACTAATGAGCTGCCTTCCTCACTCCTCTCCTCACACTTAAATCTTTTGTTCTGATATTAACAAATGTGTGCAGTTTAGAAATCAATGACCGGGGCGTGGTTTCGGCACCTAGAGAAGATGGCCGCCTGAGACGTAGTTCCGCCGCACTGAACCCATCGGTAACGATTTTCTGCCCGTCATTGTGCTGCTGTGGGATCCTGCACACAATGTGAGGTGGCGGAATACTTGAGGCACAGGATGAGCCTCTTTTGACTCTTTGGTGTGCTCCGGTTTGGTGACTCTGCTTCGTGCCTCTACCGCCGTCATTGCAGCCATTTTACCGCGCCTCACAACGCGAATATTTCCCTCAGCTTTTGGCGGTTTTGGCGATTTCACTACCAGCCTGGATTGTTGGGCTCTATCATCTCTGCAGTCCCCTCTTTGTGCCAGACTACTATGATAAACTACTTGAGGCAAAGGTGAGAGCTATTTATGTGCGCAGCACTTCATTTGGGTCATTTTGCTTCGCGCTTTCATCTATCTCTTCAACTGCCATTTTAAAGCGCTCAGCAGTATGATAGCCTGCATCACTTTTTCTATTTTTGGCGGTTTATAACGCACTGGCTTGCCAACATTATTGATTTTGCATATTTTATGCAGCTGTACACTCCTCAGTGAATATCCATTTCTTGGTGCCACTAATAGAATGTCAGGATTATTATTGCTTGGCTTCCATGGTGAGGAATCTAGTATGGAATGCATTATATATTATACAGCCATGCACTTTTCCTGAGTTCTTTGCGCTATCCTGTTGCTACATTTGCTTATTCTGACAGATGCCAGAGTTATCTGTTGATTGTGGTGTGACCCAGCTGCCAAGTGACCTTATCTTTTTTATGGTACCTATGATATATCTCAAGAATATGGCTTTTGAATTGTTCCACATAGCTGCTTGAAGGATCAATCCATCTACATTAATCTTTCCTCAGCAGTTTTACTCCTATTGTCATTGAGGCTGTGAACGCCAGTTGGCTTCGCTATGTACCAAATTACCGGGATTTTGAATGTCCTCCATCCTCCTGCTTGTCGCAAAGGGGATATCTGAGTTACTTCTACGTTTGGCTGTTCTACATTAACCAATTTTTTACGAACAATTTTGCAGTTTAAGTCATTCTTTTATCCTCTATTCACTGCTTTGGCTGTCAGACCGTATCTATTATATTTCACGCATATGGGAAAACTGCGCAAACCCAAATTTGTATTTGTACCTTCCAGCTCTGCGCAAGCCTCACATCCCTCCTTGCCAAGTTCTCCTACTGATGCACTACAAATGGCTGGTGTACCATCTAATCGCTCTTCCTCCACTAAAACTTCTCGCCCAAACACATCGACCAAGCGTTTGAAACATGACCCTCCATCTCCGCATAAATCATCCCCTACTATCTCAATGGAGTTAAATTTGGAAGAAATTCGTGCTTTGTTGAGGAGACTAGTAGTGATATGCAACTCTCAAAAGAAAAGTGGTCTTCAATGGACAGCAGAGTTACCTCTGTGGAGCAACAAGTTACAGAAATTCTAACCAATTCTCAACGTATCTCCACTTTTGAAAAATCTGTCAAAACCCTTCAGCAACATACAGAGCATTTAGAAAATAGAAATAGGAGGAATAACCTCTGTATTTACAGACTGCCTGAATCCCTGGAGAGTGATGATCCTGTGACTTTTTTCATCTCTTTTATTTATGTTACTAGATATGCCTTCTACTACTTATTTTAGTATTCAAAGAGCTCATAGGCTTGGTCCTCGCTCCTCTACTTCCTCAAAACCACGTGGAGTCATTATTCTCTTTTTGAGATTTACTGACTTACTCTCTGTTTTATCTGCTGCTAGTGCCAAAGGTCCACTTTCATGGCTTGGTCAACGAGTATTTATTTCTCAGGATGTCTCCAGTGCGACTGCAAATCGACCAAAGGAATTTCTGAATCTTCGTGCTCCCTTGAGATCACTTGGTGCTAGATATGGATTATTCCATCCATGTACCTTCAAAGTTACCCAAAACAATCGCACTTGGACCTTTTTAGATCCTAATGAACTTAAAAACTTCATTCATGTTCAAACCAACGGCAACATGGATACCTACGATCCTCCTACTGGCTAATTCTGAACACCATCTGCGTTTCCTTTGATTTTCCTGTATCTTATACAATTATCCTGTTGATGTTTTCTTTTCAGATTTGACATGACAAATTCTCTTGTATACTTTGTTATATAAGCTTATTTGTTGTCTCCATTGTTTTGCTGTTTTGTAATGTTGTTTTTGTCTTCTTATTTGTCTTCCGACCTTCCAATGCAAGTTCGTACCCCTTGATCCCTTATTTTGTGCAGTTCCTATCCCTCGACTTCCTTTTTGTGTCCTGGTGCGGCTGGATTCCTGCTCTTCGGGTGGTTCATCTTTTTGAGTGCCGCCATTACCCCACCTCTCCCTTTGTCTTTCCCCTTCAGGTATGTTTGTTTCAGTCGTCCTTTGGATATGTACTGTCTCTTCTTTTTCTTCACCTTTTTCTACCTTATTCTTTCCCCTGCCTTTACCTTCTTTCAATCTTTTCCCTTTTCTGTTGATATTTCCATTTCCTTTTTCGACTTTCAGTTATTTACATTTGTTCTTGCAATTCTTAATGTTATTACCTTAATGATCTTGAATCCCTTAAATTAAAAAGTAGTTGGGTGGGTACGGTTTTATTTTCTCCCTCTTTAAATAAAAAAAATGGAGTTGCCATTTTAATTCATAAAAGGCTCAAATGTAAAGTGTTATTAGAAGAGAAGGATTCTGACGGGAGGAGTATTTTGGCTAAATCACTTGGTAATTCTATTGCTTTAACTGTTTTTAATATTTATGGTCCTACTCAACCTCATTGTTTGTTTTGGCCTTTAATTACAAGCAAATGTATTCAACACAAAGATGATTTTTTCCTATTAGGAGGTGGCTGTAATCAGATTATAGATCCTTTTCTAGATCGCAAATCTACTGTTAGCTTCATTTCCCACAAACCTCAAAAACAATTTTTAAACACTATACTTCACAACCATCTTTCTGATTCTTGGAGACTTACGCATCCAGACACATTAGATTATTCCTTTTTATCCCACCCGCATGCTTCTTCCTCTAGATTGGACTATATTTTTCTCTCCCAGTCTCTCACTCAAAATCTTCTATCTTCCTCTATTGAGCCTATCGTTATCTCAGACCATGCTCCTATTATAACTGATCTTGACCTTCTTCCTCCTTTGCCTAAACCTTCTCGCTGGCGCTTTCATTCTGCTCTTCTCACTGACCCTATTTTCTCTTCTTCATTTTGAACTTTTACTAATGATTTCTTTCAAACTAACTCTACTCCTGACACTCCTCTTTATATTCCCTGGGATTCCTTTAACGCTACTGCATGAGGATTTTTTATTGTCTCTAAAAAGAAAGAAACAATTTCTTCAAAAGCGTAGGTCTTCTCTTGGATATATTAAAAAATTAGAAGATCAATGTTATACATCTTCCGACAAGTGTATGTCCCCAGAGCTTCTGCGAGCGAAGATTTCTTTCAATAAATTTACCACAGATAATGCCTGCTCAATTCTTCTTCGCAGTAGTGCCCGTTATTATGGCGGTCGTAACACATCTGAAAAACTTTTAGCTAATTACCTCAAATCTCGTAAGGAGCGTACTTCTATTGAATCCATCTTTTCCTCTGATAATGTTCTTCTTCATACTGATAAACACATTCTTGGACAATTTTCACTTTTCTATCAGCACCTTTACACTCATGAGTCACCTCCTACTCCTTCTATGATTCAGTCTTACCTTGACAAATTATCTAAACCCTCTACATCTCACCTTAATTTCTCTACTCTTGATCTTGATCTTTCGGTTCATGAACTCTCCACAGCTGTGTCCTCTCTTACTGAGGGGAAAACTCCTGGACCTGATGGTTTCCCAGTGGAGTTTTATTTGCATTTTTCCGATCTGTTATTGCCCAAACTTTTATTGCTTTTTCAATCCTTTTCTTCCTCTGGTACAGCTGCAGGTACTTTTCAAGAGGCCACCATTTGTCTTATTCCAAAAGAAGGTCGTGATCCTAAATTTTGTAAAAATACCGACCCATTTCTCTTGTTAATGTTTATTATAAACTTTTTGCTGAATTGCTTGCTTTGCGTCTCGACTCTTTCATGCCCCATCCTATTAGTAAAGAACAATGCGATTTTATTAAAGGGAGACTTACTTCTGATAATTCCCGTCTTTTTCTAACCATTTTAAATAAAGCCTCCTCTCTTTCTATACCTTTGACTGCTATTTCTGTCGATGCTGAAAATGCTTTTGACAGAGTAGACTGGTCTTTTTTATTTGCTTCACTTAAATGGCATGGTTTTAGCTCCAAATTCATTTCTCTTATTTCCTTATTATACTCCTCACCCAAAGCTGCTGTTCTGGTGAATGGCCAACTACTCTTCATAGAGGAGTTCGTCAAGCCTGCCCTTTATCCGCACTTCTTTTTGTTTTGGCCCTGGAACCTTTCTTGTCCTCCATTAGACAGAATACTTCTATTTCCGGCTTTCCCTATGGTGATCATCAATTAAAACTTGCCGCATATGCCGATGATAGCCTTTTGTTTATTTCTGATCCAGAATCATCTGTTTCTCCTTTGTTATTGGAATTTAAATCATTCTCCCTTGTTTCTGGGTATAAAATCAACTCAGATAAAACAGAAATTCTTCCCCTCACAAAATGTTGTCTTCCTCATTTCTTCTCTTCTACTGGTTTTGCCTGGAATAGTTCTAAGATTAAATATCTTGGTATTTGGTTTTCCAGTTGTATCTCTTCCTCTGTTAAATTAAATATGTCCGCTATTCTTTCTCGAATTGATCAATTATTCTCTTCCTGGAATCCTCTATTTCTTTCCTGGTGGGTTTGCCTGGACTCCATTAAGATGATGATTGCTCCTATTCTCATTTATGCTCTCTCTATGTTGCCTGTACATATTCCTTCCCTACACTTCAAGCGTATTGACTCCTCATTATCAAAATGTGTCTGGAAAAATAAAAAAATCCAGAATCTCCCTTCTATCTCTTCGCAGACCTAAGTCTAATGGTGGTGTTAACTTCCCAGATTTTCGCCTATATCATAAATCCTTCTCTCTACGTCAGGCTTCACGCTGGGTCTCATCGGAATCTTCCCCCTTTTCTCCTCTTTGGCTTTTTATTGAACAGACCGTTTTATCCCCCTTTTCTTTTGATGAGATAATACGTTTCTCCTCTAAGTCCCCGTATGATTTACTTCCCTTATTTAAACATACCTCCTCTCTTCTTAAACCCTTATTCTCCTCACCGATTATTTCACGTGAATTCTTTCTACATTTACCCATCTGGTATAGTTCACTTATTCTAGTACACAATAGACCTATTTGTTGGACCTCTTGGAGGCTTAAGAGTATTATATGGATCCATCAACTCTTTGATGGTATATTACCTTGCTCTTTCCTACAGTTTCAGCCTCAATTTCACTGTCCGCGTTCCTTTCTACAAAAATATGTTCTTCTTATGGAAATCATTCTTGATCGTTATTATTCTCTTCCTTCCTCTGCCTCTACTGCTTCCTCTACTGCTTCTTCTTATCATCTTCTTGTATTGCTCTCTACTCTTCCTAAAGCATCTCTTATTTATAAATTCTTTTCCTCCCCTAATTCAGATCGATGCAAATCCAAGTTGGAACTTTCCTGGGAATTGGATTTGGGATGTACTTGGCCCATTTCCCTTTGGGATAAGCTCTGGTCTAAATCTTTGATGGTTTCTAGATCTGTTTCTCTTACTCAATCTCTCTTTTTCCTATACCATAGAATTTCTCTTTCTCCTCTCTCCCTTTCACGTTTCACACCTTCCTCTACTTCTAACTGTTGGACTTGTAACTTACCTAATGCTGATCTTTTGCATCTATTCTTTTTCTGTCCTACAGTTTGGAAACAAGTATGGTCTTGCATTTCCCGTGTTTTATCTCTTTCTATCCCACATTCTCACCCCTCTTCTTTTTCTTGGCAGTCTTTCAGATTCTATAACCATACCTGCACACTCTCAAGTTATTTTCGATCTTATGCTTGCACTCGCTTTTCAACATATTTCCTCTAATTGGAAATCCCTGACAAATGTCTCCATTCAACACTGGTGGAACTCATTATGTCATTTTCAAAGACTAGATGTTTTCTTTGCTTCCTCCTGTAAACCACCTTGCGATGTAAGCCTTTATTGGTTACCTCTTATTACATATAGATCATCTAGTTCAACTGAAACCGATCCCTATTACTTCAGAAAATTTTAAACCACCTTGAATGATTGTACTCTCTCCTTCTTATGTTTTTCATGCATTTTTTTACTGTTTTTCTCTATTGCAATGTTATGCATATATTATACATTTTTTTTTAATATAGCTTACAATGTTTTTTCCTCTGCCGATGTCATCTATAGGACTGTTTTAGTATAGTATATCTTTCCCATTCCCTTCCTTCCCCCCCTACTTTTTCCCCCTAAAAATTTTCAAAAATGCTTTTCTTTTTCTAGTTTTTGAGACTAGCATCGTTATACTTCTCATTTGTTCTGTACACTTTACATTCTTCTTGCTGATGTCAATTGTTATCATTAGTATTCTAAATAAAGCTTCTCAAACATAAAAAAGAAATCAATGACCGCTGTTATGAAGCAGAGTTTACAATGCTAAAATGTACAATGTACTGCAACAACTAAATGGCATTGTTGTCTCACTAAAATGCATCATATTATCATAGGCCTGGCAAGAGAGAGAGGCGATTGAGGAGTGGAAGAGGTTAGGAGTTTCTGTAGTGTTGACTTGAGAGTTCCTGGAGGATAAGATTAAGATCACTATAAACACAGACATGGCAGGTGAAGGGAGCTGGAAGTACAAAGTTATCAGCTGAGGAAAGGGTAAGAAGACAATACTATTTACTTTGGAAATGCACCAAATCCCCCTCCAAGTGCCTGATTGAAAGGAGGAGTGGAGGTAATACTAGCCAGGAGTATTGAATTAATGAGTTATGTCATGTGTACATCTTTATAATGGTTCATGTGTAGACATTGGCTGGGAAGGTGCTACCATTTCATTTTTTAATTCGGCTGAACGAATTGTAATATCAACATCCTTTATTTGCATTGCTGATGAGTGGCATTTTGCCAATTTGCTTTCTTTATGAATATCGGTTTCCTATGATGTATTTTCAAGCACTAAGTGCTCATAACAAGATCTAAGAAACCCTCTTGACATTTGGATCTTATCTACAGCCAAATTAAGGTTTTAGGTTCTCAAGTTTCTGAATGAAGTCTGTATGCCTGTAAATTATCTGATGAAAACCCAACGATAGTTTGAGGATAATATTAACAATACAAAATTCAATAACAGCCATGCAGCTGACTTTTCATTCTAATTCGGGTTCAGCATGTGGTTTTATTTTATTTTACTAACCAATACATATTTTTTCCATTTATTGTCTATTCTCTTTTTACAAAACAATATTACAATTAAAGAACCAGTACAAGATCAGTTGTGCACATTACTGATTTGGATTAATATTTAATCAATTCCACAACTGAAGTAAAAAAATATATCATTTTCTCTCTAGCATGTTTCATGGTTGAACAAGTTTGCTTATCTGGAAGTTAGTTTCCACAAGCTCATTAGTGAGAAAGTTGAGCAATTAAACAAAATGGCCTGGCTTCAATGATATTGCTCCCAATATTTAAACCAAATTATCCTTTTGAAAATAACAAAGCTTCATGCATGGTTTCCCTCGGAACTAAAAGCACAAACATCTGTTTTAAAGAAATGTGAAGTACCTTGGAGAAAAACATGTTACTCAATTAATATGCGTTACATTATTAAACAAATCTTTAAATACAATGAGAGGTGAGATGAGCTCAAAAAAAGACCCAGAAGAGCTCTTTTTAAGCAATACCCTACCCACCACCTGGGGTCGGATTGGGAGCAAAATTAGACCAGGGCACCTAAAGAAAAAGTAGCCCACATTTGTGGACAATAACCTTTTATGAAACATTGTTTAGTATCGGGAGTAATTGTGGGAGAAACCTAAGACAAATTAAGATTTTTAAACTCCCGGAGTCAGTATCATTGACCAATACTAGACGTATCACTAGATACACAATTATTACACTGCAACTCACCCACAGAAATCCTCCCCTGATCTTCAGGCCTATGCTTTTCTCTACTTTGGGTGCCTGAATGTGTTAGTCAACTATGGGTACCTTAGTCTGTACTCCCCTCAAGGATCCCTGAATATTCTGTATTGTATCAGGCCATGAATCAGAGAACAATGTGCACCTTTTGCGTCTGGAGGCTTTTGTTTACCCTCAAGGAACCAGGGGTCTTCCTCTTTTGGTTGTCACTCAGGAATCTCTCGGCAAGCAATGTCTTTGAGGATTGCACACTACTTCGTACTTGATATCTTTTGTATTGTCGGTAGAGAATTAATTTGAATCTGGAAAAGCTGCAGGAATTCACCCCAAATGGCTTTCATTCTCTCTGTTTCTATACCTCTCTCGTTCTCCCTATTGCCTTTTGCCCCTCTCCTAGGTCTTCCTTTTTCTCTCATACTCTACTTCTTCTCCTCTCCTTAGTCTCTCTCATTCTACCTATTTGCTTTACTGAGTCTGTCAAATTTCCCATGTCTCTTTTCCTATATTTCGCTACAAATCCTCCTTTCTTCAGTTATTTGTATATCTATTGTGCCCTTATTCCTCTGTCACTTTGTGTCTCTCTCTTGAAGTTTTATACCATGTCTCTGTATTGCAAACCTTCCCTTTTTCTTCTGTCTTGCTATCGCCTGTCAGTCTCTTTCATATCCCACTGCCTCTTGAATTTCTTTGTACTATACTTAATGTTATATTCTTATGTATCCCCTTCATTGCTTTGCTGCAAACACTAATTGAAAGTCCTCCTGTGCCTGGAGGCAGCGTTTGAACCAAAGTAGAAGGCACAGGTGGAATTTCCTTTACCATTCCTTTCCTTTTAATAAAGGAACTTCCACTGGTGGATTGTAATCTACATTTAGCACTACCTCTTGGAGTGCCAAAAGCCTCTACACTAAGCCCTAGACTCAGGGAGAGAATTAGCTAGTGTATGCAAGGTAGTAACCATCCTTCCTTTTTCTCATAGACCGGGAAATGTTTGACACCCTCTTCTGCCTTCCTCTCCATCATCGTTTTTGCTGGTGTTCGATGCTCAGGGCACTGCGCCACGGCCAACCCGTGCCGCAGTGCAAGTGCTCCCTATGTAAAGTGTATCCGTAATTGATTTCCCTGATTGGCTTATTTGGTTTACTGTCAGACCTCAGTAACGTGCACCAGGAGTGCCGGGGCTTGTTGATACAAATACCGCCAGTGGGCCTGCAGCGCTGGTTGCGCCACCCACTGAAGCGGCCTCGTAAAAGATGTCTCGGGTCCACAATTGCAGACCCTGCGTACAGTCTGGTACTGTCACACTGACTGTGCAAGTGCCCACACTTGCCAGTCCCTAAACCTTCCCTAACCTTCATATCAGTCACCCCTATGGAAGGTCCACGGGCAGGGTGCATTGTAAGCGTAAGGTAGGACAAGCCCTGAAGTGTGTGGCATGTCCTAGTAGTGAATTACCGCCCTTTTTTGTTCTTCACTATTGAAGGGCTGCCTGTTCTCTTAGGCCAAGGTGAGCGGCTGGAACTATTACAGGCTATAGTCCCGGCCGGCTCAAGGAACACGGTGGCATGTCGAGTTTGGTATGCCTGAACTCAGAATAATAAAATACTTCCTTTAGCAAGGTTTATTTTAATATCCTGTGTTTGCAACTGCTACTTTTAGAAAGTTAGCATTTGCTCACCTGACTATTTCAGCCCGCCTCTGCCAGGATGTGTATCTGCTGCCTGGGCTTGTGTGAGAGACAGGGCTGGGGAATTCCCGGGGACAGTCGGGGTGACCAGGTGGTGAATGGAGTGCTTACACCAGGATGGGTGGGCGGAGTAGTCCTTGACTCTGAATAGGGTTGTGCTCCACCACCACAATGCTGGCTCCACCTCCTGCGGAGCGTCTGATGTCCCTGCCCTGCACCCTGAAAGAAGACGGCAGCGTCCTGTCAACAGAGTACTCCAAAACCGGGTTGAACCAGGCTCAGGCCCCCTGGCCTGCCTAGACAAAAGAAACCGAGTATAAAGGTAGGAGCCCTGCTCCTAAGAAATCCGATCCAGTTTTGACCACGATGAACCTCTGCCGGACTAGAAGGACCAAGCGAAGCTGAGAAGGAATCCTGCAGTGGTGCCTTGCTGGAGACGGAGAGGAAAAGACCAGAAAGGACTTTGAAGACTTGTGCCTGAAACTATCTCCAAGGGCTTGATAACGAGCTTACCCCCTGAACGGAACCCCAGGACCATTGGGTTCTATTCTGCCTGTGCCCGTTTGCTGTTGGGCCTTTAGTTCTTATTCCCTCACCAGAGTTGTGACTCGGTTGCCTTCGCCCTCCAAGGTCGTGACAGCTCGGAGCCTGGTCGCCCCGCAGCAGAGAGCCCCGCTCAAGCTTGATGCGCTCTCCGCTTCAGTGCCGGGCCGCCCGCTCTCCTGTCACCTCGCCTGCTACGGAGCACGTTGTGCGCCTCTCATCTTCTCTCGCCGGAATCTGCACGAAGCGCATCTGATAGCTTCGGACGGTCCGTACGTCGTAACGTACTCAACTGTCTCGCCTGGCCCACCTGCATACCAAGGCCGTGCCGCACCTCAAGAAGGCCTTCCGTACTGTGGTACCGAAGGCCCGGTGCTGCACCCGTCTGCCCGAGAACGCGACGCCCCACACAGATCCACAGGTACGAACTGGTGTGCTAAAAAGTAGTACGCCTCGCAGGCCTGGACGGCGCCTCGCCCCATGAGCTGCATCAGATCCCGGATCGCCACAACCCTCCACACCGTCCAGCTCACCCGCCTCGCACCTCGAGGGGGCTCCGAGCCAGATAGATCCTTTGGAGAACCGTTGGCCTCGTCCAGGGTCCGCCCTCACCAGTTGCCGCGCCTGAAACGCCTCGGAAACTCATCGCAAGGTACATTGGAACTCTATCCCGAGTTCGCATCTTATCCAGGGTTCACAACGTTTGTTTTCCCTGTCATCGTACCTTGCTAACCAAGAACACTTAAGAACAATTGCCTATTTAAATCTGGTGGCCTTCATTCGCTAAACGTTATATGGTCTTGTGATAATTCTGCATATATTTTTACATAAAGTCTACGTATTTTTGATACAACCCTACGACTGGTGTCCGTTTGTGGTGGGTCAGTGGGTTTCCTGTATGTGATCATAAATGCTTAACTAATTATCGCCCTAAAGATTAGCCTTGTCTGCTCGCGCCACACTACCTAGAGGGTGAGCAAGGGTTATTTCTAAAGGAGTAGTTCTCTTACCCTGACTGGAGGAGAGGGTCCCTGTTTGTCACAAGTGCATACCTGTGCCAACCAGAGACCCCGAGTCTAACAACATGTATTCAGGAACACCATCAGTTGCAGGTATTTTACCAATAAAAGGATTTTTGAGCTAGGGTTCAAAATCTACAGCTAGGCTTTTTGCAAAAAAAAGGTTCATAATAATAATAATATAAACTTTATTCGGATTATTACAATCCATAAAAGCAGTACAATTAAAAGATCTTCAATGAGAACTGATTACCAATTACTTAAAAACAGCAAAAAAGAATTTCGGTAATATATACAGTACTATTATAATTTAAAGGTTTTTCCTATGTCTGTATATACATTTCAGAAAATTAAGGACATGGTAACATGTGGCTTCGGTGTCCAAAAGCTGCAAGCTCAACATGGCTGCTCTACATTGTCTGAGACCCCAAGATTTTAAAAGGGTCAGTAGCCAGAGTTTGCGGTGTTCCTGATAAAATTTACAGAACAGAACTGTATGAAGGGTGGATTGACCTGATATCCCATCACATGGACATGGAGGTGGATTTAGGTCCCAAACATTTGGTGTTGGGAAGACTACCAGTTTGTGAAATATGTTCAGTCTGAATCTTATCAGGAGAAATCGTTCAAAAGTACCAATGTCAAGGTTTAAATAGGGCTGCATTGAAAGGGTAGATTGAACCAGCATGGCGTGCTGCGCCGACTGTTTCCCAGCTTCTGCCTGAAGTCTCAAATTAGTCAAATGGTCCAACGCTCGCTTTTTTAAGTTATCGTTTGAGAGTTCTCCAATTTTTTCGGGATTAAGGTAATATTTTTCTATTCCAAGGTCGCAAAGAAAGGTCCGAATATAGGCCAGCCATTTAATTTTTAAAACGTAGTCCAGGGACATTGCATCCGCCAATATTGTTTTTGTGAGGTCGTTTTTATCTGACACCCAAATACGTCGCCAGAGAAGAAGTGGTTGGATTTTGGCAAGATCTTCGATATATGGTGCCCCTAATTCTAAGTGGCAGGCGTAAACAGAGGAAGTTTTGGGGGCAGATAGGATGAATCTGAAAAACTTATTTTCTGCGATTTGCAGAGAGGTGACATCCGTGTGTCCCCATAGTCCTGCTCCATATAAAGCTGTAGATTGGCACTTGGCTTTATATATGGTTATCAGTTCCCTGGGCGGACGTTTTCCTAATTTTTGAGAAAACGACACCAATGCGGCTAATGCTCTTTTAAAACAATGTTTTCTGGCTTCTACAGCTGGTTTCCAGGAGAGTTTATTGTCTATCATGACCCCCAAATAACAGTATTCATTTGTTGAGTCAATTTCTTGACTGTCGAGGTAGATAGAGTTTTGCTGTTTTTTCCCGACCCCAGCCTTCATTACGAAAGTCTTTTTCACATTTATATGGAGGTCAAGAGTTCTCATAAACTGGGAATATCTATTAAGGGACCTTTGGAGTTCACGGGGAGTTTGTGCGAGGAGGACGGCGTCATCCGCATACAGCAGGGCGGGGATCGGGCGATGCTTGGCCAATGGGAGGTCACGGGCACCCTTTGGTAGCTCGACCTCCAAGTTGTTGGTATAGAGGGAGAAAAGGAAGGGTGCCAGGACACATCCCTGTCTGACCCCACGCTCTACTGTGAAGGACGCCGTCAGTTCTCCCTTTATCCCGTAGCGAACTCTTGCGGATGGGTTGGAATAGAGTTCCCTTAAAAAGTTCAGGAGTGGTGGGTCTACCCCCATCTGTACTAAAAGGGACCACAATTTTGTGTGGGAGACGCAGTCGAAAGCCGCGGACAGATCTACATAGGTCATATAAAGTTTTGCTTTCTTTGCATGCACATATTTTCCGAAGATTATTGATAAATTTAGGGCTTGTTCCACGGTACCTAATCCTTTTCTGAATCCGAATTGAAGGTCGGATAGGATGCCTCTTTCTTCCGCCCAGTCCTGAAGTCTTTCTAAAATCACTCTTCCTGCTATTTTCCCCAGTGAGTCCAACAGGGAAATTGGGCGATAGCAGGCGGGGTCCATACGATTACCTTTTTTAAAAATCGGCACCATGATGGACCTAGTCCAAGACTCCAGAATTCCTATTTTTGCCGTAGCGGTGCAGACCCTTGTTAGAATTGGTGCCCAAAGATCTGTTTGATGTTTAAAAAGGTCTGCCGGGACACCATCCGGCCCTGGAGCTTTTCCTTTTTTGGTAGAGTTCAATGCCACAAGAATCTCTGGAATTTCAAAATTTATATCTATAGGGTATGGTGGGAATGTTTTTTCCCCTTCTTCCAGCTCTTGGTCAGGGACTGGTTTTTGGAAGATACTGGTAAAATGTGATACCCAAGTTGCAGCGTCTATGGCGGCTTCTATTTTTGGGCAAGTCTCATCTGCCAAAAAAGGAGTTCTTATAATTCTCCAGAAGGCTTTAGAGTTTTTTTCCTGGGCACTGGTGTGGAGTTCGTGCCACAGCGCTTGCTTCAGTTCCTCTTTCCTCTTTTTCCTTATTTTATGATATTCACTTCTAAGAGTGGCTATTGTACTGGGATCCCTTTCGTTTTTATTTAAGGCTAACTTTAGCTTTGTATGAGCCTTAGTGCACTCTTGATTAAACCAGCCATTAGGCCGGGATGAGCCGAGTTTTTGTTTTCTTGTGAGTAACACCTTAATTTTTTCCATAATTTGGGCGAAGTTAGTTAGAAGCTCCGTGTCATTAGTAGCTATATCCAAGCAGATTTTAATTTGGGGATAGACTGATCTGATTAGCTCTTTGGTGAGTTCCTCTGGATTTATCCTCTCCCATTTTATGGTATACCCATTTACTTTATCCATGTTGATATTTTCCTGAGTCAATGCATTGGCTATTATTACTGGAGAACATTTTTGATAATTTAGTGAGACTTCCAGAGTTAGTATTGCATGGTCACTTTGAGAATTCGGTATTACTTCAAAGTTCTTTACTCTTAATTGTAAGGATGCGGATATAATTATAAAGTCTACCGTAGTTTGGTAACCTCTTCCAATATAGGTAGGTGCAAGTGAGTTTTCCCCATAGTCCAAGGTGTTTACTATCTGGAGATCCAGGTCGGATAGGAGATCATTCATTTGCCTTCCCATTTTGTTGTGCGAGAAATGGGTAAGTAAGAGGCCGTCTTCTGTCACCATGCCAGGGCATTTTCTTTTTAATTGGGTACAGGCGTGAAGATTGAAGTCGCCTGCCCATAGTATTGTTGCCGGGCCTCCTTCTCCTTGTTGCATTCTAAAAGTAGTTAGTTTTTCGTGGAGGTGGGCCAAGACTCTCTCAAAGTCCAATTCATCCAGATTATTATAAAAATTGATAATAATCATTGACTCTCTTTTCTGGAGGTAAAGACCAAGGATCTGTAAATTTGGTGCCAGTTCTATAACCTTTATTTTAACGTTTTGGATAGTGTTAACTATGTAAATACACAGACCTCCCTTTGGTCTACCTGTGTGTCCCGACTGCGCGGGAGACGAGTACGTTTTGTACCCCTGCAGGTGATGTTCTTGTAGTGACCATGTCTCCTGTATGCATAGTACTTGATGGTTAAGCGTGTGGTACAGGATTGTCCCATCCTCTATTTTTGACCTTAATCCAGCGATGTTCCACGAGATCAGGCTCAGGATTGTTAAGCTATCCCTTGAGCTTTTTGTACTTTTTAAATCATCGAGGATCTCGGGAGCTGGTGGAATCTCTAGGTCTGGAGGGACTGCTGGGGGTTCCATGGGTTCCAAACAGTCTGTATGAGTTTGGGAGTATTCCTGGGGTTGTGGTAGTCAATCAACGCACTCCAGGGGACTATATCTGTTTGCTAATTGGGGGCCATTCCAGCTATCCCAACGTGTGGGGTCATTGTACTTTGTCCGATGATCCTGTCCACTCCATTCGTCCCTGTCTCTGCCTTGATGGTTTAGGCCTAGTGGGTTGAATGGGGGAAGCCATCCTTGCCGCGGCTGTTGCCATAAGTGGGTGTTGTAATGCATAGATTGCTGAGGTTGCCACCATTGTTGGGTGGTATGATGTGGGTGTTGAGGTGGGTTAACAGGAGGTTGGGTAACAAGGTGTGTGGGTTGGGGAAATAAGGCGGGTGGTTGCCACTGGAAAGCTGGTTGTTGTAAATTTTGCGAAAAACGTGGCCTATCTGGGTACTGTTGGTGATGATACATGTTGTATTCAGAGGAGTTTGTGGGGCCGGTGTTTGGTGGGTGTACATAAAAGGGAAAATTTTGCCTTGAGGATGGGGGTAGGAAGTAAGACAAGGGAAGGGGATTTATTTTAGTGGCAGGTCCTCTATTGGGCGAATTGCAAATGTAGTTTGATGCCCCTATCTCCCTGAATTTGATGCTGATGACGTCCCCCGCTATTGCCTTCGTGCTTCTACCAACCCAATCTCCTCTACGGGCGGAGAAGATGTCACCCCTAATATGGGCGGGTAGTGGTCTATGGAGTTGGAGCCACTGGGCACATTTATTCCTCAGCTCTGCGAAAGTTTCTCTTGCGCCCTCCTTCAGTGGGGGAACTGCTGTTAACACCACCACGAAGGGAGAAGCTTCCGGGGGTAAGTTAATTATTTTAGGCCGAGGTTGCTTAGTCTTCAGATCTGATGGTTTTTCTTGGGAGGGGGTCTCTGCTGGAATGGTGGAGTTTCCTTTTGTTTGTCTGTTATTTGTTTTTGATTGACCTGCTGGACCTGTTTGAATAGCAGAGGAAAGATCTACCGCCTTCGGAGTGTTTTGGGAGACATCCAGATTGCTCCCTTTTTTAGCTAAAGAATGTGTTACTGCCGCTTTTCTGGTTAGTGAGATATTAGACTTGTCTGTTATGCCTGTTATTTGTTTGGTGCTGGATGGTTTTTTTTGGAGTATTTCCTTTTCTCCCTGCGTTGGGGCGGGACCATTCCTGCTTGATTTACAACTGCATTTGGTGTTGATTAGTGACGTGAGTCTGTCCAACTTTGATATGAGAGGTTTGATCTGCGCTGTGATTTTGGCTTCAAGGTCGGATTTTAGGTCCATAACCATGTTTTCCACCCAACAGGGGATACCTGCCGAGGAATTTGGGGTAGGTGTGATCAAATTGTGGTTCTTTATTTTTGTTTTTGGATTTTCCTTGATGATTGGCATTGCCTTGGGGAGGGTGGAGGTATTTTCCCTTGTTTTTGTTGGTTCTAGGGTCGTTACTGGATCAGGTGGTAAAGGATTACTGATGGCACTCTGGTCTGATTTCTCGGCCGGTGATTGACAGGCTTCTAAATCTGGGGTTGCGTCGAGATCGACGTAAGATTGATCAGAGTCCGATTGGGTTACGGATAAATCTACGGAATTTGGAACAGTCATTGTAGGAACGATGGTTAATGGCAATGGTAAGGAACAGTTATTAGCCACCTGGTGAACGGGGGAGTTTGCGGTGGCAAGTGAACCGAGCGAAGATCGTTTTGCCTGCATGAGGTCCAAAGAGACTCTTTTCTCCAGTAGGATGATGCTCTTGTCAATGGTGTCATTGACCCTGGATATGAAAAGGTCTATAGGGCCGGTCACTTGCGTCACCAGTGTCGCTTTCTTAGACGCGCTTCTTGTTTTGGGACGCATCATGAGTCCCAGTGATGTGCGTTAGAATTCGTGGGGGCCTAGGGGGTCGACGTGGAGTGCAGGGTGACAGGGCCGGGGCCGTCCTCTGCCGTCCTCGAACGGCCTCAAACGGCCCTGTCTTTGCCCAGTCTTCGCCCCGGGCTGCGTCCCGCGCTGCGGGAGAGAGATGTTGTTAAGTAGGAGGCGTAAAGGGCGAGGGGCGGGCCAGCAGGGAGAGCGGACCGGAAGCTCTTCCTTGGTCTTGCAGGGACTTCTGGGAAATGAAGTCCCCGCACGCTCGCAGCCCCGCTGGTCCCTCGCGCCCCTTACCGCCTTGCTGCCTTGCTGCCGGTGTCCTCGCCTCAGTCCTTCAAGATGCTGCCTCGACCAGCACCCACCAGTGAAGCGGCACCCGCGGAGCGGGTGCGGCGAGAGGTGGGCTGGGAGGCTGATGCGCTGCTTGGCTGGAGCGTGACCGCGAAACTGATGCCTTCCGCTTGGATACAGAGTAGGTGGGTGTCCCACAGAGTAGAGGAAGAGGGACGCTTTTAGCGGACTTTGGTGGGCGGGGGGCGGGCCAGCAGGGAGAGCGGACCGGAAGCTCTTCCTTGGTCTTGCAGGGACTTCTGGGAAATGAAGTCCCCGCACGCTCGCAGCCCCGCTGGTCCCTCGCGCCCCTTACCGCCTTGCTGCCTTGCTGCCGGTGTCCTCGCCTCAGTCCTTCAAGATGCTGCCTCGACCAGCACCCACCAGTGAAGCGGCACCCGCGGAGCGGGTGCGGCGAGAGGTGGGCTGGGAGGCTGATGCGCTGCTTGGCTGGAGCGTGACCGCGAAACTGATGCCTTCCGCTTGGATACAGAGTAGGTGGGTGTCCCACAGAGTAGAGGAAGAGGGACGCTTTTAGCGGACTTTGGTGGGCGGGGGGCGGGCCAGCAGGGAGAGCGGACCGGAAGCTCTTCCTTGGTCTTGCAGGGACTTCTGGGAAATGAAGTCCCCGCATGCTCGCAGCCCCGCTGGTCCCTCGCGCCCCTTACCGCCTTGCTGCCTTGCTGCCGGTGTCCTCGCCTCAGTCCTTCAAGATGCTGCCTCGACCAGCACCCACCAGTGAAGCGGCACCCGCGGAGCGGGTGCGGCGAGAGGTGGGCTGGGAGGCTGATGCGCTGCTTGGCTGGAGCGTGACCGCGAAACTGATGCCTTCCGCTTGGATACAGAGTAGGTGGGTGTCCCACAGAGTAGAGGAAGAGGGACGCTTTTAGCGGACTTTGATGGGCGGGGGGCGGGCCAGCAGGGAGAGCGGACCGGAAGCTCTTCCTTGGTCTTGCAGGGACTTCTGGGAAATGAAGTCCCCGCACGCTCGCAGCCCCGCTGGTCCCTCGCGCCCCTTACCGCCTTGCTGCCTTGCTGCCGGTGTCCTCGCCTCAGTCCTTCAAGATGCTGCCTCGACCAGCACCCACCAGTGAAGCGGCACCCGCGGAGCGGGTGCGGCGAGAGGTGGGCTGGGAGGCTGATGCGCTGCTTGGCTGGAGCGTGACCGCGAAACTGATGCCTTCCGCTTGGATACAGAGTTCAGTTTTCACTGTGAAAATGTGGTTTGTCCGAGTTACGTTGTGAGCCATATCTTTTTGCGGCCAGTAGGCCTACTTACACAAATGAGGTACCATTATTCTCAGAAGACTTTGGTGAATGCAGAGGATCCACGCAGATTCCAGAAATTACCACCACAGAAATGTTAGGAGAATGTGTTATCTTTTTACAAGGTTTCAGGTTTGCAAAGGATTCTGGGTAACAGAACGGAGTGAGAGCCAGACAAGTCACCCCATCCTGTATTGTCCTGGGTGTCTAGTTTTAAAAACGGTATATGTTTGCTAAGTTTCTTTAGGTGCCAGCAGAGCTAGGGTTCAAAATCTACAGCTAGGCACTTGCAAAAAAAGAGTCAGTTTTCACTGTGAAAATGTGGTGTGTCCACATTGCTATTTGGCCTATTTCCTGTCACAGGGCACTAGGCCTACCCACACAAGTGAGGTACCATTTTTCTCAGAAGACTTTGGGCAATGTTGGGTGTGTGAAATGTTGTAAATCCATGCAGAATCCAGAGCTTTCCACAACAGAAATGTGAGTAAAAATTTTTTTTGTTTTACAAAGTTTGAGGTTTGCAAGGGATTCTGGGTAACAGAACCTGGTGAAAGCCAGACAAATCACCCCATACTGTATTGTCTTGGGTGTCTAGTTTCAAAAAATGTATAGGTTTGCTAGGTTTCTATAGGTGCCAGCAGAGCTAGCGTTCAAAATCTATAGCTAGGTACTTTGAAAAAAAAGGGTCAGTTTTTACTGTGAAAATGTGGTCTGTCCATGTTGCAATTTGGCCTATTCCCTGTCGCAGGGCACTAGGCCTACCCAAACAAGTGAGGTACCAATTTTCTCTGAAAACTTTGGAGAATGCGGGCGGGTAACATTTTGTGGATCCACAAAGATTTCTGAACTCTCCACCACAAAAATGTCAGGAGAATATCTTTTTTTTTACAAGGTTTGAGGTTTGCAAAGGATTCTGGGTAACAGAAGCAGGTGAGAGATAGAGAAATCACTCCATCCTGGAATCCCCTGGGTATGTAGATTAACAGAGTTCATAGGTTTGCTAGGTTTACCTTGGTGCCGGCAAAGCTAAGGTTCAAAATCTACAGCTAGGCAACTTGCAAAAATATTGTCAGATTTTACTGTGAGAATGTGGTGTGTTCATGTTGCGTTTTGGGCCATTTCCTGTCGCAGGCACTTGGCCTACCCACACAAGTGGTGTACCATTTTTCTCGAAAGCCTTTGGGGAACGCGGGGAGGGTGGAATTTTGTGGACCCACGCAGATTACAGAACCTTCCAAATACGAAATTTGAGTAAAATATGGGTTATTATTTTGAGGTTTGCAAGGGATTCTGGGTAAAAGAACCTGATGAGAGCCAGACAAGTCACCCCATCCTGTATTGTCCTGGGTGTCTAGTTTTAAAAAATGTATAGGTTTGCTAGGTTTCTTTAGTTGCCAGCAGAACTAGCGTTCAAAATCTACAACTAGGCACTTTGCTAAAAAAGGATCAGTTTTTACTGTGAAAATGTGGTGTGTCCACGTTGCAATTTGGCCAATTTCCTGTCGCAGGGCACTAGGCCTACCCACACAAGTGAGGTACCATTTTTCTCAGAAGATTTTGAGGAATGTTGGGTGTGTGAAATATTGTAAATCAATGCAGAATTCCGAACTTTCCACCACAGAAATGTGAGTAAAAGAAGTTTGTTTTTACAAAGTTTGAGGTTTGCAAGGGATTCTGGGTAGCAGACAAGTCACCCCATCCTGTATTTCCCTGGGTATCTAGTTCTCAAAAATGTATAGATTTGCTAGGTATCCCTAGAGCAGAGCTAGGGTTCAAAATCTACAGCTAGGCTTTTTGCAAAAAAGGGTCCGTTTTCACTGTGAAAATGTGGTTTGTCCACGTTGCGTTGTGGGCCATATCTTGCTGCGGGCAGTAGGCCTACTTACACAAATGAGGTAACATTTTTCTTGGAAGACTTTGGGGAATACAGGGCGGGTGGAATTTTGTGGATCCACGCAGATTCCAGAACTTACCACTGCAGAAATGTCAGGAAAATGTGATTTTTTACAAGGTTTTAGGTTTGCAAGGGATTCTGGGTAACAGAACCAGGTGAGGGCCAGAGAAATCACTCTATCCTTGAATCCCCTGGGTCTGTAGATTTAGGAAATGTATAGGTTTACTAGGTTTACCTTGGTGCCAGCAGAGCTAAGGTTCAAAATCTACAGCTATGCCCTTTACAAAAGTATTGTCAGATTTTACTGTGAAAATGTGATGTGTCCATGTTGCGTTTTGGGCCTTTTCATATCATGGGCATTAGGCCTACCCACACAAGTGAGGTACCATTTTCTTGGAAGACTTTAGGGAATGTGGGTGGGTCGAATTTTGTGGATCCACGCAGATTCCAGAACTTTCTACTACAGAAATGTGAGGAAAATGTGTTTTGTTTTTTTTACAAAGTTTGAGGTTTGCAAGGGATTCTGGGTATCAGAACCTGGTGAGAGCCAGGCAAATCACCTTATCCTGGATTCCCCTAGGTGTGTAGATTTAAAACATGTATAGGTTTGCTAGGTTTGCCTAGGTGACGGCAGAGCTATTGTTCAAAATCTACAGGTAGGCACTTTGCAAAAAAATAATTGTCAGTTTTTACTGTGAAAATTGGGTGTCCGTGTTGCGTTTTGGGCCGTTTCATGTTATGGGCACTAGGCCTACCCACACAAAAGAGGTGGCATTTTTCTCGGAAGACTTTGGGAAACGCGGGGTCTCCGAAATGTTGTGGATTAACGTAGATTCCAGAACTTTCCACCACAGTAATGCGAGGAAAATGTTTTTCTTTTTACAACATTTGAGGTTTGCAAGGGATTCTGCAGGCCCTGGTGGGTAATGGGTGTACCTGCAGGGCAGTGACATGGGGATGGGGAGGGGGCAGGGTGGGGGGGTAGTAATCTATGGATTACAGCGCTTTACAGGTAAGTAAACATTTAAATAAATAAAATGAATCTCGTTGCTCGCAATGCATCGCATTTGGGGATGCAGTGCAGGCAACAAAATTTGTTTTATTTATTTAAATGTTTACTTACCTGTAAAGCTCCGTAATCCATAGATTACTACCCCACACCCTGCACCTCTCCCTCCCCATGTCACCGTCCTGCAAGTGCACCCATTACCGACCGCGGCTGGATTCTTGGTAACAGAACCTGGTTAGAGCCAGACAAATCACCCTATCCTGGATTCCCCTGGGTGTCTAGATTAAAAAAAATGTAAAGGTTTGCTAGGGCCAGTTTTTACTGTACAAATTAAGTATTCCATGTTGCGTTTTAAGCCGTTTCCTGTCTTTGGCACTAAGCCTACCTACACAAGTGAGGTATCATTTTTATCGTGAGACACAGGGTAACCAAAAAATCTGTGAGTGTTCTCCGATTGTAATCGTTCTTTTGACAACTCCTGGAAGTTAATTAGACATGAAGACCAAAAGTGCCCCTGTTGCTCTGCCAGCAGGTGAAGGCACCTCCAGTAGACCATATGAAGCAAACCCTTGTATGTAAACGTGCTCAATACACCAAGTTTCTTGTAGACAACTTATGTCATGTTCAATAATGAAATCTATACATCCTAGTGCATCCTTTTTTGCTTAATAGACCGGCTATATTCCACGTAACAATTGTATAGCCATTTGCTAATGTTTTCCCCAGCTTATCACTAAAACATTCCCTTTTCCTTTCTTCATCCGTATGTGTTGGGTCTCTACATATGAGCCTTTGACATTTGGAAGTACATATAATGCATTTTTTAATAATTTGTTGGGCGCATGGCCAAGTGCGTCAAGATGGTGGTCACACCCTAGGAGCACTCTGAATCCCTCGGTCATCCGCTCTGCAATCGCTCGCCATCGGGACCCCAGCGACCTTCCTATCACCTCCCTGCTTACCTGGGAGCCCTGGGGGTTCTTTTGGAGTGCTGTCTTGCGATTCTGGGTAAGGTGGGCGGCACGCAGCCTTTCCAAGACGAACTCTCCAGATCCCCGCCTGGCCTCTGGGCCTGAGCACTCTGGCTAAAGGGTGTCAGCTCTGGTGAACATCTGGTGATGCCCGGTGAACCCAGTGAACCAGCCTTCCTGATACTTGCCTGCTATGCTTGACTCCGGTGCTCTGGCAGCCTAGGGGAGCCACCTGCCATGCTCCGGTGTGGTGGTCCAATGGCCTGGGCGTTTCTGGGCCTTTTTGACTGCCGTTCGGGGGGCTGCTGTCCATGTCTCCTGCCAGGTACCTTGTGGCGATGGCCCATTGACGACCACCGCTGCCCTGCTGTGGGACTGGCCCCGTCCGCCGGCTTCACCGCGATGATCCTGCAGAGGCCTTTGCTCTACTGAGGTGCAGTTGCTCTGGGATGTCAGTGCCTCTCAGCCTCTCCCGGCCAGTTGGATGGGCACCGGGACCCGTGCGAGGCCGTGTCCCCTGAAGGACTACTTAGACGGCCTGGAGGCCTGAGACCCGTTGATGCCCGCTGTGATGGTGAGGTGAGGGGTGCCTGCCGGTCGTGGCTGCCCTGCGGGGTTGCCTGCCTGGAGGTGGGTGAGTAGCTGTTGATGGGGTGGCAGGTGCGGCCTCACCCACTCAGTTAACCTGGGGCCCTATGCTGCGGTATCCCACACCATGCCTGACCCTGGACTGTGAGGGTGTACTAACGCAGTCCGGCCCTAGGCTGTGGCATCCCCTGGCATTGCAGTGAGGCGTGGGAGTAACTAGACGGCCATGTCAGGCAGTGGCGCTTCCGTTGTGGTGGCACCACCCTCCTGGGTGGGTCTCCGCTTGACACTTGCCAATCCATGCTACGAACCCTCCCCCTGCCTGGGGGCTGCACACCGGACCTGGGGCGACTCCGTTGTGGGGTTGAGGAGCAGGGGTGCTAACATTTACCACCCAGCTCTCTGTGGTGCTGGCCTGGGGAGTATAGGCACAGCTGTTGATTGGGCGGTGGGGGCGGTCTCTTTGCTGGTGTGGCCTTCCCCCCTCTTTCCTGCTGCAAAGTGGTGCTGGAGCCCTCTCTCGAGGCATACCCGGTTCCCAGCTTGACCCTGAGCATGAGTACCTGGGTGTGGTGGCCTGGCCTGCTGGTGCTCTGCTGGGATGTGAGGGCCATTTCAAATGCCAGTTCGGACCGTACCTGTGGGGGTGTCCCTCTTGGACAGAACTGTGTTGGGCGGTGGTGGTTACCTGCTGTCACCTTTGGTGGGTTTCGGCCACTACATTGGGTGGTGGTGTCTCCTCGGTCCTGGCCTAACCCTAGTCCCTCCCGAGACTCTGGCTTCATCCCTTGCCTCGCCGACGGGTGGCTGACTTGGGTCCCTCTGCTCCAGCAGACCCGGGTGCCCTGGTCCGACAACAACCTTGGCCTCTTGTAGATCTGCACGCCTGGAGCTCTCCCCACTGACCCGTGTGGGTCCACTGCTGAAGGTATCGACGGTGGTCGTGAGGTTGTGTGGAGTAGCCGTGCCTTGCTCCCTTCCCCCCCTTTGCTGCCCTCCCTTCTCCGGCCTGCCAGGCCACCCGCAGACAGTGCTGCATCTCCTCGCTGCTGAACAGTAGCCACGGGCAGGGACAGGGTACCCAAGACCCCCGCCACCCAAACGGATCCTCAGCTTCAAAGATCAGGATGCTATTCTAACCGAGTCCCGTAAAACGCAACATCTTAAATACAAAAATCTGACGATCATAATCTTTCCTGACTACACCCTGGAGGTCCAGAACCAACGCCGTTCCTTTGGAGAGGTCAAGCAAAAACTATGCTGGCTTAACATACAGTATAGACTCCTTTTCTCTGCCCATCTGCAAGTAGTGTTTCAAGATAAAACTCTCTTCTTTGATACTCCTTGTGAAGCATGGACATGGGCAACAGAGGACCTGGTCGGGTTTACAGAAGGTGTGGAGCAGGGTCCGATGGCAGGCTTCATGCAGCGCTGGCTGCACCCCCTGGTTCAAGTTTGAGAGGGCATATTGTTCACTCACTCCCCGCCTGCATCCAGGAGCACCCCCTAGACCATGGGTCTTTAATCTGTGGGGCGCGACCCCCAGGGGGGGTGCGGACTTATTCAAAGGGGGTCACGCTCCAGCCTGGAACTGCCTGGATCCGGTGTTCTAACTAGCTGATCTTCCCCGTCGGTTTGGTCTCCCCCTGATTGGAAGAAAAAAGAATATAACGTCATCCATGACTGTCCTCCAATCAGAGAGACATCAAGATGCACACACCAGGAAAAACAGGGAGCTGGGGTAATGAATATGCACCTGTGGAATGGACATAGAGTGCATAATTATTTTTTTTCGTTACCTTGCACCCTGTTGCCATTCCTGGACGTCCTCGCTGCTGCTGTGTTTATTTTCAGCTGGTGCCCTTTCTGTGCCTCTTCCTCGTGGCTGCTCCTGGTATCTGATCCCCTTGCTGTTTCCCAAGGCAACCAAAGTGCTGGTGAGTCAGCTGCCTCTTCCCCCCTCCTTCCTCCTCATCGACCATGCCCTGCTTTTCACCCCTCAGACACACACACACACTCACACACACACCCCTTGGCTTTTTATATCAAACTATGCTATTTCCGAAGGCTACATTACAAAAATACCGTTTATTTATGTTCACTTCCACTTTTACACTGACTGCATAAGCCTTTTTACTCTCTTGTTCTGCGTGGTCCATTGATTTCTTTTAAAACAATTTTTAACATAATTCTGCCATTACTAGGTGACATCAAACTACAGCAAAGGACTGAAATTATGTATGGGCTATCAATGCATCTGTGGGTCTTTTTTCCAAAATCATGCATTAGGATATCGCAGTGACCGGGGTCTGGTGGCTCAATACACTTTTACACATGCTACAGGAGTTTCTCTTCGACCACATGGTCACAGATTTGAATTCCAGTGAGTTCACTCTGCCTTCCATCCTTTCGAGGTCGATAAAATAATTATTGTTGAGTTGGGTGAAAATAAACATCCATTATCCGTCAATGGCACCAAAGGGCCTTCTTGGGGGGAACTGGACCTTGCACTGAAATGTCTTGGCCTGAATAGTATTTATTGGCTTGAATGTGTATCGTGGGGAAGGTATTTTAAGTTTTTAAATGCAAATTTGCCCAATGTTTTGTTCAAGTACTCTTAGCCAAAAGGTGGATGGAAGACACATTGATAAAGTTAACATGTTGATGGAGCTGATGCGTTTTATCTAGGAACCCGATTCAATATTGTGACTTTATGCCCCTATAGGGCTATAATCAATAATATCCCTATAATGGCATAATAATCAGAGCCATATTTCAGTAAATCGCCCCTGCAGTCCAAGACACGGCAGAAGCTACTTCCTTAGATTCCTAGAGAGCACACCGAGTTCTTTCGACACACCAAACCTCCAGCAACCTGGGAAAGCCCGCTTGCTTTGTTTTGATTTGTAATAGAACTCCTGCGAGCACTGTAAGAACGGCCAGTTCTTAGTGACATCTTTATTGACGTCTTATGTCCAAACCTTACGTCAAACTCGGCACCTTTCAGGTATAAATATACCAACGTTGCCTTAAGCAAACACACAGTGGTGATTCTGGAGCAGAGCAGCTAATCTACTTTCTGAGAGCCCAGCAGAAGCGAGAAGCCCACGGACGCTGCCCCTCCTCTTTGACGCGCTGAGAAAGACGCTGTCTTTTCTCCTGCCGAGAAAATCCAGCTTCTGCGTTTCCAGCCTACCCTTGTGGGTGACTGAGATATCGGGTCCTGAGAGGGAGATACTAGACCTCCTTCATTCTATTCCCAAGGTACAGTGCTGACTAAACCCTTAGTGAGAATTCTTGAACAGATCCTTGGCAACAAACCTACTTAACTTAAACTGCTACTTACTTATTCCTTCCCACGTATTAGGCTTAGGTCAGGTACACCGGGGTAGGCGTATTCTAGAAGCACCAGTTGAGCACGTTAGCCTATGTATATATGTATATATGTTTTATCTAAGCATGGGCGAATTTTGCGAATCTGGCGTTCGCGAATTTTGCGAATTTGCAAACTCGCAATCCGCGAATTCTCGCGAATTTGCAGATTTTTTTTTGTGTTCGCAAGGGTTTCTGCCAGTTCGCGAGGGTTTGGTACCAGTTCGCAATCGCGAACTTACTTGTCGGCTCGCAACGATCGCGACTATGTTGTTTCTACGTCTGGTTCATCATCACAGGTTCCCAGCACCCTCTGTTTCACCACTACCACCCTCTGTTTCACCCATGCCACCCTCTGTTACATCAATGCCACCCTCTGGTTCATCATCACTGTAGATTATGGGGGGGAAAAGCAAGCACACCTGCCCTGCTTCAACTGACATTAATTAATTTGGGGTTAGTTTATTAATGTGAAACTGTTTTAAAATTCCAGGTCTGGCACCTGCTTCCTTATCAGTAATTTGCTTTCTGTTGCAGTGCAATTTTTTTTTCCAGGACCTTTGTGGCCTACTTGTAGCTATTCTCTGAGCCTGCTGTGAGGGTCAGAGCAGGGTCATACAATTGTTGCAACTAGCAACTGAACTCTGGAGGGGCCCCAGTCAGGAAGCACTACAGGGAATGGTTACTAATGATGAGTTTGAACTCTTGCACCTGCCGAGTGCTTTTGCAAAACTCGTTTTTCTGCAATTTCGCGGGATTAGCGGGGCGCAAACACACGCGAGATCGGATTCGGAAGCCGCAAATTCGTGCAAATTTGCGATTTGTTTTTTTGCGGCGTGTTAGTTCGCAAGGTTTTGTGCATTTTCGCGAGCCGCTTGTAGCGTAAGGCGCGAAGTTACCCTCGCGGTCGTTCAAGGGCGCGGCCATCTTGTTTGCATGACGTATTTCCGTTTCCGGGTGCGAAGTGTAATCTCGCAAAGTGTGCGGCTCGCCAGTACAATTTCGCGAGTGTTCGCGAGGAAAATCTCGCGCAAACTTACCCGCGCAGTCGTGAACGGGCGCGGCCATCTTGTTTCTCATTCATTGCTATGGTTCTGGGCATGCTTTTTGTATCCTCTCTAAATCTCTGCCATCCTTTGCTTGTTTGAAGTTTTTTTTATCTATTTTACTTATTATCTATCCCTCTATTTTTCTAGCCCTATATTTTTGTGTTTACTGCTACTTTTGGTTAAATTTAAACTACTTTTTTAAACTCTTTTCTTTTCTTCTCTTCCCTATTCTATTTTCTTTATTCCTTTCCGCCCAGACCATGGTGAAGGGAGCCGGGAAGCATCCCGAGAAGGGGAAGGGTCCCGCACCCCGTGCCTGGCTCCCGTGCGGGCGTTTGAGGGGGGAGCAGGTCGTACCCCGGGAGATCGTTAGCCCGGAGGAGGTGGCCGCACTCATTTTTTATGTTCCGCGCCGCCTCCCCAGGACCATCATGGCAGGCGGCAGGATCGGTGTCGGGTACGGGATCCGGGAGCGCCGGAAGCGGTGGGAGAAGGTGTGCCGGGCCATGTACCACCACTCTCGGGTCCGGCGCACCTACAACCAGGCCACCCACCGCTGGACGGATGTCCTGAACTGTGAACGAGATCTGCTCAACCTGCTTGGCCTTGAGATCCCCGGGCTTGGTGAGTAGTAGTAGCTATTTCTTTACTACTCTGTTTTCTCCTGCTGTGTTTTTATATTGCAAATTTTAGTTTTTTACCGAGAGCAATAATGCTGCTCATTACATTGTAGGTAAATTATATTTCAAAATCTTCTGTGCATTTCAGGTGCACTGCTCTCCTTCTCAGTAGTGTTGTTTTCGATTTTGTGTTCATTTCATTGGCCTGTGAAATTATGTATGAGTGTAGTTTAAAGAACTGCGTAATGCTACACACTAAGGTTCAGATTTTTAATTACCGGCGCATCCCTGCAAAGTAGCAGGGATGTGCCAGTAATTGTGCGCCATGCCACCATCACCCATGAAGCGCCGTATTTACAAGGCGGCGCACCATGGGCCCAAAACGTCACCAAAGCGTTACGCATCTGTGCCGTAAAGGCGGCGCATTGCTGGAGTTGCGTCGCAACGATGGCGCAGCTCCATCAAGGCTCTGGGGTGCCCTATCTCCCCAATGCTGCATCAAAGCGTACGTCTGCTTCAAGCAGGCGCAGGGTTTGAGTCACGCATCATTGTCGTTAAAGTGAGTGATTGAAATCTTGTAGATTTCCCTCAGCCACTTTTAGGATGCGTTCCTGCGCAGGAACGCCCTCCCTTGCGGCGGAATGCCCCCTGATGGCGCAGTGCTTTACAACGTGATGCATCTCCCATACGCGTCACGTTGTTAATATACGCCGCACCATTGCGCTTCTTTTGTGCTGCAGCTGCGTCACAAAAGTCACGCAACAATGGAGCAAAAGAGCCGCAAGGAGCTTCTAAATCAGCCCCTACAGACTCAAGTCCAGTCCTTCCTTTGTACACATGGCGATAAGAAGAAATAGTGGTGGTGGATTGGTAGTTTGAGTATTTTAATGACTGGTTAATGTAGTAGGAAACTTTAGTGTTGTCGCTGATCTGCAATCACGATGGACTTTGGCTGTCACTTCGTGTGCTGCGGACTGCTGCCTGCCAATCCTAGGCAAACCTTTTTAGTACTTTGTTTAGTGAGTTACATAAGAAGTTTCCAATTCGACGGTCCGCAAATCAAGCAATACTAATAACGTAGTAGACCACATGAGATTGGTCAATAATATATCCCATGAAATAGTTGTCTATTTGCTATTTTGCCAAAATATTTTGTTAGTTCTTTTGAAATGTTTGATTTGGTTGACAAATATCATCCATGTTTTCTGTTTTTCTTTCTTTCATGTTGTACATCAGCTTCCCCCAGGGGCAAGAGGAGGACACAAGAGGAGGAGGAGGAGGAGGGTGCTGTTCAGGATGCAGGCCAGGATCGGGCAGGCGAGGGCTCCTTTGCTGGCCCCAGTAAGTTTTAATTTTAATATAGAGTACTTATTTTTTCCTAGCGTTCCTCATTCGATTTTATCTAAATCGTCTTTGATCTTCTTGTAGACTGGATCTAAATTCTTATCCTGCCTCGACTATGACTCCGTGTGGTATTACTAGATTATTCCTATTAGTCTGTCTGTGTAGCTAACTGAGATTGCACATTTGGCATTTCCATTGGACTGCCATTCTAGTCATCAATAGCTCTATGCACTGAGTGCAGTCCTCTGGGATTGTCCATAATGTCTTTTCAAGTCTTCTAAATGTTTATGCTTTGACAATTGCCAACATCGGATCATACATATTGCATTTGTGAACTTTGAAAGTTAATTTGGAAACTTTTCGTCATATGGATATGAAAACCATATCAAAGATGGAATACAAATAAAAGAGACATATGGATAAACAGCAAAGATTGTCTTGATGAACTGTTTTGAACAATATACTATATTGAGTGCCTTAGGGATGTCATCAATGATCCATTGGTTACACTCATTTTGAGTGGATGTGTGTGGGCTTGTGTTTGGCATGTGGGCACCTATCACACGTTCGTTGGGTTAATAGTGTAGTAGCAATTGGCTAAGATACAGTAGAGTTATGTACTCACTTTATCCCTTTTCTACACTGCAGAGCGGGGCCTCATGCTCCCGAGCGGTTGCCGGGTGAGGTGAGGCCTTCACCCACACAAAGTTGGGTGAGTATCACCGTGAGGAAATGCCTCTGAGTGATTGAGCTAGTATGCTCTAGTCTATATATGCAGAATGTAAAATTAATTCATGCTTGTGTTGTTCTATGCGCATACTCTGTATTCAGGCGGTTGTGTGTCTGTTATTTAATGTTGTTGTGCAACAACGAAAATTCTTTTCTGTTTTGATAGGAAGAAGATACACTTTTCCTCCGCCAGTGGACGCCTAATGGTTCTAGTTCCTGGTAGATATGTATTTGTCCTGTCTACTAGGAAACTTATTTAAAGTGTTAATCACTAAACATCACTTGTGGTTACAGTGGCAGTAGCGATTATAAACCTGAGGTCCTGAAGAAAGCTGGGGAATTGCCCCTTAAGCTGAAACATGTCGACCGATTTTCACAAACGCCATAGGGTAGTACACCTTTCCTACCTGGCGTGTTTTTAACTATTGACACACTGACTCCAGTATGCACCTTCTCTCTGGGCCAGCGTAGCCATTTTTAAATTCATCACAATATCTTAGAGCACTGCACTTTACTCAGTCCACTTCATGACAAACTATCATGGCTGGATCGCTGACATTCTTTTCCACTACAGCACTATATGGCTGAGTGTGGGAATGACTGATCAGCAAGTCCCACATGACGTAAAATCCACCAGCAGGGTGGTCTGATGGGACTTCTTCCTAGCCTTGTGTGTCTAACAACTTCCAACAAACATTTATACACATGTGCATCTTACTGTTTCAGAGTTAGTGGCATAGTGACACACTATTCCAAGACCTGGTCTGCTCTTGTTGTTGTTTTGAATGTGACCAAGGGAATGAGCAGACAGGTCTATAAATATTCCCTTTGACCCTCCCCCCAATTGTGTTTTTGATTTCCATTGGACTCCCATTCTAGTCATCAATAGCTCTATGCACTGAGTGCAGTCCTCTGGGATTGTCCATAATGTCTTTTCAAGTCTTCTAAATGTTTATGCTTTGACAATTGCCAACATCGGATCATACATATTGCATTTGTGAACTTTGAAAGTTAATTTGGAAACTTTTCGTCATATGGATATGAAAACCATATCAAAGATGGAATACAAATAAAAGAGACATATGGATAAACAGCAAAGATTGTCTTGATGAACTGTTTTGAACAATATACTATATTGAGTGCCTTAGGGATGTCATCAATGATCCATTGGTTACACTCATTTTGATTTATCTACACTCGCCCTGAGTGATGGGCGACACCTGAGAGCACCTAGAAACTTTCACTTTTCCCAGAAACTTCATTAAAAAGCTGTGCCCGGCTCTACACATTTTTCAGATTATTAGTTTTGGATCACTCAAAGAACCGGCAGCACGCAACCTTGAGTTTTTCCACAAGATTTCAATTAATACACTGTTTACTCAAAAAGCAACATGGAATTCGAGGATATAGCACGATCCACGGAAGCAAGAGCAGACACCTTTGCGTTTGCCAATGAGGAAGCCTCGAGAATATATGCTTTAATACAAGACGATATATCACAGTCATCCACCAGCAGGAGTAAGGAACAGAACATAAAACAGCTATTATATTTGTCTAAACGTCAAATAAATCAAAAACTACATGCCAACACGTTGGTGAAATACCACAAAACTCAGCGCATACCCCGTGGTCTGCGAATTGCATTGAAACCATCATTGTGCAAACATTCGAAATCATTCCAAGATCGTTGGTACGCCATATTAAATAAATGCAGCCTCGATTTGATCCTCCTCATTATTGAGGAGTTGTCAAATATATTGAAAGATCTAGAAAAGGAGATATCAGAAACCACGGATGAACTCAGTAAAATGATGACAACAGATGAATTGGACACCTTTATGAATGATATAAAACAACAGTTGGAAAAACACACTAATGACATCAATGACCGTAAATTGAGGAAATATCGGTGGGACACCTTGGACTATAAACTAGGTGAGGTTTACACCTGGGCGGAGGTGTATGCCCAAAAAAGAAGAAGTCGCCCTTACACTCAGAATACTGAAACCTCATCCTCGGATAGTGATACCACCAACCGACAGAGAAAAACGGGTCCAACAACATCTGGGACCACTACTGAACAAACACCAAGCACGTCCACCAGTTCTCTTAATACTGATTTTTTAGAACAGGTCGTAGAACCCGACGATCCAGGAGGAGCAAAACAAAAAACAGTTCCACCACAAACAAGGAGTGCGACCCAACCGAAAAAAGACAACAAGAAAAAACCGAACTAGTCATCAACATATCTGATTACTCTTTCACTGATCAAGAGATGAAATTATTTCAAAAAGGCACTTCTTTCGTACCAACAACAGGAACTGACTTACTTGAGTTAGAAGTGAGTACATTTAAACTAACCAGAAAACTAAAACTACGTCACTTCTTTACCAACATAATGCCAGCAACAGGCGACAATGAACCGGACCCATTAATGGGACTTAAAACATCCAGCTCTTTCCAGGCTCCCCAAAGACACAAAACGATCGACTTATTTGAACAAATGGTCAGACAAGACCTTTTATCGATTAACTTCCAGAAAAACAAATATAAGAATGTCACACAAAAAGATCGGGATACACTCAAAAAAATAGCAAGCAATCAGAACATAACTTGCACCAAGGCAGACAAGGGCGGAGCTCTCGTTATCAAGAACTCAAGCATGTACCATCAGAAAATCCATCAACATCTATCTGATGACTCCACCTATTTACAACTCCCGGGGAACCCTAGATCAGAATACACGAGGATTTTGACTGAAATAATAAACAAAGCAATAACACAGGGAGTGATCAACCAAAAGACCAAGAACTTCTTGCTGAAATCCAACCCAAAAAGCCCGAACATATATGCGGTCCCGAAGATACACAAAAATTTAATGGATCCTCCAATTCGACCTATAGTATCAACCCGCAACAGCATACATCAACCCATAGGTAAATTTTTGGACCGCCATCTCCAACCCATTGTCCAATCCTTACCAAGCTATATCCGTGACACAACTGATTTTCTGAAAAAACTGGAGTCAATTACCATAGACCCAAATGAAGAACTGTGGTTATGCACCGCCGACGTTAATTCGTTGTACACGACCATTCCACATCAAGAGGGCATAGAAGCCATGGAACAGGCTATCTTGAAACTCGAAGTAAACGAACCCATGAAAATATTTCTAATGGAGCTAGTTATGTTTACTTTGTATCACAGTTATTTTGCGTATAAAGACAATTGGTTTCTGCAACTAGTGGGCACCAGCATGGGAAACAGCGCTGCCCCAGTCTACGCGAATATCTTTATGGGAGAATTCGAACAGTCTCACATTTGGACAAACCCAAAATGGAAGGATAATCTCAGAATGTATGGCAGGTTTATTGATGACCTATTCATCCTCTGGAATGACACACAACAGAACTTGGAAGAGGCATTATTAACCCTAAATGCAGCCAACCCACAAATACAGTTTACCTGGACAATAGACCCCAAAACCATCACATTTCTGGATGTTCAAGTCACCTTACATAACAACAAAATAAACACGGACATTTTCCGCAAACCCACTGACCGTAACAACATGTAACACTACAGCAGCTTTCATCAGTCTTCACTGAAGAAACATCTACCAAAATCACAATTAATGAGAGTCAAACGCATTACTTCAGACCCGAATTTGACCAAAACAAGAATGGAGGAAATGAAAGATCGATTCAGAGATAGGAAATATCCAGAGGAACTGCTAACGCAAGCGACAAAAGAAGTGGAGAAATTGAATCGACAAACATTACTACAACAGACAACCAAGAAACACAATAGTGACCGGATGGTCATAGTATCAAAATACTCTAATGTAAGCACTGAGTACAAGAATATAATACTTAAACATTGGCCAATGTTAGTATTAGAACCAGACTTTAAAGATATGTTCAAAAATAGACCAATATTTGCCCATACTAGGAGTAAAAATTTGGGCGAAATCTTGAAACAACCCACAGAACCCACATCTACTGCAAAAGGAACGAGACCATGCAACAATTGCAACAATTGTCATAATATCATACCGGGAAACATGATAACCCACCCCATGAAAGGATACAACATTAGATTAAAAGTGACAGCAACGTGTGACTCTAACAACCTGATATACCTTCTCAAATGTCCGTGCGGAAAGGTTTATATCGGTAAGACTGAACGCAAACTGAAGACTAGGTTGAATGAACATAAATCTAATATTCGCACTAACAATTTAAAATCATCAGTTGCAGCACATTTTTTGGAAATGAACCACAACATATCCCAATTGAGATTCATGGCTTTGGAAATCATCCAAAAAAAAGAAGGTAGAGACAATAATAGGATGCTGCTACAACGGGAAAATCACTGGATTTACAAATTGAATTCGATCAAGCCCGCTGGCTTAAATGAACGTGTGGAGTTTGCATGTTATTTATAAGACAATATCCATGGCAACACTTTGCCACCTGTTCTGCTCTGAACTCAGCTCGTGAATGCACATTTGACCTTATTCCGGGTTAAATGTAACTTTATATTTCACATTGTCTTTTTCCTTTCTACTGTTTTTCTTTTCCACAGGTTGCTTTTTATCTTGTGATAACCTATTTATTTTATTATTACAAACACTTATTTTTTCGCATGTACCGACAAGCAGCGTAGTTTGTCCTACACACAGTCCACTTTCTAGTTTTACCCACGTAGGTCACATGACACTCAAACACTCCGGCGTTTATATCCACACGCCGAGAATCCAACCGGCTACCCAAGCCGTCTTCGGCGTCCGGAACATTTCGAAGCCTCACAAATTGTAAGTACCCTCGAGTCAGGAGCACCGCTTTGCGCGCGCAGTTACCCCATTAAGCCCCGCATGGTAATGTAATATTAGAGGCTCTGAACCCACCCACACGACTTCTTACCGCACAACTGCGTTTAACCGTTACTAGTGTTCACCATACCAGCATGCCCTTGACAGCATATCGCTTAACGCACTATGGTTTAATTTAACACAGACTCGGTTCTCCTTTCTAGATCACAAGCCAGCAGTAAACTTATCACTTTGAGCACATTTTCGGTGATAGTAAAGATATCAGGCACTTTAATACACAGGCTCATTAGTTTACACATCAGTATCATCATTTTAATTTAGAATAAGGATTATACCCATATATCGTTTTATTGTAGATGCTCCCCGATGAAGGGCGGTGGCCCGAAATGCATTGGAGCGGATCATACATATTGCATTTGTGAACTTTGAAAGTTAATTTGGAAACTTTTCGTCATATGGATATGAAAACAATATCAAAGATGGAATACAAATAAAAGAGACATATGGATAAACAGCAAAGATTGTCTTGATGAACTGTTTTGAACAATATACTATATTGAGTGCCTTAGGGATGTCATCAATGATCCATTGGTTACACTCATTTTGATTGGTCCTCTGGGATTGTCCATAATGTCTTTTCAAGTCTTCTAAATGTTTATGCTTTGACAATTGCCAACAATAAAAAGGTGAATGACCACCAAGAAAGAATAAGATACTACTTTACTTTTGGTTTGGATAGGAGGACAATCCATTCTACTACTGTTGCAGGGACAAATCTGCACAAACAGAACTATGGACACTAAATAATGCATTGCTTAGCTTATCAATTATAATAGGTGCTGTTAGACTTTCCACATACCTCAGTGATAACAGACTTTGTAGTTGAACCCCCAATCTCCTTACTGACTAGATAGTGTGGCAGAGTCATTTAGCTCCCAAAGTCACCAATGATTGATCCCCAATGATGTCAGAGGCACGGACTCATGCTTGCAAAAATTGCAAAACCTTTAGCTCATCCACTCTAGTCTGGAGGACCAAAAACCACAGAGTCTATTTAAGTTTAAAAGCTTTATTAAAAGTAAACACATTTATTAAAATCAAGTTTGTCATAAAAGTAAACGTTTAACTGAAAATGGAAAAGTGCTTAGTGCTGACGATTAATTAGACACATTTCTTGTGGTCGAGCCGAGCTCTCACCTGGTTTGAACTTGATCCTGCTCGTGTTCTTAGAAGTCAAGCTTCTGTCTGTTAGGAGAAAAACTGGTGCATGTTAAAAATAAAAAGCAAGCATTCATCAGTTGTGCCAAAAAGTGCAGCAAGACAACAGCCTTCCCTGGAAAAAGGGACATTTTTACTTTAGAGTACACAGTCACAAATTATTAAATTGTATACTGTTTTTTTCACATTTCTTTCTTCCTCCTAGACCAAATATTATATAGTAGTGAGTAGCGTATTCTAACATTATTAAATGTACTTTGTAGGTGGAACATCTGGAGGCGGGGCCAGCGCGGAGGTGGTGGCGGCATTGGACGAGGACAACTCTGGGGAGGAGGCGGTGGAAGTGCCGGACAATTCTGTGAGGGATAACACGGTGGTGGCGGGCAGAGGTAAGCTATATATTCCTTACTTATTGAGATTGAAGACTGCAGAGTGTGCTTTCTGCACGGGTGTATTATAAATCAACCAGGTAGTAGCCTCCTCTAAATGTACTTCGACTTAGCTGTGAAGTTTTTGGCGAGAAGAATCTCAATCAGATCTGAGATGAACTTGATGGATGGGGTGAACGAAAAGCGAAAGAAGGGTGTAAGTAAGTGTGGAAGGGCGAGAAAAGTAATGATGACTGGCAAAGAAGAATGATATGTGTTTGCTTGGTCCCCGAGGTGGCTGGAAAGGAAAGAATATGGTATGGTGCATGGCTGGGTGAATGATGAAGCAAAGATGGGTGGAAGGAGAACAGCCTGGGTGGGTGAAACAGAAACTGTATGTGTGCATATACTTTGAATGGATGGATGCCTGGATCATTCATGGTACTATCTGACTCTTAGATAGCATATGTGTATCTAGAGAGAGTAGACGGTCACTGGATGAACTAAGTGTTACTTTGAAGAGCATGTAACACCGCACCCGCACGTCCGTTCCAGTGTAGGAAAGGCAAGGAAAAGAAGTTGTAATTTTGTCCAAATACTACCATGAATAGTAGCAGTAGTTTGTATTGCAACTGCAAGCACAGCATATATCCGGTTATTACGGTGGACACTCCCTACCTCTCTTAATAACTTTAGTTTAGTAGTAGTACGTCATTCATGTGTGGGTGTATCACTGTTCACTCAATAATAAGCAAAGCACCTAAAGTCATCCCATATGTCATCAAATACATCCCATGTGAAGTGATAGATAATCAGATTATTTAGCTTCTTCATTTTCCTTTTCTAATACTCATTTGCACTATAGGGTGAAAGCTAAATTAATTAAGCAGTAGCCCTTTTAACAGAATATTCTCAGTGCTACCCGGAATAGAAAAGTAAGAGCTTCACCACCTGCATGTAATGGACTGGTACAGTAACGCAAGTCTGTCTCACTCACCATGGTGTGCGTCTGTTTTTCTTGGGTGCAAGTTCACTGCGCTGGCATTATGCCGGCTTGCATAAGATAACGTACCAATTTTCCTAAACAAGAGAGAAGAAGAATAAGACTGGTGTACTGTCATAGTCGACTGTAATGGAAGTCCATAGTGCTCGTAGAATTTGTTCCTTAAACTCCCACTAATGTTAGAGCAAGGATGAAGAAGTCGGAGGTTACATAGATACTGTCCTCAATAGTTATGTACTGTGCTTTCAATTTGCTACTTGTACTGTGACACAACTTTCTGCTCAATCATTTTGTGTTAATCTTAAGGAGCATTGGTTACATACTATGTCTTTCTTTCTTCATATAGTTGCTCCTTCCAAATCCAAGAGACCATCAAGGACGAGGGAGCTGGCTCGAATGGCCCGGCAACGGCGGCTGGATGCCACTGTCGCTGAATATCGGCGGCTGGTGGCCCTGGAGGAGGAGGAGACGCAGTCTGGTACTACAACATCCACTGGGACAGCTGCATCCTCCTCCGTGCCCCCACGGGCTGCCAGCCAGCGCAGTGCTCCAGCGGTACAGAGCCGGGCTACCAAAGCCAAATGCCACCGCCGAGCAGCAAAGACAGCAGCTGCCCCCCACAGGATTTGCAAGGCACGCCGGCGCCGCTTATGCCTCAGAGTGTCCTACCTGGAGCAGGAGGTCGTAAGCTATAAGAACTTGGTGGAGGGCCTCTGCTTCGAACATGCCACCCTCCGCAAGGAGCATGATGCCCTGGCTGCCAAAGTCAACAGCACCCTGCCGTAGTGTCCCTTGCCCCTTTTTTAGAGACTTTTGGGGGGTGGGAATTGGGAGTTGGGTTTTTTGGGGACTTTTGAAGGACAATCGTTGGGGTTAGGGAGGGTCTTGCGGGAGATTATTTTGTTAGGGCTATAAAAATATACTTTTTGAAACTTTATCTGACCATACCTGTTTTTTACTGCTTTTGAGTCTGGTGGGTGGGGGTTTAGCAGTAAGTTTGTTTTCCTGAATAGTCCTAGGACTTTAGTAGTACTACCGTCAATCTCTCGTCTCTCCTAAAACTCCATTATACTACCTCCAACCAAACGCTTATCTTACCTGTAATTTGTGTTTGAAAGTAGGGCTAGGCCTAGGGCTGGCTCCACTGGAAATGGCGATTAAGGTTGGCAATCCAGGGCGGATGAAATTTCCTCCTCATTGCGGTGGTACTAGTGGTGTGACACAGTGGCAGTTGCATGGCTATGGAAAAAAAGAAAATGAAACCTGTTTTGTCCTTACTGTAGCATTACAACGGTACGATAGAGAATATAGCAGGTGACAGTACACTAGACTAGAACAGTGCCACAATGTAGCCTAACAAATGGTAAAGTATTGGACGTATAACTTGTACTTGTGTAGGATTTCTTTGACATTGGCTACTACTACAAGAAATAGTACTGAAGCTGAGTAAGTCTAGAATATATCCTCGGATTCCTTCACCAGCCTGTTGCTATGACCTTATCCTCCCCAGCAAGTGTGTGGAATTATTGATGTCATTTAGTCACACATCAAGCAAAACCACACAGCCCGGGGGAAGAGGGTTAGGGTTTGTAAAATGGATGATAATGGGGGTTTCTTTTTGGGTAGGTTTTGTTGAGAGAAAAAAAAAAGCACAGCATGGACAAACAATAATTGAACATAAAGACATTTTTGGGTACAAAGCTAACCATAATTCTTTTACGTGACATAAAGGAAGTGCATGCACTACTGAATGCATTGTTACTGAAAAGTAAGTAGTACTTTCGACAACCGTGAATGACAGAATGCGACAGTACAGGGCTACATTAAATTAGGTTTAAGAAATAGCCGAAGTAAAACCTATAGAATGGCTATAGGGATCAATTTAGAAGCAGAGAGAGATCCAAGAAATGCAGTCACACTCATAGAAGAAAAGAATGGATACTGTATCTGTCTGTATGTTGTTGTAGTTGTCCTCCTGTTGAATTTGGTAAGTAAGTTGCATGCAGCAAACAATTCCTCTTATTAGCGGCACTCCTCCATTCCAGCTGACGCTTCGTCCATCCATGTTGGTGACCAGAAGACACCCTGTCCACTGCCTGCCTGGCGGATGCTGAATTGCGGCTTGCTAATGTGAAGCCTGACTCCATCCTTTTTTCCTCATTGCACAGACTGAAACCCGGCCTGTAATTATTGAACGAAAAACAGCACTGATAAATAAATATAAGGTATGTACGCTGTGTAGTGCAAAAAGTCACACTTTGATTTTCCTAATAGACAGTACAACATTTTTGAAAGTGCATACTCTGTCTGAGTCACCTTTTGAAGGATAAATAAGTATGGGCAAATTAATTTAGCGGATCTTTCCCTTCAAGCTAGGTGTACTGTAAACTGTGTTTTAGAACAAAATTAGACCTCCCCAGCAGTGCCCCCACCCAGACCCTTACTAAAGCCAGTCGCAAAAATGTAGAAGACCCCCAATCAGATCTCAAAAAACGAGGCCTAGCAGAAAACTGGTGACAAAACGTACTTCGAAAGTAAAAGTAGGCCCAAATACCCCCTTACCCACCGTGGATTGTATTCAAACCACTTGCAAGCAAGCAAAAGTATCCATAGCCAGCATCGCTCCAAGACTCGAAAACCCCCCCACCCAAACACATGCAATAGAAATACTGCTAACCCTAACGAGCCCTAAGTTAAGAATAGTGGCAGAGGCTTTCTTTAACTATGCCAAATCCCCCTTTTCCCACCATGGATTTTCTTCAAATGACTTGCAACCAAAATTACACATTCTCACGAGTGCTCTAAGACCCCAGAACTCAGTTGCAAAAATCTAGAACACCCCGAAACACATGCAATCCTGCTGCTAGGGCTAACCCTAACGAACCCTAAGTTACAAAAAGTGCCAAAAGGCTTTTCCTTATGGATTTTGTCCCAACCACTTCTATCCGGTATTAGACCTTCCCAGGAAAGCCCCAAGACCCGCCAACCCACCCGCCAAAAAGCACAACACCCCCAAACAGCCCAAAAGGAAAATCTCATACTTACAATATATCTCGGCCTTCGGTCCAAACGCGCTGTGCAACTAGGCCATAATTCCCGTTTTCAAGCACTGATTTCCTGAAAAGCAAATGCAATCAAGATTAGACTGTCCCAGCAGTGCTCCCAGACCCCAAAACTCACCCACAAACACCCGGAACCCCCCCAAAGAGCACCTCAAAGGCAAGCAAGTCAGCAAAAACACACAAAAAATTCTGCCTCCGATTTGGTCCAAACCACTTTTATCCGGTATTGGAGCTTCCCAGCAATGGCCCCAGAGCCGTCAACTCACCCGCAAATAAGTAGAACACCCCCACAAGTGCTGAGTTTTTCTTCATTGGGCGTAATCCAGCCCTCTGCTTTGATGGAAATAGGAGTCTGGAGGAGGAGGATAGAGGAGCATGTTCTTCTGAACTTGTGAACCTACGGAATGCAGACTGCGGCACCTTCAAATCAATAAGCAAACAAGTGAAGACAGTTCTGCTGATGGGCTTGTTTTTGTGATTAGGTAATTAAAGTTTGAATTATATTAACTGTGCACAACAAAGAAAGACAGACACACAGGAATAAAAGTGAATAAGGACGAAAAAGAAAGTTATTGATTCATTGTCTCATTTTCAGGGCTCGGTGTCAGGGTCCAGGAATAAGAATAAGGCTTCGTCATCATACTCTGCGAATTCAGGCAGGGTGAGCTTAGTGTCACCTGACAGAGAAGAAATTCCCTCATCTACGTTGCTGTCCACCTCGTCTTCATCCGGCGTGCTTTCTCGTACTCTGTAATCTGGTGGTATGAGGTGCTGATTCATCTTGATCATTGTTAACCTCTCCACATTTTGGGCGAGAGGCGGCTCCGTTTGGGAGTTACAATGCCACCAGCAGCACTGAAAACAAGTTCAGAAGACACGCTTGTGAGTGGGCAAGACAGGTAGTTTAAAGCCAGGTTGGAGAGCTGTGGCCACAATTCTTTTTTTCCCATGCCAATACGCCAATGGTTCAGCATTAACATAGACCTCTGTTGAGTCATTCAGATATTCCTGCACCATCGACTCAAGGTCCTGCAAGGTTCCTCCACTTTGCTTAGCTTTTGCTGTGACCTTTTAAGAGCCAAACCCAAGCAGATTTAGCCAATCCTCTTCAGCATCCAATGTTACTGTTGTCTCTGGTGCAGATGATCCGGTTGCCGGTGTCTTTAACGGCTGAGAGGTCACTTGTGCCACAGCCACAGGTGCAGAAGTGGATTGTTTTGACCGGGGATGGCCTGCTGATGCTGATGCTGATGTACTGCCTTTTCCATCAAGTTTCTGCCGTTCTCTTTCAAACCTATTGGCTGACAAGGCTAGCCAACGTTTGGACTTTGTAACATCTTCATCAGCAAAAGGAAATAATGCTCGGCCTGCCAGCGCTCTTTTGTAGCGTGGATCCAGAATAGTAGCACAAATGTAATGCTGGTCTGAGTGGATCATTTTAAGACGTTCATCACCTTGTAGGCGCTCTAATAATTTCTCCGCCAAAACAAAAGGGTCTTGGTTTTCTTCATCTTTTTGAAACACAGCTTTTCCCAAATTACAGGCCTCCTTGCTGACTGCACGCGTTTAGACCTCAAAAGGACGAAGCATGCGTGTCAGGCTTTTAACTATGTCCCATTGCGCCGCACCCATCCTCAGGTCCTTCTGAGCTGTACCCTGTTTTAAGAAATAGTGATCGAGTACCGTATACTGCTCATACAGACGCTCAAGCATGTAGAAGGTTGTGTTCCAACGTGTTGCCACCTCCTGGATGAGTGCTTTCACTGGCATTCGAAGTTCATGTAGCAGGCTCCTCAGATGCTTCCGTGCCTTAAAAGAATGGCTGAAATGGTTGCACAATTTTCGGCAGGTGTCCACTACCTCGTACGCTGGACTGTCTTTATCACTCAAGAATTTTTTGACAACCAGGTTTATACAGTGCGCCAAACACGGCACTCTGAAATACTGACCCAGCTCCATGGCCTTAACTGCATTGGCGCCATTATCCGTGGAAACATAACCAATCTGGCGTTTTTTGGGGGACAGCCAGTCAAGGACCTTTGTGTTAAACTCATCCAAAATGTTTTGTGCTGTGTGACGTTTCTCCAAACCAAACATGGCTAGTGTTGCATGTTTCCGAGCAGCTTTAAAAACTTGGTCCGGGTCAACACCTGCGTGTAGCTTTGCTTTAACCCCTGAAAAAGAGACCCAGTGTGCAGTGATGCACATGTAATCAGCGCCTGCGCCACTGGTCCACATGTATGTTGTCAGATGTGTAGTGTGAACAGCACTCTTCTGCAAAGCTGCCCCAATCACCTCCAGCACATCTTCATGTAGTGCTGGAACCGCAACTCTGGCAAAATAGAACCGGCTAGGAACCTTCCATTTAGGGCAGAGCGCTGCCACTAATTCTAGAAAACCAACCCTTTCTACAAAAGAAAAAGGGAGAAGGTCCAGAGCTAGCATTTTAGCCAGCTTAGTGTTATACAGACGCGTCAGTGGGTGGTTGCGTTCATATTGCGCTTCTGTAAACAACATCTTTTTAATGTTGCCCTGTACCAAGCATTTACGGGATGATGATGATATCTGAGACCCAGTTACGCTTGCTGATGAACTTTTTCGCATTGGTGTCTCACTCTCTCCCACTCTCTTAGTGTGGCTCACATGGGGTGTGCTGCTGACAGGGGTACTGGGTGTAAGTGAAGTGTTTGACACGTCTTCTTCCTCCTCGTCATCATCAGATGAAACAGCATTATGTGCAATTCGGGCTTCCTTGATTGCCTGTAGGTGCGCAAACCATTTGACTGCGTGCTTTCTTTCAAGATGACCTCTCTGGCCTCTGGTACCATAGTTGGAACCAAACTTACCACGACTAACTGCCAACTTACAAATGCTACAAATGGCGAGGTTTTCCTTTTTTGGGCAAACACTACAGAAGTCCCAAACTGCGGACTTGAAATGTCTTTGGGGGCCGGAGGAGGCAGCGATACTGGTGGTGGTGGTCCTGCTGCTAATGCCAGATGAAGTGGAGGATGTGGATTGCCGAACTTCAGTACGTTTTGCACTTTCACCACCACTAATTAAGGTCGAGATGGATGGAGGTCCCTTCTGGCGAGTAAGAAATATGGAAGCGGTAGGTGTTGGTGTACTAGTTAACTCCAATGATTGTGGTGTTTCTTCCATTGCCTCCTCGTCAACAACATCATCACGCTCAGCAGCTTCTCAGGCTAGGGTCAAAATGTCTTTTTGCTGCATGCCCGCTGGGGCTGCAGTGACCTTTATGATGACTGCGTCGTCGTTGTGAGAGTCTTCATCAGCAGGAGTATCCTTCTTGTTGAGCCTCATCACACTCCATAACTATGAGTCTTTTGACGACCATCCTTTTACGCTTAAGTACCTTTGTCAGATCATGGTGTGCCTCACTCTCAGACGGCCGTGGTGGTTCCCAATTTTCATCCAGTTCATCAGAAGGAGGTGGGCTTGAAGAAGATGTAGACACCCCCCTTGATCTTTTCCTTGCTAGGGATGTGGACGATAATGAATGATCATCAGGAGGAGTGGCTCCTCAAATGATACCTCGGCTTGATTGTCGATTTCCTGATGTGCCCCTACTTCGGGAGGAACAACTATTGTGGGCACTTGTGACCCTCCATGCACCTCTGCTTGCGCATCTCCTTGCGCTGCCTCTCCTTCCACATGTACATGGGCTTGTACTTGCACATGTGGTTGTTGTTGCGGCTGTGGTTGTTCAACACTTGTCAGATGAGTTACAACAACCTGTGTTGATTCAGCGACATTGCTGCTACTTTCTTGCGATGAGCCAACATCACTGGTCGATGGTGATTGAAGAAGTACACTGACTGCCTCAGCAGCACTCAAGGGCTTGGACTTAAGTTGGTGTGGTGGTGGTGGTGGCGGCACTGAGCCCAATGGAGCGGGGGTGCTGCTCCCAGCTTGGTCCCCAGCAGATCCCCCTGCTGCTGCAGGCGTACATTTTTTTTTATTCCTAAAAAACGCGGCGGCCGGCACACCAGTCTCCTTGGTAACTTGCTTCTTCTGCTCCTTACTGGCAACTTTCTTGCTAGAGGAGCTACGGGGAACTTTTTTTGGGGCCATCTTCTTCAGAGCAGGTCAGAAAAGCAGGCCGCAGTTGCACGAGTTGCAGAGTTGTCTGTGGCCAGACGTGACGTCGCGTGACGTTATGCTGCATACACACACTGCTGCAGGACTTCTTCCTGGCACTGGTGGTTCTCTTGAGTCTTGTGCACCTAAAAGCAACGGAAGACCGAGGAACATCAGTTCAGTTATACATCCCCAAAAAATCGAAAAAACACAGAAAAATCAGCACAATCCCATGCCCTCCATGATGTTTAAATTCAAGACACCCCACAGAAAGACTAGGCCCATGCAACACTCACTACCCCTGGTGAAAAGGCCACAACAACAGGCCAAAAAAACAAAAATCACAGAAAAATCAGCACAATCCCAAACCATCCAGGCCCTCCATGATGTTTAAATGCAAGACACCCCACAGAAAGACTAGGCCCATGCAACACTCACTACCCCTGGGCATAAAGGTTGAAAACTAGGCAAAATGGTTGCAGGCCTAACAACACTGCCTGCATTCAAAATGGCCACTTGCCTCCCAGCACATGGCCTGCTTGTACCAGCACTCAAAATGGCCCCCACCCACATGGCCTGTCCCCATGAACACCCCAAAAAATCGAAAAACACAGAAAAATCAGCACAATCCCAAACCATCCAGGCCCTCCATGATGTTTAAATTCAAGACACCCCACAGAAAGACTAGGCCCATGCAACACTCACTACCGCTGGTGAAAAGGCAACAACAACAGGCCAAAAAAACGAAAATCACAGAAAAATCAGCACAATACTAAACCATCCAGGCCCTCCATGATGTTTAAATTCAAGACACCCCACAGAAAGACTAGGCCCATGCAACACTCACTACCCCTGGGCATAAAGGTTGAAAACTAGGCAAAATGGTTGCAGGCCTAACAACACTGCCTGCATTCAAAATGGCCACTTGCCTCCCAGCACATGGCCTGCCTGTACCAGCACTCAAAATGGCCCCCACCCACATGGCCTGTCCCCATGACCACGCCAAAAAATCGAAAAACACAGAAAAATCAGCACAATCCCAAACCATCCAGGCCCTCCATGATGTTTAAATTCAAGACACCCCACAGAAAGACTAGGCCCATGCAACACTCACTACCCTTTGTGAAAAGGCCATAACAACAGGCCAAAAAAATCGAAAAACACAGAAAAATCAGCACAATCCCAAACCATCCAGGCCCTCCATGATGTTTAAATTCAAGACACTTCACAGAAAGACTAGGCCCATGCAACACTCACTACCCTTGGTGAAAAGGCCATAACAACAGGCCAAAAAATCAAAAAACACAGAAAAATCAGCACAATCCCAAACCATCCAGGCCCTCCATGATGTTTAAATGCAAGACACCCCACAGAAAGACTAGGCCCATGCAACACTCACTACCCCTGGGCATAAAGGTTGAAAACTAGGCAAAATGGTTGCAGGCCTAACAACACTGCCTGCATTCAAAATGGCCACTTGCCTCCCTGCACATGGCCTGCTTGTACCAGCACTCAAAATGGCCCCCACCCACATGGCCTGTCCCCATGAACACCCCAAAAAATCGAAAAACACAGAAAAATCAGCACAATCCCAAACCATCCAGGCCTCCATGATGTTTAAATTCAAGACACCCCACAGAAAGACTAGGCCCATGCAACACTCACTACCCCTGGTGAAAAGGCAACAACAACAGGCCAAAAAAACGAAAATCACAGAAAAATCAGCACAATACCAAACCATCCAGGCCCTCCATGATGTTTAAATTCAAGACACCCCACAGAAAGACTAGGCCCATGCAACACTCACTACCCCCGGCCATAAAGGTTGAAAACCAGGCAAAATGGTTGCAGGCCTAACAACACTGCCTGCATTCAAAATGGCCACTTGCCTCCCAGCACATGGCCTGCCTGTACAAGCACTCAAAATGGCCCCCACCCACATGGCCTGTCCCCATGAACACCCCAAAAAATCGAAAAACACAGAAAAATTAGCACAATCACAAACCATCCAGGCCCTCCATGATGTTTAAATTCAAGACACCCCACAGAAAGACTAGGCCCATGCAACACTCACTACCCCTGGTGAAAAGGCCACAACAACAGGCCAAAAAAACGAAAATCACAGAAAATCAGCACAATCCCAAGCCATCCAGCCCCTCCATGATGTTTAAATTCAAGACACCCCACAGAAAGACTAGGCCCATGCAACACTCACTACCCCTGGTGAAAAGGCCACAACAACATGCCAAAAAAACGAAAATCACAGAAAATCAGCACAATCCCAAACCATCCAGGCCCTCCATGATGTTTAAATTCAAGACACCCCACAGAAAGACTAGGCCCATGCAACACTCACTGCCCCTGGGCATAAAGGTTGAAAACTAGGCAAAATGGTTGCAGGCCTAACAACACTGCCTGCATTCAAAATGGCCACTTGCCTCCCAGCACATGGCCTGCCTGTACCAGCACTCAAAATGGCCCCCACCCACATGGCCTATCCCCATGACCACGCCAAAAAATCGAAAAACACAGAAAAATCAGCACAATCCCAAACCATCCAGGCCCTCCATGATGTTTAAATTCAAGACACCCCACAGAAAGACTAGGCCCATGCAACACTCACTACCCTTGGTGAAAAGGCCATAACAACAGGCCAAAAAAATCGAAAAACATAGAAAAATCAGCACAATCCCAAACCATCCAGGCCCTCCATGATGTTTAAATTCAAGACACTTCACAGAAAGACTAGGCCCATGCAACACTCATTACCCCTGGTGAAAAAGCCACAACAACAGGCCAAAAAAACGAAAATCACAGAAAAATCAGCACAATCCCAAACCATCCAGGCCCTCCATGATGTTTAAATGCAAGACACCCCACAGAAAGACTAGGCCCATGCAACACTCACTACCCCTGGGCATAAAGGTTGAAAACTAGGCAAAATGGTTGCAGGCCTAACAACACTGCCTGCATTCAAAATGGCCACTTGCTTCCCAGCACATGGCCTGCTTGTACCAGCACTCAAAATGGCCCCCACCCACATGGCCCGTCCCCATGAACACCCCAAAAAATCGAAAAACACAGAAAAATCAGCACAATCCCAAACCATCCAGGCCCTCCATGATGTTTAAATTCAAGACACCCCACAGAAAGACTAGGCCCATGCAACACTCACTACCCCTGGTGAAAAGGCAACAACAACAGGCCAAAAAAACGAAAATCACAGAAAAATCAGCACAATACTAAACCCTCCAGGCCCTCCATGATGTTTAAATTCAAGACACCCCACAGAAAGACTAGGCCCATGCAACACTCACTACCCCTGGGCATAAAGGTTGAAAACTAGGCAAAATGGTTGCAGGCCTAACAACACTGCCTGCATTCAAAATGGCCACTTGCCTCCCAGCACATGGCCTGCCTGTACCAGCACTCAAAATGGCCCCCACCCACATGGCCTGTCCCCATGACCACGCCAAAAAATCGAAAAACACAGAAAAATCAGCACAATCCCAAACCATCCAGGCCCTCCATGATGTTTAAATTCAAGACACCCCACAGAAAGACTAGGCCCATGCAACACTCACTACCCTTTGTGAAAAGGCCATAACAACAGGCCAAAAAAATCGAAAAACACAGAAAAATCAGCACAATCCCAAACCATCCAGGCCCTCCATGATGTTTAAATTCAAGACACTTCACAGAAAGACTAGGCCCATGCAACACTCACTACCCTTGGTGAAAAGGCCATAACAACAGGCCAAAAAATCAAAAAACACAGAAAAATCAGCACAATCCCAAACCATCCAGGCCCTCCATGATGTTTAAATGCAAGACACCCCACAGAAAGACTAGGCCCATGCAACACTCACTACCCCTGGGCATAAAGGTTGAAAACTAGGCAAAATGGTTGCAGGCCTAACAACACTGCCTGCATTCAAAATGGCCACTTGCCTCCCTGCACATGGCCTGCTTGTACCAGCACTCAAAATGGCCCCCACCCACATGGCCCGTCCCCATGAACACCCCAAAAAATCGAAAAACACAGAAAAATCAGCACAATCCCAAACCATCCAGGCCTCCATGATGTTTAAATTCAAGACACCCCACAGAAAGACTAGGCCCATGCAACACTCACTACCCCTGGTGAAAAGGCAACAACAACAGGCCAAAAAAACGAAAATCACAGAAAAATCAGCACAATACCAAACCATCCAGGCCCTCCATGATGTTTAAATTCAAGACACCCCACAGAAAGACTAGGCCCATGCAACACTCACTACCCCCGGCCATAAAGGTTGAAAACCAGGCAAAATGGTTGCAGGCCTAACAACACTGCCTGCATTCAAAATGGCCACTTGCCTCCCAGCACATGGCCTGCCTGTACAAGCACTCAAAATGGCCCCCACCCACATGGCCTGTCCCCATGAACACCCCAAAAAATCGAAAAACACAGAAAAATTAGCACAATCACAAACCATCCAGGCCCTCCATGATGTTTAAATTCAAGACACCCCACAGAAAGACTAGGCCCATGCAACACTCACTACCCCTGGTGAAAAGGCCACAACAACAGGCCAAAAAAACGAAAATCACAGAAAATCAGCACAATCCCAAGCCATCCAGCCCCTCCATGATGTTTAAATTCAAGACACCCCACAGAAAGACTAGGCCCATGCAACACTCACTACCCCTGGTGAAAAGGCCACAACAACATGCCAAAAAAACGAAAATCACAGAAAATCAGCACAATCCCAAACCATCCAGGCCCTCCATGATGTTTAAATTCAAGACACCCCACAGAAAGACTAGGCCCATGCAACACTCACTGCCCCTGGGCATAAAGGTTGAAAACTAGGCAAAATGGTTGCAGGCCTAACAACACTGCCTGCATTCAAAATGGCCACTTGCCTCCCAGCACATGACCTGCCTGTACCAGCACTCAAAATGGCCCCCACCCACATGGCCTATCCCCATGACCACGCCAAAAAATCGAAAAACACAGAAAAATCAGCACAATCCCAAACCATCCAGGCCCTCCATGATGTTTAAATTCAAGACACCCCACAGAAAGACTAGGCCCATGCAACACTCACTACCCTTGGTGAAAAGGCCATAACAACAGGCCAAAAAAATCGAAAAACATAGAAAAATCAGCACAATCCCAAACCATCCAGGCCCTCCATGATGTTTAAATTCAAGACACTTCACAGAAAGACTAGGCCCATGCAACACTCATTACCCCTGGTGAAAAAGCCACAACAACAGGCCAAAAAAACGAAAATCACAGAAAAATCAGCACAATCCCAAACCATCCAGGCCCTCCATGATGTTTAAATGCAAGACACCCCACAGAAAGACTAGGCCCATGCAACACTCACTACCCCTGGGCATAAAGGTTGAAAACTAGGCAAAATGGTTGCAGGCCTAACAACACTGCCTGCATTCAAAATGGCCACTTGCTTCCCAGCACATGGCCTGCTTGTACCAGCACTCAAAATGGCCCCCACCCACATGGCCCGTCCCCATGAACACCCCAAAAAATCGAAAAACACAGAAAAATCAGCACAATCCCAAACCATCCAGGCCCTCCATGATGTTTAAATTCAAGACACCCCACAGAAAGACTAGGCCCATGCAACACTCACTACCCCTGGGCATAAAGGTTGAAAACTAGGCAAAATGGTTGCAGGCCTAACAACACTGCCTGCATTCAAAATGGCCACTTGCCTCCCAGCACATGGCCTGCCTGTACCAGCACTCAAAATGGCCCCCACCCACATGGCCTGTCCCCATGACCACGCCAAAAAATCGAAAAACACAGAAAAATCAGCACAATCCCAAACCATCCAGGCCCTCCATGATGTTTAAATTCAAGACACCCCACAGAAAGACTAGGCCCATGCAACACTCACTACCCTTTGTGAAAAGGCCATAACAACAGGCCAAAAAAATCGAAAAACACAGAAAAATCAGCACAATCCCAAACCATCCAGGCCCTCCATGATGTTTAAATTCAAGACACTTCACAGAAAGACTAGGCCCATGCAACACTCACTACCCTTGGTGAAAAGGCCATAACAACAGGCCAAAAAATCAAAAATCACAGAAAAATCAGCACAATCCCAAACCACCCAGGCCCTCCATGATGTTTAAATGCAAGACACCCCACAGAAAGACTAGGCCCATGCAACACTCACTACCCCTGGGCATAAAGGTTGAAAACTAGGCAAAATGGTTGCAGGCCTAACAACACTGCCTGCATTCAAAATGGCCACTTGCTTCCCAGCACATGGCCTGCTTGTACCAGCACTCAAAATGGCCCCCACCCACATGGCCCGTCCCCATGAACACCCCAAAAAATCGAAAAACACAGAAAAATCAGCACAATCCCAAACCATCCAGGCCTCCATGATGTTTAAATTCAAGACACCCCACAGAAAGACTAGGCCCATGCAACACTCACTACCCCTGGTGAAAAGGCAACAACAACAGGCCAAAAAAACGAAAATCACAGAAAAATCAGCACAATACCAAACCATCCAGGCCCTCCATGATGTTTAAATTCAAGACACCCCACAGAAAGACTAGGCCCATGCAACACTCACTACCCCCGGCCATAAAGGTTGAAAACCAGGCAAAATGGTTGCAGGCCTAACAACACTGCCTGCATTCAAAATGGCCACTTGCCTCCCAGCACATGGCCTGCCTGTACCAGCATTCAAAATGGCCCCCACCCACATGGCCTGTCCCCATGAACACCCCAAAAAATCGAAAAACACAGAAAAATTAGCACAATCACAAACCATCCAGGCCCTCCATGATGTTTAAATTCAAGACGCCCCACAGAAAGACTAGGCCCATGCAACACTCACTACCCCTGGTGAAAAGGCCACAACAACAGGCCAAAAAAACGAAAATCACAGAAAATCAGCACAATCCCAAGCCATCCAGCCCCTCCATGATGTTTAAATTCAAGACACCCCACAGAAAGACTAGGCCCATGCAACACTCACTACCCCTGGTGAAAAGGCCACAACAACATGCCAAAAAAACGAAAATCACAGAAAATCAGCACAATCCCAAACCATCCAGGCCCTCCATGATGTTTAAATTCAAGACACCCCACAGAAAGACTAGGCCCATGCAACACTCACTGCCCCTGGGCATAAAGGTTGAAAACTAGGCAAAATGGTTGCAGGCCTAACAACACTGCCTGCATTCAAAATGGCCACTTGCCTCCCAGCACATGGCCTGCCTGTACCAGCACTCAAAATGGCCCCCACCCACATGGCCTGTCCCCATGACCACGCCAAAAAATCGAAAAACACAGAAAAATCAGCACAATCCCAAACCATCCAGGCCCTCCATGATGTTTAAATTCAAGACACCCCACAGAAAGACTAGGCCCATGCAACACTCACTACCCTTGGTGAAAAGGCCATAACAACAAGCCAAAAAATCAAAAAATGTCAAGATAGATTTTTGAACAAAATACATGGGTTAAAAATGACCAGACCAGACTCTAGATACTCCCAGAGACAACATCCAGGGATAGTAACAACATACAGTGTAGGGAAACTATGCCTTGAATGGCTACAAACATCCACACTGGCACAAATTAAGCAACACTTGTCTTTACTTAAAGATTGTGCTGACTTGCGCGATTTCATAATGGGACCACGCAAACAGCGTCAAAAACCTTTCATAGCGGCCAGTATATACGCTGCTTACAACGATGCATGGAAAGTGACTCAAATTGAGACAGCAGAGAAAATACGAGAAATTGATCGTATTAATTTGGAAAAATCACTTTCTGTTGTGGACAACGGGTTAATGACTCTGTCCTCCAGAATATATTTACTGGACAGTATTGTATCATCTGCTATAGATGTAATAGATCAGGACTTGCTAATGTTACAACATGGTCAGTCCCAATTACGTTCTATTGTACAGCTAGGCTGGACGTTGCAAAACCTGCGTTCAGGCTATGTGCCTTGACGTTTAATCAACACAACGTCATTGTTCTCTATCTTTAACCTTACTGATAAACAAATCAGTTTGGCACAAAAAGGAGAAGACTATACGATTCTTAGCATTGAAAAACTTGAGAGACTACCATTGACAATGTCAGAAAGACCTGTCATTGAATGGATAATACACGGGATTATCACAATTCCGATAACAACTTTCCGATTTTAAAAATGCCAAGAGTATATACCAGCAGGCCAGTATGAAAGGTTGGGTAAAGGGTACATTAAGTCATCATGGAAATTACCTTATACACACACATGTTATAGTGACAAAATCCAGAATGTATTTCTTAGTGGTAATAATTGTAAACAATCACTAAGCGGTATGCTTCTGTGCCAAGGTATTAATTTACATGGGGCCTGTGAGGGGACTTCAAATAACCTTCATGCCACCAGCACGACACACCAACAACACAGATAGAGCCATTCTTTAGACAACTTTCTAACGGGAGTTACGTTCTAATAACGGACCACAGCTGTTGTGGCATGGTGCCAGGGAAAGCATATCTCGTAAGCGTTACTTCCATGGTCACTTGCTGTATGCAAGCATTGTATCCAAACGGCCCTGGAGACTCAGAGGTGACGATTTGGCCTCTGTTGAATATCTCTTCTATACGAATTGATACTTTAAGCAAAATGAAGTCTGTGCTTTTACAGACAACAGTGCCCATCACGTCATCAAATGGAACGTATGATCTTCAAGTTGCAAGGACAACGGCAGAGATACATACACTTTTATCAACTAATTGCCCCGTGCATTTCGCAGACATGCTAAGCCAAATCCTAAATATGTCAGATGCCAGTGGTATCTTGAATGTATTTAAGACAATTTTTTCAGGACTGTTAACACCCTTCGAAGCAATCCTGGGCATCTTTCCCAATTTTGTCCATTTGGTTTTTGGTGGCCTACCACTAGTTTTGGGACTCGTAGCAGGAATCTTATTTTTGACTCGTCTGCCCCGATATGGCAAGCCAAAACGCAGACATGACTCCGGCAACGATTGAAGAAACAATCCTAGCAATACGCTACCGGGATCGCCTAACTAAAGTCCTTGGATCAGCCCGGCTAAGAGATCTGAATATGACCTGGTTTCTTTCATTCAGACCTATATGGCAGAACTGCATCTTACCTGTGCTTCGATGTATGCTATGCGGAGAAGAATGCGTGTTAGACACTTGCTTACACTACAATCAGCAGTGCCAATGGATGTCGATACTTTGCTAAGTCCAGTAACGGCTCATGCATCGTGTTGTCCCCCGCGGTTACCAATCCTGATGACAGCATTCCTTGAGACTTCTGCACTACGATTAGGTGGTGGCAGTGAAGCAAGAAATGAGAGCAACATCACCCAGGTACGACCTTCTGTGAGCATTGCTGATCCCGAAATCGATGATAGCAATCATTCTCATGACTGCCCGGTAACAGCCTTTTCAACCATGGTCGAACTTTCACCTGAAGCTGTAGACTGTTTTTTTGCGCATCTATCTGAAGTCATGTTCTCCCCTGAACCAAAAGAATAACTTTTAAGCCAACTGGCACACAGCGTTCCCCTGAACTCTGAATTCGGCCTTCAGATTTGAAAAACAAAGCTACTGAAAACATTTGGAACTATTTTTTCCCTGAAACGAAAATTATTTTTTCTCCAAAATTCCAAAATATTTACCTTTTTTTTGGCATGTGTACTCTGCTTACAGTAGAACTATTCATAAAGAACAGAGCTTCTATTTTTAGCTAATCTAGAGACAATATGTTACCACAGCCTCTAGCACACTCACAAGCAATTTCATTTATATGCGATGAAATAGTCTCGACCTTCTTTTCTGTAATTAAGAGACATTTCATGTATAATTTTCGCAAATCGTTCAACTGAATATATATGCAATTTTTGAATGATTACACTGCTTAAAAACGTACAGTACCTATAACGTTCCGTGTATTTCGCATACACCATTTCGAATGCAAAATGTATTTTGGGGTGGGTTGGAATACACATGTATCTTTTTGCTTAGTTTTTAGTGCTTGATGGACATAAAACCGTGGAGTGGGTGATGTGTTTTATCTAGGAACCCGTTTCAATATTGTGACTTTATGCCCCTATACGGCTATAATCAATAATATCCCTATAATGGTATAATAATCAGAGCCATATTTCAGTAATTCGCCCCTGCAGTCCAAGACACGGCAGAAGCTACTTCCTTAGATTCCTAGAGAGCACACCGAGTTCTTTCAACAAACCAAACCTCCAGCAACCTGGGAAAGCCCCGCTTGCTTTGTTTTGATTTGTAATAGAACTCCTGTGAGCACTGTAAGAACGGCCAGTTCTTAGTGACATCTTTATTGACGTCTTATGTCGAAACCTTACGTCAAACTCGGCACCTTTCAGGTATAAATATACCAACGTTGCCTCAAGCAAACACACGGTGGTGATTCTGGAGCAGAGCAGCTAATCTACTTTCCGAGAGCCCAGCAGAAGCAAGAAGCCCACGGACCCTGCCCCTCCTCTTTGACGTGCTGAGAAAGATGCTGTCTTTTCTCCTGCCGAGAAAATCCAGCTCCGGCGTTTCCAGCCTACCCTTGCGGGTGACTAGGCTAACGGGTCCTGAGAGGGAGATACCAGACCTCCTACATTCTATTCCCAAGGTACAGTGCTGACTAAACCCTTAGAGAGAATTCTTGAACAGATCCTTGGCAACAAACCTACTTAACTTAAACTGCTATTTACTTACTCCTTCCCACGTATTAGGCTTAGGTCAGGTACACAGGGGTAGGCGTATTCTAGAAGCACCAGTTGAGCATGTTAGCCTATGTATATATGTATATATGTTTTATCCATTTTAAAGTGTCTTATGGCTAAGAAACCATATCAATGCTTTTACAGTATTATTTCATAATACTCCTTTTACTGTACGTACTTTACTTTACAATAAGTATTGCAATTGTGGCAATTCATTTCTTTTGCATGAGAAGGAAGACTGCTCAATAAATAATACCTTTTATTGAAAACGCCCGTCTCTCTATTCTCTGCACCCTGGTGAAATTAAATATGCACAACTGACTGAGTGAAATAGCTGTCTATTGTTTCACACGACTCTAGAGATTTATTCTTATTCTGAGGGAGCAAAGTTGTCATGTTTATGCGGTTGTCAGAAGCTGAATCCCTGCTTGTCTGAGCCAGGGAAGCTGATCACTTCCTATTCAGTCAAGAAAGTTTCCAGTGACCTCTGAGATAGCTGGCGCAAACCTAAATTAAGTCTAACATAGTCAGTAGAGACCTAGAAGACCTCAGTCCTACATCTAAACTGCTGTTTATGTTATTCCAATGTGCAGGGCCTATAGGGAAAATAGGAACTACACTACAGAGCCTCCTGTGCCTCAGAACATACCTCCACTGCACTCATATTTTGATCTTCATTATTATCTTTTATTTTTATTTTTTTATTTTTTATTGATCAGAGCAATAGGTACCCAAAGGTAGAAAACATATTTCACTTTAAATTTCAATATCAATACATTTCAATACACCTTAAAATATCAGATGAAAGGGAGCAAGATTCATCGAGATAGAAGAAACTGCCTAAAACATCATTAGAACTTTCAGAACATTATGTAAAAAACTTTCAATTTATAAAGTGAATCTGCCAAAGTGCAAAACTGCAATAAAGTGCTACTGCAAAGTGCAAAAAGTACAATAAAGTGCAATCTTGAAAGTGCTTAGTGCAATCTAGTGCAATCTAGTGCAAAACTGCAAAAAGTGCTGATAAAGTGCAATGTCCTTAAATGTCCTTAAAAAAAACCTGGTACATTCATAGATAAAAAGGCTGTTAATAGTAGAAAAAAAACTTATATCTTATACTCTCAATTTTCTTCTTGAATCATCCTCCCTTCAATTGTTCTAGATTCCCAAAATATTTCCAATTCATTTCAAATCTCCCAATGGCTCCCACTCTGCCAGCATAAGCCTTTTCAAAAAGGCAGGTTCTCCTCATTTTATTAAACCATTTTAAGTGTGATGGGATCTCCCGAGATTTCCAGTTTTGAAGTATTAAAGAACGAGCAACAGTGCAAGATATAAATATGAACACTTATTCAGCTTTATTGAACCCACTCCTATCTTTGCATATACCGAACAGAGCCACTTCTACAACTGGCAGAAAAGATTTCCCAATGGCCTGTTCGATATCTGCAAATATCTCCTTCCAAAAAAATTCTAGCTGCGGGCAAGCGAAGAAAATATGGTGCCATCCTCTCTGTCCACTTGCCATACATCTGAAACACTTATTCTCAACTTCAGGGTACATCTTCTCTAGAGCCTCCAGTGTATAATACGCTAGCCAATGAGATAAAGAGGACATCCTCTTTTAATTGGCTGCACGTAAAGATTGATTTCCCAACTGACACAGGGTCTCCCAATCCTTTGAGGAAAAAGTACATTAATTCAAAAGGCTTATTTTCTCAAGATATCTGTCTACTAGCACATTTTGTCCAGAGCAATGAAGCATCTTGTACCAATATCCTACAACTTTATTTTTTCCTCCGTACAGGGCTGTTAACATGGCATTAGGAGAATTAAGCAGGCCACTTATCTCATTTCTGATGAAGTAAACGATCTGCATATAATCAAAAAAAGTCGGACGCCTGGGATTATTCGTTCTAGCAACCACCTCCTGCCAACTAATTACCCTGTTTTGAACTACCAAATGTCTCAACTCACGAAGCCTGCAAAGTTCCCAATTTTTTATGTGATTCAAACTTACTGGGAGGCCTATTTGAGTACATTCAAACAAACTTAAATAATGGGAGCCATTGATGCCAAGTTTTTTTTTAAAGGAGCTACAGTCTTGAGGCATACTCTCTTAGCGTCTTGTATCTTGACCTCTTTGGGAGCTTTGCAATTTTCAAAAAAATTGGAATTTGAGAACCTGCCTCTTGTAACATCTTTATAAGAAAAAAATTATCTCCTGTCTGATTAACCCTCAATAATCCTGCCAATATATAAAAAAATGCAGCTTCATAGTAGGCCCTTAAATGGGGTAGAGCTAAACCTCCTTGATGAACTGGAAGTTGTATTACTGGCAGCTTAACTCTCAAAGCTTTATTGCCCCAAATAAAACCTCTCAGCATTGTTTCCAACTCTTTAAAGAAACCTAAATTATTTTAATGGGAACATTGCTGAACAGAAATATAAGCAGGGCAGCACTGACATTTTAATAAATGATACCCTGCCTATAACTGATAATGGAAGCAAAAGCCATTGATCTAAAAGGTTCCGAATTTTATTCTTCATTCTAGTGTAATTCATGGAAAAAAGCTTATCATATTCGGAAGTTACGAAAATACTCAGGTATCTAATTGGGTCACTTCTTGCACCTTGGACCTGCAAATAAATAGGGAGGAAATGCAGATCGATATTTAAGCAAGGACCTCAGTTTTTTTGGCATTTATTTTACAGCCGCCTATGTTTTCATAGTCCTTAAACTCTCTCATTAAATTCTCAATATTTTCTTTTTTAGGTGTTAAATAAAGGATAATATCATCGGCAAATAACTTTAGTTTAGACATACCGATGATGGGGGGTTGAATAGCCACATTGTCCCTGATCTTTACCACTAGAGGCTCAATAAAGAAAGTAAACAGCAACGGGGGACAACGGGCAGCCCTGCCTTGTTCTCCGATTTACCTTAATCTTCCCAACCTGTTTGGCATTAATTATTACTTGAGCCGATGCTCCCTCATAGATATTATGTAGCATCTTAATAATTGAGGCCGGGAATCTAAATTGACCCAGAGAATAAAACAATGCTGCCCATTTGACCAAGTCAAACGCCTTTTCTGCGTCAATCATTAAAATACAGACTGGGGTCACATTTATATTAAAATAGTCCAATGCCTGGATTAGGAACTCGGTGTTTGCTGCCATATAAGGCCCTGCAATAAACCCAGTCTGATCTTGATGGATAACTTCCTGGGCTGCAAACACAAATCTTTCCCCCCATATTTTCATGATGATTTTATAATCCAAATTTAATAAGCTAATTGGCTTATATGAATTAACGTCGTTTTGGTTTTTGTCTTTTTTAACAAAACATATAATTGTGGATTCTTTAAACTCCACAGGGACATGCCCACATAATCTAATAGATTTAAATACCTTTTTCAAGGGAGTTACTAGTTCTTTAAAAAAAAATCTTGTAATATTCAATTGGGAATCCATCCTGGCCGGAAGCCTTCGCCCCTGATGTTGCCTTTATACATTCTTGTATTTCAGAGGTACTTATTTCAATCCCGATGTGGTTAGCCAGATTTTCAGAGATTCTGGGGATCTCTATATTTTCAAAGTATTCCTGGATCATTACTTCCTCTACCTGATATTCCGTAGAGTAGATATTTTCAAAATGGTCCAGGAAGATCCTAGAGATCTTATCACCCTCCACCTCCTCCAGTCCACTCTGAGGGTCACGGATTTTCACTATCACTGATGACTCCTGCCTCTTTCTCGTAGAGTTAGCCAGTAATTTTTCCACCAACTGGCTGTTTTCGTAGACCTTTTGTTGGAAGGCTTTCAAGCTATTTATCTCTTCCACAATGAAAAAATCCCATAAAAGAGCTTAAGCCTGTTCTAATTGACTCAAATGTTGTTGGAACTGAAGAGCATATTCCTTCTCTACGGCTGACTGAAGCTTAGATATTTTTAGCTTTCTTTCATTCGCCTGGGCACTGGTATACGCAATGATCTGAGCGCGTGCTGCTGCTTTAAATCCGCCCCACACTGAAAAGGGTTCAGTATTATCATTCATTTAAAATAATTGTGTAATCCATTCTCTGAATCCTGAAACCCAATTCTGATTTTGTAGCAGGGTGCGATCCAGCTGCCACCTGGGACGCTCCCCATCCACCCCTCCAAGTGCTAGCTCTAATTCTATTCTGCTGTGGTCAGAAAACGGATTGCACACAATCAGAGTTTTTGAGATATGAAGAGATCTAGATATTAAAAAGATATCTATTCTGGATGCTGTCCGAAACCGGTGGGAATAACATGTATAATATTCTTTTTCCATGTTCCTACAGCGCCAGGGATCCCTTAATGATACTCATGTAAGAGAGCTTCAAAAAACATTTTGTTTTAGGTTTTAACTGCTGATCTTCATTATTATCATCATAGATTCTGGCTGCATTATGAACAGTCTCTTTACCAGTAATATTCGTTATTAGAGCACACCGCATCTTGCATCAGTGGGTCTTTAGAGGCTATGGCTTGGAAGCAACGCTCTTCTTTTCAACGTGGATTGACCGGAGCAGGCAATATCATTTGTTTCATGCAAACATAAACCCACACTCAAATTGGCCCATTATGGGAGATGAAAATTTTTTTTTTATCCTCTGGTAGTCAAATTATATAAACATGTTCAGTAATAGTCCACACATCTTACCTGTCCATTAGTAGTCGGTAAATACCTAGAAAACAGTTTAAAGATTACTGCTTGCTTTATTCATGGACTTATTCATTCATCAAATGAGTAAGGCGCCAATGCTGATGAACCCCAATTCTGAATATCAATTAAAGAGTGCAATAAAACATGGCAACAGTGTACGTTAGAGTTGTAGTGCAAGAAACACAACAAAGTGTAGACCGCGACAAGCATATTTGTGAAGCAGGAGCCAAAAGCTGCAAATATTTTCAATACTTTTGGAGGTAAAAAAGGGAAAAAAACAGAACACCTGCCCACATAGGATGGAGTTCATGGTCAGGGTCCAGAGCCTAACCGACTTTAACCCTTTCGATGCTATTGACGGAACGGTTCCGTCATGAGACCGTTGGCTCATTAAAACATTCAGCACAGCGCAGGAATCTGCGCCGCGCTGAAGGTGTTAATATCACAGCTTCATGTGTGCTTATTTGAATTGTAACCATTTAAGGATTACAGTTTGCGGAGGTTTTTTTTGGGTGGAGTTTTATATAGCGCAAACTAGACCCGAAGGCATCAGAGCACTTTACATGAGCACCTGTTATGTTACAGACGGACACAATATTTTTTGTTAGGCATGAGGAGACTTGCCCAGAATGGCAGACTGTTGAGCGTCCCTGCTGAAACATTTGATTTGCTATACACTGTTTAATAGTATTTCCCCAATATAAAAGTGATTTGCCGGGGGAACTGCGGGCGTTTATGCTTGTCGATGATAAGGAGTACCAAGTTCTAGAAATTTTTGTCAGGAGGGGGTCCTGAAGCCTGAAATATTTTGACAGGGGGGTCTCGGCATCAAAAAGTTTGAAGACCTCTGCCCTAGAATATTCATCCTGTGGATCCTCGACTTCAAAGATCGGGACGCTATTCTGACCGAGTCCCGTAAAACGCAACATCTTAAATACGAAAATCTGACGATCTTGATCTTTCCTGACTTCACCCGGGAGGTCCAGAACCAGCACCATTCCTTTGTAGGGGTCAAGCAAAAACTACGCTCGCTTAACATACTGTATAGACTCCTTTTTTTCTCGGCCCATCGAGTGGTGTTTCAAGATAAAACTCTCTTCTTCGATACTCCTGATGAAGCATTGACATGGGCAACAGAGGACCGCCCGTTGAGACTAGGTGCCCCAAATACAGCCCCATCCAGTGGCACTGGAGGTGCCCTGAAAGACTTGCCAGTTCTCTGACTGAGACGTAGGCGCTTTGGTAGGTGCAGGGGCCAGAGGCGTGCACGCTCAGACTCTCCGGTGGGTCCTTCTTGCCGGCTTACGCCCGAGCCGCCTGGTGAGACTCTCCCTGCCGGGCGGCGCTCTAGTTCCTCGGTCTGCTCCGACCCCGGGACTGCTTCACCTCATCCGTTCTTGCTGGACCTGCGAGACACTGATCTCTCCCGCAGTCCAACGCTCCTTCCAGGGCCCACTTGAACTTTTTTGTCTTTTCAGATGCTGGCCGGTCTCGTACAGAGAGCACTCTGCCTAATCACTAACTTTGTTTTCCGATGGCTACAAATATGAACATTCTACTACGAGGAGGGGTCCTCCATGATTCCCTGTTTCCAAGCATTTTAGTTTGGTCCTTTTTTACTTCACTGTTTACAGCTCAGGCGACAGATGCTTCTGTTCCTGAAGTATAGGGAGGAGGGGTTAGGGGGATTGGGCCTGCGGTGCCTGTTTGTTCTGTTTTTTGTTCTTTTTGTTTTTTGCACGAGCATCCCACTTCTACATCTAGGTGAGCGCGTACTACCCAACACTATGGCAGCATATTCACTAGCTTTGGACGCAGTCCAACTCTGATGGCCTCTGCCATACTTGCTGTCTGTCCGGCTCCTTACATGACTTCCCCCTGTCTGGCTAATATAATGGGGCGTTGTCACCCCATATAATGTCCCGGAATGTTAATAGCCTGCTGGATAAGGTCTTGCGTGCAGCAGTCCTGCAATATGCTCAGCGTCAAGCCGCAGACATAATCCTGCTTCAGGAGACCCACTTGATGAGCAACCTCTGCCCCTTCCTGGTGTGACATGGCTCTGGATTCAGTAGAGGGTCAAGAGGAGTGGCTATTCTGGTGCATCGCACTGTTCCTCTGGTGACAAGTAGTGTGATGCACGACCCTCAGGGATGCTTTATCTTCCTGGAGGAGACCCTTGGGGATTGCCCTCTTAACCTATTGGCTGTCTATTCTCCTCCCACCCTGTTGGCCTCCACACTCCAGAGACTCACCTCATAGGTCGCTGCCTTGCCCTTTGGGATGACCCTTATTGGGGGAGACTTTAACGCAGTTATGAATCCGGCCTTGACAACGCCTCGCCCCCCCCGGCCTCTAGGATTGCCCAACTGGCCTCCTCTCGGCATGGGCTGCCAGCCTGGGTCTCGGGATGCCTGGAGACTTTGGCACCCGATAGCGTGACAATACACCCATACCTCAGCCTCTCACCACCCACACACGTAAATAGCCTACTTTTTCCTGGCAGCCCAAGATTGCTGAATGATTAAAACTATTACTATCCTCCCCAGGGGCTTGTCGGATCATTCTCTGATGATGCTGCACATTGGCTCTCTTCCTCCGTCCTTCCGCCCAATCTGGTGACTCAATGCCTGGTTTCTCCAACAAAGCCAAGTTGGTGCCGAGCTTCGCCTCTACCTCACCACAAATCAAGATTCAGTGTCCTCCTCTCGTACCCTTTGGGGGCTGGGAAGGCCACCGTTCGGGGTTTTGCCAAAGCCCAACTCAAACTTACCCACAAGGCGCATGATTCCCAGCTCACAATTTTAGAGGCGCAGGCCGCCCAGCTCCAGACACTTTCCCCTGAGGACAGAACTGAGACTCAGGACAGGAGGCCTGCATTCTTGAGAGACAAAATCAGACAGACCTCCCTGGAGGTTGCCAAATTGTTTTGGCGATCTTCCGTAGCCTGAGTATATGGTTGGGGAGATAAAAACGGCAAGCTCCTCCATCGCCTCGCCACTTATCCTATGGCCAACTGTATAATACCAGAGGTGGCAAGATCCACTGCGCCCAGAGAGCAGTGGCCCAATGCTTCACCGTTCACTATGCCACTCTCTATTCGGCACGGACACCAAGGGGCAGATTTACAACAAAGTAACGCAGCACAGTGCAGCAAGTCATTTTGCTGTGCCGCGCTGCATTAGTTTGGAAAGCACAGAGATGCGACATGTGTACATGGGGAGATTGTTTTTGTGCAGGAAGATACACTTTCCTGCACAAAAATAATTGCAAGAGGCTTTTTCCTCTATTAATGCGTGCTGTGGAATGCAGCACACATCGAAAGAGGAAAAAACAAGGAGAAATGAAAACATTTATCCTTGTTGTGCCTTGCTACGCCACCTCTAGGGCAGTGTCACATTCACACGCATCTCCAGATTTACAAATTCTCATAAATCTGGAAATGTGCTTGTTCTCTGGGTGTTGCGAGGGAACACCCACAGCAACACCCATGGAACGCCCCTTCCACACACTGCGCTGCGTGTGAAGGGGCCATATTTACAAGGAGAGGAAAAGTCACGCAGGGTGGCTTTTTTTTCTCCTTGTAAATATGGATAAGCCCTGTGCGCCATCAGTATGTCATGGAAAGTGGCTTGTAAATCTGCCCCCTAGCCTTTTGATTTCTGAGCTTCTCCGACGAGACAAGTTCCCCCTTCTTTGCCTTAGTGAATCTGAGGTGGAGGCACTGGAGTTCGCGATCAGCCCCCAGGAGGTTTTGGATGCCATATCATGCATGGCAGCGGGTAGGGCGCCGGGACCAAATGGGATCCCCCCCTGGTCTTGCCTCTAGTGGTGATGTACCGTGAAGCAGTGGATTGTGGCTCTTTCCATCCAGAGATGGAACTAACCACCATTGTAGTGTTCCCTAAGTCCCAGCCCCCCTCGAGCTGCTGTTCGTACTACCGTTCCATCTTCCTTATTAATACTGAGCTTAAGATCTTTGCCTCTGTCCTGGCCAACCGCATAAGACGGCACCTGGCTAGTCTGGTTCATCTGGATCAATGCAGCTTTATGCCTCTCAGAGGGACCAAGCACTGCCTTAGGCGTCTTCACCTTGCCCTCGCGAACTGGCACTTGCTGTCCCCTCATTTATCGCTCCTTCTCGTAGATTTTGAGAAGGCATTCGATTCGGTTGACTGGGGTTATTTGGAGGCAGCGTTGGAGGAGATGGGCCATGGAATCCCTTTCCGCAACCTTGTGAGGACGCTGTATTATCAGCCCCAAGCGCAGGTCCTCGTCAATGGAGCTCTGGCCCATCCCTTCCCTAGAAGAAGAGGTATGAGGTTAGGGAGCCCCCTCTCACCGCTTCTGTTTGCTTTGGCAATGGACCCCCTTGCGTACCCTATTCGATCAGACCGCTCTCTCACTGGGTGGAAGTGGCCCGACTTTGAAGAGGATAGGATTGCGCACTATGCTGACGATGTGCTGCTGTTTCTGGTGGATTCCTGCTCAATTGGGGCCTCCGACGCCTCCGGGCCCTGGCCCTCTTTGAGCGCACCTCGGGCCTCCAGTTAAACCCGGCCAAGTCCGTTCTGGTTCCCCTTCACCTGTCACATGAATGCTTTGATTGGCAGTCAACGATCCCTCTTCCTCAGCAGTCCTTCAAGTACTTGGGGAACTGGGTGACTCATCTCCCCAAACTTGCCTAGTCGCTTAACGTCACCCCACTGGTTAAGCAGGTCTGCACTGACTTCCTTAAATGGCGAACGCTACCCTTGAACCCTCTGAACACGATAGCCCTATTTAAAATGATGATTTTACCTCGATTTCTATACATGCTTCAGAATGCACATCTTTCTTTTGCTAGGTCCTGGTTTCATAAGATGGACAGTTTGGTCGCTAAGTTTTTATGGGGAGGACGGTAGCCCAGGCCGGCCCAATGCCGCATCCCGCCCTATGATGAAGGTCTTGGAATGACAAGCCTAAACCTTAGTATATATATAGTATTTAGCGACATAGCTCCTGAATATGCATGAATGGTTTAATGGCAGCTGGTTCGACCCGGCGTACCATCTGGAACTGCACACCCTCAGTTTTTCTACTATCCAAGGGATGTTGTAAGGGGACACTGTTCCCCAAGCTCTCCCTGAGGTCACAAGCGAAGTGCTCCTGGCTGGGCAGGCCTCCCTGCGCCATACCAGGTGGTCGGACCAATTGACCCAGTATACCCCCTTGTGGTGCGGCACCAGACTCCGGGAGGTGCTTCTCCTTCGGGATTTCAACACTGGGACCTCATTGGAATTTCCCTTCTGGATGATGTCTGGAGTAGGACCTGTTTACGCTCCTTCCAGGATTTACAGGCCCGACATTCCCTCCACTCTTCTCAGTTCTTAAGATATCTGCAGGTACGCCATGCCCTCCACTCTTGTTTATTGGACGGCACTTTCTTACCCGAATATAGCCCACCCGAAGCTCAGGTCATGATCGGTGACCTGAGGAAAGGAGGAATCTCCCGTATCTATCGCTCACTTGCAAACAACACTCCCAACTCCCTATCTCAACTCCAGGAAAGATTATGTATTTGTGTCTGTGTGCTTTTTATGATTTGTTATTAATCGAAATAAAGTTGTTTTGAACTCCAGGAAAGTGGGAGGGTTGGATCGGGGCCCTGGAGAACGCTGATTGGAGAGACGCCTTGATGGCTCCTAAAATAATTGCAGTTTCAGCAAGGCTGATACTAGTCCAAATATATTTCCTACGCACTGCCTATCTTACATCATTGCATCTCCACCGCGCGGTGCTTCGACCTGATGTTTCCTGCCCGCTGTCCTCACCCCGAGGAAGTTTTTTATCACATGGTATGGCTATGTCCTGTGATTCAGTTGTACTGGGAATCCGTAACGGGGGAGTTCATGGAGGTCTTGGGCTGGTAGGTTCCCCTTGACCCTTTACACATTATCCTGAGAATCACCAAGGGCCTGGATGGCACCAGGGCTAAGAAGCTCTTTCTTAAGACAGCAACAGCAGTGGCCAAGATGGACATTGCAGCTCACTAACTGACCACTACCGCGCCTACATGGGCACAGGGGTGGACTGGTGTGCTGCGCACGAACGGCTTCTCTATGTGGCCAGAGGTTGTCCCAGGAAATTTTGTTGAATGTGGGGCAAATGGGTCGGAGTGATAGAAGACTAAAATGGACTGATACACTGTCTAGAATGGGAGTGGGTATGCCGATGTCGGGCCTATGTACGTCTACCCTTTTATGCTGATGTGATATATTTGTGTCTTTGTCTTGCTTTTTATGATGTACTCCTGAATGGTGTTGTTTTCTTTGCTGCAACCTAAAATAATAAAAATTGATTATCAAAAAAAAAAAATTTGTTAGCAATTGGTACCCCGGCGTTGAGTTCACTTAACCCGCCTCCAGCAGAGACACACTCCGCAGTGGGTAAACAAGCAGCCCTGTGTCAATCATTATCCTGTTGATTACTCAGGGCTTGATAACTGTTTGACACAGTTACCGTATGTTAGGAATAAGTTGGCATGGCAGATATCGTACGGAAATCGCCTTTTTCAATTTCCTTGTTATATGCAAGCCTTAAAAGTCTATAAAAAAAGACACATTTTAATAGAGGCATGATGTTAAAACTGCTCCATCCAGGGTATTTTTTGCCCAGCTAGGATTTCTGAAGTCAATGATTATAAAGTCTCTTTTGAGACTCTTGTGTAAAGGGCCAATCCAGCTTACTCTTTTGTTAAGAGTATCTGGTTTGCTCCAGAAACTGGGTATCCACTATTCTTATCTAGCCAGTGGACCACTTTATTTTTTAGAGTATTGTGTGACTCCCTTTGGCCCAACTGTAATGGGGGGACATTAACCACAACTGCAACAAACGGGCAACATTCTGCTGTTAAATTTATGGGGATGTCAGCTCTAGGGCCCTGTATACTCTTAGCTCAGTATGTTTTGTTCTCAGACCCATCCCCTCTGTTTTGATAAGGTTGGTTATTCATGGTCCATTGGCTTAAATGGGGTGGATACCTAACTCATTCCTTTAATTTTTATTCCCAATACCTACTACATATATCTGCCCCGCCTTGCATTACTGCCATCATACATATTGCCTTATCAGTGGAAGCTGTTACCTGGGGTAGCTGATCAATATGACTCCAATATAATACATTCCTCTTTTCTCCTAGACTATCATTTGTATTTTTTATCAACCCACTAATCTTGATTACTACGCTAGTCAATGTTTCTAATTTATGGTAAAGTAGTCTTAGTAATTCTTCAATCTTTGTTGCCACTAAGGCAAGAATTTGTGTAATTTGTAAATGTTTGGATGTGCCTTGGACGTTTATATCATCAAGTATCTTCCAAAGTCTGCAGCAGTCCTTTCCTACTGTTATTACATTCCACAATTACCTGACTCTTCTTACAACCCCTTTTCCTTTTTAGAATAGGTGATCCGTCCAGTGTAGCCAAAGTGGGGGACTATTCTGTGTTTGTGCTCCTAATATACTTTCAGTTGACCTTGGGGTACCTTGTTGCTTGATATAAATAAATTCCCTTGTCAATACATTTTTTTCCTGCACTAAATCACCACCCTCGCCAGCCTGCCCTTCTGTCACCATGCTAGGTCCCAATTATAGGTGGCGTTCTGATCTATCTGTTTCGTCAGTAATAACACTGACTGTGCGCACTAGAAAAAGTCAATAGTAGTCAATAGTAGTGTGTGGAGTGTCAACTGCTGGTTTTTGTAGCTTGCATTTAACCATATTTCCTCGTAAAGATACAATATTTTATCCCTGAGAATGGCTAGCAGATAACTTAATTCGCAATACAGCACAGTGCACAGTAAAATAATTTCAAAGTACACAAATGTAAAAAGCTAACTGCTATGAGTCCAGGTCAAAAGAGCCAGTGCCAAGTGCAAAAGTACAAAGGGTTGGGTACAATTAGGGACAAATATGAGAATTAAAATTCACAGTTTACATAATAAAATAAAAACAATGATAAAAATTGTCACTGGATATTCTCGAGAACTTCTCCGAGAGGAATTAATGTTTATAAAGTACAATTATGGCGACTTGGTGAATCAATTCCTTATAAACTACAGGATCCAGAACATAAATGGCACCCACTTTCTAAAAACTATGAAATGCTAAGATATAACGTGATTTGGAAGATTCATGAACTATTTTGAAACACATGCATCTAGCAGGTGAAAGCTATTCTTAATGTAATAAGCATGCATAACTAAATAGCAGTGACATGTTTGTTTTATCTGTAGTGATAGCATACCCTGTAAAAGATCATGTGATGGATTTGCTTCTGAACTGCAACTCGGATATTTATTTGGAGGAACCTTGCAGTTAAGCATTATTACATGAACGATTTTGGTAGAATAGCCTGTATATTTCACTTAAATATACCAAAATATACAAAGGGAGATATCATTTAAATAATAGGTCAAACATTACAATATGAATGTACAGTATCACTTAAAAATTGCTTGAATAGTATGCCTATTATCTAAGAGAATTCATGTTATAAAATAGCTAGCAAGCCTATGTTTTGGAAACCGTTAGCTGGAAGACTGGAAATATATGTTCTTGAAAATATTTTGATCTGGATCTTCCATAGCAGTTTGAAATGATATATTTTGTAAAGTTCTAGATTTATGTCATTGAGATAGGCCAGCAGTGGAGTTTTGAGAGATAGTAGATTGATAGCACAGGGACATCCAAAATCCCTAAAGGAAAAGGTAGAATTGGGGCTGGATCATCCTCACTCTTTTGTGGATTTGTATCATAGATAAGAGAAGCTGGAAAAATAGCATAGCTGTGTGCTTCAGACGTGCGTATTATGATTATTGGTGAGTTATACAATAATGTCTGGTCTGCTATTCAGTTACACAACATTAGAGTAGGGGGAACTAATATAGGTCGAAATGTCATTGGAAAGAGCGTGTCATTGGACTCCTTTTGGTAAATATAGATTTGTGAATTTGGCCATGACCACAGCCAAATCTGCTTGCATATTGTTTATTGTCAATAATATATTATTGATAAATGAGTAAAATTGTAAATAAGAACCTCTGTTGGAAGACCCGTCTTCAGCCAAATTCCAAGCAACAAGGGCCAACATGATTGCTGCACTAGCAGAGGTTAATACAATGTTTGAGCAGCATAAATTAAACCCAACGCTAAAAGGAGGGCACCATGGATATACTACCCATTATCATTTATGGAGCCAAAAAGCATGTGGATCCTTCATCTTCAATACTAGTTGTGTTTTTTTTTTGCCTTGATGAGTCTCATGGTTATTGAGGTCAATGCGAGTTAGTTATGCCGTTATGCATTAATTATTCAGCCGCCATTAGCCTTTTCAATCCCACACACCAGTGCTATATAATTTCTTCATTTCCATGTGGAACTCTTTCACAGATATTGATTCAACAAGATACCTTTTGCACTTTAATTGTCTCCCGTTTGCTGCTGATGGAGTAAGAGAAAGAAGCTAGGCTTAAAATCTCTAAACAGGTAGATATTAACACTTATGACTGACTGCTTTCCTCTGCCAGTCTTCACTATAAAATATTGGTTAAAGTTCAATTCCATGGCTAGTGGGAATCTTGGAAGCATCTTAGCAAATTGGGTACGGAATTCCCTTAATTCAATTTGCAATATTCCACTGCCTTGGATAGCTCAATAATCAACTCTGAAGTTAGTTTTATGAGTCAGAGGTGAATGAAAATGCTAGTTAACAAATGGATAGACAGTAAAATACATATCATCCTTAAATTGGCAGTAAACACAAAAATATAAAAGTTAGCTGCAATAGCAAGTGCTAACACCCACAAGCAGGAACCCCACAGCAACCTTCATAACTGAGAGATGAAACGGTATTGAGTATTTAGCTGCAATATTCTGTTCAAGCTCTTGGTGAACCTATCAGTGCAGGACACCTACATACTGAAAGCATCACCTCGATCTCCTCCCAGAGCATCACACCACAAATCAAAGTAAGACTTTATCAGAATAAATCTTGAATATGAACTCAAGCAAGTATAACCTAAAAGGTGCCTGTTTCCCACACTTGCTTTTCTTTTCCAATTAGTAAACATTGATGTGTGACTGCGATGTCTTTGTTTGTTGTTGCATGTCAAAAGAGCACTTAGGCATAAGGAAGAACAGTGTATTTGTCAAAGAAGGTATTTAATCTAGAAACACACTGCTGTTGGTTTTTTTCCCTTGTCTTTATCATCCTACTTTCTGATGTAATTGATGTTTATAGCAGCTAAAGTGCTGTTGGATGATGTATGCGCATTTCCACTTCCAGGGTTTGTTATTTGTTAGGGATTAATTATCCATTTTCTGCAATAGAACTTTGTAGAGTGTTTGATTACTGGCACAAACCCATTAAACTTAAGGAGCCATAACAACTCTACCTCTGTTGCATCTAGGAATTCTCTCTGAATAGCTTTTTAAAATAATTTCATTTTGCCTTTATTTTGCAGTGTGCAGTTGCATACCTGGTGTATTATTTTCCTTTATAGAGCCCCCTTTCATAGAACTAATTTAGAAACCTCAACTGCGTCGAGAAGCAACTCATTAAATATTTAAATACATCTTAGTATGTCACATGACTTGATAGTATTGGTTTCTGCAACAGAAACCATATACTCCTCGAATACAAACTGTGTTCATTAACACAAAACATTAAGGATGTACTCTGACCATTTACTTAATCTCATCCTTGGAAATCCTTGATTCCCATTTGGTGTATCATGGCAAGAACTAAAGCAGGTATTATTTTTTTCCCGTCAATAGTGCCAGACTAAATAGCATAACAGAAGAAACAATCATACCACCCTTACAACATAAAATGTAAACTTTTTTAGTAATGTATGGTGAAGTGTCTGCTTACAGTATCATCTTTTGCTTTCAGGACATAGGTTGTCAGCCTTGACATCCTATGACTCATTTACCCACCCAAAAAGCACCTCATCTATTGTGCATTATGCCCTGTTGATGGCTCATGGGGCAAAGTTACCTTCAATTCAAGGTCTTAAGAAAGAGCTTTTCTGGCATTGAAGTTTCACTATAAAAGGAGCTTTAAATATCTTGATTTTATTTGGAGCAGTGTTCCAATAGAGACATTGTAAATTGGTGTCACCTAAAACTCAATAAAAATATGCACCCCTTGTTGCACAAAATGTCTTGGTCAATGATGGTATTGCCCACTCAGGATCAATATTTCCAAAGTTTGAAACAATTTAGTCTTATAACTCTTCATGTGTTAGTAGTGGTGTGCTACCCTTTATTCTCCTGTCTCCTTATACCCTCTAGAAATCACATTGATTCAGGCATAGAGGCTTATCAGGTGAATAAATATGTGGCCTCACATTCATAAATTACACTCAGTCCTCTGATTATGTATGAACTACATTGGCAAAGCAAAGACTCTCTCTCATGCAAGACTCAGATTAATAAAGTGACCTCTGCCTGCTTCCTGAAGTTGCGCATGATCAGAAAAATACTCCCCTATCTCCCTCTGGACTCCCGCTGCACAGTTACCCATGCCCTTATCACGTCCCACCTGGACTATGCTAATAGCCTCTATGCTGGTGCCCCCCAATACTTGATTGACCGGCTGCAGATTGTTCAGAATGCGGCGGCCAGACTGATTGGCAATATTCCCTACCGTCAATCAGTAACCGCATATCGTAAGGAACTGCACTGGCTACCTGTGGCCAGCCGTATCCAGTTCAAGATCCTCACTCTGACTTACCGAGCCATCAACGATCGCGGACCAAACTATTTGAAAAAACGCGTTTCAATTTCCCGCTCCGTCAGATCTTTGAGATCCAATGACCTTCGCCTTCTGATTTCTCCCCGTTTCAGACTATCCAGAATGGGTGGCAGAGGGTTCAGTGTCATTGCGGCAAAACTGTGGAACGCGCTGCCAGTCGACCTCAGATTCTGTCCCTCCGAATCCATCTTCCGGGCCAGACTCAAAACTTGGCTCTTCTCCGGACCCTGATTTACTCCTCTACTTCCCCTTCTTGCTCCTCTCCTCTCCTTTGGAGGTTCAGGTTCTAGCGCCGGGACACCCCTTCGGGGGTAGCTGTGCGCTCTACAAACTACATAAAATAAATAAAATAAAGCATCTAAACGTGGATAAAGACACTTCTTGACTCAAAAATTCGTAACATGCTCAAAGCCAGATGCTATTTTTCCTCTGGTTGTTCATAAGTTCTGTTCTATCTCGGGCATCTGCCCTAACTTACCTGGATTCTTTGTGCACAGAGACGAACCTCAACAATATCCCGTATATGTTCCTTAAAGTATGAGAAGGATGGCTCCTGGAAATTGTAGCTCCATTTTCTAACCTTTACGTTTTTTTACATGGTGGAGGAGTCATAGTGCAAGGATATTTCAGTGGACTTGCTCTCTAACTGGATCTGCTAAGGTATTGATTTTTGGCTGTGCCCTGTCACACACATGTAGGGCCATATTTATGAAATTAGTTGTCACCATGCTGCACTGCGCTGCGCAACAGAGAAAGGGCAGGAATGTACTGTATTTATAATACGTTGCATTCCTGTCCTTTCCCCTTGTTCTGGCACCATTTTGACAGCCTAACACCAACACAGCGACCCTTGCACCATGGTGCAAGAGTGCCTGTGTTGTAGACAGGATGTTTTTGAGCAGGAAGTGGAATTTTCCAATTCATATGTGTGCTGCTGAATGCATCACATATATAGAGAGGAAAGAAAGTGGAGAAATAAATATATTTCTCCTCTGTACACCTCACCTGGAGAAGCATATCTTTTGGCACTTTTCCAAGGTTACAAGATCTTGTAAAACTGGAAATGAGGAAGAAACCTTCGGAGTTTGGTGAGAACATCCATGGAAAGCTCATGGAACTCCTACACAGGGCAGAGTAACACAATGCATTGATTTGCACTGAGTTATTTTACTTCATATTTTTGGAGCCATGCTAAGTGGCTTTGTGGCTTCAAAAATATTACTTACATTTGGGACACTTCTCACCACGTTGTGTGGTGCAAAAGCGACACAAACTGGGTCATACAAATGGCCCTCAGTGCCTAAGTTAAAGTTGGGAGGATGGAGTAAAGGAATAAAGGCGGACAGGGTGATGCATATCTATACATTGACAGGAAGATCTGTCATGGTGGCAATCAATGTTGGTAATATTTGACGGATGGCACCGTCAAACATTACAACTGGCCATCAAAATTATGATCCAAAGTTATCTTTGTTAAAGTTATTTTTCAAAATAAACTCAAAAAAACAAATACCCCCTCTCCATGGGAGTTTTCCTTCCTGGAAGGGGGAATTTTTTTTTACTTCCTGTCCCAGTGATAGACATGAAGATATACTGGTAAAGCCGTCCACCTTAAACAGGGCGGACAATGTCATGTGCATCCTCAGCTGGCCCCATCTCTGACACACCATTGGAGGAAGGTTTACGCTGACAGAGTAAGTTTTACTCCATCCCCATGAAACTGGCGGTCTGCCCGACGCAAAATCAGGTGGCTACTCCAATGAAAGTTATAATTGGTCCAGCAGCACACATGGCCAACTGCTGGTGCTACAACACCTTCCCTTAGAATATAATGGAGTAGTAAACAATGTAATATTACATTCAATCATTAAATCATTAAATCAGTAAATATCATTAAATAAAATTTAATTAATTCTCTACATCAGTTTGGAAAATTATTAAGGTATAATAAAAATGTTTTTTTTTTACCATATACCATGCAGACATCTCCACTTCCAATCTGGAGTATTCGTACAGTAAAGTATAAAGAAAACAAAAAACGTATTTTAATTGGAAAAAAAAATTAAAATATTTTTAAGTTAAACCTTAATGTAAATTATTTATTTGTTTCATTTTAGAATTTAGAACTAAAGAAATCAATGGTACATTACTGGCAATCAAATTTTGAATGGAAGTGTTAATTAATGTAAACCTGTCAAAATGATATTTTCTGATGTTTACATTTTAAGCTGAATTACTCACTAAGCTAAAAATCTAATTTTTTTAGTATCCATTGAAAATTATTAAAAGTAATTTATCATAGTAACAACAAGTAATTCAATTGTGTTTTAATAAAAATGATTGGTGCATTTCTTTTCACATTTGCAAAAGTGTATTAAAATAGTTTAGAATTAAATAATAAATATCATCTATGTACATATACTTATATTTATTTATATATTTTAATATTTATAATAATTTAAGTGAGAGTGATATTATTTATATGGGGTTTTCTTTCAAGTCCCCAATTCCATTCTTTTCAATGGGAAAATATTGCAGTACCAGTGGTTGGTTAAGTTTGATACTGAACTGAGCTGGAGTAATTTACTACTGTTTTGGATATCTTTTCTTGTAATATCAACTTTGGAAAGGCAGTTTGTGAATAGCAGTAAGCTTACTCTCGTTTGGAGTGGCATCCCTCTCTCAACCCCTCCATGACCCTCCTTTACCCTTCCTAAACTCTTCCTTAATCCAGCGTGATTCCCTCGCATTAAGTTGTAATTATTTCACAGTTACCAGCCAATACCCTCCGTTCCTTACACATTGAAATCTAATACATATAGGGCCAGATGTAGGTAAATCACATTTACTGATTTTGAAATACGGAATATTACCGAATTTTACCGATTCGGTATTTCAAAATCGGTAAATGGGATGTAGGTACCAACATCTGGATTTATTACTGAATCCTTAAAAATTCGGTATTTACCGATTCGGTAAATACCGAATCGGTATTTGCTATTGAATCCTATGGGCCTTGAAGCCCATAGGATTCAATTCAAATACCGAATCGGTATTTACCGAATCGGTAAATACCGAATTTGTCAAGGGTGCAGGGGGTGTCACTTTGACACCCTCTAGCACCCCCAAAACGGGCATGTGTGCAATGTGGCACACAGACATGCCCTAAGGGCACGTCTGTCTGTCACATGTGTACATGCACAGATGTGCATGTACACAGGAATCGGTATTTTACCATGGATTTGTATTCCACGGTAAAATACCGATTCTGAAAGCCATGTGCCAATGGAAAATTGGCTATCCACATTTCAATCTTGCATTTTCGGTAAAATTACTGTATCGGTAAAATTACCGAATCGGTAAAATTACCGGATTGGTAAAATTACCGAAAATGCAACATTTAAGGGCCCCTACATGTCAATGGCCATTTACCGGTCGGTAACGGCCGAATTCGGCCGTTACCGATCAGTAAATGGCTATTTTCGGCCACCTACATCTGGCCCATAGTTACATGTTGAAGACTCACAGTTCGGGTAGAGATCTCTGCAGACAGAATAGTAAATGTGGGGGCGGAAATTCAACATGAAGATTTGTGAATACCATTTTGTAATATGCTTGAAGTACTATTGTAGTACTACAAGAACTACTGCAAAATGGAGTTTGTGAACATGCCTCTGAGCTTTTTTAATTTTAATAGGACATGACTTACTGGGTGTGTGAAGGTATAATTGTTTCGACCCTTGCAACCTAAGCTCCATTTATTGTCTTCTGATCTAAAACCTCCATTTATTGAGTTTTCTACTTGGACACCAAATGCAGCTAGGGCAGTCATTCCACATAGAGCATACAATGCAACAAAGCTGACCTTAATCATTCTCAAATAGCCCTTTTCTTTGTTTTTCACTAGACATTTTAGTGTTAAGGTTTTGCAAAAATTGGGCATCTGCCACCGCATATTAGTACTTAAGGTCATGGAAGCTTTTTTTCTTACAATTCATCAACCTTTTGTATACAGCCCAGAACCACAACCTTTTTTTTTATCCTGGAACAAGACTTTTCTAATAGATGAGAATGTGTGTACACTTCAAGGAAGCAGATAGGCAATATTCTTCACAGCTACATCAGCAACAATCACTTCTAAGAGTCGAAAAGTGCTGTTGACAAAGACTGTTTATTAGTTGTGGATGGTTGGGTGCAGGATTTGACTTAAGATTATACTTCATTGTTCATTGCTTAAGGATGTATGTACACTTAAAGAGTGAGCCACTCAGAGACAGTTTATCTCTGTATTTATTTGTGAGGCTCTAAAGCTGAAATCTTTTGTGCAAAGCAGAGAACTGTGTGCAATGTGACACTTTATGATGGCTGTTGTGTAGAAGCTGCGCCCTGGAGCTCCCGGGCTAGGGATTACCAAATTGGCAAATATCCCTTATTTAGCCGCCCATCTGTAGTGAAGGCAGGTTTCTGCTTGCACGCATTGCTATGTTAGCATACGCATATTAGAAGTTTAAACGCCATTTTGCCACTTTGCCGCTTTCGCACACAACACTACATGTACCTGTTGCTGTAAGTTAAACTGCTTGCTTTTCTTTGCATGAGAACGGTCTGTTTTTCACATCCCTAGACTTACACCATGACCTTAGACTATACACTGTGTGCACAAGTCTTCAAGGTCATCATAACAATGTATGCTGTTGATTCAGTTTGATCGGCGCATGCTCTAGATACAACATGGACACCGCTGCAGCTAACTGAAATTGGAGTGCCTTTAATATTGCACTGCATGCATGATTCAAACACTTGAAGAAAAAACCTTTCCAGAGAGAAAGAGAGAGAACGTTGCTGATCCTGTGATTTAATTCACCTCAGCTAATTTTGGAGGTATGGGTTCCCCGTTTATAAAACCTAGCTCCCAGCAAGGGGAGGGTGGTTCACAAGGCACTATACGACCTGTTTCCACTATCATTGTAACATGATTTCTCCCTTTGTGTTTTATGGAATTGTAACAATGCTGATTGTTTTATTTCTAATCATATGCCTGATTTTGTTAGCCTAAATATTGCATCATAGAGCACATAGCTAAAAATAAACATGTTAAACTTTTCTGTGGCTTAGATTACTCACGTTGTGGACTGGTATGAGAATAAAAACAAAAGAGTGTTCTTGATTCCCACCATTCCTGAGAGCACCCTAAGTCGCTTGTTCTGGGTTGTCCAATCATTGGTAGCTTCGCTGTAGAATGGAGAACGAATGAGACACTGATGTAAGTCGGATAGGGGTTCTGGGTACTGATGGGAGTTTTTGGTACACCACAATTCACTGATTTCCTGTGCATACTTCTGTGCATGAGCAGAATCCACGCAACATGGCGCACCTTACGTTCGGTCTTATATTTGAGACACTTTAGTAGTATTGCTTATATTTGTCCACAACACCCTCACTCCTGTTTCCGTATAACAGGCGTGATGGATTAACCTACCTACATGGATGGATTATAGGTACATTCAATCAATCAATCATTTGTAAAGCGCACTAAATACCCGCGAGTGTCTCAAGATGCTGGGGTGGTGCAGCTGATCGAATAGCCAAGTCTTGAGTATCCTTTTGAAAGTCAGCAGGTCTTGGGTCTGTCGTAGGCTCAGTGTTAGGGTGTTCCATGTCTTGGCGGCGAGGTGAGAGAAGGATCTCCCACCGCTGGTTGCTCTTAGGATGTTCTGGACAGTGGCGAGTGAGAGGTCGGCGGAGTGTAGCTGGCGGTTGGGGATGTAGAAGGAGAGCGGTCTGTTGAGGTAGGTTGAGCCGGTATTGTGTAGTGCCCTGTGGCTGAGTACGTGAGGAGCTTGAAGGATATCCTATTGTTGACAGGGAGCCAGTGCAGGTTTCTGAGGTGGGGGAAATGTGGCTATAGCATGGTACTTCGAGGATCAGTTGTGCCGAGGCGTTTTGGATGAGCGTGGTCTGGGCTCCCGCGTAGAGGGCATTTCCGTAGTTGAATCTGCTGCTAACAAGGGCCTGGGTGACTGTCTTTCTTGTATCTGTCGGGATCCATCTGTAGATCTTGCGGAGCATGCGGATGGTGTTGAAGCAGGAGGAGGAGATGGCGTTTACTAGCTTGGTCATTGAGAGCGTTGAGTTGAGGATGATTCCCAGGTAGCGTGTGTGGTCGGTGGGTGTCGGGGCTGCCCCAGTGCCGTCGGCCACCAGGAATCGAACCAGGCTGAAGGGTTGGAGCCGAGGATGAGGACCTCTGTCTTGTCCGAGTTCAGCTTCAGATGACTGGTCTTCATCCAGTCAGCGACGGCCTTCCTTACTTTGTGGAGGTTGGCTTTGGCGGTGATGGGGTCCTTGGTGAGGGATAGGATTAGCTGAGTGTCGTTGGCGTAGGAGATAATGTTGAGGTCGTGCTGTCGTGCTAAGTGTGCTAGCGGGCCCATGTAAATGTTGAACAGCGTCGGGCTGAGGGAGGATCCCTGGAGTACACTGCAGATGATTTTGGAGACTTTGGAACGGAATGGGGGAGGCGGACCCTCTGGGTTCTGCCAGAGAGGAAGAAGGTGGTCCAATCCAGAGCCTTGTCTCAGATCCCTGTGGCATGGAGGTGTGTGCGTAGTGTGCTGTGGCAGACGGTGTCGAAGGCGGCAGAGAGGTCTAGGAGGATAAGTGCTATGGTCTCGCCGTTGTTCAGCAGGGTCCTGATGTCATCGGTGGCGGTGATGAGGGCAGTCTCTGTGTTGTGGTTGCTATGGAACCCTGACTGGGAAGGGTCCAGGATTCTGTTTTCTTCAAGGTATCGGGTTAACTGTCTGTTGACGTTTTTCTCGATGACCTTGGCCGGGAAGGGGACAGAGAGATCGGCTGGAAGTTCTTGAGGACTCTTGGGTCTGCCTTAGGTTTTTTGAGTAGGGCATTGATCTTGGCGTGTTTCCAGATCTCTGGGAAGGTCGTGGTCTCGAGGGAGAGATTGATGAGTCCTACCCATTTTAATTTATATATGTCACCACGCCGCTCACTGATTGCTACCTTTAATATTGAATCAATTGCCTATGCATATGACACGCGACTGAGTCTCACTCTAGACAAAAACTCCAGAGCAATGGAAGAAAAATTCCACCACTGCCACACCACAGTAATGAGTTGGATGAAACTAAATCATCTCATATGCAACAGCTCTTAAACAGAAATCATGCTGTTTGGAAAGTCCAATGTTTTCAAACCACCCAAGGGTGGTCTTTTTATTCAGACCCTCCACCCACTACTGTAGATATTGCAAGAAATCTAGGAATAAAATTCGACCCAACACTTTCATTCCATAAGCAAGCTCTCACCATTGCTGGCATGTGTTTCCAAACTATAAAAACCCTCAGAATTTTTTGTCATCTACTCCCTCTGCATGCCAGGAAGACTGTTGCAGTGGCCCTGACCCTGTCCCGCTTGGACTATTGCAACAGTCTCTATGTTGGAACAAAAAAGGCGGTCGTGAACAGATTATGGATAGTCCAGAACGCTGCCGCAAGGCTGGTACTTGGGCTCCCTAGGCGCTCTTCCTCAGCTGAGGCACTTAAAACTCTTCACTGGCTACCAGTCCATAGAAGGATCCTATTCAAAATTTTGACATCACCTAAAGCTGTAAGTGAATCTGGTCCAGAATATCTGAGATCTAAAATCAAGCGCTATAACACAAAACGAACTTTGCGGTCCACATCTGAAAACCTGCTAAGTGTCCCTAAATTTTAAACTGAAAACCCGGGGTGGAAAATCCATGGCGGTACTAGGCACAAAAGCCTGGAACACCCTTCCTACCCAGCTGAGGCATACCCACACGGAACTCACCTTCAGGAAACTCCTCAAAACATGGATTTTCGCCACCCCACACCTCCTAGCGCTGTCACTAATCTAATTCATCCCTCTCAAAGTCTCTCGCTCTCTCTCGTACTTTTATCTCTTTACTCCTTCATGCCCCTGTTTCCTCCTGCCTACAAAGCACCAAGAAGCTCCTTGGAGTGAACGTTGCGCTATACAAAACCCTTCTTCATTCATTCATTCCTGACGTTGCGCAGGTGTGGTGCGATAGACCTGCTTGCTCTGTTGAAGACGTGGTGCAGGAATGGGTCTGAGGGAGAGCCGGAGTGGATTGTGTGCATGGTCTTGATGGTGTCATCGATGCTCGCGCTGTCCCAGGCTAGCAGGGGGTCGTGGTCCATGGTGTGCGGAGGGTCTGTTGTGTTGCTGTCTGTTGGGGCTGTCTGGGTGTTGAAGCTGTTGTGGATGTGTGCTATCTTGGGGTGGAAGAAGGTGGCAAGGGAGTCGCACAGGGCTTTCAATGGCAGGATGTCGTTGGTGTTGGAGCTGGGGTTGGAGAGTTCCTTCACAATGTTGAAGAGCTTCTTGCTATTGTGTGCATTGTTTTTGAGGTGATCTTTGAAGGAGGTCCTCTTGGCTGCCCTGATGAGGTGGTGGTGGTTGCACATGGCGTCCTTGTGTGCTGCATGGCTGTCCAGAGTTTGTTCACTGTGCCATTTCTTCTCTAGTTTCCGGCAAGCTTGCTTGGAGGCTAGGAGTTCTGGGGTGAACCAGCTGGCCCTCTTGCTGATGTCTCTGTGGGGGGGTTTCTTGAGTGGGGAGAGGGTGTTTGTGCAGTCCTTGATTCAGCGTCTGAGGCTGTGGGCAGCGTTGTCGGTGTTGGAGGGTTTAGTGGGTGGGCTGAGAGCAAGGTTTGCGTGTAGTTGGTCTTCAGTGATTTTGCTCCAGCAGCGGCGGGTGATCTGTTGGGTGTGGTAGTGTGTGGTGGGCTTCTGGAAGGCGAAGTGGATGCAGCGGTGGTCGGTCCGGAGGAGTTCTGTGGTGTGGCTGGCGGAGATGTGCGGGCTTGAGGAGAAGACAGGGCCGAGCGTGTGGCCGGCGGAGTGGGTGGGCGTTGTGATGAGTTGCTTCAGTCCGAGGTTGGCGAAGTTATCGATCACGGTTGTATAGTTGGTTGTTGTTGTTGTTCTCAAGGTGAAAGTTCAGATGTCCGAGGAGGATGTAGTCGGTGGAGGTCAGGGCGTGAGTGCTGATCGGCGATGGAGTCGATGAACTGGGGACTGAGTCCGGGTGGTCGGTAGACGAGGGTGCCTCTGAGGGTGGAGTTAGGGTCTGTGTGGATATGGAAATGCATGTATTCGGCGATACTGAGCGCGTCGTCAGTGCTAGTCGAGACCCTGATGCTGTTCTTGTGGACAATGGCGATTCCTCCTCTGACTCCGTTGGTGTGGTCTCTGTGGGTGATCTTGTAGCCGTCTGCGATGGCTAGGGCGATGTCGGGTGCGGGGGACTGATTAAACCAGGTGTCTGTCAGGAAGGCGACATCCGGGGATGTTGTGTTGAGCAGGTGAAGTAGTGTGGCTCACTGGTTAGAGGCGGCAGACCCGAGAGCAGAGGACGGCCCGGGACCAGGGTTCGATTCCCGGCGCGGCAGGTTTCTGGACCAGGGTCAGCGGACTCAATAATTCTCTCGCCTCGGTGCCCACTCTGATCAGCGATCACACTCGGCAACTCTGGGCATTAGCTTGCCTCATCTTCACTAACGGCCCCACCAGACCGCCAGGGATGCCTGGCCTCACCCTGGAGATACCCATTAAGGGACCATCTCTCAGGGAAGCCAGGAAGGGTTTCGCAGCGGTTGAAGCGCCTTGGGACCCTACGGGTAAGTAGTGCGCTATATAAATGCCAATACATTTACATTTACATTTACAGGTGTCAGAGGTCGACGGGATGCTTGCGTGCAGAGTGGATGTTCAGTAGTATGCATTGGAGGTGGTTGGGGTCTTTCTTGGCGGGTGGTTTGCCGGCTCTGAGGCTGGTGTAGCTGCAGTTCCGGCAGGTGAAGGGGCTGTGTGTGCGTTTTGGGGCGGCATTGAAGCAGGTGTGGCTATGTCCCGAGTTGTGAGCATGCAGAGTGCTGGCGTCGTGGTGGCGGCGGTCGTCATGGTGGGTACGGGGGCCAGGGGTTCTGGTTCCTGGGCGCAGACCAGGCGAGGATGGGCGCAGACGGGCTTGCCTATATGGGGAGGTGGGAGGGAGGAGCAGCTGGGAGGCAGGAGGTGGAGGCAGCGAATGGGCAGTGGGTCGTCAGGGGGGCGGGGATGCAGGGGACACAGCAGCAAGGACAGTGAGGGACAGCGAAGATAACAGAAGGGAAAAGGGGCACAAAATTGAGGAAAAAAGAGTGGCACAGAAGGCATAAGGGCACAAAAAGAAAGTGGAACAGAAGGCAAAAAGGGCACAGAATTGAGGGAAAACGAGTGGCACAGAGGGCAGAAGGGCACAAAAAAACGTGTGGAACAGAGGGCAGAAGGGCCCAAAAAACGAGTGGAACAGAAGGCAAAAGGGGCACAAAAGCAAGGGAAAAACGAGTGGCACAGAGGACAGAAGGGCACAAAAAATGAGTGCAACAGAGGGCAGAAGGGCACAAAAAATGAGTGGAACAGAAGGCAAGAGAGGCACAAAAACAAGGGAAAAACGAGTGGCACAGAAGGCAGAAGGGCACAAAAAACGAGTGGAACAGAAGGCAAAAGGGGCACAAAAACGAGGGAAAAACGAGAGGCAAAGAGGGAAGAAGGGCACAAAAAAACGAGTGAAACAGAGGACAGAAGGGCACAAAAATATGAGTGGAACAAAAGGGAAAAGAACACAAAAATGAAGGAAAAAACAAGTGGCACAGAAGGCATCTGGGCACGAAAACGAGTGGAACAGAAGGCAAAAGGCACAAAAACAAGGAAACAAAGAGTGGCACAGGAGGCAAAAGGACACAAAAACGAGTGGAGCAGAAGGCAAAAGGGTCACAAAAATGAGGGAAAAACGAGAGGCACAGAGGGCAGAAGGGCACAAAAAAAAGAGTGAAACATAGGGCAGAAGGGCACAAAAACGAGTGGAACAAAAGGCAAAAGGGCACAAAAATGAGGGAAAAAACGAGTGGCACAGAAGGTAGATGGGCACAAAAACAAGTGGAACAGAAGGCAAAAGGGGCACAAAAACAAGGGAAAAACAAGTGGCACAGAAGGCAAAAGGGGACAGAAATACAGGAAAAACGAGTGGCACAGAGGCAAAATAAAGAACACAGAAATACAGGGGCAGCTAAGAACAGAAGGCAGAACGGTCAGAGAGGCACGGGGCAGCAAGGGAAACAGAAGGGAAAACCTGGCAGAGACACGGGGCAGCAAGGGGAACTGAAGGGAAAACTGTGCAGAAACACGGGGCAGCAAGGGGTACAGAAGGAAAGACCGGGCAGAGAGAGCGCGGGGACAGTGAGGGGAACAGAGGGAAGAAAAAGGGGCATGGACCACATACAGGCAGCGGGGGAAAACAGACAACCACAGTCACAGACACAAGAATGAAAATACAGGCAATACAAGAAAAGCAAAAAAAGGGGAGGATGAACAAACCTACCTACGGTCTACCACTGGCCACCAGGGATGAGGCGCAGGTGGAAGCCCGCGGGTGGTGGAGGGCCTCGAACTTCCTCAGCAATGCCATCTGGGCAGGGAGATACTGGCGGTGCTGTGCGGAGGGGGAGCGACCTACCTGGTGGGGTCAAGGGTTGCTGATAATTCAAGCTTGATATTTAAAAAGGTTTAACTTTTAGATTACTACCCCTTTTTGTGTTACATTTCATATAGATTGTTTGCCTTCTCTGTGCACTTATGGGTGATATTGATATAGTTATGAATCAACAGAAGAGTGACTAAAAAAGTAAAGGGATAGTCAACAGCTACCACCAAGTAAAGACATTATTTCAAACAAAGATCAGTCAAACAGCTAGGGTTGCATGCAGAGTGCCACAAGAAGAACCCTCAGGCACCAACAAGACAGTCGGTTGCCATTTGTCTTCATTGGGTTCTTTTAGAAAGTAGTGATAGAAAAGTTAAAAGAAGTGTGGACTACTCCCCGGATTTAGAAAAAATTATTTTATTAAGGGGGTAGCTCTAACTTCATTAAAAACTTGGTGAGAAAAGTCGGACAGAATTGTGGTTATGTTAATTTGAACCACCCAGTCCTAAACAAAAAACAATATAGGTCAACATGTTTCTGCTACTAGGAGCCTAAACTCGGCTCGGCGTTCATCAGGACCATACATAACTACATCACGTGGGTGAAGCACGCTAAGGCTTCACTGCCACTTGAGGTAGAAAAAATATATAAAAGGATTACGACCTTCTGTGTAATCAGTCCACGGCCCGAAGATCTAGTAACAAGCAGGTTTATATGCGGGGAGTCACCGGGAGTCATGTCCCCGAGCGTGAAGAGTTTCCCCCAGCTGCGAGCCCATGCGGTGCTGTAAAATCGACACGCATACTTAAATCCCTCACACATAGGAGGAGAAACACTAGGAAGTTCCAGTGTCCCGATAACACAGAAGATCGTAATCCTTTTATATATTTTTTCTACCTCAAGTTGTTTGAATTAATATCTTTACTTGGTGGTAGCTGTTGACTATCCCTTTACTTTTTTAGTCACTCTTCTGTTGATTCATAACTACTACTCATAAGGGGTACAAGAGTGGCCTTACGAGCCCTTTCTCTCTTGTTGATTATATATATGATATTGATATAGCTCAGCATAGTCGCACGGCGCGCCAGCGTCATCTGGCACAGTTTGAAGTGCCTGGGGAGGGTATGTTGGTAATCTTTGTGGTGAGTGCTGATGCAGCGCTTCCTTTGAGCTTTTCTACTCTTTTGTCACGTTTCCTGCAGTACAAGCGGATGATGACACATTCCATACATGCACTCCCACTGCGATAACTGTGTACTATACTTCATATAGGACACAAGAGATTCCAATTTTAACATGGCAGCATCATATTTAATTTAATGGGGCCCTCCCTCACACCGCAACTCTGGTTCGGTTAGGTCCCTTACCTATTCCTGGGGCCACTTAGCCAGTCTTGGCCGGGTTCACACCACATCCACATTTTCTAAATGTCCCGATTGACGACTTGCGTCAACTTTATACTTCTTTTTTTGGGGGTACGTAGGGCTTTAGTACACCTGGGGTTGGGGCGCAACCAGTTGGACCGGCCAGGATGACCATCAGTCCCATCATGGTTAATTCTGTAATGGGCAAGCGCCCTCAGAATAAGGGCGATATGCCTTTTTGGCTTGCCAAGGAATTTGACCAACTGGAATCAGTTTTTCCTAATACCACTCCTGTGGAAAGACATAGGATTCTAACCATTGGTTTGCAAAAAGATTTGGGGCCCGATGTAGGTAATTTCATTTTACCAGTTCATAAATACCGATTGATACCGAATCGGTATTTATGAATTTATGAATCTGAAAACAGAATGTAGGTAAAAAATGGTAAAAAATTACTGATTCGGTAACAGTCGGAATCCTGACTCAGTAAATACCGATTCGGTAATGTCCAAATCGGTAATCACCGATTCAGTATCACCCATTCAACCCTATGGGCCCCCATGCCCATAGGAATGAATGGGAGATAGCGAATCGGTAATTACCGAATCGGACATTACCGTATCGGTATTTACCGAATCGGTAAAAGCAGATTTCGAAAATTTGAATGGAAGACATGTGAGCCACTCAACCAATCAGGGACACCCACTACACCCCACAACAAAGCAAATGTGAAATCAACCAATCAGATGCAAGTACCACACCCAGTACATGGAGTTGGCCACACCCATGCAGGTGCAGAGCCACAGAACTGTTTGGAGAGCTGGAGGGGAGACAGAGGAGCAGGCTGCACTGAGCCCAGCAGAGCATCACCATGGAGTACCAGGAAGCCCAGAAGGATGGTGTTGACCGAAAAAGGAAGATCAAATTCAGCACAACTGAGCTCCAGGTGCTGGTGAGGATGTAGTGCAGCATCACAGCCAGCTTTTTGGAAGACAGTCCCTGCAAGTGGCAGAGTCTGTCAAAAGAACCACCTGGCTGGCCATCCAGAGCAAAGTAAATGCCCTTGGGATCACACATCATGAAATAGAAGACATTAAAAAAAGGTGGTATGATCTGAGGATCACCATGAAAAAGAAGATAGCAAGCCAGAGGAAAAAATCTGCAGCCACGGGTGGAGGGAAGAGCTGTGCACCAAGCCTCACAGAACTGGAGCAGATAGTGGAATCCACAATGGAGCCTGAAAGCATACACGGGATTGGGGATGCTGACAGCTCAGCCAGAGCTGCAAGAAAAAAGGTAATATGCATGGACATGAATCCCCACCCATTCCCTGGTCCCTTCCCCAATGTAGGTTACACATGCACAATCCAGAACACATGTCAGTACTCACCAGCAATGCATCATGGTAGTCGTAGTCATAGGAACATTCATTATAGCAGCCAACACAGAACACTGCATGCCATGGCACACTCCCCATACACAAGCAGTTGCAGCTCAGGAAACTGTGTGACAGGAAATTGTCCAATGGAAACACACAGGTGATCATTGTCCATGTCTTCCCACAGGAGAGTCATCGCGCAGTGCAGCGCAGGGAGGGGAGGCAAGTGCACCAGCAACAGCTGAGAGGGAGAAGCCCACAGACAAAACAGGACCCAGCACTGTCCCTGAGGACACTTCCACAAAGCAGGCACCCCCAGAAATAGAGGATGACACCACTGCACAGCCACAGTCACCCCTGCAGTTTGAGACACAGACTACGGCAGTACCTGCAGGTGCCACAACACCAAGCTCAGGGTCCTCTGTGCAATTGAGGCCAAAGAGGCAGGACGTTCCACCACTCAGGATCCTTGAGAGCTCTGATGAGGAAGAGGTGGGGGATCAGACACCTCGCACTCCAGCACTGCCTGGGAACCCAGAGCAACAGGGATCATTAGGATCTGGGCGTGCAAGTGCCCGTGGTCGTTGGGCACGTGAGCAAGAGGAGGGACATGAAATGCAGGGGGTCTTTGCCGGGTTGTAAAGCACCATGGTGAGGATCCAGCGCATGCAGGCCAAAGGGATCATGGCAGTGCACAGACAGGTGCACATCCTCAATAGCAGGATGTCTAACATTGATAGAGGGATATGCTCCATGGCCCTAGGAATGGAGTCCATGGCCAAAGGAATGGAGTCCATGGCAGAGGGGGTGAGGGACATGGGTGTGCGCATGGGTACCCTCTGTGACAGGCTGGAGAGTGACCAGACGGAAAGGCGCAGGAGCAGGCACGAACTTAAGCAGCTGAATGAATCCATCAACCGCCTGGCAACTGTAACCACCCTGCTATGCCGCCGGTCTGTGAACATGCAGACTGACATTGTGCACTGCTGCAGTGACTTGTCCAGGGGGATGGGGAGGGTGACCTCTGCTATGGAGGTACTGCTGACACAGCAGACAGCCACTGCTGGTGACATGGGTGTCGTAGACACGGAGGAGTCCACAAGCAGGAGTGGATCCAGCAGGCCAGTCCATGATGTTCGCTGGAGCACCAGGCTACATGCTGATGACCCTGGCACCACCGCGCAAGTTGGCCCCCTGCCCCGTGGCTCCCACAACATCATGCATAAACGCAAACATTAACATTTCATCCATAACACAGGACAGGTCACAGTGAAGTGATCTTTGGCCACCGAGTGTGAAAAGTGGATTTTATTTTGTTCATGTGGTTTTGAATATGTGGAGTCCGGTAGTGCAAATTAAACAGAGTGCTCCAAGAAGTAAACCTGCCTGTGTCTCATCAATCTATTAGAAATATCTGTTTGTGATTTCTGCGCGTCTCAGTCTGCCATCTGTTGCTGGTGCTGCACCTGCTGCATTGTCATCGGCTTGTTCTGTCCCATCATCCATGTCCTCATGATATGTGAGTTCTACCTCTGTGTCCTCCTTGGTGGCAAGATTATGCAGCATGGCACAGGTAGCAATTATTTTACAACAGATCAGTGGCGTGTACTGCCGTGCACCTCCACTCTTATGGAGGCACCTAAATCTGCTTTTCAGCAGTCCAAAAGTGCGTTCCACAATGCAACGTGTTGTTCTGTGTGCCACGTTGTAACGCCTTTCCCTCCTGGTGGATGGATTCAGGTAGGTAGGGTGTGAGAACAACTGAACGCAGGGCATATGCACTGTCACCTGGGTGGAAAATGAAATTTTGTTTAGTCACATACTCATGATTGATCCTTCTGCATTGACTATCAGGGTGTATCACACTTACTCACCTAGCAGATATCCATCCCCAATATCACCAGCCACATGGCGTCTGTATATCCCACTATTCTGGAATATGTAGGAGTCGTGGGTACTCCCTGGAAATTTCGCTACAATGTCCGTAGTCATGTTGGCAGCATTGCAGATCACCTGCACATTGATTGAATGCGTAGACTTCTGGTTTCTATATATGTGTTCAGTTGTTGGAGGTGGGCATAGTGGGATGTGCGTCCCATCGATACAGCCTATGATGTGCGGGAACTGTGCAAGGTGATAGAAATCAGTTTTTGTTTTGCTAGTTCAGCAGGTGTGTCTGGGAACTCTATGTAGTGTTCCATCCTCTGCATCATGGCATCAAGGAATTTTCTAAAGAAACGTGACAGGCAGCTCTGGGACACCCACCTATCGCAGCAATCACATGCCGGTCGCTCCCAGAAGCTAGAAGATGTAGGCAGCACAACACCTGCACGTGGGGTGGGATGGCGTGTGCTCTTGGGGTTGGGTGTTCCAGATATGGGTGGAGGTCCCTGATCAAGTCCAGGATGGTTCTGGGGTGGGGTCTGTACCTTTGCAGGATTTCAGGTTCAGTCAGTTGGAAGAGGGTGATCCTCTGCCTATACACCTACTACTCCCTTAGCCAGACCCTCTCTCCTGCAGCCTGTATCCGTAGCCGCCTTGTAATGACATAGAAAGCCGCCATTGTGGTTGCAGTGTTGCATTTTGGGGCCTTCTTTTGTAACCTGTACCTGGTTTCCACCTGCTTTCAATCCATGGTAATTACCGACTCTTAAATACCGATTTTCATGAAATTCTGTATTTTTTGTGTTTTCTACATCTCGATATGCCATTTTTACCATTTCTTATTTACCGATTCGGTAAATAAGGAATCGGTAAGTTCCGATTCGGGAAATTACCATTTCTTATTTACCGATTCGGGAAATGGGAATTCGGTATTTTCCGATTCGTGAAATACCGATTCGGAATTTTACCAACATTTTTTGTCACATACATCTCGATTCTCTTATACCGGTCGGTAAGGGCAGAAATTACCGATTTTCGGCCAATACCGACCGGTATTTGCCTACCTACATTGGGCCCTTGGTGCCTGAGGTGACCAATTGTGAGAACTGGGGTAAAGTATTTACAGCAGTCTATACAAAGTGCTTTGGTACACCGTCTATGACTGTTCAGCCCTCCGTGCTCAAGCGTGTTAAGGATGAGCACGGTCCGGAGGTGGAGGTCGAATTTGGAATGAAGCTTGTCGGAGTGTTTGACGTAGTTGCTGATCGCATCCTTGCAAACGTCAAGGGAGATGTGGTTAACACTCAATAGTCTAATGCTTTGCACCTCTTTGCCAAAGCCGATAAATCCCAGCAGTTGCCGAAAATTATTGCGGAGGCTTATAAGACCATGGGCCGTAATAGTTTGGGTGCAAACTCAGACTGCTAAGTCTACTAAAGACGACCGTCCTGCTTTTCCTAAACAGAATTGGACAAATAAAAAACGGGGGAAGCAGCAAATGAAACAAGGATCGCGTCCTGTGTCCCCAATACCAGTGTCTACTGAGCTCATATATGATTTGCGAGATCGCGCGAAAATTAGGTCTCCTGATTAATTTCAGATTCCTGATCAACGTTCTCCTCGTTCTTCACAGGAAACAATGGTCTCACAAGCCAGTGGCGGTGAACACGGCCGAGGTCGGGGTGCCCGGCTGATGGTAAAGGCAAGCAGGACGATTTTCCACGTCAAAGCCCACAGTTTCTGAAAAAGAAGGTTGCTGTGTTAACCACATGGTATGCCACGGATAGTGACAACATAGCTTCAGAACCTGACATGGACGCTAACGCTGCTAGACAGTGCAGCAGAGTTTACAGTGGTGCGTCAAGCACTGCGTCCGTAACTAAAGGCGACAGAAACTGATACAGTCATTACAGTAGAAACTGCTGACAATAGGGTGGCTCCACGACAGACTATATGACATAGTCCTAATACTTAAAGGTGACATACAACATAAAATAAAAGGGATTTTGGGGGAATATCTGACCTCTACATATGAGATTTCGTTGACAGAGCCGGACTTGCCCCCACCTTTCGTTTTGGCCGCTCCAAGGGGAGGAAATAATCCTCCCTAGTATCACACATACTGTGCCAAAGGGGAAGGAGCAGAATTTTGCAGAAGAGTGGGCTCAGGTGCTTGCCCTGGCTTTGTACCGTACTCAGGTCGGATGGGATAAAATTTCGCACCAAGGCATGAGATTCCTTTGTGGTCAGTGCCACAGCCACAACCCCAATATCCCATGCGGTGAGAAGCGAAAGCTCCATTTGCAGAAATTCTTCAACAATTGGAATATCAAGGTGTAGTTGAAACATGTGTGTCACCCATGAATTATCCTCTTTTCACTGAGACCAAACCTGATGGGTCGTACCGCCTAGTTTTGGATTATCAGCATTTGAACTCTCATTGTCATTCCTGCGCATTACAGAATACAGACGGCTTTGCCCTGGTTGTTATACTTGTGAGACAAAGGTTTAAGACCACACTTGACATTTCCAATGGCTTTTTTAGCCCTAACCTGTCCTCTATTAGTAGTCAATGGATAGATTTTACTTCAGGTAGCAAAAAAAAACAGTTCAAAAGATTGGCCATGGGCTTTAAAAACAGCCCAAGCATATTTGCCGCACGTGCTGTCTCTCTGTTAGAGAGCATCGACCCTGATGCGTACTCGTACGTTGATAATATTTATCTCACAGTTGACTAAATCTGTGTCGCATTGACCGCATCATTGTCATGTATGCGGACTTTGGTTACAAATTTAACTTTGCTAAATCACACATTGCTGAATATACAGTGTTGTTTCTGGGCACATTTCCTGGAGAAATGCATGCTTCTGCGCGGCCAACAAATTTCGAGCGTACTTACATTCCCGATTATGCCCAACGTATCAAGCCGCTTTATGCTCTGATAAAACTACTTTTACCAAATCTCGCTGGCTTCCAGGACATTCAGCTATACTGCAATCTTTGCAGGCTGATCTTGTTGAATCAAAATACTTACTGACGCGTGACAACCACACAAACCTGGTAATAAGAATTGTGCCAGGCCCAGTGGGTTTTACGTACTTGACGTTTAATGAAGATGACTCAGTCCCTATTGCTTACAAGTCACACTTGTACACTTTAGCTGAAATGCGCTTTTCTTATTTCAAAAAAGTTTTGACTGCAGTGCACATGGTAATGCTAAAAGAGAGAGCGCTGTCACAGAGGAAAAACATGTTGGTTGTTACACCGTATCCTTCCCTTGAGGCAGTGACGAGATCCAGGGTACCAAATTCTAAAGCTTTGCATTCACGTTGGATACACTGGTCCACTTCCTTGACGTCTCCGGATGTCACGTTTATCTTTGATTCCTCATTTCAGAATCAGGAGTACTTATAGTATGAATTTGTTCATCCTTTTATTTTTTTTGTCCTCATTCTGCCAATTTACTTGCTGGCTATACTCGGGCCCTTCTCTGGTAAAAACCCAGGCCAGGTTGGAGTCCTTCCAATCAAGAGAGAAAAGCTGTTTCCAATTCCACCCTTCCCGACAGTGCCCATAGCATGGAAGGGGCACCGGACGCCCAGCTCAACATTGGCTTAATCATTGGACCCCAGATTTTGAAACAAGTTTACCAATTCAAACCATACTTTCTCTTTATTGCTGGGATCACACATTAGGTCCTGCTTACTTATATATATGTTAGAACTGGGTTTTCTGGTTGGCTAAGGCTTATGCCAAAGCCAGGCAGAGACCACCATTCTAGTCAGGGCAAGGGAGCCACACACCAAGATAACCCCTGCTCACCCCCTTGGTAGCTTGGTACGAGCAGACAGGCTTATCCCGGAGGCAATGTGTAAAGCATTTGCACATGCACACAACAGCAACAACATCCTAGGCACACCACAAAAGGAACTCATCACAAGGTTATATAAAAATTACTTTTGTATTGTCAAAACACATCAGATAGTAATCACACAATACACACTGTGCCAACTGGCACGGGCAATATTCACAAGGAATTATTTACACCAGGACAGGGCCACGTGGGCCACTGTCAGAATCAACACTTAGTAGAACTAGCACTTAGAATAACTGTAACACCAAATAACAATTATAGATCACAACCAGTAACCACTGGTAACAGGTAGGTACACACTGCGCAATACTAATAACCATAGGCCTAGATCACGCATGGACACATAACCTCTCTAGTATAACATACTAGGCAAGACAAACTTCTAAGCATGAGCACCTTTAGAAGTATAACACAAGCATAAAGGCAAAGCACATTACGCCGCAATCACATTTAGGCCAAAACAGTATAACTACAGTAGGCAATCTCTCACTAGCCTAAACACATTAGACTCTGCCCCCTAAGAATAAATCACATTTAGGGGCGTAACTCAGAGTGAAACATAATCTCACTAACATAAACCTCCACAGGAAAAACCATCACTAGAGGTATCAATACAGGGTGCTTAAAACATACTAAATGCATTACATTTCCTAGCACCACATCACTCTAGCCCATAAAACACATTAGGCAAATACCATTATAACATAGTAAAATCACATTGAGCAAAAATCACATTAGGCAATTACCATCATAAACATAGTAAAATCACATTGCGCAAAAATCACATTAGGCAATTACCATCATAAACATAGTAAAATCACATTGCGCTAAAATCACATTAGGGCCTTGCGCCCTACCCACATACCACCCCCCTGGCCAAATGGCCATCTCAAGAAGGGGCTTAAATTCCCTGTGTCCAGAATTTCAGGGCACGCTGCCAATGCAGCGCCAGTCATGGGTGCGCCAGCGGCGCAAACCTAAACGTTGCAGCTGCCCACTAATTGCTGGGCAGCTGGGAATAACCACAGGGCCTAAACGGTGCAGCTGGCACTAAGTGCTGCGCAGCTGTGGAAGGCCTGGCACCTCTGTGCCATCTCCGTCCCACGCAGGGACTCTCTCTCTCTTGGCGCCTAAAGGGTGCAGCTGCTCACTAATTGCTGGGCAGCTGGGAAACAGCAAAACTGCGACAGGGTTCTCACTGACCCTAGAACAGGACTGCGCCAAATGTTTGGAGCCATCTGGCTCTGAAATCCACTGTGCACTTTGGAGCCCGCTAGACTCTATAATCATAATGAGGCAAAGCATGGGGACAAGAACCTGGGCCCTTCAAAGAAATGTAGCCCACGTTGGAGCCTCCTCCTGGGGACTCGAAGTAACTATGCCCCCAGGAGCCTCTCTGCTCTAAACAACAAATATGCCCATGAGCCTCTCTGGCTCTAAACACAAATATGCCCCTGAGCCTCTCTGGCTCTAAACACAAATATGCCCCTGAGCCTCGCAGGCTCGGCAGACAAATGCGGCGTCGTGGAGTACCTCTAGGGTGACTCTAAATCTCAAACATGCCCCCAAGATGTTGGAGCGGCCCTCTGTCAACCGGGGCCGCTCTAAGGAATTAAGACAACACAGGTAGGAGGGGGCAGGCATCCGCAATGTGCCCCGATGCCCCCTCTAACTACTCATGGCCCCCGGAGCCCTTCGTGGGCTCAAAGTCACTGGCAGGAGGGGTGGGCACCGGCAACGTGCCCCCAACGCCCACCCTCTGCTACGAACAACATCGGGCTCCACTCACCGGTTTCTATGGGCCGGGCACTTCGTGCCGCTCTTCTCACCTCTGGGACAAGTGGGCTCCTCTCCTCCGGATGCGGCCGGTCTCTGCTTTGCCTGGTCCTTCGGCTGGGCTCTCTCTCTCCACACGAGAGCCCCGCCTCTGCCAATTCGCTCGCTTCAACCGGTGCTTCTCCCCCGGGGCTCCCTCCCAGCTCACGGGGGCCCCGGGCGGCCATTCCTCTGCCAGCTGCTTCTCTCTCGGGGGCGGGCGGGACTTCCTGCTGGTTTGCACGCCCCGCCCCCGTCCCGGCAAAAGATGCCTGGCTTCCTGCCTCGGAGGGCCGCCAATGGCAGCACGGCCCCGAGCAGGGAGGTGGGCACAGCGTCTCCTCTGTAATCCCCGGGGCCGGTGGTGAATTCTTGGCACACAGTGCTCCTAAGCTCTATCAGAAAAATAAAACGCTCCAGCACTAGAGGAACAAAAAGGTCCAAGTGGAAATAAAAGAAAGGGTAAGTAGAGCCTTCAAGGGGATTTGTTTTGAAGTATCTCTCTGGATTCATTTAGGTAAACAAATTATAAGGATTATTCAATAGTCCTACAGTGAAATCAATCAACAATAAACCTTTATCCAAATTACACAAAAACACTCTAGACGCATAATAAGGAATAACTAACTTTTTACCAATATAAACCCAAGCTTTCAGAACACCCAATAGAATCTTCAATCTCACTTTTTTTAAGAACTTCGGGTCTCCAAACTTAAACAAAAATTGATCTTGACCCTCCCTTAGTTCTTCCAACATAGCTCCAAACAGACTGCCAATAACCAAACTGTCCACCCTGTTTAAAAGCATCCTGCAATTCTTCACAAAAAAAGCATATCCATACATCCTCAAATCTGCTAACGCCAAGCCACCCTTCTCCGATCTCCTCCTCAATCTCTTCCACGATATGCGTGAACCCTTAGAGGCCCAGATAAAACTTCCCAGTCTTCCCTATAACCTAGCAATTTTCATTCTATCAAATAATAATGGTATTGAATTAAAAAGAAAAGTTATCTTAGGTAGAATGATCATTTTAATAAGATTCACCCGACCATACAGATTTAGCGGGAGATTCGCCCATCTGATCAGCAATTTCTCTACTTCTTGCCTAATCTTTTCCCAATTTACCTTAGTGAATTCAGCCAATTTCTGCGTAATTATCACACCAAGATAACGCATGTTCGATTTTTCGTGTACTTGCTGTGCTGAAACTCTTCCAAATGCTTCAGTTTTAGCCATTAACCCCTTCGAGGCTGATGACGAGCTGGGCTCGTCATGGCGTAGCCTCCTCGCAAGCTGATGACGAGCCCAGCTCGTCACGTAACATGCGATTTACGAAAACTCAGCGCAGGAGCGGAATTCCGCTAGCACGCATGGAGTTAATATAGGAATAGACATTTGCGGATTTAGTGTGTAGAGTAAAAGATCATCCGCGTAAAGCACCAATTTAATCTCAAGATTCCCATATCTAAAAGGAATAATCGCCGGGTCTTGTCTAATCCATGACGCTAACGGCTCAGTATACATATTTATTTATTTATTTATTATGCAATTTGTATCGCGCAAACTAAACCCGAAGGTGTCAAGGCGCCTATCAAAAAAGTTCAGAAAATTGCAAAGCACCACTACAGGTACGCGCGTACAAAGAGGTGGGTCTTTAGGGCAGATCTAAAAGCTTGGAGAGTGGGGAGAGTCCTTACTTCAAGAGGGAGAGCATTCCACCATTTAGGGGCCAGATTGGAAAAAGCCTTACCCCCCATCCGGTCTTCCGGACACGAGGGACAGAAAGAAGAAGTCTGTTTGAGGAACGAAGGTTCCTGCCAGGATTATAGTGGGACAAAATAGATCCCTATCAAATTGAAGTGGAGACAGGGGACATCCCGGCCAAGTTCCTCGTGATATATTGACCCAATCAGTTAACTCCCCATTAACCCAGACCTTTGCTCTGGGAAATTTATACAGAAGTTGAAAGGACTTTATTATCCTATTGGGAAATTCGAATACCTTTAAAACTTCCCACAGATATGGCCAGTAAACTTGGTCAAAAGCCTTTGTGGCGTCTACCGCCACCATCATTACAGGAAGATTGTAAGTTTCTGCTAGATCTATTACTCCCAATATTTGGAAAGTTATCTCATTGAGCTGCCTTCCAGGAATAAAGCCCTTCTGGTCTTTGTTTAATATATCCTTAATAACCTTTGCTGTTCTGGTGGCCAAAATCCCTGCAAACACCTTATAATTCGTCAAAGATGTGATATTGCAGCACTCCACTTATCACAATATATAAAGTCTCTTGGTTATTGACTCAGCACTTCAGTAATATCAAATAGTCTCAAGGCTCTTCAAAAAGTCTTCTTTTATTTATAAATCCGATTCCAATCCAATGCCAATGCGTTTCGCCGAGGTTAGTGATAACCATTCGGCTTTATCAGGGCTGGAAGTAATACAAAATACGTTTTTTACCATCCTCACTTCAATTAAATATAGCAATTCTTATTTACAGAGCCCTTTAAGACCCAAGACAACAACCATGTGCTCAATAGATACCTCTCCATAGTTCGTGTTTAACAATGATATGGACCTATATGAGTCTACCATAAGGGGGTCCTTACTAGGTTGCAGTATCAATGATACTGTTGCCTCAGCCCAACTTGCAGGGAGATCTTCTCCCTCTCTTAGTATTAAGTTGAAAAGTTCCCTAAGCACTGGTACCACCTCATCAAGGTGTTTAAGATAAATCTCGGTTGGACGGCCATCCGGCCCTGCAGCTTTCCCTCTGGCCATTTTCCTAAACGGTTGTTGAATCTTCTCTTCTGTTGTATCCGCAGCTAATATTGTCTTCAGGTCTTCACTCAAAACTAGGAGTTCAATTTCCTTTGGAAAACCTTCAATGTTATCCCTCCCAGGGGAAATGTCATCCTCATACAACTTATTCATATGCCTAGAGACCTCCGACCCAATTTTGGCGTTAGTATCCAATGTGTCCCCTGTGATATGGTCGATCAGGCATACTATTTGATTACCCACCCTATAAATCTTTGCTTTCTATGCCAACAAGGTACCACTCTTCTCCCGATAAGCAAAATACTGCAATTTACTAACCTTCCATTTATCTATCAATAATTTATCCAAAGCCTCTTGGTATTCTAATTGCAACATTTCTAGTAGTTTCCTAAGAAAGGCCACATTAATAGAGGTCTCAAGGGAAGCTTCCTGTACCTCTTGCTCTTTATTCTTAATATTTCAAGTAGCCTTTCTTCTTCGTGCCTCGCCCTTCGTTTTTTTAGCCACCATGATGCCCGTACTTATAGATCTCAAAAAAGCCTTAAGGGAGTCCCATACAATTTGAGGTTTAGCTGACCTCCTGTTGTCCCCAAAAAATACCACAACCTCCACTTTTATTTGATTGATTACCCCCTCATCCAACAAAATTGTCCTATCGAGAGTCCATCTATCTATACCTCTCTTATCAGGTATTTTTAATGATAAGAGGACAATTGAGTGATCCGAAAGTATAGCAGGTACATGCTTAATAGTTTCAATCCCAGATACCAGGTCATGATTCTGTAAAAAATAATCGATTTGGGAATGATCACTGTACTTTTTACTAAAAAAAGTGAAATCCCATCTTATGTCTCCAGATGTCAATCAAATTGAACTCTCTAATCATATTTCTAAGCACTGCCATAGTTTTAAGTGGTGCAACATAGTTGGCTTTGGAGGTTCTATCCAAACTTTTATGAAATACTAAATTGGAATCTCCTCCAATTAGTACTGGAGAATTAAACAGCATTGAGCATAGTTCCAATGTGATTAATACATCTGAATTATCCTCATTAGGCCCATAGTAGCTGACTACAATCACGGATAATCCCTGTACTTTTATCTTGACTCTGGCCCACCTCCCAGACAAATCTGTCTGCTGACTTTCTACTATAAAACCCTCATTCTTTCTTATAAGTATAGCAACCCCCCTCGTATTACTACTTTAATCTGAACAGACATTATCTTGCACCCAAGACCATTTTTTAACAGCATTCACGCATTCATGTTTTGTTAGGTGGGGCTCTTGCAATAATATAACGCTTGCCTCAGATCTCTTCACAAACTCTATTACTCGACCTAACTTTCTTGCAGACCTCAAACCATTAACTTTCCAGGATACAAAGTGCACTAAATTATTCGTCATCTATCTATCCTCAAACCTCTACCATTACCTACTAAGTCAGTCTTGTATTGACCTACCCTTTGTATACATTCATGAATATACCAGTCACTATGAGTTAGTAGGGACCACCCGCATAGCTGAAAGAGGACTATAGTTTTTATTTTTTTTCCTGCATGCTCCCATCCACCCGTCCCCCCCCACTCGCCCCCCTGGGAAACCCCCCACCCTATCTCTAAAGCAAAAGGCCTTCAAGAGGGAATCTATTGCAGATTTATAAGGGTATATAAACAAAAATCTTATACTTGTATATTGCTATATATTTGCTGTACATTCCTGCATATTTATTAACACTTGTGTGTCTCTTACATATGATGTGTCTTGCTACTCAGCTACATACACCTATACACATGAACTGTCCCTATTTTGGGTTTTCCATCTGTTTTAGCAAACTATCCACCACCGTAGGGTCTCTGATCACGTGCATTTTGTTGTGCCACATTATCTTGAGCGTAGCAGGAAATTTAATTTGGACTTGAGCTCCCCTGGAACGCAACTCATTCATTTTAGAGCCCTGGTCCCATTGTCGCTGAGAGGTTCTTTTACCCAGGTCCGAACATATCTGATACGTGACATCCTCGTGTTTTATCTCTCGTTCCTTTAATGCTCGCCCCAATACCAACTCCTTAATTGAATAAGATAAGAAGATAACTAAAATTCTTCTTGGGGCTTTTCTACCCGGATGTAATCTATAAGGGTCTCTATGAACCCTTTGGAGTTCTTTATCCCAGGCAATATCGCTCCTATCCTGAAGCAGGCCTGTCAAGAGGTTACATACAAAGCCCTTAATGTCCGAGCCTTATGCATTTTTGCACACCCCCACAATACGTCTCCAAACCGGCCTGAGGGCAATTAATTTGTGTTGCAAATGAACCATGACTTAAAGCAATCCTTGACAGCTAGGTTTAAGGTACTGGCAGAAACTGGTTGGCCCATTTGTATTGCGTTCAACGTGCACTTAAAAATCTCCATAGAAGATCTCTGGGTGGGCAGACCCCATACGAGATGCTCTTTGGCATAAAAATGTTTGTCCCGAACCTGGAGGGTCTAGACATGGCAGGGTCAGCCGCATCTTTTGACGTAGATGATCATTCTGCTGTATTACAGAACCTACAAGAAACTCGAGACAGTCTTGCAAAGGAACACTTGCCCTCCACAACTGATGATGCACTTCAGATTCCGGTAGTTGACAGGATACCTCGAGTCGGTGATCTGGTCCGTGAGAGGGTAGAGAACAAGGAGTTCTGCCCCTCTAATCATGTACCTGTTCGAGTGCTTGGCGTGCAGGGTACAAGAACAGTTATTTTACCTCCACTTCCTGGTCACAAGGATAACAGGTACATCTCCATTGACTATGTCAAATTACAACGAATGGCTGATTCTTCTCAGAATGACTCCAGTGGTCTCTTATCCAGCAATGCTGAGAAATGCTGTTTTGGCCTCGGCAAATCCGAACAGGCCTGACATTGCCATTGAGATGCTTACAGTTACTAATTCAATTTTTGAATCCACTGGCTGGTGGTCCCCATGAAGATACTAAATATGCCTATCCCACAGATGTGTTGTTGCCTGATGTGCAGACAAGTGCAATTGACCAGTCACGTTTTTCATTTGATCCTAACTCTACAACATTGAGTGACCCATCGAAAATGTCTATTTTTGCTGTTGGTTTAAAAGAAATGTTTTAATTCCCCCTGGGACTTACATCTTGGTGGTGCTCGTCTCCATTTTTTTGTCCATGTCGATTGGATTTGTAGTTGTATTTTTTTGTCTAGTAAATGGACATTATCTTACCGAAAGATCTACAATTTGATAAATTGATGGAACTTTGGCACCCACTCCTCATCACACATCATGAAGAGGGACCAGACGTTTGTCAACATCACTGCCTGGTCTGTGTTAGATGGGATTGTATGGAATGCTGTAAAATTTAAAATTCATGACCCAAGAGAGGTTATTAATGTGCCAAATGTACTTCGTGTCTATGGGGGATGTTGTGAAACAAAACATTCGATCTGATGATTGGGATGTACAAGCCATTGTGGCTCTTTTTCTGATTTGAAATATTTTGCTGCATTTGATGCTGAAGATTTGTACTTAGACTCAGCGAATTATGCAGAGTTATTCTATTATCAACACGATGGCAATCATTTCCTGCATAGAGCAAATACATTTAGAAATATGATTAATTATACACAATGAGAATACTTCACGGCTCCCATTGAAGCGGTACAAAAGGGGGTGGTGATGGACGGAGAATCTGAACCAATCAAACAATCACACCCAGTCAACAGATCTGGGTTTAATCCATCACCGTTCTTTAGCCCACTCTGCCACCCCAGTTCAGACATGGCCATATAAAAATCAGTCTGACCCTGTGCCTCATGGGAACAGTCCAGCCCGAACTGCCAAGCCATGCCTTCCCTGGACCGGAAACAAGCTTCCTAGGACCGGTTTCTGGCATTCCATCCTTCTTCAGCCAGGATTGCTTGAATCCAGTGGCAAACTGAGCAAGGGACTCATGTCTGAGCATACCCTGCCAACTTATGGCAAACAAAGCGGTACAAAAGGGGGTGCTGATGGACGGAGAATCTGAACCAATCAAACACTCACACCCAATCAACAGATCTAGGTTTAATCCATCACCGTTCTTTAGCCCACTCGGCCACCCCAGTTCAGACATGGCCATATGAAAATCAGTCTGACCCTGTGCCTCATGGGAACAGTCCAGCCCGAACTGCCAAGCCATGCCTTCCCTGGACCGGAAACAAGCTTCCTAGGACCGGTTTCTGGCATTCCATCCTTCTTCAGCCAGGATTGCTTGAATCCAGTGGCAAACTGAGCAAGGGACTCATGTCTGAGCATACCCTGCCAACTTATGGCAAACAAAGCGGTACAAAAGGGGGTGCTGATGGACGGAGAATCTGAACCAATCAAACACTCACACCCAATCAACAGATCTAGGTTTAATCCATCACCGTTCTTTAGCCCACTCGGCCACCCCAGTTCAGACATGGCCATATGAAAATCAGTCTCACCCTGTGCCTCATGGGAACAGTCCAGCCAGAACTGCCAAGCCATGCCTTCCCTGGACCGGAAACAAGCTTCCTAGGACCGATTTCTGGCATTCCAGCCGTCTTCAGCCAGGCTTGCTTGAATCCAGTGGCAAAGTGAGCAAGGGACTCACATCTGAGCATACCCTGCCAACTTATGGCGAACAAAGCAGTACAAAAGGGGTTGGTGATGGACGGAGAATCTGAACCAATCAAACACTCACACCCAGTCAACAGATCTGGGTTTAATCCATCACCGTTCTTTATCCCACTCTGCCACCCCAGTTCAAACATGGCCATATGAAAATCAGTCTGACCCAGTGCCTCATGGGAACAGTCTAGCCTGAACTGCTAAGCCATGCCTTCCCTGGACCAGAACAAGCTTCCTAGGACCGGTTTCTGGCATTCCAGCCGTCTTCAGCCAGGCTTGCTTGAATCCAGTGGCAAAGTGAGCAAGGGACCCACGTCTGAGCATACCCTGCCAACTTATGGCGAACAAAGCAGTACAAAAGGGGGTGGTGATGGACGGAGAATCTGAACCAATCAAACACTCACACCCAGTCAACAGATCTGGGTTTAATCCATCACCGTTCTTTAGCCCACTCTGCCACCCCAGTTCAGACATGGCCATATGAAAATCAGTTTGACCCTGTGCCTCATGGGAACAGTCCAGCCCGAACTGCTAAGCCATGCCTTCCCTGGAACGGAAACAAGCTTCCTAGGACCGGTTTCTGGCATTCCAGCCGTCTTCAGCCAGGCTTGTTTAAAGCCAGTGGCAAAGTGAGCAAGGGACCCACGTCTGAGCATACCCTGCCAACGTATGACGAACAAAGCGGTACAAAAAGGGGTGGTGATGGACAGAGAATCTGAACCAATCAAACACTCACATCCAGTCAACAGATCTGAGTTTAATCAATCACCGTTCTTTAGCCCACTCTGCCACCTTAGTTCAGACATGGCCATATGAAAATCAGTCTGACCCTGTGCCTCATGGGAACAGTCCAGCCCAAACTGCCAAGCCATGCCTTCCCTGGACCGGAAACAAGCTTCCTAGGACCGATTTCTGGCATTCCAGCCGTCTTCAGCCAGGCTTGCTTGAATCCAGTGGCAAAGTGAGCAAGGGACTCACATCTGAGCATACCCTGCCAACTTATGGCGAACAAAGCAGTACAAAAGGGGGTGGTGATAAACGGAGAATCTGAACCAATCAAACACTCACACCCAGTCAACAGATCTGGGTTTAATCCATCACCGTTCTTTATCCCACTCTGCCACCCCAGTTCAAACATGGCCATATGAAAATCAGTCTGACCCAGTGTCTCATGGGAACAGTACATCCCGAACTGCTAAGCCATGCCATCCCTGGACCAGAACAAGCTTACTAGGATTGGTTTCTGGCATTCCAGCCGTCTTCAGCCAGGCTTGCTTGAATCCAGTGGCAAAGTGAGCAAGGGACCCGCGTCTGAGCATACCCTGCCAACTTATGGCGAACAAAGCGGTACAAAAGGGGGTGGTGATGGACAGAGAATCTGAACCAATCAAACACTCACATCCAGTCAACAGATCTGGGTTTAATCCATCACCGTTCTTTAGCCCACTCTGCCACCCCAGTTCAGACATGGCCATATGAAAATCAGTCTGACCCTGTGCCTCATGGGAACAGTCCAGCCCAAACTGCCAAGCCTTGCCTTCCCTGGACCGGAAACAAGCTTCCTAGGACCGGTTTCTGGCATTCCAGCCGTCTTCAGCCAGGCTTGTTTAAATCCAGTGGCAAAGTGAGCAAGGGACCCACGTCTGAGCATACCCTGCCAACGTATGACGAACAAAGCGGTACAAAAAGGGGTGGTGATGGACAGAGAATCTGAACCAATCAAACACTCACATCCAGTCAACAGATCTGGGTTTAATCAATCACCGTTCTTTAGCCCACTCTGCCACCTTAGTTCAGACATGGCCATATGAAAATCAGTCTGACCCTGTGTCTCATGGGAACAGTACAGCCCGAACTGCTAAGCCATGCCATCCCTGGACCAGAACAAGCTTCCTAGGACCGGTTTCTGGCATTCCAGCCATCTTCAGCCAGGCTTGCTTGAATCCAGTGGCAAAGTGAGCAAGGGACCCACGTCTGAGCATACCCTGCCAACTTATGGCGAACAAAGCGGTACAAAAGGGGGTGGTGATGGACGGAGAATCTGAACCAATCAAACACTCACACCCAGTCAACAGATCTGGGTTTAATCCATCACCGTTCTTTAGCCCACTCTGCCACCCCAGTTCAGACATGGCCATATGAAAATCAGTTTGACCCTGTGCCTCATGGGAACAGTCCAGCCCGAACTGCTAAGTCATGCCTTCCCTGGACCGGAAACAAGCTTCCTAGGACCGGTTTCTGGCATTCCAGCCGTCTTCAGCCAGGCTTGTTTAAATCCAGTGGCAAATGAGCAAGGGACCCACGTCTGAGCATACCCTGCCAACGTATGACGAACAAAGCGGTACAAAAAGGGGTGGTGATGGACAGAGAATCTGAACCAATCAAACACTCACATCCAGTCAACAGATCTGGGTTTAATCAATCACCGTTCTTTAGCCCACTCTGCCACCTTAGTTCAGACATGGCCATATGAAAATCAGTCTGACCCTGTGTCTCATGGGAACAGTACAGCCCGAACTGCTAAGCCATGCCATCCCTGGACCAGAACAAGCTTCCTAGGACCGGTTTCTGGCATTCCAGCCATCTTCAGCCAGGCTTGCTTGAATCCAGTGGCAAAGTGAGCAAGGGACCCACGTCTGAGCATACCCTGCCAACTTATGGCGAACAAAGCGGTACAAAAGGGGGTGGTGATGGACGGAGAATCTGAACCAATCAAACACTCACACCCAGTCAACAGATCTGGGTTTAATCCATCACCGTTCTTTAGCCCACTCTGCCACCCCAGTTCAGACATGGCCATATGAAAATCAGTTTGACCCTGTGCCTCATGGGAACAGTCCAGCCCGAACTGCTAAGCCATGCCTTCCCTGGACCGGAAACAAGCTTCCTAGGACCGGTTTCTGGCATTCCAGCCGTCTTCAGCCAGGCTTGTTTAAATCCAGTGGCAAAGTGAGCAAGGGACCCACGTCTGAGCATACCCTGCCAACGTATGACGAACAAAGCGGTACAAAAAGGGGTGGTGATGGACAGAGAATCTGAACCAATCAAACACTCACATCCAGTCAACAGATCTGGGTTTAATCAATCACCGTTCTTTAGCCCACTCTGCCACCTTAGTTCAGACATGGCCATATGAAAATCAGTCTGACCCTGTGCCTCATGGGAACAGTCCAGCCTAAACTGCCAAGCCATGCCTTCCCTGGACCGGAAACAAGCTTCCTAGGACCGATTTCTGGCATTCCAGCCGTCTTCAGCCAGGCTTGCTTGAATCCAGTGGCAAAGTGAGCAAGGGACTCACATCTGAGCATACCCTGCCAACTTATGGCGAACAAAGCAGTACAAAAGGGGGTGGTGATGGACGGAGAATCTGAACCAATCAAACACTCACACCCAGTCAACAGATCTGGGTTTAATCCATCACCGTTCTTTATCCCACTCTGCCACCCCAGTTCAAACATGGCCATATGAAAATCAGTCTGACCCAGTGTCTCATGGGAACATTACAGCCCGAACTGCTAAGCCATGCCATCCCTGGACCAGAACAAGCTTCCTAGGACCGGTTTCTGGCATTCCAGCCGTCTTCAGCCAGGCTTGCTTGAATCCAGTGGCAAAGTGAGCAAGGGACCCACGTCTGAGCATACCCTGCCAACTTATGGCGAACAAAGCGGTACAAAAGGGGGTGGTGATGGACAGAGAATCTGAACCAATCAAACACTCACATCCAGTCAACAGATCTGGGTTTAATCCATCACCGTTCTTTAGCCCACTCTGCCACCCCAGTTCAGACATGGCCATATGAAAATCAGTCTGACCCTGTGCCTCATGGGAACAGTCCAGCCCAAACTGCCAAGCCTTGCCTTCCCTGGACCGGAAACAAGCTTCCTAGGACCGGTTTCTGGCATTCCAGCCATCTTCAGCCAGGCTTGCTTGAATCCAGTGGCAAAGTGAGCAAGGGACTCACGTCTGAGCATACCCTGCCAACTTATGGTGAACAAAGCCATTGAAGGCAGTTCGAAAATTCTATTGAAAAAATATCCTGAAGCCTTTCATTTCTAGTTCCAAAGTAAGGCTCACGCATATTAAATTACTGTATTCAAAATCCTTTATGGATCAATTAGCTATAGGGGGCTATGATCTGTGGAAAGATGCAATTGTTATTAAATCTGTTTGGGGTTCTAAAAGCTGGCAGGTACAAGGCACAGACGCTTTACATTGTGCGTCCCTTGTCCCTAACCACATGTTGTTTTTTAATTCTAATATTTCACAAACTACTTGCTTTGGATTGGCTACTTCTAAAAAATGAATGCCCATACCATTCCTGATCTGGGTGCTTATCCTACATGGGGGAATCACACAGATATGTCCCTTGATAAATTACAGTCCTTAGCTACCATTTTCTCCTTCAATATTTCCGGCTTGGATCCCAAGGTTTGGTTATTATGGCAAAAAAGTTTGGATTCATCCCAACATCATTTTATGGGTCTGTCCCCAGTCAATACACAGGTTAGGGTGGATCCACGTTTTGAAAACTCCCATTCTATTACTACCTATTCTTTCGGCAAATTATGTTAAAACTGGCTTAAACATTCCACCCACCTTAGCATCAGTTAAACTTCATTTGTCCCAATTGACTGATGATGTAGTTTTGAATCACTTTGTAAAGGCCCTGTAGGAGACAGGTTCAAAAGATGGGTATATGCTATTCACAACGAAGATTGGAAATTGTCTCAAATTGAAGCTGCCTCTAGATTAAGGGCTATTGATCAAGCTAATTTAGAAAAAGTGCTTGCTGTCGTTGATAAAAGCATTAATACGTCTTCTTCCAGAATTTACATATTAGATGATATTGTTTCATCTGTCGTGAATATTGCACAGGATGAAGTATCTGTTTTGTACCATGGTCAAAATCAATTGCGTCCTGTAATGCAGTTTGCTTGGACTTAACAAATTTTAAAATCTGGGCAGAGGGCCTTGGGGCTACATGAATACCTTATCTCTCTTTTTACCGTTTAATCTGACTGAAAAAACAACAGTTCATGTCCATAAAGGATGCAACATATTCACTTTTACATATTGAAAAATTGGAACATTTACCATTTTCTGTTGCAGAATCTAATTGAGCTGTGTGGCTCATTCATGGGTTTATAACACCTTCCTTCCCCTTGTTTAAATTCAGTTCATATATGAAACACTATGCCATAGGCAGATATAAACCGTTGGGCAGCACTTTTCTCCATGAGGTTTGGTCACTACCATTCACATACAAGTGCCTGAGAGAGGGTAAAGAAGTTTATTTGAAGGGGGAGGAGTGCGCTTCTACTCCTGATCACTCATTAGTATGCAAGAATATACAATTGTATGGGGCGTGTAATGCCCAAGCCCCAAATTTAGCATGCATTTTAAAGGGAAATCCAGTGCCAGCTATAACACTGACGTTCACATTACCAGCTAACGGTAGTCATTTGCTTTTAAATAATGACGCTTGCCGTGGCATGCTGGCAGGGATTCTGTACATTGTAAACGTCTCCCAACGTGTAGTTTGTTGTAAAAATGTGCTTTTCCCTCATCCGCATGGGAGGCTTGACATATCCATCTGGCCTTTCATACCGACCTTGAAAGCAGAGGAACAAGATGAGCAGAATAAGGGCTCTATTGTCCCAAAAAGAAGTCGCCCTAACTTCTTCTCGTGGAACATTTGTCCTTCATGTAGCTAACACCAGCACCGAGGTGCATGCGCTTTTGAATACTGATCTACCACTTCATTTCAGAGCTCTGAATCGCACAATATTCAATGCCTCATCAACAACTGGCTTGGCACATTTTTTCAAAGTTTTGGGCTCCGCCCTTGTGACCTTGTTCCAAACATTATTTGGTGTGATACCGGCATTGTTTCATTCTATTTCCAGCATCTTCGGTGGGTTGCCATTAATTCTCGCCTTGGCTGCCCGTGTGCTGCTATTGATCTACTTGCTCCAAAAGAGCTGCACAATCTGTGTCACAAGACAGCCTTCCCTGGCTGTTCCAGCTTCGCAACCAGATATTTGAATACTATGGAACGCTACCTCTGACCACTTTGAGTGTAGCTTATGGCTTCTCCTTCTGGTTCTCTTACTTTACTTGTGTGCAACCCGTTTTCCATTGCCTGTATTGTTGTTTTGAATGAGCTTTTGATTTGTGTCTCTCCAATACAGTGTCTCCTGCCCTGGATTATGATCGACTGATGAGTCTCTTAGCGGCTCATGAGTTGGCTTGATTTGGTGTTGGGAATATAGCCTGCACGGCTGCGAATGGAGCTCTAGGAAATTGGAATATATGTGCAGTGGCACATGACTTCCTGGCACAAAGTTACCTTGAAGAGCACGCAAGTTGTCCTCTGATGGTGCTAGAGGCTCCAGCTATTGAAGAACATGTATGTTCATTCACTTTATTAAATTGGATGGCTGAATTCTTTACTGATGATAACAATGACTTCCTCTTGGAGGCTGTTGCAACATACTGTGCCTATAAGCTGATGGATTAAATTGGCACTTGTCCATCTTCAAAGTGTACTGTACACAAATTATTTTTTTGCTACTTTGTTCCCTCCATGATGGGCAGTATACTGCCCCTTCCTGGTGTTTTTACCTCACAAACTACAAACTTATCAAAAGTTGGTGCTGTCTCACTCGAAGTTGAACTCTGCGTTCCTAAATTACTTCCCTTTTTGTTTGTGGTCCGATCAGGGTAGAGTGTAGTGAAGGCAGGGTTCTGTATTAGATGTTTAAGCGCCATTTTGCCACTTTGCCACTTTTGAACACAACACTACATGTAACTGTTGTTGTAAGTTAAACTGCTTACTTTTCTTCTTATGAGAAAAGTCTGTTTTTCACATCCCTAGACTTACACAGCTATCTTAGTCTGTACACTGTGTGCAGAAGTCTTCAAGGTCATAATAACAATGTATGCTGTTGATTCAGGTTGATTGGCCCAAGCTCTAGACACAACATGCACACAGCTGTATCTAACTGAAATTCGAGTGCCTTTAATATTGCACTGCATACATGATTCAGGCACTTGGAGAAAAAACCTTTCCAGAGAGAGAGCGTTGCTGATCCTGTGATGTAATTCACCTCAGTTGATCGTGGAAGTATGGGGTTCCCCGTTTAAGCTTAGAGACCTTCCACTATCATTGTAACATGATTTCTCCCTTTGTGTTTTATGGAATTTTAACAATGCTGATTGTTTTATTTCTAATCATATGCCTCCTTATGTTAAAAAGTAACATTTTAATCTTTTCCGTGTCTCTGATTACTCACATTGTGGACTGGTATTAGCATAAAAACGAAAGAGTGTTCTTGATTCCCACCATTCCTGAGAGTACCTAAGTCGCTTGGTCTGGGTTGCCCAATTATTGGTAGCTTTGCTGTAGAACAGAGAACGAATGAGACACTGATCCTAGTCGGATAGGAGTTTTACGTACTGAGTTGAGTTTATGATACACCACAATTCACTGTGGTCCTGGTTTCCTGTGCATAGTTCTGTGCATGAGCAGGATCCCCGCAGCACATCCACCGCCAATCCACTGCCAATTCACAAGGAAACTACCAAGAACCCTACCAGGAACCTACTAAGACTCTATTCAACAAAAAGATTACCTGATGGAGCCATACAGCTATCGGGCTCTCTGCCGTCTCGCCTGCCCCCTTCGCTGCTCCACAGTAGGATCCGGCCAGATGTGCGACTGGTAATCATCTCTTACAACCACTGTTGGACGTGATACTCCTGCCGTGATCGAGCTCCAGGTTTCAATGTGCCTTGTCTTGTTGCCTCGCTACTGTTGCCTACTTGAAGGGACGCACCGGTGTGGACCTCCCTCCATCTTTTAGTCGCATTGCCCTGTCCTCCTGGAAGGAGCACACTGGAACTTTAGAGACCGGGCTGATGTAGGATGTATGGGTGGGGAGAGTTCCGTGCCGATCCCAGACCTCTCCTCGGTGCAGCCTCCACTGCAGGCACCTGCTGGCTGCGTGACGAGCTCACGATCTGGCCTGCTTGTCGTCTGCTGTGACATCCATTGGAGGTTCGTTGCCAGGCGATGCAAGCACCCTACTTGCCACATGTAGGAGTCCTCTAACACAGTCCTGCACCAGAGCGCCGGGACAGATGTTGCTGGCCTGGCTCTGCTGCTCGGGGGACTCTTCCTGCTTCCGATTGATGACTGGACAGCCCTCACCACCGAAGACACACTGAAGACAATGAAGTCAATCCACTCAGGGGCCCCCACGGACCCCTGCCCCCACCACATCTTCAACAGAGCCGCCAACACCATCGCACCCATGCTCCGCCAAACCATCAACCGCTCCCTGGCGACCGCCTCGTTCCCCGACGACTGGAAACACGCTGAGGTCAACCCCCTCCTAAAGAAACCCTCAGCGGACCCCACCGACCTCAAAAACTACAGACCCATCTCCCTGCTCCCGTTCCCAGCGAAAGTCATCGAGAAAGCCATCAACAGCCAACTCGCCACATTCATTGAAGAACACAACATCCTCGACTCCTCCCAATCCGGCTTCAGAAAAAACCACAGTACGGAAACTGCCCTCCTTGCCGCAACAGACGACATCCGCACCTTACTGGACAAAGGAGAAACAGTAGCCCTCATCCTCCTCGACCTATCAGCGGCGTTCGACACAGTCTCCCACCGCACCCTAATACGCAGATTCTACGATGCAGGAATCCAGGACAAGGCCCTCGACTGGATCTGCTCCTTCCTCTCCGGCAGGACGCAGCGGGTCAGACTCCCCCCTTTCCTCTCGGACCCCACACCGATCACCTGCGGAGTCCCCCAGGGCTCCTCCCTCAGCACGACGCTCTTCAACGTCTACATGGCTCCACTTGCCCCCATCGTCAGAACCTACGGACTCAACATCGTGTCATATGCAGACGACACCCAGCTCATCCTCTCCCTATCCAAAGAGCCCAACACCGCCAGATGGAACTTTCGAGAAGGCATGGAAGCCGTCGCCAAATGGATGAAAAACAGCTGCCTTCAACTAAACACCAACAAAACAGAAGTACTCATCATGGGCCCAAACCCCGACGCCTGGAGTGACACCTGGTGGCCCACCGCCCTCGGAAACCCACCAACCCCCACAGACCACGCACGCAACCTGGGAATCATTCTGGACTCCGAGCTCAAAATGGACCGCCAGATCAACTCTGTCTCATCTTCCTGCTTCCACACCCTCCGCCTCCTTCGTAAGACCTTCAAATGGATCCCCCTCGAACACCGAAAGACAGTAACTCACGCCCTGGTCACCAGAAGACTCAACTACGGCAACGCACTCTACGCCGGAATAAACAAAAACCTCATCCGCAAGCTACAGAACACCCACAACGCCGCCGCAAGACTGGTCCTCAACCTGCCAAAACACTGCCACATCTCCCAGCACCTGCGCACACTCCACTGGCTCCCTGTCGAGGCGAGAATCACCTTTAAGATGCTCACCCACGCACACAAGGCCCTCCACGGCACCGGACCAGCATACCTGAACAGCCGACTCAAATTCCACGCACCCCAAAGGACCCTACGATCAGCCCAGCTTTCCTACGCCGTGGTCCCCCGCACCAGAAAGACCAGATCGGGAGGCTGCTCCTTCTCCTTCCTCGCGGCCAAAGCATGGAACGCCCTTCCGCTCCACCTCAGACAGACAACATCGCTCCCCATCTTCGCAAGAAACCTCAAAACCTGGCTCTTCGACAGACCCCCTCCTTAATGGAATGGAACCTGCACCCCCCCACCCCTCCCACCCCTAGTGCCTTGAGACCCTTACGGGTGAGTAGTCACGCTTTAACAAACTCCTGATTGATTGATTGATTCCTGCTGCCCCGATCCTGCTGCCGTGGATGAGGGTCACGACACACTGCCCCCAGTGACCCTGCTCAGGAACCTCTACCTCCGCCCCGACTTTGCTCCCATGGATTAGGGCCACAACACACAGCCCCCTGCCCCAAATTCTCCTTCCTGCCGGAAATTAGGAGATATTTCCTCAGGGCCGCTTGCTCACATTGATGACGGGGTAAGTGGCCTTCGACTGCTCCACCCTGTTCCCCTAACCGGGAGATCGGAACTTAACATAGACGACGCAGAGGTCTCAACAACTGAGGCATTCTAGACAGCCTGACTTGGGGGCAGGCCACGGTGTTCTACTAAACTCGGATGGCTGAACGATTGCATTTCTTGGCTGTGGCCCTAACTTTAACTATAACTTTAACTTTACACATTTAACTTTAACTTTAACTTTACATATTTGGAACTTTACATGTTTGGAACCTTTCTTTTTTGCCCCAGCTGCATTCCCCAGTCTGCCTTACATTTCGTCTCTCAAGTAATCGGCATCTCATGACTATATTTATCAACCCCTTCTCAAAATGGGCACTCCAGATGAATCTTGTTCCTTATTTTGAATCACAATTCAATTAAAGAGGCCTGCAGCTTTGTACCTTCTCTGACATTTCCACTGCCTTATTTAATTGATATTATTTGTCATACTCAGCATCTTTCCCTCCCGTTCCTTATCTTGAATCACAATCAGTTAAAGAGACCTACGATTTTGAATCTTCACCATTTCCATCCTGATTTAGAAAGTGAATGTTGCTCTTTGATAATTCCACCGCCTTATTTAATTTATATTATTTGTCATACGCAGCATATTCACCTTCTGTTCCTTATCTTGAATCACAATCAGTTAAAGAGACCCATGACTTTGAATCTTCACCATTTCCATCCTGATTTAGAAAGTGAATGTTGCTCTCTGATAATTCCCCCGCCTTATTTAAGCTACATTATTTATCATACTCAGCATCTTCTCCACCATTACTATCCTCTTACTCCATTATCTTAAAGTGGCTCTCCCCCACTCTAATTGCTCACTTTCACCCTGCTCCTACTCTGACCACCACCTCTCTTCGTCCCACATCAAGTTTTCCCACCATCCTCCTTCTCCATTCTTACTCCATTCTCTTAAAGCAGCCTTCCCCCCTTCTGGTTCTTACCCCATTCACTTACTATTACCCTGCACCTACTGTTATGTTATGTTACGTTAATAACTCTTCTATAGCGCACAGCTGCCCCAGCCAAGGGGCGTCCCGGCGCTTCATGAAGAGTACACAGACACAATACAGCAAAGCAGGATGGAAGCACAAAGAACAGGAACCTAAGAACTATGAGGGAACAAATGCGTTTTGATAGCCCTCCTAAATTTCAGCAACTCATCAATTTCACGAATGTGAGAGGGAAGCGAGTTCCACAGTTTTGCGGCCAGGACCTGGAAGGAGCGACCTCCCGCTCTACATAGTCTTAACCGTCGGACCATAACCAAGTTTTGGCCCAGAGATCTCAGAGGGCGCTAGGGCACATAAGGCCTCAGAAGATTGTCAAGAATCTGGGGAGAGGCCATCTTGAGGATCTTAAAAGAGAGGCACAAGGTCTTGAAGTGAATCCTCTGTGCCATAGGCAACCAATGTAGGGAACAGATGGTACTCTCAGCAGAGCAGAACCTCGGTAGTCCCACCAGGGCTCTGGCTGCAGCGTTCCAAATGCGTTGCATCCGGGCGATTTCAGCCTGGTTGGCCCCCAATAATAGTGAGCTGGCATAATCGAGCCGGGATAGTATGGATGCTTGTATAATCAGCTGCCTAGTCGAGGCATCAAAGAACCTCAAAATAGGTCTCAACCCTCTAAGGATGCCAAAGCAGGTAGCCGCTACTTTCTTTGTATGGCCACAAAAACTGAGGGCAGGATCTAACCAAACCCCCAAGTTTTTGACCTCTGAGACTGGAACAGGGGTTGTACCTAGCTCAGGGGGCCACCACATGTCACCCCAGAGATCCGTTCGCTTGCCTACTATCATGACCTCCGTTTTTTTGGCATTAAGCTGGAGACAGTTGGAATTCAGCGAGGACATCGCCGACTTCATCAGCCCGCATGCCCTCCCCTCCGCTGACTACATCCTCCTGGGAGATATCAACTTCCACCTGGAGAACAACAACGACCGCAACACCATCACCCTGCTCGACAACCTCGCCAACCTCGGTCTCAAGCAGCTGGTGTCCACCCCCACCCACCTCGCCGGACACACACTCAACGCCGTCTTCTCATCCAGCAAAGACATCGCCTTCAGCCACGCCACCGGACTCCACTGGACGGACCACAGCTGCGTCCACTTCAGCTTCAGAAGGACCACAATCCACCACCACCAGCAACAGGTTGCACGAAGAAGCTGGAACAAGATCACAGCCGACCAGCTCGCCGCTTCCCTGAGCCAGCACCCCCCCCCCCGCCAGCTCAGCAAACCCCAGCCAGGCCGCTGACAACCTCACGAAGTGGATCAGCAACTACGCGGACAAACTCGCCCCACTGAGGACCCCGCCCAGCAGACCCGGCAGCAAGAAGGCCCCATGGTTCACCGACGAACTCAAGAGCTCCAAGAAGAACTGCTGAGCCCTCGAGAAAGCCTGGAGAAGGGAACCAACACCGGACAACATGACCACCCTCAAGCTTGCCACCCGGAAGCACCACCAACTGATCCGCGCCACCAAGAAAACTGCATTCAAGGACCGGCTGGACAACAACGCACACAACTACAAGGAACTCTTCAACATCGTGAAAGAGCTCTCCAACCCCAACGCCGGAAACAACGACATCACCCCATCGCAAGACCTCTGCAACTCCCTCGCCTCCTACTTCCACAACAAGATCGCGGACATACACAACAGCTTCAGCACTCAACCGACGCACGCCACGACCGAACCACCGCCCCCCACCACCACCCTCAGCGCCTGGACTCCGATCAGCACCGAAGACACCGTCCGCATGATGAACTCCATCCACTCCGGATCTCCAACCGACCCCTGCCCTCACCACGTCTTCAACAAAGCCGACGCTGTCATCGCACCCTACCTGCGGGACATCATCAACACATCCTTCGACACCGCCACCTTCCCGGAGAGCTGGAAACACGCCGAACTCAGCGCCCTACTCAAGAAACCTACAGCGGACCCCACCGAACTCAAGAATTACCGGCCCATCTCGCTCCTCCCGTTTCCAGCCAAAGTCATCGAAAAGACCGTCAACAAACAGCTGGCCGCCTTCCTCGAGACGAATGGATCCCTCGACCCCTCACAGTCTGGCTTCCAAGCCAACCACAGCACCGAGACCGCCCTCATCGCTGCTACCGATGACATCCGAGCCCTGATGGACAATGGAGAAACAGCGGCCCTCATCCTCCTAGACCTCTCCGCGGCATTTGATACTGTCTGCCACCGTACCCTAGTGCAGCGCCTCAGCAACGTCGGAATCCAGGAGAAGGCACTGGAATGGATCATCTCCTTCCTTGACGGAAGATCGCAGAGAGTCCGTCTACCACCGTACAAGTCAGAGGCCACCGAAGTAATCTGCGGCGTCCCTCAAGGATCCTCGCTGAGCCCCACCCTCTTCAACGTCTACATGAGCCCCCTCGCGGCCATCGCACGCCAACACAACTTCAACATCGTCTCCTACGCTGACGACACCCAGCTGATCCTCTCCCTGACCTGAGCCAACCTTCACGAAGGGATGAACGACGTAGCCGAGTGGATGACGACCAGCTGCCTGAAACTGAACTCAGACAAGACGGAAGTCCTCATCCTGGGCTCCTCGCCCTCCGCCTGGGACGACTCCTGGTGGCCCCCGCCCTGGGCACCGCACCCAAACCGACAGACCACGCACGCAACCTGGGCTTCATCCTGGACTCCTCCCTCTCCATGACCAGACAAGTCAACGCCGTCTCCGCGTCCTGCTTTAACATCCTGCGCATGCTACGTAAGATCTTCCGGTGGATCCCCACCGAGACCAGGAAGACGGTCACCCAGGCCTTCGTCACCAGCCGTCTGGACTACGGCAACGCTCTCTACGCCGGAACCAACGCCAAGCTCCAGAAGAGACTCCAGCGGATCCACAACGCCTCAGCCAGACTCATCCTCGACATCCCCCGACACAGCCACATCTCCGGACATCTGAGAGACCTGCACTGGCTCCCCGTCAACAAGAGAATCACATTCCGTCTCCTCACCCACGCACACAAAGCCCTACACGACCAAGGCCCGAGCTACCTCAACAACCGCCTCAACTTCTACGCTCCCAAACGCCACCTCCGATCGACCAATCACGCCCTCGCTGCCGTCCCCCGCATCCGAAGAGCGACAACAGGAGGAAGGTCCTTCTCCTACCTGGCCGCCAAGACCTGGAACTCCCTCCCGACCGACCTGCGCATGACCCAAGACCACCTCTCCTTCAGGAAGAAGCTCAAGACCTGGCTGTTCGAGCAGTAGCAGCACCCCCCACCCCCCAAGCGCCTTGAGACCCTCCGGGTAAGTAGTGCGCTCTACAAATGTCTTGATTGATTGATTGATTGAATTCATCCAGCTGGCCACTACCAAGAGTCCATCCCGAAATCTGGGGGCATCAAGGTCTGAGTCCCCACTCAAGGCGACCGCCAGCTGTGTGTCATCAGCATAGGAGACCATAGTCATACCCCATTGCTTGACGACAGCAGCCAGCGGCCTCACATATAGATTAAATAATGTGGGGCTCAAAGACGAACCCTGAGGCACACCCAGTTCCAGGGGATATAAGTTGGACGCAAACGGTGGAGTGGCAACCTTGAAGGTCCTATCAGCAAGGAAGGAACAGAACCAATCAAGTGCTGTGCCCTCAACCCCCGCTTCACAAAGAAGTTGAAGTACAATTCTGTGCGAGACCGTGTCAAACGCGGCACTACGATCGAGTAGGACAAGTGCCGCAGTCTGACCAGAGTCGAGCACAGAACGAAGATGTTCCGTCATTGAGAGCAGGGCAGTTTCTGTACTGTGACCAGCACGGAATCCATTCTGGGAAGGATCCAGAATGCAGGCCCTCGCAAGATGTTCAGACAGCACCCTATTCACATGGGCCTCCACAATTTTGGCGGCCCAGGGAAGGAGAGAAATCGGGCGATAGCTCTCAAGTTTAGAGGGGTCCAAAGTCGCCTTTTTAAGAATAGGTGTCACAACCTCCACTTAATAGGAACAGCGCCCGAGGCGAGCAAAAGATTGATAAGATGGCATACTGAGGGGAGGCAAACAGCAGCGGATTCCCTGAACTGAGTAGGCCTTAGGGGATCATCCGGCGAGCCCGATTTAATTTTAGAAGCCAGCTTATAAAATGCCTCCAACGACAGGCTAGGCAGTGAGTCTAAGACTACGTCAGAGACTAGAGTGGGACTGGAAGGCTCAACTACCTGCTCAGCGATGGGGAAAGCATGATAGATCGCTAGAATCTTAACAGTTAAAAAAGCAGCCAGCTTTTCACAGTGCTCAGCAGAGCAGATTTCTGCCGCAATCGCTTTTTTAGACGTCAGGTCCTTGGGGACTTTAAAAAAAAGCTTGGACGGATTAAAACTGTTTCTAAATTCCTGGAAGTAGTAGGCTGCCCGGGCTCTGCACACCGCTCTATGATAGAATTTAATTTTAGAGAAGTAAACAGATTTTTTCCTAACATCATAAGATTTCCGCCAGTCCCTTTCAGCCTGTTTACAAGCTTTTTTTAACAGCACGAGGGAACTGTCGTACCAAGGGCTGGGTTCTCTAGAACGTCATTTAGTCCAGGCTGCAGGGATCAGGGCATCTAAAGCACAAGAAACCCAATCACAAAATGCGTCATACCCAGGATCTACACTAAGATGAGAGCCTAATGGGTTAAACTCCAGGAGATGATGAAAGTCCTCCACATTGAGTTTCTGCCAATGGCGTTTAAGCACTAATCTATCCAGGGGCTTGAAAGGAAGCTCTTTAGTCACAAGAGAAATTTTCACTAAGAAATGATCAGTCCAAGCAACTGGACTGGGCCTGGCTACCTTGGCCCCAATAAAATTTGTAAAAGAAGGGTCAAGAATATGGCCACCCACGTGAGTGGGAAAGGTGACCAATTGATTGAGCTGGAGAGCCTCCAGATCAGCCAGGGTACTACTAATAGCGGGCAAATGGCCACAATCAAAGTGCAAATTAAGATCACCAAGAATGCAGAAATTAGCGCAGCCCAAGGCCAAAGAGCTGACACACTCCAGAAGAGCCTTTCTAAAAGCTGTGTCACAGCCAGGAGGGCAATAAATTAAAAGACCGGACAACGAAAACTGATGGCTGATAGAAATTCTGAAGAAAGCGCTTTCACACCCTGCCAGATCCACCACCCTCCATTCATACGGGTAGCAAGATTTAACAGCAACAGCGATGCCACCACCCCTAGATGCCGATTGTGTGTGAAAATGGAGTATTGAGGGGGGAGTGCAAGATTCACGACAGCCGTATCGGCTTCTTGAAGCCACGTTTCCATCATAAATAAAACATCAGGTAGCTCATCACTTATAAGATCATGAAGTTCTGCATAATGCTTCGGAAGAGATCTAATATTGAGATTCCAGACAATAATGTCTTGTGGGACCGATGGTCTGCTACGAGGGGGTTTGACCGGGGAAGGCTCCGTAAGGGTAGAGATCGAAGAGGGGGAAGAAAGAGACCAAGTCCCACAAGCACAAGTATAAGGGCCGCAGAGAGGGCTGACAGGCCTATATATACATCATGGAACCGTACACCAGAAGCCGAGCAACTCATCCCGGGAATATACGAATGGTGGCGGCATTACCTGGAAATGAACACCGGCCGGCAGAGTACCGCCATGCCTAACGCCGCCTTAGCGCTGACGGGCGCAGACGGGCAGGACTCTGGCTTGACTCAGGCGCGATGAGGGCGCTCCCGCTGCGCGATACCGCTGTGCGTAGAGAACTGGTTTAGAAAGGGAGAGCGCGTGACTACAAACCACTAGACCGGTCAACATGGCGCCCGAGGCGTCACAACCACATCCAAGATGGCGGCAGATTCTCCCAGGTATCGAAAACCCCAGGACCGGACCCGCTAAAGCAGCAGTGATTCCACTATTACGGTGCGGGTAAGAGGAGGTGATGCCCAAAGTTTAAAAACAAGGGAGAATAAAATGAATACAACTGAAATAGAAAAACGGGTATTTAAAAGCGCGGCGCGACTACAGCACCTACAACACAGCGCTAACAAGTGCGAGTCCTCTGAACGCTCTGTGGAGCAAGGGTACCATATCCAGGCTGACCCCCTTAGAGAACCGCTTTATAAAGGGAGAGCGTGTGACTACAATCCACTCTGACCCCCTCACCTCTCTTTGCCCACCATCCTTTCTCCTCCTCCCCTAGCCTCTTAAATCCAACTACCATGCCCTCTCACACACCCCCTCATCACACCAGACTACAGAATCAATGCACAGGACTCACCCATCACTAGACGTGACCCAAACTCATGGTCCATCCTCTACCCGCCTATTCTCCCTAAAAACGCTAAGAAAAACTTTAAAGACAAAAAACTTATTAGACACCATGAAACCCTATTTGTCGATAACGACCTTAGCCTCTCCTGCACAATAAAAAACAACTACATTTTTTACACCAAACTTCCCTCCACATGGAAAAACATCTTTCTCCACCACTTCTCCATCACTGAATCAGGTAAAATCCTGTATGGCTTTAAATTGTCCACCTCCCCTTCCCCGACTTTCCTTGCTGAAATAGACATCTCCATTTTTAAATCCAGTAACATCCTAATCCAAGCTGCAGAAAATCCCCTCACCCTCTTTGAACAACATTTCAGCACCTTATCCTACTATCCATCCCACCTCCTAACATCTCACCCTCCCAACAGATTGATACCCTTTCACCCTCCCCTTCCTTGTCCCCAACCCCTCATCCTTCAGGCACCTAAACTGCGTGCAATGCCTTAGCCAGATTGTTAAGCCAGGATTTTATTTCCCCTCTCTCCACTCAAGACCCCTTATCATCTCAGAACACCGATTATAACTCTATATACTCCCTTTCCGACCACACAGGCCTCCCTTTATCCATCAACCTGAGAACGCCTATCCACAACCCCCCGGACCCTCAACCCACACACTCCACAGACCGCTCACCCCGGAAAACTCGGTTCCTAACCTAACACAGACCCTATCTAACATCGAAAAACACCTTCTCACCTTGTTGTCTGAACTCTCCCAGCTCAGGAAAGATATTTCCTCGTCATCAGGAAAGGATTTAATTCGCTCTCCTCTGAAATCTTCCTAAGCCGTGCGATCTCCCCTAGCACTGACGTACAAAATACCTCCAACCTTCAACAGTGGAGAACCTTACCCCGCTGCGACTGTTCCTAATGACCCACCTGTGCCTCAATCCATCTCTCCTCTTCAGACCTCCTCGACCTTTGTAACTCCTACCTCCCGATGTCCAGACAAGTCAACGCCGTCTCGTCCTCCTGCTTCAACGTACTTCGCATTCTCAAAAAGATCTTCCGCTGGATCCCCCTCGAGACAAGAAAGACTGTCACCCACACTTTGGTCACGAGTCGATTGGATAATGGTAACACACTATACGCCAGAATCTCAGCAAAACTACAGAAAAAACTCCAGCGCATCCAAAACGCGTCAGCAAGACTCATATTAGACATCCCTCGCCAAGATCACATCTCCGGACATCTAAAAGACCTCCACTGGCTACCCGTCAACAAAAGAATTACTTTCCGCCTTCTCACCCACGCACACAAAGCCCTCTACAACCTACGACCCGAATGCCTCAACACTCGACTGTCCTTCTGCAAACCCACCCGCCCACTAAGATCGTCCAATCAAGCCCTCGCCGCAATCCCGCGCATCCGGAAATCCACCATGGGTGGCAGATCCTTCTCCTTCCTGGCTGCCAAGACCTGGAACTCTCTCCCCACCCACCTCCGCCTTACTCAGAACCACATCTCCTTCAGAAAAGAACTCAAAACCTGGCTATTCGACAAATATTGAACCCTTTCCCCCAGCGCCTTGAGACCCTCTGGGTGAGTAGTGCGCTATACAAATGCTCGAACTTGAACTTGAACTCCCTAAATACCCAATTACCCTTCCCACCCCCTACTCTACCATTCCCGTGATCCTGGGAAAATGCAGAATCCCTTCCTCCCCTGTCTCCCTTGGACCCCCAATACAACTTACTGCTATCCAAACATGCCCTCCCCCTATAAACAACCCAAAACTCCTCACATGCATGCTGGCCAATTGCCGCTCAGCTGTCCGGCATGCAACTAAAATAGCTGAATCCATTCTCAGCGAAGACATTGACATTGCCTTACTTACAGAAACTTGGCTCAATGTCCACTGTACACCTATCCTAGGCCTACTCACCCCCCCCCTGGTTATTCCATACTCAGAAAAGATCGACTAGATAGAGCTGGAGGTGGTTTAGCTATCATCTTTAAAAACAATCTTCAACTCTTGCTTGTCAAGAACTCTGACCCTGCCAACTTTGAATACCTGGGAGCAGAACCTAAACTTCAGGGCGCCCCACCTATTTGCCTACACATTATCTATCATCCGACTGGTGAATCCCTTCCCTTCGCAGTGGAATTTACGACCTCCTCATTAAATCCTCACTTTCCAACTCTAAAAACCCCATCCTTGGAGACGTCAACCTCCACTGGAATGATATCAAAGACCATGTAGTTAATCTCCTCACAAATCTTCTGGAGATTAGTGACCCTAAACACATTTGTCACTCTCCAACTCACACCAAAGGGGCTACTCTTGATGCCATCATCACTAATAATGATTTGGCCTCCCTTTCCAAATTCATACCCCTCAACTGGTCTGACCATCACCTCATCCTCTTTACGATCACCTCTACGGCCCCCCTCCACGCCAAAAGCTTCAAACACAAGAAAGTGACCAGAAACCTTCATCTTATCCCACCTGGCGAACTAGGAACTAAACTCAAAGCCTAATTACTGCTCGCTCCTCTCTCCCATAATGCTAACGCACTCACCGAACATTATAATAAAAGCCCTGTCCATAATAAAAGACTGTCCAAAAGAACATGGAGGCAACACCTGTCCCCCTCCCATCTAGCCCTCCTTAGATCTGCTAGGGCCAACTACAAAAAACACATCCTCAATGAAAAGGCCTCCTTCCGCACACAGCTTGATAGGGCCAAAAATAGACCTAGAGAGCTAATCTGCATCATCAAAAAACAGACAGATAGACAGATGCTGAGCATATTATTTTTAATCATATGCTTGCTTATGTTATCAAAAATAGTGCATCTTAGAACACATTGTTAAAATAAACATTTTAAACTTTACAGTGTCTCTTTTTTACCGCATGTTGTAGACTGGTATGAGAATAACAAACAAAAGAGTGTTCTTGATTCCCACCATTCCTGAGAGTAACCTAAGGCGCATATTCTGGGTTGTCTAATCATTGGTTCCTTTGCTATAGGACGAAGAGCCAATGTGACACTGATGCTAGTCGGTTAGGGGTTCTAGGTACTGAGTTTTTTGGTCCACCACAATTCACTGAGGTCCTGGGTCTCTGTGCACAGTTCTGTGTATGAGCTCAATCCCTGCCACACTCTTAACACCCCTCCCTCACGCCACACCTACCCCTCCCCCTATTCCCACCTCCTTGCCTCTACCTTTAATTTTGACATCTAGCCTCACACACAGCTTCCCACTGATCTCCCATTGACCTATTCCCCTTACCCCCACTCTCATCATCCCCCTGCTTTATCTTCTCCTTTTTCACTCCCTTACACCCACCCTAGTCCTATTACTTCCACTTCCACCCCCATGAGCTTATTATTGTGCTTTTGTAAATAGCATTCATATTTATCTGCTTTCCTTGTTATATTGGTTCTTATTGCATTGTTTTTGACCTAATGTTTAGATTACTCTACGTCTGCACACTTCTATAAAGCGCTCTGATACCCCTCTGTCTAGCCAGCGCTATATAAAACCTTTAAAGTAAATAAATACATAAATCAATAAAATGGGGGTTGATCAGAGGCAGAGGATTTCCTATGGGGCCTTTTTGCAGGTGTAAACTCAGTGGGAAATCTTTGCTATGTGTTAACAAAGGGTTTGTGGATTGGTTGGTCACAGAGGACGGGCCTAGTACATAACTCCTAGTGCATATGGCAAATATTGGTGTAATTGTATGACAGCATCTGAGATTTCATCATTAATGTCATCAATAATGCCATTAAGCATGTCACTCACAAGTGATGTCACATATGAGGTCGCATGAAGGTGTATGACAAGTTTGCAAGATATGGTTCGTTCACACAACCAAACTTGGCAAATTACATTTTTTTTAACCACAAATGCACTTTAAATGTGTTTTTTTCAGTGAATTTCAGAACATACATTACGGTGTTATGAGAAAACAAAACCACAACTTCACTTACCCTCGCTTTTTTAGCGATTTTTGGGTGTTCTTAATCATATTCTCCTTGGAAGTGTTTTTTCACCCCTTCCTACGATACAGTCTAACCATTACTGTGCACATATTTACGTTGTGACCTATATTTAATTGAGGATGTGCCCTACTCTTTCTCATTGTGCACAAACTCTGCTGGAGTGCAAATAAAATGAAATAATTCTTGAGCTTACCAAAACAGTAGTGCAAAAGGAAGGCTTCTCTTGGTACATGCAATACAGACCCTGTCAGCCTAGCTTTAATCCAGTGACACCGTGAGCCCAGGATGGAGGTCTGGGCTTGCCCGGCACAATTAGGATGAGAAAGCAAAATTCATACAAAAGATGGACGGAATCTGTACTGGGGTGAATTTTTGACATTGCCTCAGAATTCTGTCTATTAATTGTTCTTTTTTCATTAATCACCTTAAGAGGGAAAGGTATACCCAGACGTGGGTCCTGTGCTCACCATAACACTGGAGTCAAGATATCCTGACATAAAACCGGTCCTAGGATGCTTGTTTCCAGTCAAGGGAGGACCTGGCCTGGCAGTTCGGGCTGAACTGTTCCCATGGGGAGCAGAGTCAAGACTGATTTGCATATGGGTGGGTCTACACTGGAATGGCATGCAAATTATGGATTTAGGCCCAGATTTCTGAACGTGGGTGAAAGTTTTACATTGTTTCAACATTCGGTTCATCAATTGTTTTTATATTCGTTTTTGAAAGTTATTATTTTGCTGCCCTTTGTGTCTATAGCCTGTCTTGGGTCACATGACTGGTTTAGCTCACAGAGTTTGTTAATTTCTCCCAACCAGTCACTCAGAAGAGGGATTTGGTGTGCCTCATGGGTTTATCTGCTGGGTGGATGGATGGGCGAAGCTGAGCACAGCCCCACCTACACCTTCATACAAGGGGCCTACTAACCCTGGATTGTCACTGCAGTCAGATTGGAGCCAGGGTAGGGGAGTCAGGAAATTCAACGCACTGCAGAGAAGCTTTCCAGAAGCTTCTCCCACCTTCCAGAAGAAGGATACCAGGGTATTAAGGATAGGACCTTCGGACATACTCTTTAGTTCACTCCTGGACCTGCGGAAGGACTCTCAGAAGATTGCTTGATGCTGTGACCTGCTGTGCACTCTGTCAGACTACTGCTGTACATGGCAGGACTGCTTTGCTGCTTGGAGCCTGACTTAAACCCTCATAGATCCATCTCTGCTGTTGAGCCCTGCATCTTCACATGCACCCAGAAGTACCAGAAGTGACTTGAAAGGCTGGTTTTCTGGCCTCCTGTTGAAAGCCACCGGGACATAAAAGGCTTCCACCAATTTGAATCAGCATCTGGACCCACCCAAGTAGTCCTGAACCTTCAAGAGGTGTCCCATCAATCCTGGACCCTTGATTGTGGTACTAAAAGTGCCCAAAAGGCCAATTCCCCAAACTGAGGACTTATAAACATGTTGGCTCATTAGTGCTCTGAGAATGAAAAGGAGGCTGGGAACAACCTACTCACCGAACGCCAAGATGTACATCGATGGTTAAGTTGGTTTCGAAGTCTCTCACGCTACGTTCTTCTCCAGAGCAACAAATACTTTTCAGAGGTCCTTACCAAAGGCACATCCAACCTTGTGGAACTGTCTTTGACTACAACCATCTGCATCATCAAGCTGGAGAGTTTTGACTTCCATTTCGGTCACTAAGTCTGTAAGTGCAAATCTACACTGCGGCATTGATCTAAGGCCATCCAACAACACACCTCCCTCCTCTGTCACCCCCAGTAGCCTTGCCCAGCTGAGCTATGATTTCTCAGAACATTTTCTTCAGTCATCTTTTTATATCCGAAGGAAAGCTCTGACCGGGCCCAATCCACTTCTTGTATCCGAACCTCGCTACTGCATGGCCTGCCATAACTTTTGACTCTGACCCGGCCTCACGCAGCTGGATGTCCATGGTTAGCGCTTAGAGCTTTTAAACACTAGATTTTGCTTAAGCCTTTCAAAATTATTAACTATGGTTCTACTGATTAGATTTTTGTTGTTTGCGTGAAAACTTACTCTATTTTTCTAAAATTGGTTTGTGATTTTTCTTCTGTTGTATTTTCACTTTATTACTGTTTGTGGGCTGCATACATACTTCACAAATTGCCTCTAAGTTAAGCCTGACTGCCTTTTTGTGCCAAGTTACCCAGGCCTATGCACAGGATAATTTACTGACTTGTTGTGCTTCACCCTGCAAGAGTTCTGGTTGTTGCTTGACCAGGGCTCAAAGCCCAGTCGGGCCAAAACCCAGTTTTTCACAGTCCTACTCCAATAGGTACAGTCCAGCTTGAACTGCAAAGCCGGGTACTCTCTAGACTAGAACAAAGGCAACTGAAGACTGGTTGGCTGAGTCCAAACTGAGAGGGCATGGTGGGCAAATGAACAATGGATTGGAATGTTGCTGAAGCGATTCACAGTGGTTAGATTGCTGTCAAACATTCCTCCCATCATCTTTTGTGTATTTGATGTTATGCCCTAAGTGGCAGGGTTTGCCCAGACATGGGTGTCATTGCTCACTGTGCCACTAGAACCAAACTACATCTGACTGACGAGCCCCAGTCAAGGTAAAACAAGTATTGGGTTGCTTGCATTCCGGCTCAAGGAGGACCTGACCTGGAAGATTGGGCTGGAATGTTCCTACTGGAGCAGAGGCGAGACTGATTTGCCTACGGCGGGTACAAACTGATGTGGTATGGTGAAAAGAATGATGTGCAGGAATCCTACTGGAATGATTGTCAGTAATTGTACTTGTTACTAGCACTTCTCCCTTCACTTTATGTGTGTTTGACTATCCAATTTATATCAACATTCGAATATCTCTTTGCCAATCCTAAACCCGCTTGTGCTTAGAGATTAATCAGTACCTTGTGCTAAATATAGGCAAAGGATTAACTTGATACCATGATGTCACAAGAGATATGAGTATCTCAGTCATCTGCTAAAGCTTCAGCAAGGGTCAGAATTTCTTTGTCATTTCAGAACTGGTGATTAGGTTATAGTCGATCACAAGTAGTCTCCTCAAATGTGCTGCAACTTTAATGAGGAGAGAAATGTCAGGTAGGTTACACCTCAGCACATACATGTTTTGTATTGGATTGTAATTGTATTTATATAACACTTACTACCCCTGAAGAGGCATCAAAGCTCTTTTTGGTGAGTAGCATGCTATTCTGTAACCTAAAAAGGATTAGTGGTGGATTAGGATAGTGAAATTCGAGAACATATGAGCAGTGGACATTGCTTCTGTTAGTTGTTTTGAAAAGAATAATTGGGAAAGGGAAGAGAGCAGAATCTAGAAAGTGTTTATTGGGAGATCATAGTAAAAAATGAGGTTTCGGAATCTCTGGAAATGGACTGGGGGGATCATAGTAGTAAAGTGAGTTTTGGGATGAGTCAAAAGAGGTGTAGATAAGGGGAGAATTTAAATGAGTTGTTTGGGAGATCATAGTATTAGTATGAGGTTTTTTGAAAAAATTTGATTTGAGATGAGTCAGAGAGTGGAGGTAGATGATATATTGAGGAAGTATGGGCAGATTTTGCAGATCTGATGTCTGGGAATTCGCGAAAAAATCTGCTAATTCGCGGATTTTCCCACGAAATCGCGCATTTTTTGCAATTGCACTATACTCAACTGGAGTACTTTCTACTGGCTAATTAGTAAGTGCTACCTCGTGGGCTAAATGTATATTGCATTTCCTACACTGCAGCTGCGTAAAGGGCCAGAGGATTCGCCTTCAGTGACCCTGTGTGTCTGCAACTTTGCCACCACGCCAAAATGCGCAGAGGTCCCTTGAGTGAGCTGTCCATCAAAGTTGAGAAAGGGCAGGAAGACGTTTGATACCACTAGTGTGCGGTGCGGGGCTTCTATGCGTGTTCACTTGCATCTTGTGTATAAAGGGTCAGAGAGTGAGCAGGGCAGCAGGTGAGGAGAACGCAGCCTCCTGGTCAAAGGAACGGGGATTGCGCACAAGAAACCCATGGATGCAAAGACCTCCCTCGAGTATTACAGCTCATTTTTGACGGCAGATATGGGGTAAAGCACACTTGCCCAGCCTCGACCGTGCTAATGTTTTGGGCTGATTAAAACGTTGCTAACTTTGAGCTTCAACTCGGGCACCTGCTTTACTTGTATCTGTAAGTGCTTCCTGCTGAGGTTTAATTTTTGGGACAGGAGCCTTGTGCCAGAATGAATCTTGCCCTGCATAGTTATCCACAAAGATGCCACTATGACGAGGAAGCTGTCCATCATATTGGGGAAAGGGCGGGAAGACGTTTGATACCGCTAGTGTTTGGTGCGAGCCGAACGGGCGGGGCTGCTATGCTTGTTCACATGCCTCTTGTGTAAAGGGTCAGAGAGCGAGCAGGGCAGCAGGTGAGGAGAAAGCAGCCTCCTGGTCACAGGAACTACACGGGGATCAAACTCGAGAAACTCATGAATGCACACACTTGCCCAGCCTCAACCGTGCTAATGTTTTGGGCTGATTAAAATGTTACTGACTTTGAGCTTTGACTCAGGCACCTGCTTTATTTGTATCTGTAAGTGCTGTAAGTGCTTCCTTCTGAGGTTTAATTTTTGTGACAGAAGCCTCGTTACCTACTTGTAACTATTCTCTGACCCTGCTTCGAGGGTCAGAGCAGGGTCAGAGAATAGTTGCAAGTAGGCAACGAAGGTCCGCTCAGGAAGCACTTACAGGGTTACAGCAGGTGCCCAAGTTGAAGTTAATTTCTTTGTAACCCTTTTGTAAATGGTTATAAAGAAATTAGCTTAAACTTGGGCACCTGCTGCTGTTACCCTGTAAGTGCTTCATGGAAAATTCGTCCCACTCGCGGATTCGCAGATTTTTCTCTGATTTCGCAAGATTGGCGGATCGCAAAATTGTAGAAAATCTGCAAATTCCGCGATCAGAACAAATTCTCGGCCCACACTTAATATTGAGAAGTATTGGGTGAAATGCCGGATAGTCCATTGGAGAGCACATCGTTAAATCACATTTGCAAATATTATATCTGTTGCGTAGATGAGACCTATTGGCTTAACAAATGGCTGTTTTAATTTAACTTTGTTTTATTTTTTAAACATTTTATTGGGTTTGTCAGGTTTTATAAGGAGCATTACAGGTTATAACCATATGCATCAAAGTACATTACATAAGAATACAATTGTAGTCCAAAGACATAGCAGATTATTCCATTTTATGAGGGAAACCTCAGACGATGACAGTAGGTGGTAGTTGTTGCATTATTTTGTCTCACCCATAAGCAAAACTAAACTGTAAACTTGAAGAAAACACTGGGGGACGCAAGGTGGAGGGAGGGCAGACACAGTTCTAGTACCAATATGGAACGCAGGACTAGGAGCTGGGAGACTGCACTTTGGTACTCCTTTTAATCGACAATGGTGGGGATGATTATGCACTTAGGAAGAAGAGGGCCTGTCTGTATGCCACTAATGAGCCCCAAGGTGACGGGGTGCAAGATCGTTGTCACATATTTGACAGAACTGTGTGGGCAAAAGGGCCCATTGCAGTGGAGATAGGGCGTCGACAAATCCGACACACCTCCTCATATAGCAGTGCTTCCTCTTCTGCAGTGGCCCATTTGCACATCTCCCCCTCCCATGACTCCACTGAGGGGGCATGGTTGTGCTCCAGTGTAGTGTGATTGCATGCTTGCCTAAAAGTAGGGCCTGGACTGCGAAGCATGTGTGCACCTTTTGTTGCTTCCTGCACTTGAAGACACCTAGCGAACAGGCTTCACAACCGTACGTGTACTGTAGACCTGTGATCTCCTGTAAAGTTCTGTGGATGGTGCGTCAGTAATGTTGTAGGTATGAGCAGGACCAAAACATGTGAATAAGCATTACATCGGGGCTTGACATCAGGAGTAAGCAAAGTGTGACTTTGGGAAGTGGCTGTGGAACTGCACTGGTATTAAGCTTGATGTAGGAGAAATAACTGTATGTTCTTCAAACATGAGTTTCTGGAGACTTTTTGGGGGAATTCTAGAGCCTTTTCCCATTCTTTATCATGCAGCACTCTCCCGAACTCCTCCTCCCACTTTTCGCTAAGTGTTTCTTGCAGTATGGCATTGTACAGCCAGGCGATGAGGTGACGACTCGGTCCCAAGGCTAGCCTGAAGCACCGGGTTTGTGATTGGTTTACCCCAGACAGATCCCAGAGGCACTGGCAGGAGTATATGAGTTGCCTGTGGAGGAGGATCTGCCTTGGAGGGAGCCAGCTCTCCTCAGCTAGTTGGGTAGATAGGAGAAACCGCCCTAAGAGAAAAGGGCTTCCACTTCAAGAAGCGAGCGCCTTGTCCGGGTACGAAATTCTCTGGCCATGTAATAGCCCCAGCTTTGGGGTAAACTGACAAGGGGCAGTATAAGGGTTTAGAACGGAGTGCCCCAGAAGAGACAATGGGCCAGATGTATTAAAGAGTTTTGCCCATTCTCTGTCTATGGGGACATGTGTTGATACATATGGCCCAATATATCTTAGCCATACTAGCTTTTGATTTCAACACTTGTGAAAGTATCAGCGAATAGCAGCACCAGCCAGGGTTTAGCTTCTGAGCATACCTCCCCAAGAAAACTCCCGGCCATTCAACAGGACAGCCATTGAAGTTGCACCACAAGGAACCTATTAGTTTGAATTGCCTCACTAGTGCAACTAAATATCTAAGGCACAGCACACACTTTTCATTTTCACCCCCTTATCTTCTAGAATTTCTAATTGAGCCGTATATCATACCTGTCAGCATCATAATATAACATCCATTTTAATCAATGTCTGTTTCATGGTAAAACGTGAGACGGAGGGGAGGAGTCTGGGACACTCATTTTGATTCTCTGGTTATAACCAGAACCAAGCGGACTTGGCCCCTGACCTTACATTCCTCCTGGTTATCTTTTCAAATTAGACAATGGAGAAATATTTACAAAAGTAGATTTTTTGCCTCCTCATGGACTATTCGCTTTCTTTTACAGAATATATTCTCAAAATTTCTCATTCAAAATTCCACTTAATAGAAAATAATCCAATAAAATTGTATTAATCTACAGAAGCTCTGGGCCTTTGAAGAAGGTTATTACTTCAATACAGGAGTCGATCTCTGTAGTCTAGAAACTAACAATTTTATTTTGCTTTAGGATTTAAGGGCCAGATGTACGATCTTTTTTGTGGCCGCAAACAGGAGGTCCTCCCATTTGCGACTGCAAAAAAGGGCAATGGCATTTACAAATGCTATTTTGCGAGTCACTGACTCGCAAAATAGCTTTTGCCACTCCCACTATTGGGAAGGGATGTCCCTTCCTAATAGTGAAACACACAAGATGATGGGCAGAATGTTGCAAAATGGCAAAATATTCACCCCCCAGTCACAGATCTGGGCTTAATCCATCATTATTTTGCTCACCAAGCCACCCCAGTTCAGACATGGCCATATGCAAATCAGTCTTGACCCTGTGCCTCATGGGAACGGTCCAGCCCGAACTGCCAAGCCATGTCTTCCCTGGACCAGAATCAAGCATCCTAGGACCGGTTTCTGGCTATCAGCCGTCTTCAGCCAGGATAGCTTGACTCCAGTGGCTTAGTGAGCACGGGACCCTCGTCTGGGCATACCCTTCCCACATAGGGTGAACAGCAAAACACCCAAGATGATGGACGGAATGTTGCACAATGGCAAAACATTCACCCCCCAGTCATAGATCTGGGTTTATTCCATTGTTATTTTGCTCACCAAGCCACCCCAGTTCAGACATGGCCATATGCAAATCAGTCTTGACCCTGTGCCTCATGGGAACAGTCCAGCCCGAACTGCCAAGCTATGTCTTCCCTGGACCGGAATCAAGCATCCTAGGACCGGTTTCTGGCTATCAGCCTACTTCAGCCAGGCTTGCTTGAATCCAGTGGCAAAGTGAGCAAGGGACTCACGTCTGAGCGTACCCTGCCAACATATGGCAAACAATACGGTTACAAGAGGGGGTGGTGATGGACGGAGCATCTGAGCCAATCAAACACTCACACCCAGTCAACAGATCTGGGTTTAATCCATCACCGTTCTTTAGCCCACTCTGCCACCCCAGTTCAGACATGGCCATATGCAAATTAGTCTGACCCTCTGCCTCATGGGAACAGTCCAGCCCGAACTGCCAAGCCATGCCTTCCCTGGACCGGAAACAAGCTTCCTAGGACCGGTTTCTGGCATTACAGACGTCTTCAGCCAGGCTTGCTTGAATCCAGTGGCAAAGTGAGCAAGGGACTCACGTCTGAGCATACCCTGCCAAATTATGGCGAACAAAGCTGTCCAGGGAAGACATGGCTTGGCAGTTCAAGCTGGACTGTTCCCATGAGGCACAGGGTCAAGACTGATTTGCATATGGCCATGTCTGAACTGGGGTGGCTTGGTGAGCAAAATAACGATGGATTAAACCCAGATCTGTGACTGGGGGGTGAATGTGTTGCCATTGTGCAACATTCCGTCCATCATCTTGTGTGCTTTTGCTGTTCACCCTAGGAGGGAAGGGTATGCCCAGAGGTGGGTCCCGTGTTCACTAAGCCACTGGAGTCATGCTATCCTGGACTGTTCCCATGTGGCATATGGTCAGACTGATTTGCATATGACCATGTCTGAACTGTGATGGATTAAACCAAGATCTTTTGACTGGGTGTGAGTGTTTGATTGGTTCAGATGCTCCATCCATCACCACCCCCTTTTGTACCGCCTTTCTACTAGTGAGTCACCATGCCATGTACAATTGTTTTGCAACCACATTCGCTGCCACAAAACAATTGCAGTTTACCACCTACTGTAAGTAGGTGGTAAACCACTCGCAACGGGAGCCAGGGAACCCTTTTCCTTTGTTAGTATGTGTGAAAATATTCTTAGTAGCAGGCAGGGGTCCTTTAAAGGACTTTAAAAACTGTCCCAGACATAGTGGTTTGCTGACCCAGCAGGCCACCACCCAACAGTTTCATTAATATTCATGAGGCATTCAATATGCGACCCCATTAGGAACCGCTAACAACTCACTTAGCAGTCCGTATTCTTGCCTATAGCTAGTTCTGCCAAGCTTTAGTCAACATTCTTTTTACTTTAGAACTGACATAGATGGACCACAAAGCAATTTTTTGTCAATTAAGGATAGAGACCAAAATAAAAACCAATGAGTCAAGTAACATTTCTGATCACTCATGGCCTAAATTGGACCATCCTAAATTGATCACCTACTTAGAGCATACTAGTCTCCTGGTAGTATCGACAATTATGTAGATTAGTGTAATAAACGGATCACCAATGCTCTATATGCCACCTTTCTTGTGAGGTCCTTCATTACCTTTCCGAAGAAGTCATTTGTTTCCCAGTGATCAATCCATCTGCTCCTTGAAATACAACAGACCTGACTCCAACCAAGAGGAAATGTAATAAAAAGAATTAAAAAACACGGATTATGCTCATGGGTGTCTAGGGATCCAGTCACCAATTGGGTGCATTTTCTTCACTACTGAGGGCTTCTTCACGACCACAAGCTGAAAGGAAACTCAGGGAGACATTTTGAAAAAGAGTATTTCCATGTAAAAGCTATTATTAGATCCAACAACATACAGTCAATGTCCCCCAGCAGTGATTAATATTCACTAGTGTTTTTGCTCACCATACCATCCCAGTTTGTACCCAGCCATATGCAAATCAGTCTTGACTCTGTGCCTCATGGAAACAGTCCAGCCCATGGGACACCGGGTCAAGTCTGATTTGCATATGGCTGTGTCCAAACTGGAATGGCATGGTGAGAAAAAAAAACGATGGATTTAGGCCCAGATCTCTGTACTGGGGTGAATGTATGACATTGTTCTGCATTCTGTCCATCAACTGTTGTTTTTGCATTTGTCACCCCGAGTGGAATGGGTGTGCTCAGACGTGAGGCCCGTGTTCTCCATGCCACTGGAATCAAGCAATCCTGGCTGATGAGGGCTGAAAGCCCTTAACTGGTCCTAGGATGCTTCTGTCCAGTCCAGGGAGGACCTGGGTTGGCAGTTCGGGCTGGACTGTTTCCATGGGGCACAGGGTCAAGACTGATTTGCATATGGCTGTGTCCAAACTGGAATGGCATGGTGATCAAAAAGAAAACGATGGATGTAGGCCTTGATCTCTGTACTGGGGTGAATTTATCACATTGTTCTGCATTTCTGCCCATCAACTGTTGTTTTTGCATTTGTCGCCCGAGTGGGACGGGCATGCTCAGACGTGAGGCCGTGCTCTCCATGCCATGGAATAAAGCAATCCTGGCTGATGAGGGCTGAAAGCCCTTAACTGGTCCTAGGATGCTTGTTTCCAGTCCAAGGAGGACCTGGCTTGGCAGTTCAGGCTGGACTGTTCCCATGGGGCACAGGGTCAAGACTGATTTGCATATGGCTGTGTCCAAACTAGAATGGCATTGTGAGCAAAAAAACTGTGGATTTAGGCCCAGATCTCAGTACTGAGGTGACTGTATGACATTGTTCCGCATTCTGCCCCTCAACTGTCGTTTTTGCAATTCTCCGCTGTTGGAAGCAGGACAGTATGCCATGTCTGGCTATGTCGCCATGATGCTTGTGACTTGTAGATCTACATTGCTCCTGATAGCAGGATATCTCCTTAGTATAATAAATTCCTGTTCACAAACCAGGATGTGCAGATTGTATTTCAATTGTATTTCAAAGCGCCAGGACGCCCCTTTGCTGGGGCAGCTGTGCGCTATAAAAATATAAATAACATAACATAACATAACATAACAATTGTTTGTGAGCAGCGATGCAATTTGCAATGTGACTTATGAACCAAGGAGTCACATTGCAAATTGTGCATTCACACAGTCGCAAGACCTGCCTAAGGCATAAGAATTAGTTAGAACACAATTTGCAAACCTTGTGCATGGCTATGAATGCAGGGATGACGGTCTGCAAGAGACAGCAAACCTATTTTCTTGTACTTGCTTTGCTAAATGTGAAACATGTTTTGAGCCGACTTTTGTCTATTAAAAGAACAAGTGATGATTTAAAAACATATTTTATTATTTGGGAAGGCATGGGAGGAGTAGGCTGTGGTCACGTGATCCACTGGCCTATTTTCCCAAGTGAACAAATGTCTGCTCCCATGAGGTTGAAAACTACTGATACATTTCATTTGGATTCCTAATGAGAAGCGGCATACCCCTTTGTGCCTTCTCTTCATGATCCAAAATGAGTCTTGAGAAGCACTTTATGAATCAAAGTCCCTTTGGTACAGTGTAACTGCGTTTTGAACTTGCAACGCCTAAGATTTTGTGAATTGCTAACTTCGTGACTGCAAAACAGTATTTTACATCAGGGTTTATGTGTGAAGTACTTATAAAAAAACACAGTTGAAAAATGTTATGACTCTTACCATACTTCATTTGGAAGTGCCATACATACCCAAATGTATTTCTTATGCTATGCTAAATATGTCAGCATTAAGTGCAAAATATCTCATTAAGAGAGAGTCCGCAGTGTGCCACCTGAACTATTGTAACCAAAAACATTCAATAACAATTATAATAATATAATAATAATTGTTTATCCACAGCCTTATGTACCATATTTGTGCATTTTGTTAGAGCTGTAAATAATAGGGTTACATATGCATTCCACAATGCTTTACCAATTAGCACAGTAACTTAAGTAATCTTAAGTATTAGCATGGTGGTATTTGTACACTGAAAAAACTGAGAAGAGACAATAACTCGGATGAGGCTGTATTTCTTATGCTTTTCCTACTTTATTGGAGAACTAGCACAAAGAACAGCAGGATAAAATTAAGTTCACACTGAACAACATGTGTTGTGTGGGTACTTTAATATGAGGATATCTCATGCAAAGAAACGTAGAAGGGAGAGGGTGTGGTTGTCATCATCAGAATCCTTCCACTGGTGCAGCGGTCAGAGACAGTGATCCCCTGGAAAGAGAAAACAGCAGGAAGTACTGAGCAACTCACTGAGGAAAAGTGAAGAGAATAGAAATACAGCATAAAACAGATATTAAGCTTGCTATTATACCACAATCTATAAAACAATATGGCTTTCGGTTATTATTATTGGGAGGTTTATACTATAGCTAGGAAGTGTTTACACCAAAATAATGACTTTCAATCCCGTTTTTTTACCAAGAGTTTTCTACATACATGCCACAATGTAGTCCATCCCGGAAAATTGTGTAATTGGACTAACTGTCATAATCCTGTAGTCATGGGTTGATTGTTTGGTCCAATTGGCCAATCTATTAGGACATTACACCATTGTTGGTAACCAACAGCACACAGATGCATTTTTAATTACATTCTGCCAGTTTTTTCCATTGTGATAAATGCACATTCATATAAAATATATAAATGGCAGAACAAAATGATACAAGAGATTTAGTGCAGGAAATGCATTAAGTACTTCATTGAAAAAAAGGCGGACTAAATAGTAAACTTTGTTGGAAAATCACCAAAAATTAATTTCCATAGTTTTCCATTATATTTTCAGTGTTTCTTCTGCATCTCGTGTGTATTGTGAAACTATGTCGTGAAAACTAAAGTTAATGAATGAGACTCAGTTAGAAGGTCACTGAGGTACCTCCCAGAGCTAGTAGGGACACTGGGCACATGTGTCAGTCAATGCCATAGGAAAAATGAGAGCCAGTCAAAGTCAGTAGGAGCCAAGACCAGTTAATATACTGTGAACATGAGTAATATAGTTAGGGAAAAGGTGCAGATAGTATTTCACTTGGGCCACTGCTTTAGGCAATTAGTGGCTTGGGATCCCTCTGCAATGCCTGAAATGATGTGGGATCACCTCTATTGCACTCGTTGTAGCCTGAAGTTACCTGTACTGAGTTCAAAGCACTCCATTACTATCCAGTTTGTAAGGTGACATGAATAGGGCATTGTAATGCTCCTTGAGGATGTTCCTGCTGGATAGTTCCTGATCTATAGTCCTGAGGTTTGTGTTCTCCATCCACACATGTCCATAGTGACATTAATTGAGAACATGTATACTAGAAGGGGAACCCATGTGGTGGATAGTTGGAACCAGGCTAGCAGAGGAATAGCTGCCACGTGTGGGCAGTGATAGGTGATGACAGAGCAGTGACGAGGCTCGCACACTGGAGTGCTACTTCCCATGCAACATCTTAGCAGCACCACCCCCCCCTGAAATGTTCTGCAAAATGTCATTGGCTCCTTCCACTCTCCTGGTGTACTAGAAATATGTAGAAACACGGGTAGACTTTATTCAGACGTTTTACAGTGGATTGGCACACTATGACAGTAAATTGAGAAGTTTCTGAGCCAAATGTATGACATTCTGTCAGGTTTTGAATGAGAAAAAACAGTTTTGGAGATCACATCAGCCCTAGTATAGACACAATGCAATAAAATAAACTGAAATGTCATGCTAAGCAAAAGGGTGTGGAAGCGTCACACCTCTCTCCTCCATTCTTTAATGTAAAAGCAATCAAACTGGTTGGCGCTAGTGTTGGCCTGCTGTGCAGGCACAGATATTCAGCAACATCCAAACTGTGCGTCACTTCCAGGGACTAACACTTCACTTCCTTTTAGGAATGTCATCTGCATCTTTTGCCCATATAGAGAACGCGCGCTTCTAAAGGCATGATGCACCTAACTCCATGTCAAGTTACTCTACTGCAGCACTGTGACTCGCATCCTGTGAGCCTTTCAAGCTGCACACCAAAGGTACAGATGGGATGCAAGCACATTGCTCCTGATAGCAGGATATCTCCTTAGTATAATAAATTCCTGTTCACAAACCAGGATGTGCAGATTGTATTTCAATTGTATTTCAAAGCGCCAGGACGCCCCTTTGCTGGGGCAGCTGTGCGCTATAAAAATATAAATAACATAACATAACATAACATAACAATTGTTTGTGAGCAGCGATGCAATTTGCAATGTGACTTATGAACCAAGGAGTCACATTGCAAATTGTGCATTCACACAGTCGCAAGACCTGCCTAAGGCATAAGAATTAGTTAGAACACAATTTGCAAACCTTGTGCATGGCTATGAATGCAGGGATGACGGTCTGCAAGAGACAGCAAACCTATTTTCTTGTACTTGCTTTGCTAAATGTGAAACATGTTTTGAGCCGACTTTTGTCTATTAAAAGAACAAGTGATGATTTAAAAACATATTTTATTATTTGGGAAGGCATGGGAGGAGTAGGCTGTGGTCACGTGATCCACTGGCCTATTTTCCCAAGTGAACAAATGTCTGCTCCCATGAGGTTGAAAACTACTGATACATTTCATTTGGATTCCTAATGAGAAGCGGCATACCCCTTTGTGCCTTCTCTTCATGATCCAAAATGAGTCTTGAGAAGCACTTTATGAATCAAAGTCCCTTTGGTACAGTGTAACTGCGTTTTGAACTTGCAACGCCTAAGATTTTGTGAATTGCTAACTTCGTGACTGCAAAACAGTATTTTACATCAGGGTTTATGTGTGAAGTACTTATAAAAAAACACAGTTGAAAAATGTTATGACTCTTACCATACTTCATTTGGAAGTGCCATACATACCCAAATGTATTTCTTATGCTATGCTAAATATGTCAGCATTAAGTGCAAAATATCTCATTAAGAGAGAGTCCGCAGTGTGCCACCTGAACTATTGTAACCAAAAACATTCAATAACAATTATAATAATATAATAATAATTGTTTATCCACAGCCTTATGTACCATATTTGTGCATTTTGTTAGAGCTGTAAATAATAGGGTTACATATGCATTCCACAATGCTTTACCAATTAGCACAGTAACTTAAGTAATCTTAAGTATTAGCATGGTGGTATTTGTACACTGAAAAAACTGAGAAGAGACAATAACTCGGATGAGGCTGTATTTCTTATGCTTTTCCTACTTTATTGGAGAACTAGCACAAAGAACAGCAGGATAAAATTAAGTTCACACTGAACAACATGTGTTGTGTGGGTACTTTAATATGAGGATATCTCATGCAAAGAAACGTAGAAGGGAGAGGGTGTGGTTGTCATCATCAGAATCCTTCCACTGGTGCAGCGGTCAGAGACAGTGATCCCCTGGAAAGAGAAAACAGCAGGAAGTACTGAGCAACTCACTGAGGAAAAGTGAAGAGAATAGAAATACAGCATAAAACAGATATTAAGCTTGCTATTATACCACAATCTATAAAACAATATGGCTTTCGGTTATTATTATTGGGAGGTTTATACTATAGCTAGGAAGTGTTTACACCAAAATAATGACTTTCAATCCCGTTTTTTTACCAAGAGTTTTCTACATACATGCCACAATGTAGTCCATCCCGGAAAATTGTGTAATTGGACTAACTGTCATAATCCTGTAGTCATGGGTTGATTGTTTGGTCCAATTGGCCAATCTATTAGGACATTACACCATTGTTGGTAACCAACAGCACACAGATGCATTTTTAATTACATTCTGCCAGTTTTTTCCATTGTGATAAATGCACATTCATATAAAATATATAAATGGCAGAACAAAATGATACAAGAGATTTAGTGCAGGAAATGCATTAAGTACTTCATTGAAAAAAAGGCGGACTAAATAGTAAACTTTGTTGGAAAATCACCAAAAATTAATTTCCATAGTTTTCCATTATATTTTCAGTGTTTCTTCTGCATCTCGTGTGTATTGTGAAACTATGTCGTGAAAACTAAAGTTAATGAATGAGACTCAGTTAGAAGGTCACTGAGGTACCTCCCAGAGCTAGTAGGGACACTGGGCACATGTGTCAGTCAATGCCATAGGAAAAATGAGAGCCAGTCAAAGTCAGTAGGAGCCAAGACCAGTTAATATACTGTGAACATGAGTAATATAGTTAGGGAAAAGGTGCAGATAGTATTTCACTTGGGCCACTGCTTTAGGCAATTAGTGGCTTGGGATCCCTCTGCAATGCCTGAAATGATGTGGGATCACCTCTATTGCACTCGTTGTAGCCTGAAGTTACCTGTACTGAGTTCAAAGCACTCCATTACTATCCAGTTTGTAAGGTGACATGAATAGGGCATTGTAATGCTCCTTGAGGATGTTCCTGCTGGATAGTTCCTGATCTATAGTCCTGAGGTTTGTGTTCTCCATCCACACATGTCCATAGTGACATTAATTGAGAACATGTATACTAGAAGGGGAACCCATGTGGTGGATAGTTGGAACCAGGCTTGCAGAGGAATAGCTGCCACGTGTGGGCAGTGATAGGTGATGACAGAGCAGTGACGAGGCTCGCACACTGGAGTGCTACTTCCCATGCAACATCTTAGCAGCACCACCCCCCCCTGAAATGTTCTGCAAAATGTCATTGGCTCCTTCCACTCTCCTGGTGTACTAGAAATATGTAGAAACACGGGTAGACTTTATTCAGACGTTTTACAGTGGATTGGCACACTATGACAGTAAATTGAGAAGTTTTTGAGCCAAATGTATGACATTCTGTCAGGTTTTGAATGAGAAAAAACAGTTTTGGAGATCACATCAGCCCTAGTATAGACACAATGCAATAAAATAAACTGAAATGTCATGCTAAGCAAAAGGGTGTGGAAGCGTCACACCTCTCTCCTCCATTCTTTAATGTAAAAGCAATCAAACTGGTTGGCGCTAGTGTTGGCCTGCTGTGCAGGCACAGATATTCAGCAACATCCAAACTGTGCGTCACTTCCAGGGACTAACACTTCACTTCCTTTTAGGAATGTTATCTGCATCTTTTGCCCATATAGAGAACGCGCGCTTCTAAAGGCATGATGCACCTAACTCCATGTCAAGTTACTCTACTGCAGCACTGTGACTCGCATCCTGTGAGCCTTTCAAGCTGCACACCAAAGGTACAGATGGGATGCAAGCACATGTTAACCACCCCTCAGCATTAAGGCTCCAGTCCATATTGCTGAAAAGGCTAACTAGTTTTGTGAGTGTGAACAGAGTCAATGCGTTTTCCATATGTAAGTCACATCTTTAACTGGGAAAGAATGTTTTTAAATCCATGCACACAAGAGTCATACCATTTGAAACATCTTGTATGTGTAATGTACATAAGTATTATGTAACATTTTTATGAGTTGGGCGTAAAGATGAAGGGATTGAAGTTTAAAAAAATGCAAACATAAAAAAGCATTGTTAGAGCAAATGGGTGTGATGTGTGTATGGCTTGTGGAAAGGGCAAACATCAAATCAGTTGAACTAAAGCACAGACAAACATCTTGAAATAGATGCCACAAGAAAAAGGGTTAGACTATCCATTTTTCAGCTGCTCATGTCCACGGTCACTGTTACCAGGCCACTCTCCGATTGATTTCAGATGTATAATGCTCTCTCAGGCACTCTAGTGGAGATATAAGGACACAAGCAAATAGCCAATAGAAGAATAGTGAGACTGAGATAGTGCTGTTTGCTGATTGAAGGTTAACAGTCTCTTAAGTTGACATTTCAGTGGCAAAAGAAGCTAATAGTTGATGATGACTGACTAAAGAGAAAAAACGATTTCCATAAATGGCATTGGCCTCCAACATGCAAAACCTAAATATCGAGCAACCAAGTAGTTGTCACTTAGGATTTTGCAAATTTGTAGAATGGCTACAATATGGCAAATAAATTAGTCTTCAGGGTTGTATTGAAATACTCTTGTAGCAATTGGGAATATTTACTATGAAATAGGTGGGAGAATTTGTGTTATAGATAGTGTGAAGTCAACTGACTACTTAACCCCTTCGCTGCGGCGGGAATTCCGCCACAGCGCTAGGGGGGCGGGGGGGCGGGGGACCGAGCGGCGCTCGCATGCTCGTGACGGAGCCGCTCCGTCACGAGCCGCGGTTGAGCTGTGCTCATGACGGAGCGGTTCCATCATGGCCCCGCCCGCTCAATGGAACGTCCAGTGCAGGCCCAAAATTCGCGCAGCGCAGGCCCGCCGAGCGGGCCATGACGGAACCGCTCCGTCATGAGCACAGCTCAACCGAGGCTCATGACGGAGCGGCTCCGTCATGAGCATAGAACAGGTTAAAAAATCAAAAGATTTGCATGGGAATGGATGTAATATGGTATAAATGTTATAATTCTACACCTAAATAATGAACACAATTCAGGATTTCAGTAGTTAGTTACTCAAGTTTCTCTATGAATATCGGAAATAGGTATTTAAGCATTATATATGGGCCACATGCATGGATAAGGTGCCAATGGAAATGCTTTTGAATTACTGTACAAATTAAGGTTATGTATTGCATAAATTATGTATTTTTGTTTTACCTTTTGCAAATCAATGGTGGTTAGGGGCAAAGCCATTTTTTCTAGCAGTGGACCTGGAACCATTCCTTTTGTTGTTAAGTGTTTATCAGGTCAAAAAGTGAATTTCTGGGTGGTAGAGTTACAAAAATTGCCCTATTATGTGGTTGTGGTTTTAGTCCTTTAGCCTCTTTATTTGGAGGAGAGTTGGTAGTTCCTGGTGATATTACAACAGTTCTTTGATTGCCTTTGGGATAATTGAGGACATTGAAACAACTACCAGGTGTGATCAACACAGTCTGATTTTTGTTTAAGCTAGATATTGTCTTAAGCAATGCCTTGTGTTGGTATCATCTCTCTGTCAGTCACACAGATGGATTGCAAGAGGTGGGATGCAAGGATGATATCATGACAAGAGCAGCACATGTTTATATTTGTAACTAAAAGTTGGTGTTACCTGAATTCATTTGCCAAGAAGGCCACCACCAAGAAGACCACCACCGACAAGACCACCAGCGATGCCCTTATATTGAAGACAAAAGTATTATTATTCCAGAGAAGTTTGTTTCCGTAAAAAATTTAATTTGAGAAAAAAACATTATCAGCTGAGGATGAAATCCTTCTAGTTCTCACTGACATTATTTCACAATTGGAAAGCTGAGATCCAAGGGCCATCTTGACCTGGATAAAGTTGTATATTTTTATGATTTGTTCCTCTTAAAAGGTAGACTTTCAGCAAAATAATCATGTAGAAGGGTTTAATTATAGCACACACAAAAACATATTTGTACATTGTTTCTAGGACTTTGAATATTAGGTTTTGTAAGTACTCAACCGAACAGAAATGTAATTGGAAGAATCAAAGGATAATGCAGTGGTATAGGGGCTTGTAATTTGTGATTAGGATTTCCTCTAGAGGCACTTATCTCACTGAGCTCTTTTGCTGGGACTGGCTAAGTTAGCATGAGTCTCTGAGTAATTATGTTCACAGCAGGTATCCTACTAAACAGATGGTAAAACTGATGTCGGAACCCCCTACATCTTATCTCAAATCAAACACTTCTCTACCGTCTTTAATCAGCACGTACAATCTCTGTGGAGAAGAGTTATAGAATGACTGGTCCTGAAGGTTGCACAACCCCACCATATAATACACACCATTTCCTAACAGTGTTATAGAACTGTAATCAGAGACATTGATCATTATTCCTACATTAATGTTGCATATAAACACTTTAGCAAGTGTTCTGCTATCTGAAACATGGGCTTGCCATCTTAAGTGTAACTCTAACCTGAACACCAAAGACATTTTCAGTCACCAGGAAGATCTATTTAGGTTATCAAAAGTTATTAGAAGAGAAATGCCTGATATTTTATAGTTTTTGCAACGCAAGACTTTCTTTAGCAAGCAAAGAAGTGCAGAGCTTACTGTACTGGGTACTAATGTTGACAAAGAGTAACTCAATCATGACATCTTAAGTCAGAAGATATTAGTCAGCATAACGTCATCATTGTTATTTAAAGATTATCATTTTTCAAGAAATATGCTCAATTATTTTAGAGTTTTTATAATAGCCAATTTTATTGATTTCTGACATGTAAACGTGTTAGAGAAACAAAAAGGAATTATACTGTCATCGCCAACATTGCCGTAGTTCTCTCTAATTATTATATATTTGAGTTTAAATTCAAATAGTTGACCTGTTATTGATAGAACAACAGGCATATACAGATAATCTAAATGTACATTTCAAACTAGTCTTTCCATTAAAATAAGTAATAGAGTCTTTTAAATATCCACTTCTTCTTTGTAAAGATAAAATTAAAATAAATAACAGATAAAATATGCATCAGGCTTTGAAATTGAAAAACTGAGTCTGTGGAGAGAAGCACACTGTAAGACTGTGGGAAGAGTTGAAAACAATAAAGGGAGGGAAAATGAATAGATGAGAGAAATGGAAACTCTGATTGAGAGAAGATGAGACTGGAAAATGGAAGAGGATCCTGGGAGAGGGAACTTGTATGCCAGCTCCAACTTTCCAGACTGTCGCAAATTTGGAAATGTCTCAAGTAAAAGAGGCTGATATTCTAATTAAAAGAAGTCTGTGGTTTATTTCAGGTGACCAAACAATATAAGGGAAAGTTAAAGGACTTACCCCGAGGTTTATATTCCCTGTCAGGTTGTCCTAAAAATGCAATGACATTGTTACTGCATTGATAATAAGAAATTGCACACATAGCATCTTTCTAGATGATCACATTTTAATTGTTGCTTTGATGGAGACTGTATTTACACAAGCTTGTCCTACAGAATCAAATGGATAACTCATTTGTTGAAAAACACGAACTTTGATATTCTGAGTTGTAAATTATTCATTCATTCAATAAACTTCATTTCGGTTAGTTTTAACCATAAAAGTACATGAAATATACATTTTCACTTTTCCACAGTTCATTTGTAAGTATAAGAAATAAAATACATCATATGCAATCGGAGGGGAGAAGACAAATTATTAAAACGTTAAAAATTTAAATATTTTTAAAATTCTTTTTTAAAAAAAAGTTAGGATAACATTTGTTGATCCAAAATAGTTCTTACGTCTCAGCAAAATAAAAACATAAAGTGCCATATTATTTGATTGATTTCCTTCAAATAGACCACATAGAAAACAGAAATTTGTTTATAGCAGACACTATCAAGGGATTCGTGTCAGACTTCAAAATCCTAAAGAAGACTTGGTAGTCCCTTATGCCCAAATTATTACATAATTGTATTATCCACTTTATTCTTATGAGTGAATAGGCTGTACAGAAAAGAACAACATGCAGAGTGGTTTCATTTTCGATTCTGCAGCCGGGGCATAAATGTACTGGACCCCCCGTCCACCTGTCTATCGTAGAGTAAAGGGGCAGTGTTCCAAATCTAAACTGTAAGTACAGCTTCTTCGCTAAAGTAGGTTGGATTGCATCTATTTGTTGTTCAAAGCTGTATATGGACTTATGGCTCAGGAAGGCGCCAGTCAGGCTCATTGATGGTACTGAGCTAATGGTCCTCCCGAGACTAACGTCCTTCACAGCACCGGACAATGTTTTCTTAGAAATAGTTAAGAATGTGACCTCAGGATTTAGCCACAGGTTTTCGTATCCAATTTGGGCAAGAGACTTTCTTGCAAAACGTAGCCATGGAATTCTACCTTCTCCTGGGGAGGCTAGGAGCACCTTTAATTCCCTTTTGTAGCTTTCCAGCTCAGGGGTGCTCCACAGCCTCCTCCAATTAAGAAGGGGGCGTGAGGCAATAGCTTCGGCTATAGGCCTAATATTCAGGTCTAGCCTGAGTGGGACTAGAGGAGTGCTTCTGGGCAGTGTTAGAATTTGCCTAATGAAGTTGTTTTCTGTAATGGTTAGGTCGGTTGAAGGAACATGTCCCCAAAGTTCCGCCCCATATAGGGAAGAAGATCTTGCTTGAACTTTGAAGATTTCCAGTGGGGCACTTATAGTTTTATTCGCACAGTTTTTTGAACTTTTAAAATTCCCCCAGTTGTCTGTACTAATTTTAGGTTTGCCCTAGCCATTTGTGCTCCCCACCCCATATTGTCAGTTAGAGTCAACCCTAAATAGTCAAATATTGGGACTCTTTCTAACGGTCTACCTTCCATCATGGGGTGAGGGCAGTTGGTAGTCAGGTTGTCCTAAAAATGCAATGACATTGTTACTGCATTGAAAATAAGAAATTGCACACATAGCATCTTTCTAGATGATCTCATTTTATTGTTGCTTTGATGGAGACTGTATTTACACAACCTTGTCTTACAGAATCAAATGGATAACTTATTTGTTGAAAAACACGAACTTTGATATTCTGAGTTGTAAATTATATTCAACAGCTAAAATGGTAAAATATGTATTCATGCAGCATGCATGTTATCCCTAAAAATTACCAATGTACCAAAAGGGGAATATTCTTAGGCTTACCAAAAGTTCTCCAACCTTTAGCAAAACATCGCCCTGGTGAGAAAATAACAACGTTTGATGACAGTCGGAAAAAGCAAAATCACATGATGAGAACATCCACACAGGAGGCACATTCTGATGAACATGTGCAAAATGAATAATTGCAGAAAACATCACTATAGATCACTGAACAATTCATCAATGAGAAAGGGAAATTAAAAGCATGCGTACAGAATATCCACTTTCCACATGTAATGCAATGTCCAAGATATGGGTTGTGAGCATTGTGGGTAGAATTGGTGAAACAATTTTATAGACAACATCAGTACTGAAAAGAAACTTTAAATATAATTGTGACAAGGAAGATCCTGGAGACTATTAACTTAAATGAAAAGTGTTTGCATAAAACTGTTTATTTGTGATGGTTACATTGTGAATGGACTTACAGCAGTGTTCTGCAGAATACCTTCAACAAACTTGGAATATGTCAGATTAGCGTCCATTTCACACTAATCATTTAGCAGGATTTGCTGTGGAGCATATTGGAGAAGCTCCTGTTCAAATTCATGTTTCATTTGGTTGCTTTATTATCACTTTAGCGTTCCAAGATGTCCAAACTTCTTGGAGGCAGTGCGTTGTAACGGTAAAGAATAATAAAATAAGATAAACTTTGCAAAATGGCAGCATTAAGTGCTTAGCATCAGCTCTTGAGGGCACACATCTTGGACTAGTTTTTATTATTTAGATTGTATGAAAAGAAAACAGTCGAAGATTTCTAACTTTGAGTGAACACGCATTGAAATACATAGGCAGCCGACTCTGCAAATCTGCTAATATTTCATTTTCCAAGGAAAATTCACAAACATAAACAAGTGCATTTGAAAAGAATACCCTTAAACAACACCTCAGTGTATTTGCACCAAGTAACTTTTCACTTCTCAAGGGTAAAATATTTTCCACCTCTAGAGAAAATCGTTTTCCTGCATCTTATCAATTTTGTTTTTTTTCCAACCCAGCCTTCCTCCTGAAAATGTTTTACTCGTGTCCTTGAGGATGTGTGCTTGTTTTCAGGAAATTTAGCTGGAAACCTACCAGTAAATTAAACGTTGTAATACACAAGTTTAACTTGCCCTTGTGAATTCTTGCTATCTGCATGTAGATGATCTTGAATGTTGGATGTCCGTAAACAAAACCTTTACTTGATCTGATTACTTCTGCTTGTAAGACAATTTAAAACTGACCAGCAAACCTCACGGTGTGTATGTTAGTCCATGCACGGAGGTAGTTATCTCATTTACTTTGTACTTTACCTCATCAAAACAAATGGCATTTATATGCACCTCCCTATTGGTCTCTGTACTCTCTTATCACATGAAGAATATTTCTTCATATTATATGTCAATTTACAAACTTCTGTAACCACCTCATGAATCTGAATTTACTTTGAAATATTGTGATTGTCCACCAAACTTATGTGGCCCTTGTTGTGGCCCTTATTGTAGATACAAATGCAAACGAACAATTGATTGCAAGAATGTAGAACAATGTCATGCATTCACTCCAGTGTGGAGATCTGGGTCTAAATCGTTTTTTGCTTTCCATGCCATTCCAATTAAAACCCAGTCATTTGCAAATCAGTCTTGACCCTGCTTGAGAACAGTCCAGCCCAAACTGCTTTGCATTGTTCAGCATTCCGTCCATCGTTTGTTCTATTTTTGCCCTGATGTGGTACCCGTGCTTACTATTATTAAGATTAAGGGGGATGCCCCAAAACCGGTCCCAGAATGCTTGTTTCCAGTCCCGGGATGACCTGGCTTGGCAGTTCAGGCTAGACTGTTCCACTGAAGAGCAGGGTCAAGATTTATCTGCATATGGCTGGGTCCAAATGGGGTTGGTGTGGTGAGTAAAAGAGCGAAAGATTAAACCCATATCTTTGTGACTGGGGTTGAATAGTTGCATTGTGCAGGATTTCGTCCATCATTTGTTCCTTTTGCTTCCCTAATTGGGAAGAGTAGGCCCGACTTGGGTCCCATGCTCACTACGCCACTGGATTCAAGCTAGGCTGGCTGATAAGGGGTTATGGCTTGAAACCGGGCCCAGGATGCTTGTTTCCAGTCCATGGAGAACCTGGCTTGTCAGTTCTGGCTAGGCTGTTCCCATGAGGAGCAGGGAAAAGACTGATTTGCATTTGGTTGGGTCCAAACATGGGTGGGGTGGTGAGCAAAAGACTGAAAGATTAAACCCAGATCTTTGTTACTGGGGGTAAATGTTTATATTGTTCAGCATTCCATTCATCATTTGTTCCTAAGTAGGAAGGGTATGCGCACTAAGTGGTTCCAGGTTGCTTGGTTCCAGTCCAGGGAGGACCTGACTTGGCAGTTTGGGCTGGACTGCTCCCAGGAGATCCAAACTGGGGTGGCGGGGTCAGCAAAAGAACAATGGATTAAACACAAGTCTTTATAATTGGGGGGGAATGTTTCATTGTTCAGCATTTCATCCATCATTTCTTCCTTTTGCTTATATTGTAGGCAAAGCGAACTCTCCAAAGACTATATTCTGGTATGTATCCGAAATCCATTCATTATATGCCTAAAGCACGCAAGGCTGGTTAAAGACAGAATACAAGTGTTGTAGAGTTCTAAGGGAGAAGAATGCATAAAATGCAGTAGATCCTCCCAAGGTCTAGACTGAAATGGTAATTTGACGGCTACAGCTTCCAACTTGAATCTTTTGTCAGTAAGGCCTACTGTCCAAATTGGATCAGACCTAGTGAGCTATTCATTGCTAGGAGGATGAACGTAACTACTCACCTAACATTTTCACAGGCACGGTTCCAATAAACCCTCTTTTGGGAACATATCATTAGCTTGACAACAAAGATAATCTGCAGTCTTAAGGTCAACGCATTTGTCTGATGCATCAGATATTTCTCTTAGACCCTAATACATTGTTTTCTATTAGCTATTAGGTGTGAGGCTTATATATTTGATATTTTGATATGAAGATTTACTTCAGGGCCTGAAATTTACTGTAACCGACATATTACACATAAGGTGGAACTACTTTGTATTGATCTTAATTTGGAGGCATATAAAGCCTGATGTGGAAAGGGCACACATTACAAGCGCCTTTTTTTCCTGTTGTACTTGTCAGTGAAATGAGACTTGATGCTGTGATGAATTTCTTGCTAACATAAAACCATAGCCCTTGGGCTAAGTCTGCGCTTTAAAAACCTGCTATTCATTCATTGCCTAAGGAACTTTTTAACATTCTTAACTCCCTGGTTGTGCCTACGGCTTCTGACTCCATGGAGCCATCTAAGGAGCTTTGCGACAGTCTTGCTTCCTTTTTCTGCTCCAAGATATCTGATACATATGCCCGGTTGGAGATTTTAAATCGGAATTAGATATCTGATGCCCTGCCTGAAATCTTTCCCATGTATAGCTCCAGCAACATGGTACTTCCTAGTCTATGTGCGTTTCCAAAGCTTACTCCCGAGGTAGTTGAGCACCTATTGGAAAGAGTTAAATCGGGATCGCCCATGGATCCTTGTCCTTTAAAGGTTCTCAAATTGGTGAAAGTGGAACTTATCCTGCATTTCACTACGGTCCTAAATTTAGCCATCTCATTGGGCCAGTGACCCTCTGACTTGGAAGGCAGCAGAGGTTAGGCTACTGTTAAAAAACCCTCTTTAGATCCATCAAATCTAAAAAAAATCTGTCCCATGCGTCCGATGCCGGTTCCTGCCAAGATCCTAGAATCCCATTTGAACTTTCAACTGAGTGCCTACCTGAGGGAGCATGTCATTCTGGATGGCTCACAACATGGATTCAGAAGGTCACATAGCACGGAGACTGCCCTCACTACGGTTCTTGATAATATACAAGTGCAGGTGGATGCAGGACATACCACTCTTTTGATTTTATTGGATCTTACCGCAGCATTCGATACCCTGTCTCCCTTGAGATTGGTGGAGCGTCTCAGGGAGATAGGTGTTGGAGGCTTGGCCTTGGACCTGCTTGCCTCCTTTTTATGGTGAATGGTCTCAAACAGTCAAACTGGGAAGTTTTTATTCGGATGCTGCCCTCCTTGTTTGTGGAGTGCCTCAGGGCTACTCCCCGAGCCCCACTTTGTTTCATATCTATGTGGCCCCACTTGCAACGGTGTTTAAATCATTTGCGTTGGAAGTGTTGTCCTATGCGGACGACGCCCAAATAATGGTGTTGATCACGCAGAATGTCAATGACTCTGCACAGAATATTAAAACCTACATGCAAGCAGTCTCGTCATGGATGGGTCATAACTATCTAGAATTAAATGGCGAGAAAAGGGAGGTCCATATTTTTGGAGACAGAACAGACATCTGGTCTAGGGAGTGGTGGCCTGACTCCTTGGGCACCTGTCCTACTCCTGTTTCCTATGGTAAAAACTTGGGAGTGGTGGTGGATGACTCCTTATCCTTGAACTTGCAGGTCTCTAGGACAGTGGCCACCTGCTTTGGGCTCATCCGGATTATAAGGAAAATCTCTCAGTTCTCCTTTCATTTGATGCCCTTAAAAGGGTGGTTGTTGCATTAATAATGTCCAGATTAGATTACTGCAATGCTCTTTATCTAGGTATCAGCAAAGGGTAGCTGCGTCGATTGCAGCTGGTGCAGAATGCCGCTGCAAGGCTAGTGATGGATCGACCGAAACATCACTCAGTTTCGTCCTCTCTTCTTTCACTGCATTGGCTCCCGGTGGATCTCAGAATTATGTTTAAGACCCTCTGCCTCACTCATAATGCCTTCTGTGGCCTGGGCCCAATGGGCATCCGGACTTTATTCCAACATTATGTGCCCTCGAGGAACCTTAGGTCAGCAAAAAAGAATCTCCTCATGGTGCCTAGGTTCAAAAGGATGATCTTTCTCATTTACTGCTACCAACGTTTGGAACACTCTCCCAGTTGATCTTTTGGGGCAACAATCACCACAATTTTTCAAAAGATGCTCACTCAGACCCGCCCTGTGAGGCTGGTCTGAGGGGGCATCTGCCTGCTGGTATTCTGGTCTGTATTCAGCGCCTTGATGCCCTTGGGCTAAGTCTGTGCTTTAAAAATCTGCTGTTCATTCTGTCTTCTTCACTGTAGGTACAAAATAGGGCAAAGTCAAATCCATCAACCATTGAAGTAAACAGCAAGAAAAACAAATAGGTGGATAGTTTATCTGTAATGCATTTTAAGGTGGCTTCCCAGCAGAGACACAAGGGTTGTAGCAGTGTGATCTCTTAGAGTAGTAGGCTTTCAACCAGTCACACAACAATAAACAGACCGGAGGAGTACAGACTCCCCATCACAAATAAAATAAGTGGTGCCCTAGGTGTGTTATTTGAGGCATGTGATAGGCCAAAGTTCTTTCCATTTAAGGGTAACCACAAGAAAAACTTAAGAAGGGTAACTTACCAGCAATTTACATATCAGATCAAACACAGGTTTCTCGACTTTAAGTTGGATCTAGAAAGTAGCAAAGGGGATCACTGAGATGTGTTTGACAGGATAGCACAATGCATTGCTTTCCAATTAGAAAAAGTAGTTACTTTTTATAATAAGGTAAATCAATGTGACATATTATTTCATTTTGGATATGAGAAAAATAATTTGTAACAAAATATATATGGACAAAAAGGATATATTTTCATTTTCAAGTAATCATTTTAAAATAGTGCATTTGTGCAAAGCAGTTTAATGCTAAGTTTCCAGAATTATTTCCAAAACAAAAATGACAAGACCATCATGTATATTAAAACAATGTCAGCGTCCCATATCAGGCAGGGTAATGCATAAAGCAAAAGGAAAATGTAAGCTATAAAAACAGTGTGGTGTATCATTATGTGCCACTGTAAGCATAGCCACAATACCATTCTAAATGTCATCAGAGTGCTGCAGGTGGTGGTGGGAGGTGACAGATGGATGTGGGTAGATAATATGGTTCCTAACCATGCAATGAGCAAAATAGAATCAAAAGTTTCATCACAGTTGGGAATCGTTTTTCCAAGCGTGTGTGTATGATAGAAGTGTGTCAGCCTGACTTCCAACATTTGCGATGGTGACCAAACTAAAGCTCAAGCTGAAACACATGGATGATCCTACATGTAGTTAGATGCTGAATCAGAGTGGGGGAAGAGGTCGTAGAGCAAACTCAGAAGGACAGGGCGTAGACTTAGAATATCAATGTAGTTAGATGGAGAGAGGTGCTCAAAAACTGCACTTGCTTAAAGGAGTATCAACAACAAAGACAAATTAAATAATGTGAAAATTCTGTCAGTGGGGCCAGTTAAAAAATACTCAATAGTTGAACAACAGTCATGAGAAATCGAATGATGCATTTCTTCACGGTCTGTTTCTTATAGTTCTGATCATGGTTGATTCCTATTGTTTGATAAGCCTGTGCAGCTGTCGCCTGACAGGTATATGAACATCACTAGAGAGGAACTTTGGCTTCACCCACATGTTGGGAGACAAGAGTACATGTTTAGATTGTGTAGAATATATGTGATTTCACAAAAAAGTGCTTGTCCTCTACACAGCTGTGATCAGTTTAATTATTCAGCTGCTTGAGCTTGAAATTTCAGGATCACATGCATGACAATATAATGCTGTTAAAGTATCTTAGATGACTACATAATTTATGTTGCTTTTCTGTGGCAGCAGTACAGTTGGGAGGAGGGCAGTCATCAACCTACAAGGATGTTTAGGTATTAATTGAAAGCTCACCTGACCTTTTAACCTACACAAATGTTATTTTACAGTTCTTTGCTTCAACAAAAATACATATCCATTTTATTGTCTTGTAGTGCTTCCCATCACTATACAATATTCCTTTAAAGCCAGACCTACCAGTATTACCATTGTTTGTTTTTCTATTTTCCTTGGTCGACTTGGGTCCCTATAAAGCCTGAAACTGGTTTCATTGTTAGCCTCCAGAAATTACAAAATGAACAGGCATTGTAAAAGTAAATAGGTTTGGTGCTGGCTTTCAACCTTTGCTACTGTTTGTGAATAACATTTTTAATACTGTAAAACTTGAATGCATTTTTTGTATCCAATTTTCATGTTAGTGAACATTGTGCAAGATCAGAATGCCATCACTCACGGAGAGATAAGCCTATGGCATAAGTGAGCTGACTCTGTGCACTATGGTGTATTGCTGTGCTGGGGGAACAAAAACGCGAATGACACACTGACTGACCAATGGATGAAGAGAGCAAGCTTAAACAGTCTGTGAGTAAGTATTACATATATGTAATTTTAATAAAATCAAAGGTATAGGCCTGATTAAAAAAATTATGAAGCACAGTATTGTCCATGGAACCATCTATGTTAGAGTCCCTTACAAGTATTGTTCCAGCAATTTTTTCCATGACATAGCAGATTGCCCGCTGCTGCTCGTACAATGAATGTATGGTGTACCACCCTCTGAGAATATACTGCTGCCTCAGTGGGACCTTTTATAAAGGGCAAAAAAACAGTAGACCATGACTCTGCCATAGTTATAATGTCTCAAAGCAAATGAATCCCACCCCCAGCATATCTGTTAGCAATGACTTTGCCTCTCTGTTCCTCCGCCTGTGGAATCAAAACAGTGCAGAAAAGCATCTGCAAACTTTGTGTACTAGGCTATGATTTAGAAGGATAAAACATGGTGAAGAGTGCTAATATGAAAAACCCCACTGTACCAAACGTTTGAGGCACATCTGTAATCTTCCAACAAATTGGAGGAGCATATGGTTCACATTAGGAACTCTGGGCCAACTAATGAGCCATTGCTAGTATTGATAAAATGCAGCAAGGTTAATGTAGTGGCTGCAGCCTCTTTGATCTTGGACCCTCTACCCTAAGGTCCAAGCGTAGCCACTGTGAGAAATCGCATTGTAGGTAGAGTGGGGTGTAAATCCTGCTCAAGGAACAGGCCCAAACCCTGTCAGGATGAACCACCAAAGTCTCTAAATTAATCTGTGCTTAACACTCTGGAAGCTTGGCCCAAAGCAGTCAGGGGAATTTTAGAGGCAATGTGTAATTATGTATTCAGCTCACAACCATTAAGAAAGTGAAAGTACAACACAAGAAAAATTCCACATGAATTTAGATAAATAGAGTACATTTTAATAAACTATGTGTCACCAAAATCACCATAATCCAATCAGTAGTAGCAGAGATATGAATTTTTAAAGTTGTAGTGAAAACGAGTGCTTAACATATCAAAGCACCAACCGCAGACATCTAATTGTGCAAAATCTGATCAAAGGGAGAGGATCTGGTCTGACGGCTGGAGCTGCAAACTTTGGAGCTCGGAAACCATGATTTGAGCTTCGGGGTCGCATCCACATCCTGTGGTTCTGAGCAAATTGCTTAATCTCCCCGTGCGTACCCAAAAAAATAAATTGGAATGTGTCCTTGAGTAACGTAACCAGTACTCATGTAAAACGCTTTAATACCTTCAGGTCGGGTTTGCTCTATATAAATCTGCAAAAAAGAAAAGTAAAAATATATTTGGTGACAGGAATGGGGCATGAGTTGGATCCAAATAGTGGATTGGGCCCGGTTACCTTTGCATTTAGAAGAAATTTCCGCAAAAAGTCTCTGAGATTGTAGCAGTTCAGATGGACCAGGCATGAGGCAGTGTCCAAGGAGAAGGCATTGTTTTTGAGAGCCAATAGATGAAGTCTCAGTTAAGATTGACATTTTCGGGCTTAGTCTCTTTTTGGAATTTGAAATTGTACAGCTGTTAAGGCTTTAAGATATAGCCAAGGACAGCTCCACCAGGCCGGGTACCCTCTCAACAAGATTTGCTGCTACATAGAATAACAGTTTCAAACAGAAAATGTGACCACTTTTTAGTTTAATTATGGTCTGAACCTTAAATGGGAGAAACAAAAATGTGAAGGGTGGAATGTTGAATTAACATCAACCACTGGTTATAATGCAGGGCCTCACTCAGTACAATATTTTGTAGCTCACTGTGACACTCTAGACATAAGGGACCCTTTGAAGATCAGAATTAGCCTGTTGCATGGCCCTTCATAGGGAGAACTTGTCAATAGATGCAGAATACCCTGCATAGTTAAACCTTGTTTGTTAAAGTAGAGCAAAGTTGCAGCGATCAGCCCTTGCTGGGAAAATAGTGTAGGCTTACTGAAACCTCTTCAGCTGAGGATTTCTGGCTCATAAGAGTACTTTTTTCCCCAGATGTGTAACTCATTAAAAAACAATAATGTGGTGTATTTATTTTTGGGAATTAGTGAAACACAACATATCACTGAATCCTCCAGACAAACTAATCATGCCCATATGTATCTGTGAGCGTGATGGAAAATGTTCTAGATGACTGTCCAAAGACAATATTCTGCAGAAAGCCTCCAAAATGAGAAAGCTTGAAAGAAGGAGGGTTGTTAAATAGTTTGATGGATGAGTGAAGGAGATTTGAGTTGGATTGAAGTTTCTGACAGTGAGAGGCAATTAGGAGAAATTTTGTGGCAATAGATCTGAACAAGGACATGGATCCTTAACAGGGAAGTAGCGATGGAAGTTGGGTATTGATCTCAGTCGTAACTGAGTGTAGAAAGTGCATTTGACAGCCAGCCTTTGGAGCGCTTGTATTTCTTTTATCAAATGACCACTTGTATTTTCAAGAAATTTGCTAATGTCATGGATGAAGAAGTGCATAGTGCAGCTAACGTCAAAACAGTAAAGAGCTTTAGAAGATACAATAGTGAGGATTTCTGTGAGAACAGCATTAAAAGTCAGCATCTTGCTCTGGCTAGAATATCTAGTGGTGGTCAGTAAAGAGTGATGGTTGGAGACAGAGCCAAAATCTTCAAAATCCTTATATGTTTCTTCTCTGGAGGATACTGTAGCAGTTTAAGGGCTGCCTTTCCTAGTGTACGTACTTATAGTTTGAGCATGTTTCTTTGTAGCCAGTGAGGTTTAATGGAAACATTCTTTAATTTCCAAGTTTAATTGCAAAGTAGAAGCCTAAATGCCATAGGGGGCTCTGAATACAGCCATGCATTTTCATTTAAGAGGAAACTTGGGACAACATGTAAATATATTTATTTTAAGATTTCAGCCAGCAATTCCTGCATATACAGTGTGGGGTCAGGGAAGATTCATGCCTCCTGTCTTGTTTGCTTACATTGGTCCTTATATTTCAAAGCATCAGGAAATTATGTATTTAATTGTCAGTCAAAAGCTAAATTGGGCAGCAATTCTAACACAAATAAGTTATTACCAGAAGATCTCTGACTGGATCACGGAGTTTTTGCAGAGCCTTTCCAACTTCAGCCGCAATTGTCTCCTAGAAGACAACAGAGAAACTGTAAATGATGTGAGCTTGGATTGTCCTCCAATCCAAAAAATGTTAACTGCATGAATCTCTTACATGAAATAAATTGAGCTGAACCACAAAACATTTTTGCCCTTGGCTATTATATGTCCTTGGTGATAAGTGAGGAAGTGCTTGGCGCAAACACTTTTACCCCTATATTATAAAAACAGATTTTGGGTTTGGCAATATGTGTAAATAAATGCTTATATATAAGTGTTGTGTTGACAGTTTTAATCTGGTGATATTCTATTTCTAGTTTGGTCTGTTGTGTTTTGCTATAATTACACTGTGCTGTTTCCTTACTCCAGAAGTTGTGTTGTATTCTCTTTTGACTGTTGTGTTCTCTTTATGTGTCAGTTGTGTTGTTCTATGCTGTTGTTTATTTTAAATACATCAACGCCGTCATCCTCATTTCCAGTCATTTGGAGAGCTTTGTTTTACATTTACAGTGACAAACATCTATTATCCTTTGTCCAAAGTGGTAAAAAACCGCTGTATTTTAACTTTTTAAGAACTCAGTCAGCTCAAAACTGTGACACAGACCTTTCTTAAGTTAGCACTGTCTGTGCTCACTTTATGTGAGATGAAGCTCTTAAACCTACATAAACAAATGCTTTTAATTCTGTTTCTGTTTAGTACTGAGTTACTGCTTCGGACCCCATGAAAATCCTAATTTGATAACCATCCCACCATGTTGCTACAGACATTTTTAATTTTCCCACATCCAAATTTAATTTGGACTAGAAAAGTTATTTCAAGATTAATGATTTCTGAAAATACAGATTCCTCCATTAACAAATACCATTTCCAAGTTTTATTTAGACTTTTGCCATGTATCAAATGGAGCCTGCTGCCCACGTCTGCTCACAGTTTACAAACTCTAATCAACCCTGTGCTGCTTGCACATTCACCACAGTGTCAGCAGCAGAGACTTATATTGTGTGAGGAGAATGGATTTCCAGTCTTCTTAAAGCACTCTGAATGTCATAGTTATGGGCATGGTATTCATCTACAAGAAGTCCTTTTGAAATTTCACCAAAGGGATTATTTGGTACATGTTCATAGCAATCAATACATGCCAAGGCATGAAACATCTCAGAAGTCTACACAACACAGCTTCTTAAAGTTAGTCATGGGTGCTATGGTGCAGAATGGTAACAGGAAGACACACATGAGAATACTACAGAAGCATGGAAAAACATAACTGACAAAATGTGAGATTTTAGTAATGCACATGATAGGGAAAACGTACCAACCTGGCTTCACTCATTGGGAGCTTCCACCCAAAAAATGAAATTGTTCCTAAGCACTGACACCAACACCAGACCTACTGATTCTTCCAATCTATGTTGAAGAATCAAAAAGATTCAATAAAGTATAATGGCGTGTATTAGCGAACCAGTATGAATATTTTCGCTGCAAACAATCATTGAAGTGGGCCTAAAACTTCCAGGAACTCCAAACACATGTTCCGTTTTAGTACTGTTACTTTATCAAGTTCTTGGGTCGAAAGACCATGGAGGTCATTACGATGGTGGTGAGCCCGCCACTGACAGGCTGTTGGTTGCTGCTTCACCACCATCGTGAGGCCATTTTCCGCACACCATATTAGGATGGGGGCAGCACCGTGGTGGTCCGAAACACCGACTGCCACGTATTCGACTGCCTCCAAGAGCCCGCCGGTTCTGTGTAGTGTCTCAACTTGTAATATATGACATGGTGCCACACCGCTGGTGAGATTATAATGCTTGCTCCCCACCAGCTTTTCAATGGCGGTTCACCCGCCAGGGAAATGCTAGTGGAATTGCCTTTGGGGGCCCGTTGTGGGCAAACCTTGTGCAGGGGCAGTTTGCTTTTGCACTTGGGGGCAATTGGTTCCCCCCTGCAGTTTTCCTGCACCATGTGTCAGATACCACGTGGTGCCTGCCGCATAGTGCAGGGAAAACCAAAACCTGCCTTTTTTCCATTGCAGCAGGTGCTGCAGCCAGCAGCAGCTGCTGCAATGGAAAAAATGCCTTTTGAGTCTGCCATGGTGGTGGCCACATTGTAATTGCAAATGTGGGACCACCACCTTATAGCTGGGCGGTCCTCATCCACAGGAAGTTGGCTGATGGACAGAAGTCTGTCAGCCATCATAATTAGGCCCTGTATGGGTTATTAAAATCAGGGTGTGAGCAATAATTATAGAAGTACATAACATCTACACCAAAGTGAAGTGACTTTACATCTGGGCTAGTCGCAGGAGTAAGACTGAAGCACACTCCTAGGTCAGCCATATTGGGTTTAGACCTCTTGGTGTGGAGGGCTATATATCATCACCTGAGAGTTGAGCTATCATGTACATTGAGCTGGTGCAGCCTTATCAGAACTATCAAAGTGCTGCAATGGAGGGTTTATAAACCCCTTTAAAAGAGCTATCCTCACCGTGAAGATACCCAACAAGTACTGTACTGCGATACTTGTGGGGGACATCACCAGAAAGAGACATCAAATTCTGAACTGAGATTCTCAGTGGAGACATCACCAGAGACAATTAATATAGAACTCCACTGAGGTACCGAGGTGAGACATCTCCAAAGACTGAAAATGTGAGTCAAGGATAGAATAGGAGATAAGATATAATTCTGGAATGGGAGAACAAAACAAGCCAGCAATTAGGAACTTACCAATGTTGGATTTCCACCTAACAGAAGATGATCCACAGCACATCCAGTGTGTTCCTGAAAATAATAAAATAATTCAACAAATGTTTTCACAACTATAAGCTTCCTAAATGACACAGCACAAGAAAATTGTATATGTGATAGGTTGTGAACAAAATAATTAGACTAAAACAATACAAAGATATGATTGCACACTAGTCTTTAAAATATCATAAATTGCAATAGTTTCACTGACATAGGATTATAAAATGAAAAAATACTGCAATGATGGATCTTATTTTTGCCACTGAAAAATGATTCTGAAACACCTCTTAAAATAAAGAGAATTAATACGAAAATATTTTAGCAATACTCTACCAGTGTGTATTTGACTTCAGCTAAAAGGTTGGTCCATTCTTCCAGGCTGCAATCATGGTCCTGGAGAAAAAGATCAGAAATTAATCACAAATGACACACAGAGTTCATATCTGCAAGAGAAGGGAAGGATGCATGATTTCAGCAGGAAGGATATTTTATTAATTGAGTTTCATAGTACTGACTGCCTGTGTGGATCTCAATAGATAAAGTAAAAGCATTCCAATAGTTCCAAGAGGAGCAGCTCTCCCTTCCTCCAGCAGTGCCACAGACATTGGTTACTATTATTTCTATATAACAGATATGTTGCCTTCAAGACAACTTGATAGAATGATTATGTCTTCTTTGCTTCATTTAATTACTCATCTGAAGTTCTGTACTTCCTTTGAGACTTTTGACAATAATGTATGTGCAATAACTATTTAAAAATATCACAATTGTGAATATTATTGCAATATTTCATTGCATGTGAGAGTATCAACAAATCTTACTGTTATGAATTAAAATGAAAAATTTGCTAACAACCCTGTACATGTATTGTAAAGTTAGTTCATCAATTCATCAGAAATGCTGGCACCCATTAGAAGGCTAAGATGTGTACAGCACTCTAAGTGTTCACACTGCGGTACGATTTGCACAGACTGGTGAATACTGATGTATGTACAGTAAAGAGTGTAGTAGATATTAGGGTGTAGAGTGAATAGAGTGTGGATATGTATGCTAAGCTGCAGAAAGCAAAGTCTGGCAGAAAGGACACAGTCGAGACAAAGGGATGGCCAGCGATGCTCCTTGACTTGTAGTGCAGATAGAATCAACGTTCCTGGGGTTTAGATTATCTCGAGCAGTGGCATCTGGCACTAATAAAATGTGATTGGGCAGAAAGTTAAATATAAAGTTACAGTGAACTTGAACCAAACATGGGGTAGATGGGGGAAAGAAAGCTCTTTTCTCGCTCGCAAGTACATTTGAAAGCTGGCTATAAGTTGTTTTTTAAAAAAAGTAAAATGAAAATTTACTCAGAAAGACTCAGCACTCTCCTTGCAGTCATGCGGAATCATCACTCACACTGCCCTCGCACAGACACACTGCCCTACTTACCTTGCACTTTGAGGAAAATGGACTGCATTCCCCAAAAAATGTTGCTTTATTTAAAAAGCAAACGCAGACATGGTGGGCTGCTGCCCCCAGCAGGTCACCATCCCTCTATTCTTGCCCATTGCCAATGGGTCACAAATTGAAACCTGCCTCATAAATATTGCTGAGGCAGGTCATTTGTGACCCCCTTGGAAATCGTAAAATGTGACTAAGCAATATCAGTACCTTCAGCTTTGCAAGTCACAAGAAATCCCAATTTGTGACGGATTGGTTGTACATCTGGCCCTAAAATGGCCAGCGGAGTGGGTAAGACCGGAGCTGATGGCCGACCCCCTGGGATGTTCCGATTGGGAGAAGTGAAGATCAGGATCATCAACAGCGACAGCTACGATGTAGCTAAGACCTGAGGGTCCAGGGCATTTTGAAAAAACCCTGGTCCTTCAGGTCTCTGCTACGCAGCATCAGTCATGGTTTTCACTCCTGGCCTCTTAAGTAACCCTGTGTGCAATACAGTCTTCCTGTGGGTTTTACTGAGATGAGGGTTTACATATCTTGATGTGTTCAAAAGGCTATCGGACATCCTGCCCTGTGCGAAATTACTTCCTTGGGAGCTCTGCCTCAACACACCCACCGGATGATGGCTCTTGAGAACATGTGTGAGCAAGAGAAACTCCTGTCAATGAAGCAGAATGCGAGGGGACTTATACACTATGAAGAATGTTTTGCCACTCCAATGCCTCCTAGTTGCTACAATTGGATCCCTGGGTTCTGACTGCTCCGTGTGTTAATTGGGTCACATTATTTTTGTTCTTCCTTGGGAATGAAAAGACAGATTTAAAAAGTTGTACGGCCAGAAAAAGCGTATCAGTATATCTCAAATATGGTTACCCTTATATGTGTCTTGAGCCCAGAATAAGCTGAAAACACAGAGGACAAAACAAAGGCATCTTTGGCACATTTACAACTCTGTAGAGGTTGGAATGCATACTGCAGCTAGTATATAGTGCAGGGACAGATAGAATCATGAGAAACTAGAGTACGCATAATATGAATTCAGAAAACAGCTACCCATCGGGGCCTACAAGCAGACACTCTGGGCTGGAGAAGACACAGAAAAAATCTGCCCTCTTCAAACTTCTGTGAGGAAATGAATCACTTGACTCTGCTAGTAACAAAAGTATGACCAATCAATGTAAGGCTTAAAAATAAAGCCATACAGCGATGGGCCATGTTCTGTAGTAATCTCTAGTGCTGGGTTGCCCCCTTGGAGTTTATCTGTGCACTTCTTAAATGGGATTGCATTGTATTGTATTGTATTGTTAATTGTATTGTACCCTCCACTGCCTTCTAAGCACTCGTCAGTGCAAATAGGTCAGCTTTAAAAACAACAAATACATGCATTGCTTTCATGTGGATTTTATTAAGAATGAGAGCAAAGCAAATAATTACTGTGACCAGATGAACCCAGTGCTTCAAATGAGACTGTGCCAGCTGTGCTGTGTTTCCCTCTGGCTCCTTAGCAGCGCAGGTTCGAGAAGCTAAAAGTAACCATGTCTGGTTGACCACAGTAACAGACCTGTCAAACCCGATGTGCGCATCAAGCTGTAGTTGCTGACTACCTATCAGCTGGATTAGTCATGCCATATCCCACCCAGATACATTAACAACACAATGCTGGAGTAAATCTAATACTTTTGGGTAATGGCAATGTGTGAGGGGGCTTGCAACTGAGGTGGGAGGTAAACACCATAAAATCTAATGAAGGAACCGCCCCTGATATATAGTGGGAGTCATACTGCTGTAGAGTATAAATGGGGTGTAGAGCACATAGAATGGTCAGCAACCAGGTGCAGAACATAAAATGCTATCAGCAATAAGTATGGGGGACACAGTGCTAAGCAGTGAGGTGCCCGGCACACAGAAAATACAGTGGTAGAAGGTAGGTGAAATGCACTAAGCATGGTAAACAGGGAGTTGTAGGTGATACAGCCTTGTAAATATATTTTATAAGAGGTCACACCAAGTGACAAACATTACTGCGTGGGTCAGTGTACTGGGCTACCAGTACTAAAAACAAAAATCATGATTGGGGAACATTTGTAGCTTTAAACGATGACTTCACAGGAGAGATTTATATAAGGACCGAGACACACCATTGAGTGTAATTTAAGAGATTTGTGTGAATTCTAGATGGAATGTTGGGTATGTGGAAAGTGATAAGGCATACCTACCACCCTAATTCTTCTGGAAGCAGTGATGTGATTTTTAGATTCTGGCTACAGAAATGCCTGAGAATAATACTAATCAGTGTTCCTTCACAGTGCTTGGACAAACAATTTAACATTTCATAGTTCTGGAAATAGCAAATATTACTAGAACCTGGTGTAAGGGTTCTCCATTTCTCCATCTTGGAGTAATGAACATTTGAATGGAATTGAGGTATTTAAAGCCTTTGTCTAAAATGTACACACATATTTTGTTAAAAGGCAACTAACCCAGTGTAGTAATCCACTCCAGGATAGTTGAATAAAGAAGATTTATTTCAGCAGAGAAACACAGTACAGCATCTGCTCAGCAGGACAGGTCCAGTAGTTATACAGACTGGAATCTAGAACCCTTGACCCATAGTAACAGATTGTAGTGCAAGGTTTGTAAAGCAACAATAGGCAGAACTTACTTAAAGAGATACATACATCATTGCATGTAGAATACAACACATCTTATCCCTAAAAAGAAAAAGAAAAGAAGGAAAACAGTTCAAAGAAAAAGAAGCGGAAGGAAAAAGATAAAAGAAAGAAGAGAACAGAAGAAGCAAGAAGCATTTAGGCGTATAATGGAAAGGGCAAACATTTTTACAAAAGGAAAAAAACAAACATTTTTGTAGAACAATAAAAATGTGAAAAATATAGATAAGTGAATCAATTTCTAAACCTAAGTGGTACACTGACACTTCTCTTGTTAATTTTGACCCTAGAAGAAACAGAATCATTTTTAACAGGAGACTTAACATTGTCAAAAGCAGGAGTGTGAAGATTAGAACACTTAACCACACGTCTGACATTCCAGACTTTGCCATCATTAGTTATAACGCTGTGGGTGTTAACTTTTACAACTTTTCGAATAGGCCCAAACTTGGAAGCCCCTTTAATCAAAAACCCAGGTTTGCGTATCCTGACAAGATCTCCCACTACAAAATCAGGAACTCTTACATTGTACTTAGAATCATGATATTCCTTCATCTTTTCCTGATGATGTTTGACTCTCAAAGAAGTGCTACGCACGTCAGCAGGAGAAGAAACAGCAGAAGAACTAAACTTCTCTTTCATCCACCATGGACACAACTTTGACACAGGTTCCCTTCCTCTCAATAAACGGAAAGGACTAAGCTCAGTAACTGAGTGGGGAGTTATTCTATACAGCCATAACCTTTCTCTGATAATTTTTTTCCACACATTGGGAGTCTTCCTTGCCCATTCAACAGCATCTTTCAAGACGCGATTAAACCTTTCTACCTGTCCATTACCTTGTGGTTCGTAAAGGGGTGTAGTGATATGTTTAATCCCACAAGACTTGAGATAATCCTCAACTTCAGTAGAAATCAATTGCACCCCATTATCGGTAATCAAAACCTCAGGGCTACCTTCTCTTGCAAAAACTTCTCTGAGGAATTCAACAATGACCTGCGAGGAAGCAGAAGACACAAACCTAACTTCAGGCCATTTGGAATGGTAGTCTATTAACACCAATGCAAAACGGGCATCTTGAGGTAGACAATTGAAAGGACCGGAAATATCAAGTGCCAGCTTCCTCCAAGGATTCTCTGGCCAGGAAATAGGTATGAGTGGGGCAGGGTAGGTCTTCAACATTTTATCACTGCTGACACATATAGAGCATTCACGAACCACTCTGTCAATCATCTTATCCATTCCTGGCCACCAAAAACTAGTTCTCACTAATCTCTTCATGGAGGACATACCTAAATGGCACTCATGAGCAAGCCTAATAATTTCCTCTTGCATATCCTCAGGAGGCACACATTTTCCGTTTTTGAAAACCAAATCATTGTCAACTTCTAATTCACTAAGCACTTGATGAAAAGACTTCAACTCTGGAGGTACCATGTTGCTATTGGGCCAACCCTTCAAGATATACTCTTTAAGAGTACTCCAATTCTTGTCACGTGTGACAGCATTATCCCAAACAGATTCTGAAATGGAAGAAAATTCATCTCCTAAAAAATCCCTTAAAGAGGCAACAAACTCAACATCCTCTTGTCCTTTGTCATCTGCAATAGGATTAGATTCACAAGGAAGCCTAGAAAGACAGTCGGCCGTAACATTGCTCCTTCCAGGAAAATACTCTACCTCAAAATTGTACTCTTGTAAGCGAGACATCAGTCTAGCAATCCGTGCTGTGGCGTTCCGACCACCACCAGGGGAAAGTATGGAAACCAGCGGTTTATGGTCCGTTTTCAATAGAAAACGACTACCCCATAGAAAATTCCGAAAATGTTCTACTCCCCAGACACATCCTAAAAGCTCTTTCTCAATGACAGAATACTTCCTTTCTGTTTCATTCAAAGTACGGGAAGCAAACGCCACACACCACTCATCATTCCCACACTTTTGTGATAAAACCCCTCCTAACCCATACTCACTAGCATCAACAGTGACCACACACAGTTTATTGACACAGAACGGTTTCAATGTAGGAGCATTGGCAATATCATGCTTGATGACTTGAAAAGCAGACTCTTGTTTCTCACCCCAGTAAAATTCTACTTTCTGTCTTGTCAACTCTCTCAAGGGTTCCATCTTGGTTGCAAACCCTTTAATGAACTTGCTATAGTATTCACACAAGCCATTGAAAGAGAGTAACTTTTCCTTGTTGTCAGGACATGGTGCTTTAAGAATAGCTTCAACTAAACATTTCTTCGGAACAACACCATTGCCCGTAAGGGTGTGTCCAAGATATTCTACAGACTCACAAAACATTTTGCACTTGTTGTCCTTTAGTGTGAGACCATGCATTCCTAACCTCTTACAGACCTCCATGACATGATCTTTGTGAGACACATTATCAGGAGAGAACACAAGAATGTCGTCTTGAAAACACCTCACAAACTTGTAGAGATCTTTAAAAATATGATGCATAGTGCGTTGGAAAACTGATGCCGCAGAGGCCAAACCAAAGGGCATTCTTTTATACTGAAATAAACCCTCAGGAGTGAGAAAAGCTGTCATCTGCTTGGATTCATCTGCTAACACAATTTGGTGATATGCTGATCGCAAATCAAATGTGGAAAATACTTTCGCTCCCTCCAACATACATACAACCTCGTTTATATTAGGAAGGGGATGGCAGTCCACTATAATGTTTGAGTTGAGGGCTCTTAAATCTACACATAGCCTGAGACTTTGGTCAGATTTTCGGGCTAAAACGATGGGCGAAACCCATTCGGAGGATTCAACTTCTTCAATAATGTCATCATCAATTAAATTTTTCAACAGTGTTTTAAGATCATCTCTGACATTTATGGGAACATTTCTTAACTTCTGTGTAACAGGAATGGTTCCTTTCTTAAGTCTGATCAGGTGTTGAAAATTATGTAACTTTCCCAATTTCTTTGAAAAAACTTTGGGAAACAACTTAATGATCTCATTTATCCATGTCTCAGTACCAGTTATAGCTTTAACAGAGTGAGTTTCTTTCACACAATCATCAATCATAACAATGGGATCTAATTTCCTGGGATTGAGAGTAATACCAAAACTCCATTGATCTCTCCATCCAAGCACATTCACTCCTTTTGTAGCAACGTATATCTTAATGAACCTCATTCGACCTCTAAAAAGCATGTCTGCTCCCAAATATCCTTCCATAGGGATAACAGACTCAAGGAAAGTTCTGGCAATTATGTCAGGAACTTTAAGATCCTCAAGATTGACAATGCCCTCAAACATTTCAGTGAAATATTGCTTGGTGATGATTGTCCAAGGCGAACCTGAGTCAGCCATTAATTTAAGATCTACACCTAAAACATGTACTATACATTCAGGTTGTTTAAGATGAATCAAATCTTGTTCATTATTATCAACAATTGAAACAACTATTCCTCTTTCACAAACATTCTCATTATCTTCCCCAGGAACATCAACCTCTTGCAAAGAATCAGTAACAAAAGAAACTCTATTCTTATTAATATTTCCCGAAGTGGTTCCTGTAGTGGTTTTGCATAAATTACTAAAATGTCCTTGTCTACCACATCTGTTGCATTCCTTTCCAATAGCAGGACATTTGGGAAAGGACGCACCATGACTAGGACTACCACATCTGAAACAATGAAAAGACTTGTCATTCTTTTTGTAAGGACATTGAAAAGAATAACTGGCACGTTGAGTTTTATTGGAAGATGACGCAGAAGAGGCGGATGACGCAGAAGAGGCGTCAGATTTGACAGCACATACTTCGGAGGAACTGTCTTTGTCCTTTTTATCCAAACATTTTATCCATTTGTCTGATTGTTCAATAGCTTTAGCTGTAACAATAACATCTTTTAAATCCGGATCTCCCATAATCCATAACTTTTCCTGGATTTTCTTGCTTTTGGTATGGACTATGATTTGATCTCTGATCATCTCATCAGAGATAGGACCAAAATTACAGTTAGTGGATAAATAACGCAAAGCTGTTAAAAAATCATCAAAAGTTTCAGACTCCTCTTGAGCTCTAGTATAAAACTTATAGCGATTCAAAGCCACACTAAAAGTAGGTTTAAATCTAGCTTCAAGACGAGTCATAGCATCATCAAACACATTTCTGTCTCCTCCCCCATCATGTAAAGGAAGTGTTCTGAATACTACTTGACCTTCAGAACCCAAGGAATGTAATAAGATGTTCTTTTTCCTTTCTTGTGAAAATCTCTCCCCATCTATGGCTTTTAAGAAAGTCAAAAATTCCTCTTTCCAACGAATCCAAGGAATAGGGGGTTCTCCTTTGTTTTGTAGAAATTTAGGGGGGGGGTCAAACTGCATGTTTGATAGAATGTTTGAGTTAATGAATATTTGTAAATTCAATTAATTTTGAATGTGCCATGTAAAATAGTATTTGTTAAAAATCAGGAATAAATAACAGTAATAAATGTCAAACCTGTAGAAACTGACTTTCCTTGGAAAAGAAACGATCTTTCTGTGTAAAACACGAAGAGTTTTATTCCTTGCGCGAAAGAAACGCGCTACACGCGATGCAGAGCTTCGTTGCCAAGCAACCGGTAAATAAAAATGGTGTCGGCGTGTGCGTGATGACGTTGAGTGCACACGTAGTACCAGTGAGTTGAGCTTGATAGACTGTCGCGCGTGAGGACAACAATGATGTGCAGGCGCGAGGTGAAGCCGTTGTGGTAGCAGAGCAGTAATTTTAAAAGTAAGCGCTCTTAAAGTTGCATGAAAAGCAATGTCGAAGTTGTTAAAAGAATCGGAAAGTCAATCGGAAAACAGGAATCGTTTCTGGGAGATAGAAATTTGCGAGGCACTCGTGTAAGATTTAAACGGTGCGCGGAAAATTTCTAAAGAGGTTTCTCTCAGTCAAAAACGAACAAAGTTAGTGAAATTGTTGAAAATGATTCGTAGATATCAACAATTTAGCGTAGTGAGTAGGAAAATGAGTATACTTAATATGAAAGTCGTTTTGTAGAAAATAAAGTATACTTAACAGGCAAATCCAAAAACGATGAATATGATGCAGCGTAGGTAAAATCCTTTGGTTGCTCCTGTGTTTCCAAATGTAGCAAACCAATGTAGTCGTCGCCAATTTTGTAGTAATCCACTCCAGGATAGTTGAATAAAGAAGATTTATTTCAGCAGAGAAACACAGTACAGCATCTGCTCAGCAGGACAGGTCCAGTAGTTATACAGACTGGAATCTAGAACCCTTGACCCATAGTAACAGATTGTAGTGCAAGGTTTGTAAAGCAACAATAGGCAGAACTTACTTAAAGAGATACATACATCATTGCATGTAGAATACAACACCCAGTAAGCTAAGTTAAGAGATCAATACTGTTCCCGCTGTGAGAGACACATAAAGCTCAGATGCAGACTGCACAGTCCCAGAGGGGTCGTTGATGTCAACATGAACTGTAAATCTATATATTGAGAAGAGAATATTTTTACCTTGCAGTTTTCGTAGGAGCAGAATAGTTTTTGTAAGGCAGTCAGAAGATTTTTCACATCTTTTTTCTAAAAGAAATTTAAAGTACATTTATGAGAAATAATTCATTTACCATGCATTAGTTACCTGGTCCTAGCTGGATTTATCTACTGGGGCTGAAATAGGTCCGCATTGTGTCACACTAAATACTCCAGTGTTTGATGTTGAATCCGGAGATCATCACTAATGCATAATTCTCATGCCCAAATGATGCTTGACTCAATTACATTTCAGAGGGTGGAGTTAATACACCCATGTATATTAATACTGTGACTGTGAATTGTCCTCTGTAATGCCCTGTCTACATTGTTTAAATAAAACCTATTTATTGTCATTTTAATATACGATTAACACAATGCAGATTCAAATCGTGACATTTCCAATGCCTAGCCAGCACGTCTGACACAACATTAGTTCAAGTACACCCTTCCTACAGCTTTAAATAGGTTTTTGCTTCATACCACCATGCACAGTAAAACCTCACTCTTGAAGGGATACAGCAGAACATATGTAATCTCAGTTTCAGTGAAGGTTATTTATTGGGATTACTGTTAGAGCAAATGACATAGCCCGCAGGCATCATTGAACAATCTCCTCTTTGCATGGAGGTACTTATACACTGAGGTATCATAAGGGGCAGGTCAGATTTTAAATGCTCACAACAATGGATCCTAATAGAAGCTACATATTAGTTAACACACAGTAGGCTAATATACTGTGTACTATTCTCTCATGTAATGTTGTAAGCAATGGCAATTTATGTGTTGAACTTACCAGAACTATTTCAAGACAGTTTGTTTCGGGGACCTTTACGCCACTGGGTGGGCGACCATAATCGCCACCTTCATGTTGGTGCACAATACCTGTAATAATAATAATGCCAGTTAAATTTGCTGTATTCACTTTATATATTTTCGTTTCACTACACGCTTTCTCTTACTCCATATATACATCTCCGAGCAATTGTAAACCATGACCAAGCCTACCCCGTGGCACGGCATTTTAATGCAGTACATGACAGGGACCTGTCATGCCTAAGCTATTACGTCATAGATGCAGTGCCACCACTAAAACGGGGAGGCGACAGGGACAAAGCGCTGAGAAAGTTGGAAACCCAATATATTGTAGCGTTGGACAGTAAACAGCCCTATGGGCTCAACGCTATGGAAGACCTTCACAACTTTCTGTAAACTCCTGTTTTTTCCCCCGTGTGTTGTCCATTTGAGTCTCTTCCGGGTTATTTTTATATCTGTGGTTATGAGTTTGGGCTGTACTCCACTCCCAATTTAACGTAACAATTACCATGACTCACTCATCCGGCCAGACACTATTACATTCTAAGCGTGTAACATGAATTTATCGCAATTAACTTAGTAAGTAAGGTGTCGAAGTGAAATGTATTTTTTACCTCTCTTCTTGTATACTTTGTACATAGGTTGTATAGTATTTTCATATCCGTATCCTACATTTTATGTTAAGTTGGGTTATTTTTAGGGTTTTTCTCACAGTTTTTTCCTCGTTCACAACTGAGCACATGTAGATAAATAGCACTGTTACTTCGAAAGAGGAAAAATATTATTTTTTTCTTTTGATGAGTATGTACAGTGTATATAGTATCAATATTTATAATGTATATAAATTCAATGACTTTGAATTATTAATAAATATTCATTACATGAGCTGATGGTTTCATGGTTCAGTTACAATTCACTTAGATTTTAATGTCACATGATTGTTTTACTAGTAGGTTGAATTAATATTCACAAATCTGATGGTTGTATTAACAATATCCGTTACTGGTTACTTTGCATTCATGCTGTAAGGATAAAGCACCAGTCACTCAACCAGCTGCGAGGCTTTTATGCATTCATGCAGTTATGATAAACGGATAATAGCACTAGTCACTTTATCAGCCGTGAGGCACTTCTGCATTCATGCAGCGATGATAACGTTTGTTTACAGACATCGGACAAGTGCAATAGTCAATAATGGAAGCAACAAATGTTTTTATATGCTACATTTTAGCATTATAGAATTATGAAAAATTATACAACATGTATAAATGAAAATAACCAGTTATACAGTATTGTTTCAGGCAAAATGTAACCTTTTTTTAATAAGAAAAGTTTATAGCAGTCTGTTTTTCATTCCATTACGACCTATGTACCTTTTCTATACCTATGTTTCAACAAACCATGTGATACACTTTAGGAGGTGTGGCCCATAGGAGGGGTCAGGGAAAACCAGCATTTAAAAATGACAGGCTGACTTATTTAATGGTGTGTGAACAAGAGTACCAGCTACTTGAAACACGTCGCCAGGAAGGTTTCAAATAAAAACGACATCTTGCCTGATGCCGTGGGGTCTGTCTCCTTCTTTCGCCGCGCCGTTGGTGTGGAAGTTAGAGGGTTTTTCCTTCATATATATATGTGTGTGTGTGTGTATATATATATATATATATATATATATATATATATATATATATATATATATATATATATATATATATATATATATATATATATAATTATATATATATATATAATTATATATATATATATATATATATATATAGATAGATAGATAGATAGATAGATAGATAGATAGATAGATAGATAGATAGATAGATAGATAGATAGATAGATAGATAGATATACACACACACATACATAATTGGGCCAATAACTTATTCAATCTCAGGATTTGACTGAAATCCTTAAATCTTCAAAGTCTCACATCTCTAACAGCTTGTTACAGCTAATTACCATACATCGTTTAGCAGGCAAAGAGCCTGACTTTGAATCGGTTGGTATTTTCCGAGCCGTGTGTAAAGTCCTGTTTGTGTATTGGTCGGAATTTTGAATTGGGAGGTATGTATCATATCCGTTAAACATACCTTACATTAAATATCTCAACTTTCCTTAAATTTTGACAGGGCAAACTTGACTACATTTAACAGGGATATGTGTACAGTATTTACCATACCATATCCAGAGAACATAAAAATCCACATGTTATTCTACAAAACTCTTAATTGGCGATATTTATCAAACCCAATAAATAACGTACCTTAGAGTATCTTTATGTATAAGGTGTGATAAATAGCACCTTGTTTAACACCTTGTGCTACCTAAATATAGAAGGAACCCAGATTATTCAATAGGGCATCTCAGTTGATCGGCTATAGAAGTCTGTAACCTTTCTTGTACTCCATTTTTAAAAAAGTGCTTCTGACACTACTCAGAAATCTCTCCATTTCTAAACTTTATAAAAACAGTACACATATAATTGACTGTGTCCATATTAAAACTGGATCATGTTCATAAAATCATGAAATGTCCAGATTTATGGCCAGTTGCTGGGATTAAGAATTAATTTACAACAGATGTACTATTTTTAAGTCTTCACATTGTACTAAATGCACAGAGCATGCATGAGTAGATCACTAAAGTTTTTCTGTAGTGCCCAAAGTGACAAATGTAACTGTAAGAGATTATTTTAGTGATTTGCATTTTATGTTGAATACATGGATTTATTTGGAGGAACCTTGCAATAAACAATTGTTACAAGACAATTTGTACTATAGAACGTACCCTCCCTGGTTAATTGAACATATTCATCACCACCATGTGAGTGAACAAAACCTAGAACAAAAATACATGACAGTCTGCAATATGCTTTTTAAGATTTCGTACAAACATCTGAAGTTAAATAGGAGTGTGGAATGAACTGTATAAGAGTTTTAATTCACTCAAAAACCTAGTCAATCAGTTACTCTCTCCTTAACCCACTCACAAACACATTCGCTTTTAGACTTGGTGCATCAATTCCTACATAAACTACAGGATCTAGAACATAAAAGACATACACTTTCTAAAAACCATGAAATGCTAAGATATAATATCAGTTGGAAGAATCATGATTCATTTTAAAACACAAGTATCTAGTATTAAAATGTTATTCTTAATGTAAAAAACATGTATGATTGCATAGCAGTGACATTGTTGTTTTACCTGTAGAGATAACATCGCATTTAAGAGATCATTTGATGGATTTGCTCCTGAATTACAACTCCCATATTTATTTAGAGGAATCTCACAGCTAAGCTTTATTGCCAGACCGATTTTGTTAGAATATCCTTAATATTTCACTTAAACGTATTAAAAAAGATCAAGGGTGTCAGTTTTTAAATAATGATTCAAAACCCTAAAATATGAATTTACAGTATCACTGAAAACATGCTTCAATAGCATGTCTATTATCCAACAGTACTCAAGTTAGAAAATAGGTGGCTAGCCTATGTTTTGGAAACAGTTTGCTGTAAGAATGGAAAAATATGTTTTCTTAAATATTTTGAGATGGACCTTTTGTAACAATTTGCAATGAAAATTGTTGTAAGGTACTAGGTTTTGTCATTTAGGAAGGCCAGCAGCGTAGTTTTGATAGATACCAGTGAACACTAATATCCCTAAAGGAAAAGATGGAATTTGGTCTGGATCATCCTCACTGTTTTGTGGATTTGGACCACAGACAGGAGAAGATGGAAAAGTAGCATAGATGTGTGCTCCAGACGTGTTGATTTTGATTATTGGCGAGTTACACAATAATTTCTGATCTGCTGTTCAGTTACACAACAGCAGAGCAGGGGGACCTCTCACAGGTCGAAATGTAATTGAAAAGAGAGTGTCATTGCACCACTTTTGTTAAATATAGATTTGTGAATTTGACCATGACCAGAGCCAAGTCAGCTTGCATATTGTTTATTGCCTATACCATATTATTGATGTATTGTTAACAGGAACCTCAGTTGGAAGACCCACCTTCAGCTAAATCCCTGTAAAACCAGCCACAATTATTGGTGCACTAGCAGGGGTTAATGACATGTTTGAGTAGCATAAATTAAACACAACACTAAAAGGAGGGCTCCATGGATATACTACCCATTATCATTCATGGAGTCGCCAAGCATGTGGATCCTATATCATGCCATACCAGTCAAGGTTATTTGCTTAGAATTAGGTATGTGTGCCATGCTGGACCTTAAGGTTATTGAGGTCAATACAAGTTAAATATGCTTCAATTATGCTTCTACCATTAGTCTTTTCAATGCCACACACCAGTGCTATATAATTCCTTCATTTCCATGTGCAACTCTTTCACTAATATTGATTCAACAAAATATCAGCAGTTAAGAAAGTGAAGACATATTCCTTTTGACACCTGACATCACAGTTTTGACCCCACCCTACCTTTTAAACTTTAATAGTCTCCTTGTTGCTGCTGATAGAGTAATAGCAAGGCAAAAGGCTTAGAATCTCTATACAGGTTAGATATTTACATTTACGTATGACTGCCTTCCTCTGCCAGTCTTCACTATAAAATATGAGTTGAATTTCAAGGCTATGGGTAATGGGAATCTTGGAAGCATCTTAGCATATTGGGCATGGAACTCCCTTAATTCAATTTTCATTATTCCACTGCCTTGAATTTCTAATTAATCAACTCTAAAAGTAGTTGTGTGAGTCAGAAGTGAATGAAGGTGTTAGTTAACAAATGGACAGACAATAAAACAACGATCTTCCTTAGAATAGCAGTACATACAACTCTGTAAAAAAAAAGTTTGTTACCATAGCAAGTGCTAACGCCCACCAGCAGGAACACCACAGCGATCTTCATGTCTGAGAGATGAGACTGTAGTGAGTATTTGACTGCAATACTATGTTCAGGATCTTGGTGAATTTATCAATGCAGGACACCTACATTTATAGTGGAAGCATTGCCTCGATCTCCTCCCAGAGATTCACACCACAGATCAAATGACCACTTTATCAGATTGAATCTTGCTAATTCTCTCAAGCGAGGATAATTTAAATGGTGCCTGTTTCACACACTTGCTATTCTTTTCCAGTTAGTAAACATTGAGGTGTAACTGTCATGTTTCTGTTTGTTGTTCCCTGTTGAAAGAGCACTTAGGCATAAGGAAGAACAGGTTATTTGTCAAAGGGTGCATTTGGTCTAGAAACGCACTGCTATAGTTTTATATTTCTTATCTTTATCATTCAATTTCCTCTGATGTAATACATTTTGATAGCAGCTAAAAGGGTATTGAGTGTGTATTTCCACTTCCAAGGTTTGTTATTTGTTAGGGATTAAGTATACATTTTCTGCAGTAAGAACTTTGCAAAGGGTTTCATTACTGGCACAAACCTACTACAATTAACCATATCTACCTTGTGGCCAAGTGCTAATAAACTCATGGTACATGCACAACGTGACAACTCCAAAGAGGATGTTTCAAACTTAATGCCCCCAAACATAAAAACAATTTAAAGCCCTATGCATGAATCACTGTACCATGACATAACAGAGCTAGCATGTGCCTGAAATATGTAACCTAAACATATAATATTGTGTCGAACACTTCTCATAAACCGTGGCCAACCAAAATGTCATGTTACTGTTTTGAAAACAAAATGACACTGTCAAAATCTACATCTACGGACTTTGCAAAAAAAGGGTCAGTTTTCACTTTGAAAATGTGCGATTTGGCCTATTTCCTGCCGAAGGGCATAAAGCCTACCCACACAAGTGAGGGACCATTTTCTCTGAAGACTTTGGGGAATGCGGGGCGGGTGGAATTTTGTGGATCCATGCAGATTACAGAACTTTCCACCAAAGAAATGTGAGTAAAATATGTTTTTTTTACAAAGTTTGAGATTTGCAAAGGATTCTGGGTAACAGAACCAGGCAAGAGCCAGAGAAATCACTCCATCCTGGAATCCCCTGGGTCTGTAGATTTAAAAAAATCATAGGTTTGCTAGGTTTACGTTGATGCCGGCAGAGCTAAGGTTCAAAATCTACAGCTAGGCACCTTGCAAAAATATTGTTAGATTTTACTGTGAGAATGTGGTGTGTTCATGTTGCATTTTGGGTGGTTTCCTGTCTCAGGCGCTAGGCCTACCTACACAAATTGTGTACCATTTTTCTTGGAAGACTTTGGGGAATGTGAGGAGGGTAGAATTTTTGGATCCACGCAGATTTCAGCGCTTTCAAAACAGAAATTTGAGTAAAATATGTTTTTTCACAAACTTTGCGGTTCGCCGGCTATTCTCGGTACCCAAGTCACCCCATCCTGTATTGTCCTGGGTGTCTAGTTTTAAAAGATGTATAGGTTTGCTAAGTTTTTTTAGGTGCCAGCGGAGCTAGCATTCAAGATCTACAGCTAGGCACTTTTCAAAAAAAGGGTCTGTTTCACTGTGAAAATGTGGTGTGTCCACGTTGTGATTTGGCCCATTTCCTGTCACAGGGCGCTAGGCCTATCCACACAAGTGAGGTACCACTTTTCTCAGAAGACTTTGGGGAATGTTGGGTGTGTGAAATTTTGTAAATCCATGCAGAATCCAGAACTTTCCACCGCAGAAATGTGAGTAAAATATGTTTTTTCACAAACTTTGAGGTTTGCAAGGGATTCTCAGTAACAGAACCTGGTGGGAGCCAGACAAGTCACTCCATCCTGTATTCCCCTGGGTGTCTAGTTCTCAAAAATGTATAGGTTTGCTAGGTATCCCTGGATGCCTGCAGAGGTAGGGTTAAAAATCTACAGCTAGGCTCATTGCAAAAAAAGGGTCCGTTTTCAGTGTCAAAATGTGGTTTGTCCATGTTGCGTTGTGGTGGATATCCTGTGGCGGGCAGTAGGCCTACCCACACAAGTGTGGTACCATTTTTCTTGGAAGACTTTGGGGAATGCGGGGCGGGTGGAATTTTGTGGATCCATGCAGATTCCAGAGCTTTCCACCACAGAAATACCAGGAGATTGTGTTTTTTTACAAGGTTTGAGGTTTGCAAAGGATTCTGGGTAACAGAACCAGGTGAGAGCCAGAGAAATGACTCCATCCTGGAATCCCCTTGGTCTGTAGATTGAAAAAATTATAGATTTGCTAGGTTCACTGTTAGAAATGGGGTTTCCAGTTGGCTAAGTCTTGCGCCAAAGCCAGGCAGAAACCACCACTCTACTCAGGGCAAGGGAGTTACATGCCAAAGATAACCCCTGCTCACCCTATAGCTAACATGACACACGAGCAGTAAGGCTTATCCCGGAGGCAATGTAGGTTAAGTATTTGCGCACCCACCCACCAGCGACAACATACCAAGGCCCACCACAAAGAAAACTCCACAAAAGGTATATATATAAAATAGCCTCTGTATTATACCAAACACATTATATAATAAAGCCACACTTTACAATGTGTCATAGGCACGGGCAGAATGTACAGGGGATTATGTACATGGGACAGGGCCACGTGGGCCTCTGTCAGGAATAAGCACTTTTAGAACTAGCACTTGGTAGAAATTAGCAATTTGTAGGAATAAGGTTTAGCACATGGCACCTATGTAGCAAATGTACCTATAGCACCTAATAGCAAATGTAGCACACAATCAGCAACCACTGGTAAAAGGTAAGTACCATAAACCAAACAAAATAATCGGAGGGTCCAAGGGCGAGTTTAATGACCCACACTAGGTACATGCCCCAAAACCATATAACTCAACACACAAAGGGTACCTAGAGGTCAAAGCAAATCTGTCATTCAACTGTGGATACCAACCCCAACACCATACAGATAACACAGTGGGAACAGACAGTGCGGACTAGGTGTGATAGTGATTGAGTTAAGACTCAAGAGCATAGGGAAACATTCCCATCAGAAGCCACACTGTACCGCCCTCTTTCACATCATTTGGGTACTCCTTGCCCAGGAGGCATAACAAAAACAAATCGGCCGGTCAGATGTTACCATGACCGTTTGTGAATGTGAAAGAAATGTGTCAGTTGAGGGAGGTTTAATTGAAAATTGTCAGTGTTGATGTGGCAACTGAAAAAAGCAGTGTGAAGTGAATAAAAAGTGAGTAGTGAAAAACATTAAAATTGGATGGGCTGGGTAGATGTTAGTGATTTATTATTATCTCCCGGTCCTCCAGATCTAAAAAAGAAGTGCAAACACAGATTTAACATAATATCCGTGATCAGTAGTGGTCAACATGTTTCAGCATATCTAAGAAATAGTTTCATGCCTTCATCAGGACCCGTTGTAAAATAACTAGTGCTTTTTGTGAAAAATAAAAGATATCACCTGCAATGTCCAGGTTGTATATTCAACCACATACTGTTACCGCACCATATCGGAGACACGACATCCACAGGAACGACATGTAGAACAAACAACAAAAGACAACATTATGTCACATTCAAAAGGTGTTCCATATTAATGTAGTACATCCTTTCATTTCACAATGTGTCCAAATCACATGATCTGGGGTTTATATTCATTTGAAACCACTCACCCATTAGTTGTGGTTGTTGCGCTTCACCCCACCTGGCTGCAGCTCAGGTTTAGAGGAGCACCGCTCTAAATCAAAAAAGTTAAAATATAAAGATGACAATCATGGCCTCTTGTTTTTATCAATAGTTTAGCGCCGGGAATTTGTGTTGTTATATACAGTTCCCATGCGCAACTTTATAAACTGAATCAATGTTGTTAAAAGTACGGTTTATAATTCTCACGCTTTTTCCATTTATATTCTCTGATGACAAGGTTTTCGAGAAGTTGGTCATAAAGTTACTGTCCAGCATTAAATGGGAACTATATCAGCTTAATAGTCGGTCAACCCATAAAAATGCAGTGCAGTTGGAACCATATGATAATGAGACCGAGCTCGATTATACATTCATGTAGCAGTGTGGGTTGTAAATTACCAAATCGCGCCGGATCGCGCACTCACAGTTACAATCTCCAATCTACTACTTGTCTGTGATGACATGCGTCCCTAAACACCCCTGTATGCCCACAAGAGTTTCCGAGCCCGCAGTCACTTGCCCAAAATCCATGTAAGCACTTGTGCACAACGTGCCCACACCGGCACGTTAGCCTCCAACGACATTAGACAAACTCGCTTATGTGGTGTCACTCACCTCTCCGTCGTTGTCTCCCGGCAGTCTTCCAAACTGTCTGAGGGGGCGCCGAGCGGTGAGGGCGCGCCATATTTAAACCTAATGTGTCTTGTTCTTCGTGACGTCAGTCACGGGTTTGCGTGCATGACGGGATACGTAGTTCTTATTATCCCGTTTTCGTAGTTCGTTAAAAACAAAACCGGGGAATCACTCCTATATATAGGAACTAAGTGATTCCAGTGACACATAAACAAAGGTTGATGAATAAGGAGATAGTACTTGCCGCTAATAACATCTGCCCTTGCCGATGATAATTTATGTCCACCCCGAATACTTGAGTGATTCCCCGGTTTTGTTTTTAACGAACTACGAAAACGGGATAATAAGAACTACGTATCCCGTCATGCACGCAAATCACGTGACTGACGTCACGAAGAATGAGACACATTAGGTTTAAATATGGCGCGCCCTCACCGCTCGGCGCCCCCCAGACAGTTTGGAAGACTGCCGGTAGACACCGACGGAGAGGTGAGTGACGCCACATAAGCGAGTTTGTCTAATGTCGTTGGAGGCTAACGTGCCGGTGTGGGCACATTGTGCACGAGTGCTTCCATAGATTGTGGGCAAGTGACTGCGGGCTTGGAAACTCTTGTGGGTATACAGGGGTCTTTCGGGATGCATGTCATCACAGACAAGTAGTAGATTGGAGATTGTAACTGTGAGTGCGCGATCCTGCGCGATTTGGTAATTTACAACCCACGCTGCTACATGAATGTACAATCGAGCTCGGTCTTATTATCACATGGTTCCAAATGAACTGCATTTTTATGGGTTGACCGACTATTAAGCTCCTATAGTTCCCATTTAATGCTGGACAGTAACTTTTATGACCAACTTCTCGAAAACCTTGTCATCAGAGAATATAAATAGAAAAAGCGTGAGAATTATAAACTGTACTTTTAACAACATTGATTCGGTTTATAAAGTTGCGCATGGGAACTGTATATAACAACACAAATTCCCGGAGCTAAACTATTGATAAAAACAAGAGGCCATGATTGTCATCTTTATATTTTAACTTTTTTGATTTAGAGCGGTGCTCCTCTAAACCTGAGCTGCAGCCAGGTGGGGTGAAGCGCAACAACCACAACTAATGGGTGAGTGGTTTCAAATGAATATAAACCCCAGATCATGTGATATGGACACATTGTGAAATGAAAGGATGTACTACATTAATATGGAACACCTTTTGAATGTGACATAATGTTGTCTTTTGTTGTTTGTTCTACATGTCGTTCTTGTGGATGTTGTGTCTCCGATATGGTGCGGTAACAGTATGTGGTTGAATATACAACCTGGACATTGCAGGTGATATCTTTTATTTTTCACAAAAAGCAGTAGTTATTTTACAACGGGTCCTGATGAAGGCATGAAACTATTTCTTAGATATGCTGAAACATGTTGACCACTACTGATCACGGATATTATGTTAAATCTGTGTTTGCACTTGTTTTTTAGATTTGGAGGACCGGAAGATAATAATAAATCACTAACATCTACCCAGCCCATCCAATTTTAATGTTTTTCACTACTTACTTTTTATTCACTTTACACTGCTTTTTGCAGTTGCCACATCAAAACTGACAATTTTCAATTAAACCTCACTCCACTGACACATTTCTTTCACATTCACAAACGGTCATGCTAACATCTGACCGGCCGGTTTGTTTTTGTTATGCCTCCTGGGCAAGGAGTACCCAAATGATGTGAAAGAGGGCGGTACAGTCTGGCTTCTGATGGGAATTTTTCCCTATGCCCTTGAGTCTTAACTCAATTACTATCACACCTAGTCCGCACTGTCTGTTCCCACTGTGTTATCTGTATGGTGTTGGGGTTGGTATCCACAGTTGAATGACAGATTTGCTTTGACCTCTAGGTACCCTTTGTGTGTTGAGTTAAAAGGTAAGTACCGCCTATGCAATCCTAAACACCTTAGGCAAATATCACGCAGGGAACCATGAACTCACTAGCATCACCTATACTAGGAAAAACAACCTCCTTACCATAAATATACATTCAGAGGTATAGGCATAAAGCATTACACATGATGAAGAAATCACATTAGGCAGGAAATCACAATTGCGCAAAGATCACATAGGGCATAAACACGTTCCCCACGCAAGGGCCCAACATATAAACTGTCCCCAGGCCAACTTGGCCTCTCAGGGGCTGAAATGCCCTGTGTCCAAAATGTCAGGGCAGGCTGCGGAGGCAGCCAACAAAAATTCGTCAGAGGGACAAGCCTAAACGTAGCAGCTGCCCACTAAGTGCTGGGCAGCTGTAGGACCTGAGCCTGGCCCCAGAGTGCCTCCTGGCTCTTCTTCTGGTCTCTAGATAAACAATGGGGCCCAAGAACACGTGAGAGTATTGTGGGCTCAAGACACAAAATATCCCCAGGAGCCTCTCAGGCTCTGAGTACCAAAATGCACCCTTGGAGCCTCGAGGGCTCGGTAAACAGACATGGCCTCCTTGGAGCCTCATGGGCTCGACAAAAGTGCTGCCCACTGGGGAAGCGGCTCACTGCTTACCGGGGCCGCTCTACCCTCAGAAATGCCCCCAAATATGTGGGTGTAGGTAGGAGCCTCTCAGCTCTAAATAACAAAATAGCCCCCAAGCGCTGGAGTCCCCCCTCTGGAGACTCGGAAAGACAATGGTGCTGGGAGTCCTCGTGGGCTTTGAACCAAATATGCCCCTATCATTAGAGTCCCACTCGGGGGACTCGGAATCCAACGGTGCCCCCCTCAGGCCAATGACTCACTCCCGGAGCTTCCCCCCGGCCCATCGACACTCACCGGGCTCGGTTGCGGGGAGTCTCTGACGTCTCGGCCAGCTTCCTTCGGGGTGCGGCGGTGGTTGGGGCTCTCTGCTTCTGCCGGCGCTGCTCCTGGTACAAGGACGTCCTGGGAGGCGGTGTGGGCTCCCGTCCCCCCCGGTACCAAGGACGCTTCTCCTCACCTCCTTAGTCCACCGGAGCACGGGGTAGGCTCCCGTCGGCTTCCGGTTATTGGGGCATTTACTTCCGGGTCACTGCGGGCAGCACGGCGGCCTGCACGTCACTCCTGGTGGCAGGCTGTAACACGGGGCACAACGAGGGGTAGGCTCCCTCCGAAATTACACACACAAGGGCCCTGGCGGGGTGGGCACCCACTAGGGATATAACAATTGGCAATCCTGCGGGGTGGACACCCGTGCCGAAATCGGCAGTTTAGATGGCAGGGGCTGGGGATCCCCTGCTGTAGAGGATCTCAGCTCTGCGCTGCAGGGACAAATAAAGCACTCCCAAGCGCTAGGGTCCCCCCAAAGTCCAGGGGAAGTATAGCCGAACAAAGAATATGGGGGGGAAAGGCTGGGCCCAGGGGCCAGCTCACAGGGCCCTGCAGGGAGGCAGTCCCCAGTGCTGGTCTTCCTGGCGTACAGCAGCAGTAGGTACCCTGCAAGTTAGGATCAGCAAGAGAACATTTTGTATGGGGTCACAGCACCTTTTTATACACAGAAACCCTTTTTCTGTGTCTGCGGGGTTGGGGGAAACTAGTCACAGCTGGTTTTGGAGCACTCTGGTGTGCTCAGCCTCTCTCACCATTCACTAGTGATGCTAGGGACATGAGTCGCACCGCAGGTGGCGGAGCCAGCATTGTGTGGTAAAAGCCCAGCCCTATTCAGGTCCCAGGTGCACTCCTCCCACTCATCTGGCTGTTAATCTCTCTATTCACCACCGGGGCAGAACCATCCTGACTCCTAGAGCCAGGCACACCAGCCAGCTCCAGCCAATCACAAGCCAGACAGTCAATTCTCAGTTATTACACAGACATGCCCATTTCTAGAAGTGGCACTTCCACACTAGACACATTAATGCCGCACACATCATCACGCAGCATTCAATCTCATGAGTCCGCACATACCAAACTCGAGCCTGCAATCCCCACACATCAGAAAACTAACATGGACACATACATTCCCCATGTATTCCTATGGGAGGGCAACATGCACTCAGAGTGCGCACGCACTTTACCCTATGACACAGTGGTAAAGTGCGCAGAAGCCAAAAATCTCTAACACCAAGTAACAATTAAAAGCAAAACGTTTAGGGGTGAACCTGCCAGAAGGGCCAAGTCCAACACAACCCCCTTTCAGCGAAAACACAGGGCAGACCACTCACCACCGAGATGGGCTTCCCTGCTTGGGGCGATAGAACATGGACCCGGGCGTGCAACTGCAGGGACACCCCCCTGTTCTACGCCACAGTGAACCCATGGGGTTCCTTCTAAAAACACTGTCTAGAACAACTGGGCTACCCTACTGGTATTTCCAAGTTGTCCGCAGCCAGGACCAGGCCCTAGGCCACCCAGGCGCCACTGGTCCTTGCCTATTCACAGAGTGGGGGGTAGTAACCCCTGGTACATAGTAGCCATTCTCCACTCTTCCTGTCTCTAGAACAGGGCTAGACTTTTAAAAAAAGAGAGTTTCCCAGAGAACCAGAAAGGACTGGGTATGTACAGTATCAAAAAGATTTTTCTTACTGTGTTATTAACTTTTTCGGTGGCCTATGTGCCTAAGCACAACTATCAACTTTTTGTTATATATAGTGACACGGGTAATTATTTTTGCACGACACAGAAATTTCTTTTGTCTCTCAGTTTTTATTGTTGAACTTTTTTTGTGTTAAAACCATTTTTTAATCCACATATAACATTTTTACAGGACCTCTCTGATTTATATATTCGTGGTCCTCTTCATGGGCGCTACTGATTAATATGCACCACGTCTTTTGAATGGGGAGACTAATAATTTCTGTGTCTATTTTCTTTACTGCGACTTTCAATCTGCGCAGAGTCTTGTGTCTATACGGGCTCAATTAATGCCGTTCAGGTTTTTATGATTCCGGGTAAGAAATAAGCTGTTCTTAGGGTTCCTCACGTCTCAGTATCATCCACAGGTTTTTTCTAATTTCCCCTTTGTTGGATCGATTACTGCCTCTAAATATTTCGGTTGTCACCTTTTCGCTCGTATTGTGTTGCGTCCGACACGTCCTCTCTCCCATCAGCGGAATGGGAGAGACAACAAAGGGGAAATTAGAAAAAACCTGTGGAGTAAAAAAAATAGACACAGAAATTATTAGTCTCCCCATTCAAAAGACGTGGTGCATATTGATCAGTAGCGCCCACGAAGAGGACCACGAATATATAAATCGGAGAGGTCCAGAACCCCAAGTGAAAGATCTATGGCAAGATAATCTAAAATGAAGAAATATTGTTTTTAAGTAAAGCTCTGTCCTGAAGAAGGTGTTCTAAGATTCAAAACAAAGCACCGAAACGCGTCGACAAAGGACCCTTTTTCTGATGGTTTTAATAATGTTTTCTAGAATGTTATTTATAAAATTGTGCTTTATGCTTATGCTGTATGAATTATTTACTCTGAGTTTGGAATTGTAAAAGGAATTGTCACAGGAATTGTGATCTTGTACCAGAGTATATAACTGTAAAAATTTTATATGTGGATTAAAAAATGGTTTTAACACAAAAAAGTTTAACAATAAAAACTGAGAGACAAAAGAAATTTCAGTGTCGTGCAAAAATAATTACCCGTGTCACTATATAGAACAAAAAGTTGATAGTTGTGCGTAGGCGCATAGGCCACCGAAAAAGTTAATAACACAGAAAGGAAAGTCTTTTTGATACGGAACAGGGCTAGACTGCCACTGTTTCTCCAGCCTAGCGTCCACACCCTCAGGCGGACCAGGAGTCACAGTGGAGGCTCTCTTCCCCCTACCTCTCCTTCTAGGGTTCCTCCTCCTCCTGCGAGGGGTACCCTTAGGACACCACTCTCCCAACCTAGGATTTAACCCCTCAGGTTGCACCAGGGTCAGAGGCGGGCTCTCCCATCCTCTGCACCCCCTTCCAGAGTTCTGCATGCTCCCAACTGGAGTGGTACCCCTGGAAGATGAAGCAGTCAGGACGCTGGTTACAGATGTCCTACCCTTCAGGTCAGGCGGAACCTGGCCTCCCAACCTCAGGGCTAAAACCTTTGGTGGAATATTTGCCTGGTACTCCACGACTTCTGGGGACTTACACACCATCCCCCTTAGGCTAACAAATGACTCATATGTTGTGTGACTGTCTGTGTGGCGCAGATCTCCCATCCCCTGTCCATCTGACAGTGCGTGAAGACCCCCAGAACAGAAGTGGCGTCACCCGGGTCCCCCAAGGGAATCTAGCCCAAATGGCTAGTCCCTGGTCCACTGGTTCTTCCACTGGGGAACTCATCCCCCAATCACTCCTCACTTCGGACTCCTGTGCCCTCCCAACTGGAGTAGCACTGCCGGACACTAGAACCATTGGACCTTTATTTACATACGCTCCAGGTTCTCTAGACACTAGGTGATCCTCCTCAAATGGACTAACAGGACAGCCTAGGTCCCCAACCTGGTGTTCCCTTAAGAAACCACCGAGGCTCTGAGACAGGGCTTAGGGCATCTGGGGACTCTTGGTAACCCACTCACTCCCGTTCCACTGACACAGGTCGTAAGCCCCTAAACCCCCCTCACTATATTGGGACCTAGCTGGGCTACTCTGAACCTCTTCCACCACGCTGGGCTGGAAGATACCTGACCCACTACTTTTGGGCTAACTCACCAACGACTCTTCAGAACCTCTAGCACTTTCCCAGCGCTCTGCTTCCTCTGCAAGCACTCAAGGACTAAAGTATTCAAACTTCAACAGGTGCTGGCGCAACCCTGGACAACAAACACTGAGAAACTGCTCTTTGAGAAACATACTCACTACTCCGTCCCTCACATCGTCCGGGTTAGCCTCCAGCCAATTCTACATTGCATCTAAACAGTCATCCTCAAAATACCCCAAATGCTGGTGAGGTGGTTTCCTATGGTTCCTGAACTTCAACCTGTTCTCCTCCTCTTGGGAACAAAGTACTATACTTTGGGAACTGGGAATGGGACTTCCTACACTGAAGTCTATATCGCTGCCACCACTGGACTCAACCCTCCCTGGGGAGTCCAGAAAATTATAACTGCACTCAGGGGATAATCTACTCTCCAGAGCTAACTTCTCCCTGGCGAAGGCCTCCTCCATCATCCTCTCCTGCACACCCAGTTGCGCCATTTCCTTGGCACGCTCCAACCTGATCTTTTCTAAAGCCAGCTGGTGCTCCATTTCTTTCCTCCTATCTTCCCACTCATCTGGGGACAGGAAAAGGGATGGGGCGCTGCTCCCTACACTGGACCCAACAAGGGACTCCCTATCTATGGGGTCTTCACTATCGACTGGCATCCAGGCAGTGTCATTTTCTTCCTCCTCACTGTCCTCAAGGTCCCATTGATCCTTTTGCCATAGGATTAGGTTGTCCCTCAGTTTAGACTGGGTGTCCGACTCACCCACCTCTATGTCTCTCTCTTCACAGAACCTTACCAACTCTAACATACTGTATCTAAACAGACCACAGGAATTAAAAGCAGGCTCCATTTTGGTGGACGTTGTTGAGAAAAGTGTAAGACAAGGAACCTATGTGTCTGAGCTAAAACAAGAGTATACAATTCACAAAGGACACCTTTTAAGAGAAGAAATAATGGAACTTCAAAAAAAAAAACAATAATCCCCAACATGTGATTATCTAAAATGCAGAGTTTTGTGGTGCAGCCAGGTGCTGCTGTGGTACAGCGCAAACACAAATCCGGATCCCACCGCTGCCACTAATGTTAGAAATGGGATTTCCATTTGGCTAAGGCTTGCACCAAAGCCAGGCAGAAATCACCACTCTAGTCAGGACAAAGGAGTTACACGCCAAAGATAACCCCTGCTCACCCTCTAGGTAACGTGACACGAGCAGTAAGGCTTATCCCGGAAGCAATGTAGGTTAAGTATTTGGGCACGCACCCACCAGCGACAACATCCCAAGGCCCACCACAAAGGAAACTCCACACAAGGTATATATAAAAATAGGCTTTGTATTATACCAAACACATTAGATAATAAACACACACTTTACAATGTGCCATAGGCACGGGCAGAATTTACAGGGGATTATGTACATGGGACAGGGTCACGTGGGCCACTGTCAGGAATAAGCACTTTTAGAACTAGTACTTGGTAGAAATTAGCACTTTGTAGGAATAATGTTTAGCACATAGCACATATAATTACTGTAGCACCTAATAGCAAATGTAGCACACAACCAGTAACCACTGGTAAAAGGTAAGTACCGTCTACGCAATCCTAAACACCTTAGGCAAATATCACGCAGGGAACCATGAACTCACTAGCATCACCTATGCTAGGAAAAACAACCTCCTAAGCATAAACATACATACAGAGGTGTAGGCATAAAGCATTACACATGTTGCAGAAATCACATTAGGCAGGTAATCACAATTCTGCAAAGATCACATAGGGCATAAATGCGTACCCCACGCCAGAGCCCAACACATAAACTGTCCCCAGGCCAACTTGGCCTCTCAGGGGCTGAAACGCCCTTTGTCCAAAATGTCAGGGTAGGCTGCGCAGGCAGCCAACAGAAATGCGTCAGAAGGACAAGCCTAAACGTAGCAGCTGCCCACTAAGTGCTGGGCAGCTGTAGGACCTGAGCCTGGCACCAGCGTGCCTCCTGGCTCTTTTTCTGGGCTCTAAATAAACAATGGGGCCCAAGAACACGTGGGAGCCTCGTGGGCTAAAGACACAAAATGCCCCCAGGAGCCTCTCAGGCTCTGAATACCAAAATGCCCCCTTGGAGCCTCGAGGGCTCGGTAAACAGAAATGGCCCCCTTGGAGCCTCGTGGGCTCGACGAAAGTGCTGCCCACTGGGGGAGCGGCCCGCTGCTTACCGGGGCCGCTCTACCCTCAGAAATGCCCCCAAATATGTGGGTGTAAGTAGGAGCCTCTCGGGCTCTAAATAACAAAGTGGCCCCCAAGCGCTGGAATCCCCCTTCTGGGGACACAGAAAGACAATGGCGCCGGGAGTCCTCGTGGGCTTTGAACCAAATATGCCCCTATCATTGGAGTCCCGCTCGTGGGACTCGGAATCCAACGGTGCCCCCCTCAGGCCAATGACTCACTTCCGGAGCTCCCCCCCGGCCCGTCGACACCCACTGGGCTCAGTTGCGGGGAGTCTCCGACATCTCGGCCAGCTTCCTTCAGGGTGCGGCGGTGGTGTGCGGCTCTCTGCTTCTGCTGGCGCTGCTCCTGGGAGGCAGGCTGGGCTCCCGTCCTCCCTCGGTACCAAGGATGCTTCTCCTTACCTCCTTTGTTCACCGGAGCGTGGGATCGGGCTCCCGTCGGCTTCCGGTTCTTGGGGCGTTTACTTCCGGGTCACTGCCGGCTGCGCAGCGTCCCCCACGTCACTCCGGGTGGCAGGCTGTAACACGGGGCACAACAAGGGGTAGGATCCCTCCGAAATTACACACACAAGGTCCCTGGCGGGGTGGGCACCCACTAGGGATATAACAATAGGCAATACTGCGGGTGGGCACCCGCACCGAAATCAGCAATTTAGATGGCAGGGATTTCTCCACGCTAGTGATCCCCTTCTGTAGAGGATCACAGCTCTGCGCTGCAGCGATAAATAAAGCGCTCCCAAGCGCTAGGGTCCCCCCAAAGTCCAGGGGAAGTATAGCAGAACAAAAGTCCTCAGAAAGGAAAAAGTGGGGGGAAAGGCTGGGCTCAGGGGCCAGCTCACAGGGACCCCCAGGCAGGGAGGCAGTCCCCAGTGGCGGTCCTCCTGGCGCCCAGCATCAGCAGGCCCCCTCCAAGTTAGGATCAGCAAGAGAAAATTCTGTATGGGGTCACAGCCCCTTTTTATACACAGAAACCCTTTGTCTGTGTCTGTAGGGTGGGGGAAAACCAGTCACAGCAGGTTTTGGAGCACTCTGGTGTGCTCATCCCCTCTCACCATTCACTAGTCAGGCTAGGGACATCAGTTGCACCACAGGGGGCGGAGCCAGCATTGTGTGGGGAAGCCCAGCCCTAATCAGGACCCAGGTGCACTCCTCCCACCCATCTGGCTGTTAATCTCTCTATTCACCACTGGGACAGACCCATCCTGACTCCTGGAGCCAGACACACCAGCCAGCTCCAGCCAATCACAAGCCAGACAGTCATTTCTTAGTTATTACACAGACATGCCCACTTCTAGACACCTCAATACCGCGCACATCATCGCGCAGCATTCAAACTCACGAGTCCGCACATACTAAAATTGAGCCTGTACTCCCCACACATCAGGAACTAACTTGGACACATAAATTCCCCATGCATTCCTATGGGCGGGCAGGCCTATCTCACAACATGCACTCGGAGTGTGCACGCACTTCACCCTGGGCCACAGTGGTAAAGTGCCCAGAAGCCAAAAGTCACTAACACCAAGTCACAATTAAAAGCAAAAATTTTAGAGGTGAACCTGCCAGAAGGGTCAAGTCCAACATTCACCTTGGTGCCGGCAGAGATAAGGTTCAAAATCTACAGCTAGGCACCTTGCAAAAATATTGTCAGATTTTACTGTGAGAATGTGGTGTGTTCATGTTGCGTTTTGGGCTGTTTCCTGTCGCAGGCACTAGGCCAACCCACACAAGTCATGTACCATTTTTCTTGGAAGACTTTAGGGAATGCGAGGAGGGTGGAATGTTTAGATCCACCCAGATTTCAGCACTGTCCAAAACAGAAATTTGAGTAAAATATTGTTTTCCTTTACAAAGTTTGAGGTTTGCCAGGGATTCTGGGTACAGAACCTGGTGAGAGCCAGACAAGTCACCCCATCCTGTATTACCCTGGGTGTCCAGTTTTCAAAAATGTATAGGTTTGGTAGGTATCATTAGATGGCAACAGAGCTAGGGTTCAAAATCTACAGCTAGGCTCTTTGCAAAAAAAAGGGTCGGTTTTCACTGTGAAAATGTGGTGTGTCCACGTTGCGATTTTGCCCATTTCCTGTCCCGTGGCACTAGACCTACCCACACAAGTGATATAACATTTTTCTCGGAAGACTTTGGGGAATGTTGGTTGTGTGAAATGTTGTAAATTCATGCAGAATCCAGAACTTTCCACCAAAGAAATGTGAGGTAAATATGTTTTTTGTTTTACAAAGTCTGAGGTTTGCAAGGGATTCTGGGTAACAGAACCTGATGAGAGCCTGACAAGCCAACCAATCCGGTATTGTCCTGGGTGTCTAGTTTTAAAAAACATATAGGTTTTCTAGGTTTCTTTAGGTGTCAGCAGAGCTAGCGTTCAGAATCTACAGCTAGGCACTTTGCAGAAAAAGGATCAGTTTTCTCTGTGAAAATGTGGTGTGTACATGTTGCGATTTGGCCTATTTCCTGTCGCAGGGCACTAGGCCTTCCCACACAAGTGAGGTACCATTTTTCTCGGAAGACTTTCGGGAATGCTCGGTGTGTGAAATTTTGTAAATCCATGCAGAATCCAGAACGTTCAACCAAATAAATGTGAGTAAAATATGTTTTTTGTTTTACAAAGTTTGAGGTTTGCAAGGGATTCTGAGTAACAGAACCTGGTGGGAGCCAGACAAGTCACCTCAGCAGGTGAAGGCACCTCCAGTAGACCATATGAAGCAGACCCTTCTATGTAAACGTGCTCAATACACCAAGTTTCTTGTAGACAAATTATGTCATGTTCAATAATGAAATCTATACATCCTAGTGCATCCTTTTTGCTTAATAGGCCGGCTATATTCCACGTGACAATTGTATAGCCATTTGCTAATGTTTTCCCCAGCTTATCACTAAAACATTCACTTTTCCTTTCTTCATCCATATGTGTTGGGTCTCTACATATGAGCCTTTGACATTTGGAAGTACATATAATGCATTTTTTAATAATTTGTTGGGGGCATGGCCAAGAGCGTCAAGATGGTGGTCACACCGTGGGAGCACTCTGAATCCCTCCGTCATCCGCTCTGCAATCGCTCGCCATCGGGCCCCCCAACCTTCCTATCACCTGCCTGCTTACCTGGGAGCCCTGGTGGTTCTTTTGGAGTGTTGTCTTGCAATTCTTGGGAAGGCGGGCAGCCCCGCAGCCTTTCCAAGACGAACTCTCCAGATCCCCGCCTAGCCCCTGGGCCTGAGCACTCTGGCTACAGGGTGTCAGCTCTGGTGAACATCTGGTGTTGCCCGGTGGACCCAGTGAACCAGCCTTCCTGATACTGGCCTGCTATGCTTGGCTCCAGTGCTCTGGCAGCCTAGGGAAGCCACCTGCCCGGCTCCAGTGTGGTGGTCCAGTGGCCTGGGCCTTTCTGGGCCTATTTGACCTCCGATCAGGAGGAGGGGGGCTGCTGTCTGCGTCTCCTGCCAGGTACCTTGCGGCGCTGCCCCATTGACGACCACCGCTGCTCTGCTGTGGGACTGGCCCCGCCCTCCAGCTTCACCGCGATGATCCTGCAGAGGCCTTTGCTCTACTGAGGTGCAGTTGCTGTGGGATGTCAGTGCCTCTCAGCCTCTCCCGGCCCGTTGGATAGGCACCGGGACCCGTGTGAGGCCGTGTCCCCTGAAGGACTACTTAGACAGCCTGGAGGCCTGAGACCCTGTGATGCCCGCTGTGATGGTGAGGTGAAGGGGGTGCCTGCTGGTCATGGCTGCCCTGCAGGGTTGCCTGCCTGGAGGTGGGTGAGTCGCTGTTGATGGGGTGGCAGGTGCGGTGTCCCCACTGATGCAACTTCCCCAACCTGCGGCCCTATGCTGGGGTATCCCACACCATTGTAATCAATAGGAGTATAGGGGGAAAAAAGGTAAGGCCGCCCCCGCTCAAACAACTGTAAACAAAACACGCCTTACCTACTGTTATTACATCAAAAGTTCATTGACCAACAGGGATAATCTGATTCGTCATCTAGATCCTTCAAGTGTGTTAACTAACACTAAACTCATGGGTCAGAGATGTAGATTTAAAGCAAAAACAGAAACAGGTCCCAGTACCACAGAAAATATGTGAGCATAGAGACTCCCGGGGGGGTCCTGGTTAACAATGCCCAGTATACCCACTTCTCATCATCGGTCACTCTCTCTGTGTAAAGCTCCCGGGTCCGCTGGAGCAGAGGGACGCAAGTCAGCCACCCGCCAGCAAAGCAAGGGATGAAGCCAGAGTCTCGGGAGGGACTAGGGTGAGGCCAGGACCAAGGAGACACCACCACCCAATGTGGTGGCCGAAACCCACCAATGGTGACAGCAGGTAACCACTACAGCCCAACACAGTTCTGTCCAAGAGGGACACCCCCACAGGTACAGCCACAACTGCGCAAACTGGCAGTTGAAATGCCCCTCACATCCCAGCAGAGCACCAGCAGGCCAGGCCACCACACCCAGGTACTGCAGCTCAGGGTCAAGCTGGGTGCCAGGTATGCATCGAGAGAGGGCTCCAGCACTACTTTGCAGCAGGAGAGAGGGGGGAAGGCCACACCAGCAAAGAGACCGCCCCACCCCCCAATCAACAGCTGTGCCTCTACTCCCCAGGCCAGCACCACAGCGAGCTGTGTGGTAAATGTGAGCACCCCCGCTCCTCAACCCCACAACGGAGTCGCCCCAGGTCCCATGTGCAGCCCCCAGGCAGGGTGAGGGTTCGTAGTTGGGATTGGCAAGTGTCAAGCGCAGACCCACCCAGGAGGGTGGTGCTACCACAACGGAAGCGCCACTGCCTGAGATGGCCGTCGAGTTACTCCCGCGCCTCACTGCAATGCCAGGGGATGCCACAGTCTCGGGCCGGACTGCGTTAGTGCGCCCTAACGGTCCAGGGTCAGGTGTGGTGTGGGATACCACAGAAAAATGTGAGCATAGAGAGAGCGCCTCACGGTCATAGCTCCCGAGGGGGTTCCTGGTTAACAATGCCCAGTATACCCACTTCTCATCATCGGTCACTCTCTCTGTGTAAAGTGTGAAGAAAATGACATAAAAACTAGTAGTGGTATGTAAAGAAAATAACCAATACCAAAGTGCACCTTTATAAATAAAATATCAGTGCACATATAACCCCAAAACCAAGTGATAATGAATAAAGTACTGTGTTAAGTGCAACCAAAATTTAAAAAAGGTTAATGGTAAGGGTTGCTAGCTTTTTATCTTTATTCTGGTGCTGCAAGCCTTCCAGATTAAAAATGGATTTTCATATACCATACAAGTTCAAAGTGCTGACATGTTTCATTGCTATTCATTCAGCAATTTCATCAGGGCAGTCTGGGGTTCTTAATCATCACACCTATATGTATGTCTCGGACCTGTATCAAGGAATAAAACAGAACACAGAGGTAAAGTCATAAACACCCTCACCAGGGGCTATCTAAGGGTGGTCACTCACACATAACTCATAGATATAAAGGCCATGAGATTACCTTATAATTGCCACATCCAGACGTACCGGCAACCATACATAGGACCCAGTGTCAGCTGATCACGTGCCTTTTGGTACCTTGGTAAAACTCAAGCCTGTTAAGAAAGTAAGTGCATACAAGGAAAAACAATTATGTGTGAGCCACAAAGGTACAGATCTTAGTTCACCACTCACAACCATATATTTCACAAAGGGCATCCAATTGATCACAAAGGATACACCTAGCGCCATACAATGATGGTATGGCTCAGTTCCAAACTCTATCTACACCCACTGCGATATGCTCATTTGCAGTAGCCTTTTGTACCCATTATATTCCTCTAGCAGGGCAAAGTAGCGAGCGCGTCATGTCTTCAAAAAAGCTGGCCGAACTTCAAAATGCGCATACAGCGTAAAAGATATCCATACGCACTTGCCTTCTGTACCCATTATATTTCTCTAACAGGGCAAGGTAGCGAGCGCGTTATGTCTACAAGCAAGCTGGCCGAACTTCAAAAACATGCATACAGCAAAGCGGGTGACATTGAACCAACATGTAAATCCCTTACTATTGCCGTGTCCCTCCGGCGCTTCCGACGGTCCTGCACCATGCTGTCGTCTCAATGCGGAAATACAAACAAATCCAAAGCCACGCCCTCAACGTGACGCAGCACGTCGCGTCCCAGGTGACTGCAGCTGCTATCTTAAATAGGGATGCATATCGTCTAATAAGCGAATTTCACATCCTTTCCACAGCAATAACAGAGAAAAGGCTCGATGAGTGGGTTTAAAAAAAAAAATAAAAAAATAATAGAAACAACAAAATTGTATTCATTGGGAGTTTCACAGAAAATATTAAAAATGGAACTTATCCACACGCTGTTAAAACCGGAAAGTTCAAAAGCACTGAAAGTGCTTATGCTGTTCCCGCAAGCACCAAGTTGTAAGATTGTTAAATACACAGTGTATGTATATGTATATGTATCTCGTGAAGTATACGTTGTTCAAATACTGCGAGAGTTAGGTGGACAGAAAGTGGAGGGGCGATGTAGGTTGGTGTCAAAAAGGGACAAAGGTGATTTCTCTTTATCAGCAAAGAATTTATGCAGCTTGATCTTACGCATCATTTCGGACACTTCCGTCCTACAAAGAAAGGCGTCATGCTTAGGAGTGGGAACAAAGCCCAGACCCTTGTTTAATACCTTTCGCTTAGTCGGGGTCAATTCATATGAGGACAGGTTTTTCTCTGTAATTGCTGTGGAAAGGATGTGAATTTCGCTTATTAGACGATATGCATCTCGATTTAAGTGGCCGCTGCAGTCACCGGGGACGCGACGTATTGAGACGGCAGCATGGTGCAGGACTGTCGGAAGCGCCGGAGGGACGTGGCAATAGTAAGGGATTTACATGTTGGCTCAATGGCACCGGCATTCCGTTAGAGAAATATAATGGGTACAGAAGGCAAGTGCGTATGGATATCTTTTACGCTGAATGCACGTTTTGAAGTTCGGCCAGCTTTTTTGAAGACATGACGCGCTCGCTACTTTGCCCTGCTAGAAGAATATAATGGGTACAGAAGGCTAGTGCGAATGGACATCTTTTACGCTGAGCATATCGCAGTGGGTGTAGATAGAGTTTGGAACTAAGCCATACCATCATTGTATGGCGCTAGGTGTATACTTTTTTTTTTTTTAAAACCTTTATTGAAAAAGACATGAAAATACAATAGCAAAGATACAGCCAATTTGGGTCGGCTGACAATGATTCCAAAGCACAGCAGGATGAAAAAGTACACAGCCCTTCAGCCGACAACCCTAGGGCCCGGCGGCGAGTAACAAATCATGTCCAGCCATACGTAAATGTACAGGAGAATTAAGGTTTTGATTTTATCTTTTTGAAAAACAACCCCCCAACCAATAAACATAAGAAAACTACTGCAAGGGCTAAACAAAAAGGAAACGATCTTGGTGAATCCTTCTGGAGAGGGGTACCGTATCTGCGACTATACATAATCACCTAGAAGAATGTATGGGAGGGGAAGAGAGAGGGAACAAGTAGTAGGCAACAGTACGTAAACAAAACCTGGACAAGAGGGAACGTCATGCTAAGGGGACTGTAACCGCTCCGGTGGAGGCTCAAAAGGAGGGGTACAGATCTCACCACGGTATTGATTCCACTGGCTCCATATCTTTCCCCATGTCTTGGGTCTGCCCCTGGCAATATATACTGTTTTTTCGCGGAACATGCACCAGTCCATGTTCCTAGACCAGGCCGACAGACTCGGTGGCTTCACCGACCCCCACAATTGCGCAATGTCACGCTTAGCGTTCATGTTACCCAAGGTGGCCTACCGCGTTTGGGCCACATTATAGTCATTGGGCTCCCATACATTTAACAGACATCTCCGGGCCTCAGGCAGAAGCGAGACACTCGTTACCTCAGACATGACACTATGCACACGAGTCCAAAAGGATGCAACCGCAGGACATTCCCATATAATATGAAGGAATATACCCACCATACCACAGCCACGCTTACACAAAGCATCCGAAACAAACCCCATCCGCAACAATCGAGGACCCATCATGTACACTCGGTGTAAGATTTTTAGTTGCACCAATCTCAGGCGAGCCGAGATCGCCACCTCCTTTGGAGAGGATATCGCCGCCTGCCAGTCCTCATCGTCAAGCTCCAGTCCATCGCCGGTCCAAGACATGCGAAGCTGTAAAAAAAGGTCCGCTCAGTGGTTTATCAATTTTTTATATATGAGCGAAATCGTACTGTTCGGGATGTGCCCATCAAGTACTCTGTCCTCCAGGGGCGAGGAGTCCGGAACGGGCGTCCCGGGCACCATAACAGAGGAAAGGGCGTGTCGAACTTGCAGGTATCGAAAGTATTTGCGAGGGCCGAGCTTAAATTCTAGTTGCAGCTCCTCAAAGGATTTAATCTCGTCCTTTCGCAAAAGATCACCCACCGCACTGATTCTGATAAGGTCCCATTTGTCGAACCCCTTAGTCGTCCACAGCTTACCCAACTTCTCAGAAGCATAGAGTGGAGTCGCCCGAGTAAGGGAATCCGACCAACCAGTGGCAGAGGTTGCATTGTACCATACCCGAACCGTGACCTTCGTAGGCCCGGTTAATTCCCCGTCCGACCGTTTCGAATAAAGTGCCCTATTATGATCACCGCCCGGAAGCAACCATTTATCCATCGCAAGGGCCGGGTTAGCAGCCGGACCGTACATCGCATGGTTAACTGGGCTCAGTTGGGAGGCCCAGTAATACCGTCGGATATCCAGTAGCGCAATTCCGCCATCGTACCATGGCAGCATTAGCTTAGCCAAGGCAATCCGGGGATGACCGGCCCACACCAGTTTCCTTTGTAGGCCTTCTATCTCATGAAAATAGCTGGAGGGCACTAGATCTAAAGTGTTCTGGAGAGCATACAAAAATCTGGGAAGGGACATCATCTTGAATAAGGCTGCCCTACCCACCAGGGGCAGAGGCAGCCCGCTCCACGCCTTCACGTCCGCTCTTAACCGAGCGAGTGGGGGAGTAAATTGAGTCGTATCTAGCAGTCGAGTCACGTGAACTATGGATGCCTAAATACTTAAATCCGGTGGACGAGATTTGTATCGGACAGTTACGTGGTACAAGTGGGACATCATCCGTGAGCGAGTACACACAGGACTTGGCCCAATTAATGACCAGTCCCGAGTTCCTGCCAAAGGAGCTAAGGACGTCAAATAGTACTCCCAAGGATTTCCGAGGGGAGGTAAGGTAAAGAAGAATGTCATCCGCATAGAGTGAAATGCGATCTTCAAAACCGGGGGCCCACCTAATGCCCTTAAGGGATGGCTCCCATCACAACCAGGCCGCCAAGGGCTCACGAGCCAGAGCAAAGAGCAGCGGAGAAAGGGGACATCCCTGCTGCGTACCTTGACCCAGAGCAAAGGTAGCCAACACTCTACCGTTAACGACCACCTGGGCCAAGGGCTCCTCATACAACAGACGGACCCAGCCAATGAACACGGGTCCAAAGCCAAACTTAGCCAGAGCCGCCCATAAGTATGGCCATTCCACAGTGTCAAACGCCATGGTGGCATCTAAAGAAACTAAAATGGCCGGTTCACGCAACGTATCCGCCCTCGCCAGCACGCCATGAAGGCGACGCAAATTCAGCACGGTGTTACGGGCAGGAATAAAGCCAGATTGGTCCGGGTGCACCAGATCCCCTATCACAGTTATCAGTTGGTTAGCCAATATTTTCGCCAAAACCTTAGGTTCGACATTTAGGAGCGAAATAGGTCTATACGAAGTACAGAATTCACGTGGTTTACCCTCCTTAGGGATCACCACAATAGAAGCAAGTCGTTGATCACGAGGAAGCTGGCCTCTCTCTCTAGATTCCAAAAACATTGAGCGAAGATACGACGCCATTTTGTCCGGACACAACTTGTACTGCTCGATGGGCAGGCTGTTTGGTCCCGTAGCCTTAACCGAGCGGATGGAGCGAATAGCGAGCGCTACTTCATCAGTGGAAAAATCCGCCTCCATTAGCTCTCTATCAGAGTCAGACAAACAAGGCAAGGCGATATCCCGAAGCAAAAGACGGGAGTCCTCCTCTGGCCGGTCCGAGACCGGCGCATACACCGTACGAAAGTGAGAGGCAAACTCCTCCACTATCTCCAGTGGGTCCGTCACACGTACCCCATCCACTCGCTCGATCACAGGCACCACACGATTCAATCTCTCCCGTTTGTCCAACCACGCTATCAACTTCCCGGCTTTATCGCCCACATCATACAGACGGCCCATTTGCTCCCGACTCATAGCTTCCGCTGCATTTGTGACCAAGGCCTTATAATCAGACTGTTTTAACTGCAGAACATGCAATTTCTCTCGTGTGACTCCAGTTTCAAGATCTCTCTCTAGAGTTACCACCTCGGACTCAAGCCGCTCAACCTCCTCATTGTGTCGATTCTTTGAGCTAGCGATAAGCGATAGCGCCTGTCCCCGTATCACAGACTTAAAAGCTTCCCAGAGGGGCACAGAGGACGACACAGATCCCACATTCTCAGCAAAGTAATGATCCACAGCTTTAATCAACCCCGCTCTAGTCTCCGGAACCCGGAGATGCCAGGGATTGAGTGGGGCGACCCGGGCCCCGGCATTCAAATGGAGATCAATATGGACCCACAGCGGGGAGTGGTCCAAATTGCCTCTAGGAAAATGTCGGGCCTCTCGCACCGTCGTGGCCTGGGCAGCGGGCACAAGAAGATAGTCAAGCCTAGCCAAGCTCCCGTGTGCCCCGGAGTGAAAGGTATATTGGGCCTGTCCAGGGTGAAGCATCCGCCAACAATCCACCATACCAAACGTATCCAGAAACCCACTAAGACAGGACTGTGATTGTGTGAGAACCCTGGGAGGATGTCGATCCAGCGAGCCATCCAACATTGAGTTAAAGTCTCCTCCCATCACTAGAAGCCCCTCAGGAAGCCCCAGCAACAATTTACCCAAGTCGACAAATGTGGTGGCCTGCAAACCGGGGGGGACATATACCGAGAGAACAATAACGGTTCTTCCCTCCCACCTCCAACAATTGCTGCATATCTACCCCTGTCATCCAAGATTGTGTTGTCAATCTCCAAGGGAAGGGAACTACGAAGCATAATACCAGCTCCCCTGGAGCCCGAAGTAAACCCTGAATGTGCCACTAACCTGTAACCCCTCTGATTCATAGCATGGAACGTATTCCCCACCAGGTGTGTTTTCTGCAGGAGCACAATGTCAGGAGAATGACGTTTCACATATTGGAGTACAATCCCCCGCTTTATCTTGTCCCCCAAGCCGTTGACATTCCAACTCAAGACCCGTAACCCCCTACCCCCTATCCCAGAAATGAGTAGTCAGGTCCACCAAACCCCACGAAGGAAACACAGAACATGCAGCAATACGTAGCCCCAAATGCAGTATGAATAAAGAAAGGAGAACCCAACCCCCCCCAAAACCCCAACACAACGACCCCCACCCTGCACCCTTGCAATGAACGAAGAAACCACCCCATTCAGCAGTGTGCCTGTCGCCCTACCCCAAAAACGAAACTACAGATAGAAAGGAAAACACCCCCGGAGGAGGAAAAGTCCCGAACACCCCACCGCCCCAGGGCCCAGTTTGGGATAAAAGTCATCGACCCAAACAAGGAGAACAACCCATCGTAGCACAGTACAAGGGAAGCATACACCGGTGCCTCTACTCCTGCTGGTCCCGTCAGCCACCTTCAGCTCCACCAGTTTGATCCGCATTGTCCCGTGGCATGGATAGTGTGTCCAACCAGTCACTGACCACCTCAGGCATATCGATGAAGAGCACTCGCTCATTGTGTTCAATGCGCAATCGGACGGGGAAGAGCATGGCATATTTCATGCCCAGATCTCGTAATCTTCGTTTCACCCCGGAGAACGCCAGTCTCTGTTTTTGCACCAGGGGGGTAAAATCAGGGTAAAAGTTGATGGAGGCATTCTCAAACTTTGTGGGGCCGTTGGTCCTCGAAGCCTGCAAAATGGCGTCTCTGTCTCTGTAATTGAAGATCCGCGCAATGATGGGCCGCGGGGCCATCCCCTGCTTGATTCGGCCACCCGGAATCCTATGGGCGCGTTCCACAGCAAATAGCTTACTCAAGCCTTTGGGGGCAAGATGGTTAACGATCAGGTCTTCAACAAGAAGGTCCGTTGATTGATCCGCCGATGTCTCCGGAACTCCGACTATGCGTATGTTGTTGCGCCTAGCACGACCTTCAAAATCCTCAAGCCGGCGGGCAAACTGATCGCTAGAGGATCGAAGGGTACGAACCTCAGTCTGGAGCTCGGAAACATCTGTGGTGAGACTGGCTGTCTTGATGTCCAATGACTTCACCCTCTCGTTGGTTTTAGCCAGATCTGCCCTGATCAGGCCCACGTCCACCGCCACTGTGTCGACCTTGGCTGCCAAGGTTTCATATTGCTGGCCCATCGACGATTGTATGCTGGCAATGGCGCCCATGACGTCTCGAAGAGTCGGCTGCTCCGATTCCGGGGGGCCACTACCCGGTCCTCCGAGGTTTTACCAGTCCCACTTGGCGAGCCCTTATTACGTGCAAATCTGTCCATGATGGAGGTTTGGGTCCTGCCACCACGAGTTGTAGTCTTGAGAGCCCGCTTGTCACCCTCAGACTTGGCCGCCATGGTGGGTTGTCCGCCCCTCTGGGTCTTTCAGGACATGGTGTAAATGGCTTCCCCGAAGGAAAAATCCACAAGATATTGAAACACGGGGCGTCAATAGGGATCAGTGAGGACGCTGCAGTGACCAGCAGGCTCGAGCACAGCTACCTCCAATCCTCGCAGCCAGGGAGAAACGAAACCGAAAGTAGACCCCGGGCAGCCGTCTCTTGCCACAGGCCGTTGTTGTTCAACTACTTTCGGGCGCTCCTAATGCCCAAGGTCCGGGACGAGCCACGGTGTAGGCCTCTAGGCTCCAGGAAGGAGCAAGTCGGGCATCCGGCATCCAAATCAAATTCTGAAAAGTGTCTTCCAGATCAGGAGAGTCACGGCTAAAAGAACCCGTCGTCCAAAACAGGATTAATGCCAGGATAGTCGGTGGAGGCAGCCAGGGTCTCGGGAGATCACAGCTCACGCGACCATCTTGGATGCGCGCTAAGCTCCTCCTCCTGCTAGGTGCATACTTAGTGATCAATTGGATAGCCTTTGTGAAATATATGGTTGTGAGTGGTGATTTAAGATCTGTACCTTTCAGGCTCACACATAATTGTTTTTCCTTGTATGCACTTACTTTCCTAGCGGGCTTAAGTTTTACCAAGGTACCGAAGGACACGTGATCAGCTGACACGGGGTCCTATGTATGGTTGCCGGTACGTCTGGATGTGGCAATCATAAGGTAATCTCATGACCTTTATATCTATGGGTTATGTGTGAGTGACCGCCCTTAGATAGCCTCTGGTGAGGGGTGTTTATGACTTTACCTCTGTGTTCTGTTTTATTCCTTGAAACAGGTCCCAGACATACATATAGGTGTGATGATTAAGAACCCCAGACTGCCCTGATGAAATTGCTGAATGGATAGCAATGAAACATGTCGGCACTTTGAACTTGTATGGTATATGAAAATCCATTTTTAATCTGGAAGGCTTGCAGCACAAGAATAAAGATAAAAAGCTAGCAACCCTTACCATTAACCTTTTTTAAATTTTGGTTGCACTTAACACAGTACTTTATTCATTATCACTTGGTTTTAGGGTTATATGTGCACTGATATATTATTTATAAAGGTGCACTTAGGTATTGGTTATTTTCTTTACATACCACTATTAGTTCTTATGTCATTTTCTTCACACTTTACACAGAGAGAGTGACCGATGATGAGAAGTGGGTATACTGGGCATTGTTAACCAGGAACCCCCTCGGGAGCTACGACCGTGAGGCGCTCTCTCTATGCTCACATGTTTTCTGTGGTATCCCACACCATGCCTGACCCTGGACTGTTAAGGCGCTCTAACGCAGCCTGGCCCGAGACTGTGGCATCCCCTGGCATTGCAGTGAGGCGCGGGAGTAACTCGACGGCCATCTCAGGCAGTGGCGCTTCCGTTGTGGTAGCACCACCCTCCTGGGTGGGTCTGCGCTTGACACTTGCCAAACCCACTATGAACTCTCACCCTGCCTGGGGGCTGCACATGGGACCTGGGGCAACTCCGTTGTGGGGTTGAGGAGCGGGGGTGCTCACATTTACCACCCAGCTCGCTGTGGTGCTGGCCTGGGGAGAAGAGGCACAGCTATTGATTGGGCGGTGGGGGCAGCCTCTTTGCTGCTGTGGCCGTCCCCCTCTCTCCTGCTGCAAAGTGGTGCTGGCGCCCTCTCTCGAGGCATACCCGGTGCCCAGCTTGGCCCTGAGCTGTAGTACCTTGGTGTGGTGGCCTGGCCTGCTGGTGCTCTGCTGGGATGTGAGGGGCATTTCAACTGCCAGTTTGGGCAGTTGTAGCCGTACCTGTGGGGGTGTCCCTCTTGGACAGAACTGTGTTGGGCTGTGGTGGTTACCTGCTGTCACCATTGGTGGGTTTCGGCCACCACATTGGGTGGTGGTGTCTCCTTGGTCCTGGCCTCACCCTAGTCCCTCCCGAGACTCTGGCTTCATCCCTTGCCTCGCTGGCGGGTGGCTGACTTGCATCCCTCTGCTCCAGCAGACCCGGGAGCCCTGGCCCGAGAACAACTTTGGCCCCATGTAGATCTGTACGCCTGGATCTCTCCCTACTGACCCGTGTGGGTCCACTGCTGAAGGCATCGACAGTGGTCGTGAGGCTGTGTGGAGTATGTAAAACTTTATTGTTTAGTTAATTAAAACCATAACAAAAATGAACATGGAAGACATTTTAACATTACAGTGAAATCAATAACATTTCTGCATCGTACAGTTTAAATTGCAAAAGTTAAAATGATGCTGGTAGGAGCTGTGTCCAATTGTTTGTCATTAAAATAGTTAATAAAACTGAGCATCTTATTTTAAAATATCAAGAGCTTTCAGCCGTTTTTCAAAGGCTATCAAGAATTTTATAAATTTGCAATTAATTATTGGGTCAGTTGAGTCTAAGGCACCAATAATGGCAGATCTACAGGTGCGTAGACCTTTGGCCTTAAAAATGTTCTTTAGAAAAAGTGTTCGCTCCTGGGTCAGTGATTTGCAGTGGCATATAATGTGGATTATATCTTCTTTTATAGTGCCACATAGTCGGCAGGTATTTGCTTCTGAGCGTTTCCAGACAGGACCATCAGCCACAGTTGGTGGATTACCGAATCTCACTGCCATCAGCCTTTTTTTTATAAACACAGAGTATGTTGATGCAAGGTAGGTAGCCGGGATGAGATTGTTATAGATGTTAATCACGGTCCAAGCGTGGGATCGGGCTGCAAAGATGGCTTTATCCATGATTAATGAATGGAATTTGGCCGCTTTTTTTAGGACCTGTTTAAAGGACGTGAATTGTAGATTTTTTTCCCACAAGGTTACCATGCATGTTTGCTCCAAAGCGCCTGTCAGATATTTGTTTGCGGCAGAATTTTGTTGATTTTGTAATTCCTGCCATAACAAGCTGTCCAAGGTGTTATTTGTAGAGTTCAATTTAATTCTATACCATACTCTAATACTTGTGTAGAGTCTTCCGAGTGTCTCGTTCATCAGGCCAAATTCTAAACGCGTCTGGGCAGGAGAAGATGAGCGTGGAAGTTGCAAGACCTTCTTGTAGATTTTGGCAGTAAGGCTGTTTAAAGTAATATCATCCTTGCCCTGCATAGCTATGCTTGCATAGGATAGTGTTGGAAGTACTTTGGTTGCCATTACTGTTAGTAGAGGTTTCAGTGAGGGGCCTTGCAGCTTTTTTGCCAATGAGCTCATTGCAAAAATTAGTGCTCCGGCTCTCTGCTTCATATAGTTTTTTTGGGCGTTCAGGGTGAGCTTGTCATCGAAGTAGTATCCTAAGTATTTATAGTCTGTGACTCTTTCAAGTGATTTTCCCTCAAATGATATGTTAAGTTTCACAGTACGATGATTGGTTATTGACATAGTTTTTGTCTTAGATAAATTCAGAGTAAGGTTATTTGCCTTCAGAAATTGTGATGTTACTGCCAGTAACCTGGACAGGCCCACTTTAGTTTGGCTCAAAAGAACGATGTCATCAGCATAAGCCAGATGGGTAAGATGACGGTTGCCAAGTTTTGGTGCATGCGCATTACAAATGTTTAAAGTTCCTGAGAGGTCTGATATGAATAGATTAAAAAGCTGTGGTGCTAAGACGCAGCCCTGTTTTAAGCCAATCGATGTGTATACTTTTCTTGATAGATGTGATCCATCCCCTAACTTGATTTGTGTCCAAGTATCTGTGTAGAATAGGAGTAGCCCCCTCAGTACTTTCTCGGGAATGGCCCAGGCTTTCAGCTTCGCCCATAATAGCTTGCGGTCAACGCTATCGAAGGCCGCCTTCAGGTCGATAAAACAGAGATTCAGGTCCTGCTTCGAGCGCTGGCATTTTTCCGCTATCATTGTTATTGTTAGTATATTAGACGTAGTTCCGATACCCGCTCTAAAGCCAGTTTGATTTATTGGAATTATTGCTTTATCGTCTGCCCAATTTACCAGGTCTTTTAAAAGGAGAGAGGCAAAGTATTTGGCTTTGATGTCCTGGAGTGTTATTAGGCGGTAATTTAAAGGGTTTGCCCTGTCTCCTCCTTTGTGTATTGGGGTGATGATAGAGCCTTTCCAGCTTTCTGGGATGCGATTATACCTTTGAACGTTTATAAAGAGCTCTTCGAGATGTTGTGCCCAAAGGTCTGGTGAATCCTTAAAGGCAATTTGTGGGATGCCATTCGGGCCCGGCGCTCCATTTCTTTTTCCCTTTCCGATGATGGCTATGATCTCGTCAGCAGTGTACCAGCCTTCTATGGCTTCAGTGCACGTATGTGTCCTTTGTGCTGTTGTCGTGCAGTTAATGTGATGATGTTCATCGCAACTGTTTAAATGTGGCTCCGCACTTCCCAATGTCTGTTCTGGAGCTTTCCGTCGGTTTTCTTCAAATTTTGTCGACAGGAAAGTTGACCATACCGTTTCTTGAATATTCGAGGACAGAACATTTTGTGGCCTTGTTAGCTGGTTTATTATGGTCCAGAATTTGTTCGAGTCCTGTAACTTAGAGCTGGCCAGTAAGTTAATCCAAAAGTCATTGTTCGCCTTCTTTTGCAGCTCCCAGATTCCTTTTTTATATAATTTTCTGTGGACACGAAACGTATTCAAGCAGCTCAGGTCATTCACTTTTAATTGCAGATTTTTTTGGCTTCTGCGCAAGGCCCTTCTTTGTTCATTTAGTGCCCAGGGCAGTTTCTTGGTCGAATGCTTAGTTTTTACTGGATTTTTTTGTTGGTTTCATTCTTAACTTTAATTTTGCAAGAAAGAGAGACCAGGCTTGTATCTTATCTGTTGTAGCTCTGTTTGCCTCTTGGAGAGCGTCCTTTATTATTAAGGTCCAATTCAGTTTAGTCGAACTGTTCCAGTGTATTCGTTTCTGGTTGGTTGTTCCCAAGTAGCCTTCCAGGGCATACACCGGTTGCAATGTATCTGAAGAATAGTTGAGTTTCAGATGTTGCATACTATGATCACTCATTGTTGTATATTCGATATAAAAACTGAGTACTGAAGGAAACAGTGGAAGACTTATTATCGTAAAGTCCAATGTGGATTGACTACAAGGACAGTGTGGAGTAGCCGTGCCTTGCTCCCTTCCCCCCCTTCACTGCCCTCCCTTCTCTGGCCTGCCAGGCCACCCGCAGACAATGCTGCATCTCTGCGCTGCTGAACAGTAGCCATGGGCAGGGACAGGGTACCCAAGACCCCGCCACCCAAACCAAGATGGTTCGGTTCGCCACCACGGACTCTGTTGCGACTGGTGGTCCCACAAACAAAAAAAAATCCTACAGCGGCGGACCGTTCTACCTTCCTTCACGTTATCCACGCATTGCAATCTTTGGTTGAGAGTAGGATTGTGGAAGTCCGTGCAGATATGATTCTGATCTGGCAGGACTTCCGCAATGCTACTGCCCGGATTAAAGAAACTGAGTCCTGCATATCCCCCGTGGAAGACGACGTCAATCAAATCAAGATCCAGGTTACTCAACTCTAGTCTCATACCCAGGAACAGGATCGGCTGGCCGAGGAGGCTGAAAACAGGTCTCGTCGTAACTACCTCCCCCTGGTCGGGTTTATGGAAGGTCTGGAGCATTGTCCAATGGCGGACTTCATTGAGCGCTGGCTGCACCCCCTGGTTCAAGGTCTTGAGGGCGTAACGTTCACTTGCTCCGTGCCCGCAGCCGGGAGCACCCCCTAGACCAATCGTCCTGCGGATCCTCAACTTCAAAGATCAATACGCTATTCTGATCAAGTCCAGTAATACGCAACATCTTAAATACGAAAATTTGACAATCATGATCTTTCCTGACTACACCCGGGAGGTCCAGAACAAGCGCCGTTCCTTTGGAGAGGTCAAGCAAAAACTATGCTTGCTTAACACTTCTTTGATACTCCTGATAAAGCATGGACATGGGCAACAGAGGACCCGGTTCAGTTTACGGAAGGTGTGTAGCAGAGTCTGATGGCGGACTTCATGGAGCACTGGCTGCACCCCCTGGATCAAGGTCGAGAGGGCGTACCGTTCACTTGCTCCCTGCCCGCAGTTGGGAGCACCTCCTAGACCAATCATCCTGCGGATCCTCAGCTTCAAAGATCGGGACGCTATTCTAACCGGGTCCTATAAAACGCAACATCTTAAATATGAAAATCTGACGATCATGATCTTTCCTGACTACACCCGGGAGGTCCAGAACCAACGCCGTTCCTTTGGAAAGGTCAAGCAAAACCTACGCTGGCTTAACATACAGTATAGACTCCTTTTCTCTGCCCATCTACAAGTAGTGTTTCAAGATAAAACTCTCTTCTTTGATACACCTGATGAAGCATGGACATGGGCAACAGACGACCGCCCGTTGAGACTAGGTGCCCCAAATCCAGCCCCAAATCCAGCCCCATCCATTGGCACTGGAGGTGCCCTGCGAGACTTGCCGGTTCTCTGACTGAGACGTAGGCGCTTTGGTAGGCGCAGGGGCCAGAGGTATGCACACTCGGACTCTCCGATGGGTCCTTCTTGCCGGCTTACGCCCGAGCCGCCTGGTGAGACTCTCCCTGATGGACAGCGCTCCAGCTCCTCGGTCCGCTTCGACCCCGGGACTGCTTCACCTCATCCGTTCTTGCAGGACCTGAGAGACACTGATCTCTCCCGCAGTCCGACGCTCCTTCCAGGGCCCACTTGAACGTTTTTGTCTCTTCAGATGCTGGCCGGTCTCGTCCAGAGAGCACTCTGCCTAATCACTAACTTTGTTTTCCAATGGCTACAAATATGAACATTCTACTACGAGGAGGGGTCCTCCATGATTCCCTGTTTCCAAGCATTTCAGTTTGGTCCTTTTTTGCTTCACTGTTTACTGCTCGGGCAACAGATGCTTCTGTTCCTGAAGTATAGGGAGGAGGGGTTAGGGGGATTGGGCCTCCGGTGCCTGTTTGTTCTGTTTTTGTTCTTTTTGTTTTTTGCACGAGCCTCCCACTTCTACATCTAGGTGAGCGCGTACTACCCAACACTATGGCAACATATTCACTAGCTTTAGACGCAGTCCCACTCTGATGGCTTCTGCCATACTTGCTGTCTGTCCGGCTCCTTATATGACTTCCCCCTGTCTGGCGATTATAATGGGGTGTTGTCACTCCATATAATGTCCTGGAATGTTAAAGGCCTGCTGGATAAGGTCAAGCGTGCAGCAGTCCTGCAATATGCTCAGCGTCAAGCCGCAGACATAATCCTGCTTCAGGAGACCCACTTGATGAGCAACCTCTGCCCCTTCCTGGTGTGATATGGCTCTGGATTCAGTAGAGGGTCAAGAGGAGTAATATTCTGGTGCATCGCACTGTTCCATTGGTGGCAAGTAGTGTGACGCACGACCCTCAGGGATGCTTTATCTTCCTGGAGGGGACCCTTGGGGATTGCCCTCTTAACCTATTGGCTGTCTATTCTCCTCCCACCCGGTTGGCCTCCACTCTCACCTCATAGGTCGCTGCCTTGCCCTTGGGAATGACCGTTATTCGGGGAGAATTTAACGCAGGTATGGATCCCGGCCTTGACAACGCCTCGCCCCCTCGGCCTCTAGGATTGCCCAATCTGGCCTCCTCTCGGCATGGGCTGCCAGCCTGGTTCTCGGGATGCCTGGAGACTTTGGCATCTGATAGCGTGACAATACATTCAAAGAGAACACCTTTCTGTCCCCATAGCTGCACAAACTATTATATTGAATTTAATGAATCAAATTCGTAATCAGTTCATCATTTATCCCAAGTATCAACCGATAGTGTTTATCTTTTTCTTATCTTATTCTTACTCCGTTTTTTTCTTCAATCCATTCTACCCATTTACATGGTTCTTTCGCTTTTCAAGAAACACAGGAGTCACTGTTTCCTCATGCCACGTTTTTTAATGCAAGACACCCAGTGCATTTCGGGAATAATCTCTTCTTCGGGGGTTTCTAAAGTATAAAAAAATGTAATCTACATCAGTTCATTGTTATGCATTATTATCATTCATATCATATAAAGTGGCAAACTAACGTCTACTTCCTTGCTCTGTTGTTCAACGTGTACACATGACATTGCTGACATTTTCATTAACATGATTAATTCATGACTCTTCACTTCTAGACTTATTATTATCTCTTCTCCCAACATCGCTATGCACTGGTGCGATACCAAAGTGTTCTATTATTCCCTGAACCAATGCGCTCAACTCAGTGCTACTAGTAATATTTACCCGCTTACCGTGGCTTTCATTATTAAAAACTTGAATCCAACAGTTGCTGGCGCAATCCCGTCATAATTCCCTTGATTACCATTCCGTCCTGCGGACAAGTTCCATTTTGTTCCCACTCTTCAAGTCGACACAAACATAACTAGTTGGTCGTAAACGCTCGCCTTAAGCACCCTACGCTCGTCAGCTGCATTCACTTGTTCTCGCATGCTACGTGATCAACTACGTGAATTAAAGCTACACGGTCTTTCTTCTCCTAATACCTCTGCAATGAAACTCAATTGCCCATAATCCCTCTCTTCCCATACCTTGATAACCCACCCTCATTGTCAGCATCTAACTCAACTTCAGCTATTGGAACGTAATCATACGTGTTACAACATCACCAGGACATATTCTTTATATTACATTGTCCCACAACAGCGTTAGCCACTCTTCCAATGAACACATTTTAAAGTCTCAATGTTAAATTTTAAAATACACTCGAGTCTGGCAGGGGAACGTGACTGCTGTGTTCACGATCTTAATCTCTCTGTTCCTTGTATTCGTAGCACTCTACATTTCATCCTAGGTGCAACTACTCCGTTTTGGGCGGTGAAAGTTCATTCAATGTAAATATTAGTGGAGAAGTGCACACCTTCCCTTTAAACTGTTTTTGATAATGCTTCATAGAGTCCATTTTTATCATTGTCGGCGTGCTAGCTATTCAGCGCTCCACCCATTTGCATCGTAAATTAGTCAAAACTCAAAGAGAACACCTTTCTGTCCCCATAGCTGCACAACCTATTATAATGAATTTAATGAATCAAATTCGTAATCAGTTTTAAGAGAAGGTGTGCATTTCTCCACTAATATTTAGCGTGACAATACACCCATACCTCAGCCTCTCACCACCCACACACGTACATAGACTACTTTTTCCTGGCAGCCCAGGATTGCTGAATGATTAAAACTATCACTATCCTCCCCAGGGCCTTGTCGGACCATTCTATGATGATGCTGCACATCGGCTCTCTACCTCCGTCCTCGCGCCCAATCTGTTGACTCAATGCCTGGTTTCTCCAGGATGAAGAGTTCAAAAGCCAAGTTGGTGCCGAGCTTCGCCTCTACCTCACCACAAATCAAGATTCCGTGTCCTCATCTCGTACCCTTTGAGAGGCTGGGAAGGCCACCGTTCGGGGTTTTGCCAAAGCCCAACTCAAACTTACCCATACGGCGCTTGATTCCCAGCTCACAATTTTAAAGGCTCAGGTTGCCCAGCTCCAGACACTTCCCCCTGAGGACAGAACTGAGACTCAGGACAGGAGGCCTGCATTCTTGAGAGACAAAATCAGACAGACCTCCCTGGAGGTTGCCAAATTGCTTGAGCGATCTTCCGTAGCCTGAGTATATGGTTGGGGAGATAAAAACAGCACGCTCCTCCATCGCCTCGCCACTTACCCTATGGCCAACTGTATAATACCAGAGATGATTGACAAGGGTGGCAAGATCCACTGCGCCCAGAGAGCAGTGGCCCAATGCTTCAACGTTCACTATGCTAATCTCTATTCAGCACGGACACCAAGGGACAGATTTACAACAAAGTAACGCAGCACAGTGCAGCAAGTCATTTTGATGTGCCGTGCTGCGTTATTTTGGAAAGCACAGAGATGCGACATGTGTACATAAGGAGATTGTTTTTGTGCAGGAAGATACACTTTCATGCACAAAAAAAATGGCAAGAGGCTTTTTACTCTTTTAATGCGTGCTGTAGAATGCAGCACACACCGAAAGAGGAAAAAACGAGGAGAAATGAAAACATTTATCCTTGTTGCGCCTTGCTACACCACCTCTAGGGTGGCGTAGCATTCACACGCATCTCCAGATTTACGAATTCTCGTAAATCTGGAGATGTGCTTTTTCCCTGGGTGTTGCGAGGGAACACCCACAGCAACACCCATGGAACGCCCCTTCCACACACTGTGCTGCATGTGAAGGGGCCATATTTACAAGGAGAGGAAAAGTCACGCAGGATGGCTTTTCCTCTCCTTGTAAATATGGATAAACCCTCTGTGCCATCAGTATGTCATGGAAAGTGATGTAGTGGTGGCGCAGAGGGCTTGTAAATCTGCCCCCTAGCCTTTCGCTTCCTGAGCTTCTCCGACTAGACCGGTTCCCCCTTCTTTGCCTTAGTGAATCTGAGGTGGAGGGACTGGAGCTCCTGATCACCCCCCAGGAGGTTTTGGATGCCATATCATGCATGGCGGCCGGTAGGACACCGGGACCAAATGGGCTCCCCAAGAATTTCACGTGTCCTACCAAGACACCCTGGTCTCACCTCTAGTGGCGATGTACAGTGAAGCGGTGGATTGTGGCTCTTTCCATCCAGAGATGGACCTAGCCACCATTGTAGTGATCCCTAAGTCTAAGCCCCCCTTGAGCTGCTGTTCGGACTACAGTTCCATCTTCCTTATTAATACTGAACTTAAGATCAGACCGCACCTGGCTAGTCTAGTTCATCCGGATCGACACAGCTTTATGCCACTCGGAGGGACCAAGCACTACCTTAGACGTCTTCACCTTGCCCTCGCGAACTGGCACTTGCTGTCCCCCCCATTTATCGCTCCTTCTCGTAGACTTTGAGAAGGCATTCGATTCGGTTGACTGGGGTTATTTGGAGGCGGTGTTGGAGGAGATGGGCCATGGAATCCCTTTCCGCAACCTGGTGAGGACGCTGTATTACCAGCCCCAAGCGCAGGTCCTCGTCAATGGAGCTCTGTCCCATCCCTTCCCTATTAGAAGAGGTACGAGGTTAGGGTGCCCCTCTCACCACTTCTGTTTGCTTTGGTAATAGACCCCCTTGCGTACCCTATTCGATCAGACCACTCTCTCATTGGGTGGAAGTGGCCCGGTTTTGAAGAGGATAGGATTGGGCACTATGCTGATGATGTGCTGCTGTTTCTGGCGGATCCTGCTCAATCGGGGCTCCGATGCCACCGGGCCCTGGCCCTCTTTGAGCGCACCTCGGGCTTCCAGTTAAACACGGCCAAGTCTGTTCGGGTTCCCCTTCACCGGTCACATGAATGCTTTGATTGGCAGTCGACGATCCCTCTTTGTCAGCAGTCCTTCAAGTACTTGGGGAACTGGGTAGCTCTTCTCCCCAAACTTGCCTGGTCACTTAACGTCACCCCACTGGTTAAGCAGGTCCGCGCTGACTTCCTTAAATAGCGAACGCTACCCTTGAACCCTACGGACAGGATAGCCCTATTTAAAATGATGATTTTACCTCGATTTCTATACATGCTTCAGAATCACATCTCTCTTTTGCTAGGTCCTGGATTCATGAGATGGAAAGTTTGGTTGCTAAGTTTTTATGAGGAGGACGTTGGCCCAGGCTGGCCCTGGCCCAATGCCGCATCCCGCCCTATGATGAAGGTCTAGGAATGACAAGCCTATATCTTTAGTATTTAGCGACATAGCTCCTGACTGTGCATGAATGGTTTGATGGCAGCTGGTCCGGCCCGGCGTACCATCTGGAACTGCACACCCTCTGTTTTTCTACTATCCAAGGGATGCTGTAAGGGGACACTGTTCCCCAAGCTCTCCCTGAGGTCACATGCGAAGTGCTCCTGGCCGGGCAGGCCTCACTGCGCCATACCCGCAGGTCGGACAAATTGACCCAGTATACCCCCTTGTGGTGCGGCACCAGACTCCGGGAGGTGCTTCTACTTCGAGATTTCAACCCTGGGACCTCATTGGGATTTACCTTCTGGGTTAGGTCTGGATTTACAGGCCCGACATTCCCTCCACTCTTCCCAGTTCTTAGGACCTCTGCAGCTACGCCATGCCCTCCACTCTTGTATATCGGACGGCACTTCCTTACCCGAATATAGCCCACCCGAAGCTCAAGTCATGATCAGTGACCTGGGAAAGGAGGAATCTCCCGCATTTATCACTCACTTGCAAACAACACCCCCAACTCCCTATCTCAACTCCAGGAAAGTGGGAGGGTTGGATCGGCGCCCTGGAGGAAGCTAATTGGAGAGACGCCTTGATGGCTCCTAAAATAATTGCAGTCTTAGCAAGGCTTCGGCTAGTCCAAATATATTTCCTACACACTGCCTATCTTACACCGTTGCATCTCCACCACGCGGTGCTTGGACCTGATGTTTCCTGCCCTCTCTGTCCTCACCCCCAGGCAGTTTTTTTATTACATGGTATGGCTATGTTCTGTGATTCAGTGGTACTGGGAATCCGTAACTGGGGAGTTCATGGAGGTCTTGGGCTGGGAGGATCCCCTTGACCCTATACACATTATCCTGAGTATCACCGAGGGGCTGGATGGCACCAGGACTGAGAAGCTCTTTCTTAACACAGCAACAGCAGTGGCCAAGAGGGACATTGCAGCTCACTAACTGACCACTACCGCACCTACATGGGTACAGGGGTGGACTGGTGTGCTGCGCAGGATTGGCCTCTCTATGTGGCCAGATGTTGTCCCAGGAATTTTTGTTGAATGTGGGGCAAATGGGTCGGAGGGATAGAAGACTAAAATGGACAGATACACTGTCTAGAATGGGAGTGGGTATGCCGATATCGGCCCTATGCACGTCTACTCTTTTATGATGATGTGATATATTTGTGTCTTTGCCTTGCCTTTTACGATGTACTCTTGAATGGTGTTGTTTTCTTTGCTGCAACCTAAAATCAATAAAATTTGGCTATCAAAAAAAATAATTTGTTAGCAATTGGTACCCCGGCGTTGAGTTCACTTAACCCGCCTCCAGTAGACACACACTCCGCAATGTGTAAACAGCAGCCCTGTGTCAATCATTATCCTGTTGATTACTCAGGGCTTGAGAACTGTTTGACACAGTTACCGCATGTTAGGACTAAGTTGGTATGGCAGATATCGTACAGAAATTGCCTTTTTCAATTTCCTTGTTATATGCAGGCCTTAAAAATCTATAAATATATGCACATTTTAATCGAGGCATGATGTGAAAACTGCTCTATCCAAGGTATTTTTTGCCCAGCTAGGATATCTGAATTTAATGATTATCAAGTCTCTTTTTAGACTCTTGTCTAAAGGGCCAATCCAGCTTTCTCTTTTTGTTAAGAGTATCTGGCTTGCTCCACAAACTGGGTACCCACTATTCTTATCTAGCCAGTGTGACTCCCTTTGGCCCAATTGTAATGGGGGGACATTAACCACAACTGCAACAAACTGGCAACATTCTGGTGTTAAATTTATGGGGATGTCAGCACTAGGGCCATGTTTACTCTTAGATCAGTATGTTTTGTTGTCAGTTGATCTATCTCAGACACATCCCCTCTGTTTTGATAAGGTTGGTTATTCATAGTCCATTGGCTTAAATGGGGTGGATACCTAACTAATTCCTTTCATTTATATTCCCAATACCTACTGCATATAGCTGCCCCCGCCTTGCATTACTGCCATCATACATCTTGCCTTGTGGCAGCTGTTACCTGGGGTAGCTGATCAATAGGATTCCAATATAATACATTCCTTTTTTCCCCTAGACTATCATTTGTATTTTTTATCAACCCACGAATCTTGATTACTACGCTAGTCAATGTTTATAATTTATGGTAAAGTAGTTTTAGTAATTCTTCAATGTTTGTTGCCACTAAGGCAACAATTGTGTAATTTGTAAATGTTTGGATGTGCCTTGGACGTTTATATCATCAAGTATCTTCCAAAGTCTGCAGCAGTCCTTTCCTACTTTTATTACATCCCACTGTTACCTGACTCTTCTTAAACCCCTTTTCCTTTTTGGAATAGGTGATCTGTCCAGTGTATGCCAACGTGGGGGACTATTCTGTGTATTTGCTCCTAATATACTTTCAGTTGACCTTGGGGTACCTTGTTGCTTGATATGAATAAATTCCCTTGTCATTACATTTTCTTCCTGCACTAAATCCCCACCCTCGCCAGCCTGCCCTTCTGTCACCATGCTGGGTCCCAATTATAGGTGGCATTCTGTTCTATCTGTTTCGTCAGTAATAACACTGACTGTGCGCACTAGGAAAAAGACAATAGTAGTGTGTGGAGTGTCAGCTGCTGTTCTTTGTAGCTTGCATTTAACCATATTTCCTCGTAAAGATACAATATTTTATCCCTGAGAATGGCTAACAAAGTGTCTAGAGCAGATGACGTATTCGCAATATAGCGCAGTGCACAGTAAAATAATTTCAAAGTACACAAATGTAAAAAGCTAACTGCCATGAGTCCGGGTCAAAAGTGCCAGTGCCAAGTGCAAAAGTACAAAGGGTTGGGTACAAGTAGGGAAAAATATGAGAATTAAAATTCACAGTTTATATAATAAAATAAAAACAATGATAAAAATTGCCACTGGATATTCTCGAGAACTTCTCCGAGAGGAATTAATGTTTATAAAGTACAATTATGGCGACTTGGTGAATCAATTCCTTATAAACTACAGGATCCAGAACATAAAAGGCACCCACTGTCTAAAAACTATGAAATGCCAAGATATAACGTGATTTGGAAGATTCATGAATTATTTTGAAACACATGCATCTAGCAGGTGAAAGTTATTCTTAATGTAGAAAGCATGCATAACTGAATAGCAGTGACATATTTGTTTTATCTGTAGTGATAGCATAGCCTGTAAAAGATCATGTGATGGATTTGCTTCTGAACTGCAACTCCCATATTTATTTGGAGGAACCTTGCAGTTAAGCATTATTGCTTGAACGATTTCGGTAGAAAAGCCTGTATATTTCACTTAAATATACCAAAATATACCAAGGGAGATATTATTTAAATAATAGGTCAAACATTACAATATGAATGTACAGTATCACTTAAAAATTGCTTGAATAGCATGCCTATTATCTAAGAGAATTCATGTTAGAAAATAGGTAGCAAGCTTATGTTTTGGAAACCGTTAGCTGGAAGACTGGAAAAATATGTTCTTTAAAATATTTTGAACTGGAACTTCCATAGCAGTTTGCAATGATATATTTTGTAAAGTTCTAGATTTATGTCATTGAGATAGGCCAGCATTGGTGTTTTGATAGATACTGGATTGATAGCACAGGGACATCCAAAATCCCTAAAGGAAAAGGTAGAATTGGGGCTGGATCATCCCCACTGTTTTGCATATTTGTATTATAGATAAGAGAAGCTGGAAAAATAGCATAGCTGTGTGCTTCAGACGTGCGTATTATGATTATTGGTGAGTTATACAATAATGTCTGGTCTGCTATTCAGTTACACAACATTAGAGTAGGGGGAACTAAAATAGGTCGAAATGACATTGGAAAGAGTGTGTCATTGGACTCCTTTTGGTAAATATAGATTTGTGAATTTGGCCATAACCACAGCCAAATCTGCTTGCATATTGTTTATTGTCAATAATATACTATTGATAAATTAGTAAAATTGTAAATAGGATAGGGGATAATACAATGTTTTAGTAGCATAAATTAAACCCAACGCTAAAAGGAGGGCACCAAGGATATACTACCCATTATCATTTATGGAGCCAGCAAGCATGTGGATCCTTTATCTTCAATACTAGTCGTGTTTTTTTTTTTGCCTAGATTAGCCTCATGGTTATTGAGGTCGATGCGAGTTAGTTATGCCGTTATGCATTAATTATTCAGCTGCCATTAGCCTTTTCAATCCCACACAGCAGTGCTATATAATTTCTTCATTTCCATGTGGAACTCTTTCACAGATATTGATTTAACAAGATACCTTTTGCACTTTAATTGTCTCCCATTTGCTGCTGATGGAGTAAGAGAAAGAAGCTAGGCTTAAAATCTCTAAACAGGTAGATATTTACACTTATGACTGACTGCTTTCCTCTGCCAGTCTTCACTATAAAATATTGGTTAAAGTTCAATTCCATGGCTAGTGGGAATCTTGAAAGCATCTTAGCAAATTGGGTACTGAATTCCCTTAATTTAATTTGCAATATTCCACTGCCTTGGATAGCTAAATAATCAACTCTGAAGTTAGTTTTATGAGTCAGAGGTGAATGAAAATGCTAGTTAACAAATGGATAGACAGTAAAACACATCATCCTTAAATTGGCAGTCATAACAAAAATATAATCAGTTAGCTGCAATACCAAGTGCTAACACTCACAAGCAGGTACACCACAGCAACCTTTCATGACTGAGATATGAAACGGCATTGAGTATTTAGCTGCAATATTCTGTTCAAGCTCTTGGTGAACCTATCAGTGCAGGACACCTACATACTGAAAGCATCACCTCTATCTCCTCCCAGAGCATCACACCACAAATTAACACTTTATCAGATTAAATCTTGAATATGAACTCAAGCAAGTATAACCTAAAAGGTGCCTGTTTCCCACACTTGCTTTTCTTTTCCAATTAGTAAACATTGATGTGTGACTGCGATGTCTTTGTTTGTTGTTCCATGTCAAAAGAGCACTTAGGCATAAGGAAGAACAGTGTATTTGTCAAAGAAGGTATTTAATCTAGAAAAACACTGCTGTTGCTTTTTTCCCTTGTCTTTATCATCATATTTTCTGATGTAATTGATGTCTATAGCAGCTAAAGTGCTGTTGCATGATGTATGCGCATTTCCACTTCCAGGGCTTGTTATTTGTTAGGGATTAAGTGTCCATTTCATTTTCTGCAATAAGAACTTTGCAAAGTGTTTGATTACTGGCACAAACCCATTATACTTAAGGAGCCATAACAACTCAACCTCTGTTGCATCTAGGATTTCTCTCTGAATAGCTTTTTAAAATAATTTCATTTTGCCTTTATTTTGCAGTATGCAGTTGCATACCTGGTTTAGTATTTTCCTTTATAGAGCCCCCTTTCATAGAACTAATTTGGAAACCTCAACTGCATCGAGGAGCAACTCATTAAATATTAAAATACATCTTAGTATGTCACATGTCTTGATAGTATTGGTTTCTGCAATAGAAACCATATACTCCTCGAATACAAACTGTGCTCATTAACACAAAACATTAAGGATGTCTTCTGACCATTTACTTAATCTCATCCTTGGAAATCATTGATTCCCATTTGCTGTATCGTGGCAAGAACTGAAGCAGGTATTATTTTTTTCCCGTCAATAGTGCCAGACTAATCAGCATAACAGAAGAAACAATCATACCACCCCTACAACATAAAATGTAAACTTTTTCAGTAACGTAAGGTGAAGTGTCTGCTTACAGTACCCTCTTTTGCTTTCAGGACATATGTTTTCAGCCTTGACATCCTATGACTCATTTACCGACCCAAAAAGCACCTCATCTATTGTGCATTATGCTCTGTTGATTGCTCATGGGGCAAAGTTACCTTCAATTCAAGATCTTAAGAAAGAGCTTTTGTGGCATTGAAGTTTCACTATAAAAGGAGCTTTAAATATCTTGATTTTATTTGGAGCAGTGTCCCACTATAGACACTGTAAATTGGTGTCACCTAAAACTCAATAAAAATAGGCACCCCTTGTTGCACAAAATGTCTTGGTCAATGATGGTATTGCCCACACAGGATCAATATTTCTAAAGTTTGAAACAATTTAGTCTTATAACTCTTCCTGTGATGATGCATTTGAGGGCTTCACTTTCCTCTTAGGGAGATGCTTAGTAGTGGTGTGGTACCTTTTATTCTCCTGTCTCATTCTACCCTCACATTGATTCAGACATAGAGGCTTATTAAGTGAATAAATATTTGGCCTCACATTCATTCTTTACACTCAGTCCTCTGATTATGTATGAATTGCATTGGCAAAGCATCTATACTTGGATAAGGACTCTTCTTGACTCAAAAAATCGTAACATGCTTGAGGCCAAATGCTATTTTTCCTCTGGTTGTTCATAAGTTTTGTTCTATCTTGGGCATCTGCCCTAACTTAGCTAGATTCTTTGTGCACAGAGAAGAACCTCAACAATATCCTGTATATGTTCCTCAAAGTATGAGAAGGTTGGCTCCTGGAAATTGTAGGTCCATTTTCTAACCTTTACGTTTTTTTACATGGTGGAGGAGTCATAGTGCAAGGATATTTCAGTGTACTTGCTCTCTAGCTGGATCTGCTAAGGTATTGATTTTTGGCTGTGCCCTGTCACACACACGTAGGGCCATATTTATGAAATTAGTGGCGCAGGGCAGCATGTCACCATACTGCACTGCCCTGCGCAACAGAGAAAGGGCAGGAATGCACTGTATTTATTCAATATGTTCCATTCCTGTCCTTTCCCCTTGCTCTGGCACCATTTTGACAGCCTAACACCAACACAGCGACAGGATGTTTTATAGCAGGAAGGGGCATTTTCCAATTCATATGTGTGCTGCTTAATGCATCACATATAAAGAGAGGAGAGAAAGTGGAGAAATAAATATATTTATCCTCTGTACACCTCACCTGGAGAAGCATATCTTTTGGCACTTTTTCCAAGGTTACAAGGTCTTGTAAAACTGGAAATGAGTAAGAAACCTTCGGAGTTTGGTGAGAACATCCATGGAAAGCCCATGGAACTCCTACACAGGGCAGAGTAACACAATGCATTGATTTGCACTGCGTTATTTTACTTCATATTTTTGGAGCCATGCTAAGTGGCTTTGTGGCTTCAAAAATATCACTTACATTTGGGACACTTCTCACCACGTTGTGTGGTGCAAAAGTGACACAAACTGGGTCATACAAATGGCCCTTAGTGCCTAAGTTAACGTTGGGAGGATGGAGTAAAGGAATAAAGGCGGACAGGGTGATGCATATCTATACATTGACAGGAAGATCTGTCATGGTGGCTATCAATGTTGGTAATATTTGACGGATGGCACCGTCAAACATTGCAACTGGCCATCAAAATTATGATCCAAAGTGCTTTATTTTTCAAAATAAACTAAAAAAAAACCAAATACCCCCTCTCCATGGGAGTTTTTCTTCCTGGAAGGGGAAAATTATTTTTTACTTCCTGTCCCAGTGATAGACATGAAGATATACTGGTAATGCCGTCCACCTTAAACAGGGCGGACGGTGTCATATGCATCCTCAGATGGCCCCATCTCTGACACACCATTGGAGGAAGGTTTACGCTGACAGAGTAAGTTTTACTCCATCCCCATGAAACTGGCGGTCTGCCCAACGCAAAATCAGGTGGCTACTCCAATGAAAGTTATAATTGGTCCAGCAGCACACATGGCCAACTGCTGGTGCTACAGCACCTTCCCTTAGAAAATAATGGAGTAGTAAACAATGTAACATTAAATTCAATCATTAAATCAGTAAATATCATTAAATAAACTTTAATTAATTCTCTACATCAGTTTGGAAAATTATTAAGGTATACTAAAAATGTTTTTTTTTACCCTATACCATAGAGACATGTAAATGTAAATGTAAATGTAAATGTATTGGCATTTATATAGCGCACTACTTACCCGTAGGGTCCCAAGGCGCTTCGACCGCTGCGAAACCCTTCCTGGCTTCCCTGAGAGATGGTCCCTTAATGGGTATCTCCAGGGTGAGACCAGGCATCCCCAGCGGTCTGGTGGGGCCGTTAGTGAAGATGAGGCAAGCTAATGCCCAGAGTTGCCGAGTGTGATCGCTGATCAGAGTGGGCACCGAGGCGAGAGAATTATCGAGTCCGCTGACCCTGGTCCAGAAACCTGCCGCGCCGGGAATCGAACCCTGGTCCCGGGCCGTCCTCTGCTCTCGGGTCTGCTGCCTCTAACCAGTGAGCCACACTACTTCCAATCTGGAGTATTCGTACGGTAAAGTATAAGAAAACAAAAAACGTATTTTAATTGGAAAAAAAAATTTAAATATTTTTAAGTTAAACCTTAATGTAATTTATTTATTTCTTTCATTTTAGAATGTAGACCTAAAGAAATCAATGGTACATCAATGGCAATCTAATTTTGAATGGAAGTGTTAATTAATGTAAACCTGTCAAAATGATATTTTCTGATGTTTACATTTTAAGCTGAATTACTCACTAAGCTAAAAATATAATTTTTTTAGTATCCATTGAAAATTATTAAAAGTAATGTATCATAGTAACAACAAGTAATTCAATTGTGTTTTAATAAAAATGATTGGTGCATTTCTTTTCACATTTACAAAAGTGTATTAAAATAGTTTAGAATTAAATAATAATTATCATCTATGCACATATACTTTTAAAATTAAATTATATTTTGTTATATATTTTAATATTTATAATAATTTAATTGAGAGTGACATTATTTTTAGGGGGTTTTCTTTCAGGTTCCCAATTCCATTCTTTTCAATGGGAAAATATTGCAGTACCAGTGGTTGGTTAAGTTTGATACTGAACTGAGCTGGAGTAATTTACTACTGTTTTGGATATCTTTTCTTGCAATATCAACTTTGGAAATGCAGTTTGTGAATAGCAGGAAGCTTACTCACGTTTGGAGTGGCATCCCTCTCTCAACCCCTCAATGGCCCTCCTTTACCCTTCCTAAACTCTTCCTTACTTCTGCGTGATTCCCTCGCATTAAGTTGTAATTATTTCCCAGTTACCAGCCAATAACCTCCGTTCCTTACACATTGAAATCTAATACATATAGTTACATGTTGAAGACTCACAGTTCGGGTAGAGATCTCTGCAGATAGAATAGTAAATGTGGGGGCAGAAATTCAACATGAAAATTTGTGAATACCATTTTGTAATATGCTTGAAGTATTATTGTAGTACTACATGAGCTACTGCAAAATGGAGTTTGTGAACATGCCTCTGAGCTTTTTTAATTTTAATAGGACATGACTTACTGGGTGTGGGAAGGTATAATTGTTTCGACCCTTGCAACCTAAGATCCATTTATTGTCTTCTGATCTAAAACCTCCATTTATTGAGTTTTCTACTTGGACACCAAATGCAGCTATGGCAGTCATTCTACATAGAGCATACAATGCAACAAAGCTGACCTTTATCATTCTCAAATAGCCCTTTTCTTTGTTTTTCACTAGACATTTTAGTGTGAAGGTTTAGCAAAAATTGGGCATCTGCCACCGCATATTAGTACTTAAGGTCATGGAAGCTTTTTTTCTTACAATTCATTAACCTTTTGTATATGGCCCCGAACCCCAACCTTTTTTTTTTATCCTGGAGCAAGACTTTTCTAATCGATGAGAATATTTGACACTTCAAGGAAGCAGATAGGCAATATTCTTCACAGCTACATCAGCAATAATCACTTCTAAGAGTCGAAAAGTGCTGTTGACAAAGACTGTTTATTAGTTGTGGATGGTTGGGTGCAGGACTTGACTCAAGAATATACTTCATTGTTCATGGCTTAAGGATGTATGTACACTTAAAGGGTGAGCCACTCAGAGACAGTTTATCTCAGTATATATTTGTGAGGCTCTAAAGCTAAAATATTTTTTGCAAAGCAGAGAACTGTGTGCAATGTGACACTTTATGATGGCTGCCGTGTAGGAGCTGCGCCCTGGAGCTCCCTGGTTAAGGATTACCAAATTGGTAAATATCCCTTATTTACCCGCCCATCTGTAGTGAAGCCAGGTTTCTGCTTGCACACATTGCTATGTTAGCATAAGCATATTAGAAGTTTAAACGACGTTTTGCCACGTTGCCGCTTTCGCACACAACACTACATGTAACTGTTACTGTAAGTTAAACTGCTTGCTTTTCTTCGCATGAGAACGGTCTGTTTTTCACATCCCTAGACTTACACCGTGATCTTAGACTATACACTGTGTGCACAAGTCTTCAAGGTCATCATAACAATGTATGCTGTTGATTCAGTTTTATCGGCCCACGCTCTAGATACAACATGGACACCGCTGCAGATAACTGAAATTGGAGTGCCTTTAATATTGCACTGCATGCATGATTCAAACACTTGAAGAAAAAACCTTTCCAGAGAGAGAGAGAGAACGTTGCTGATCCTGTGATTTAATTCACCTCAGCTAATTTTGGAGGTATGGGGTTCCCCGTTTAAGCCTAGAGACCTATTATTATAAAACCTCGCTCCCAGCAATGGGAGGGTTGTTCACAAGGCACTATACGACCTGTTTCCACTATCATTGTAACATGATTTCTCCCTTTGTGTTTTATGGAATTGTGACAATGCTGATTGTTTTATTTCTAATCATATGCCTGATTTTTTTAGCCTAAATATTGCATCTTAGAGCACATAGCTAAAAATAAACATGTTAAACTTTTCTGTGGCTCCGATTACTCACGTTGTGGACTGGTATGAGAATAAAAACAAAAGAGTATTCTTGATTCCCACCATTCCTGAGAGCACCCTAAGTCGCTTGTTCTGGGTTGTCCAATCATTGGTAGCTTTGCTGTAGAATGGAGAACGAATGAGACACTGATGCAAGTCGGATAGGGGTACTGGGTACTGATGGGAGTTTTTGTTACGCCACAATTCACTGAGGTCCTGATTTCCTATGCATACTTCTGTGCATGAGCAGAATCCACGCAACATGGCGCACCTTACGTTCGGTCTTATATTTGAGACACTTTAGTAGTATTCCTTAGATTTGTCCACAACACCCTCACTCCTGTTTCCGGATAGCAGGCGCGACGGATTAACCTACCTACATGGATGGATTATAGGTACATTCAATCAATCAATTCTTTGTAAAGCGCGCTAAATACCCGCAAGTGTCTCAAGATGCTGGGGGGGTGCGACTGATCGAACAGCCAAAGTCTTGAGTATCCTTTTGAAAGTCAGCAGGTCTTGGGTCTGTTGTAGGCTCAGTGTTAGGGTGTTCCATGATTTGGCTGCGAGGTGAGAGAAGGATCTCTCATCGCTGGTTGTTCTTCGGATGTTCTGGACAGTGGCGAGTGAGAGGTCGGCGGAGCGTAGCTGGCGGTTGGGGATGTAGAAGGAGAGCGGTCTGTTGAGGTAGGTTGGGCCGGTCTTGTGGAGTGCCCTGTGTCTGAGTGCATGAGGAGCTTTAAGGATATACTATTGTTGACAGGGAGCCAGTGCAGGTTTCTCAGGTGGGGGAAATGTGGCCATGGCATGGTACGTCGAGGATCAGTTGTGCCGAGGCGTTTTGGATGAGCTTGGTCTGGGCTCCCGCGTAGAGGGCATTTCCGTAGTTGAGTCTGCTGCTGACAAGGGCCTGGGTGACTGTCTTTCTTGTATCTGTCGGGATCCATCTGTAGATCTTGCTAAGCATGCGGACGGTGTTGATGCAGGAGGAGGAGATGGCGTTTACTAGCTTGGTCATTGAGAGCGTTGAGTTGAGGATGATTCCCAGGTAGCGTGTGTGGTCGGTGGGTGTCGGGGCTGCCCCCAGTGCCGTCGGCCACCAGGAGTCGTCCCAGGCTGAAGGGTTGGAGCCGAGGATGAGGACCTCCGTCTTGTCCGAGTTCAGCTTCAGATGACTGGTCTTCATCCAGTCAGCGACGGCCTTCCTTACTTTGTGGAGGTTGGCTTTGGCAGTGATGGGGTCCTTGGTGAGGGATAGGATCAGCTGAGTGTCGTTGGCGTAGGAGAAAATGTTGAGGTCGTGCTGTCGAGCTAAGTGTGCGAGCGGGCCCATATAAATGTTGAACAGCGTCGGGCTGAGGGAGGATCCCTGGAGTACGCTGCAGATGATTTTGGAGACTTTGGAATGGAATGGGGGAGGGAGACCCTCTGGGTTCTGACTGAGAGGAAGAAGGTGGTCCAATCCAGAGCCTTGTCCCGCATCCCTGCGGCATGGAGGCGTGCACGTAGTGTGCTGTGGCAGACGGTGTCGAAGGCGGCAAAGAGGTCTAGGAGGATGAGTGCTATGGTCTCGCCGTTGTTCAGCAGGGTCCTGATGTCATCGGTGGCGGTGATGAGGGCAGTCTCGGTGCTGTGGTTGCTGCGAAACCCTGACTGGGAAGGGTCCAGGATTCTGTTTTCTTCAAGGTATTGGGTTAACTGTCTGTTGACATTTTTCTAGATGACCTTGGCCGGGAAGTGGAGCAGAGAGATGGGCTGGAAGTTCTTGAGGTCTCTTGGGTCTGCCTTAGGTTTTTTGAGTAGGGCGTTGATCTTGGCGTATTTCCAGATCTCTGGGAAAGTCGCGGTCTCGAGGGAGAGATTGATGAGTCCTACCCTTTTTAATTCATATATGTCACCACGCCTCTCGCTGATCGCTACCTTTAATATTGAATCAATTGCCTATGCATATGACACGCAACTGAGTCTCACTCTAGACAAAAACTCCACAGCAATGGAAGAAAAATTCCACCACTGCCGCACCACAGTAATGAGTTGGATGAAACTAAATCATCTCATATGCAACAGCTCCAAAACAGAAATCATGCTGTTTGGAAAGTCCAATGTTTTCGAATCCACCCAATGGTGGCCTTTTTATTCACACTCTCCACCCACTACTGTAGATATTGCAAGAAATCTAGGAATAAAATTCGACCCAACACTTTCATTCCATAAGCAAGCTCTCACCATTGCTGGCATGTGTTTCCAAACTGTAAAAACCCTCATAATTTTATGACATCTACTCCCTCTGCATGCCAGGAAGACTGTTGCGGTGGCCCTGATCCTGTCCCGCTTGGACTATTGCAACAGTCTCTATGTTGGAACAAAAAAAGGCGGCCGTGAACAGATTACAGATAGTCCAGAACGCTGCCGCAAGGCTGGCACTCGGAATCCCTAGGCGCTCTTCCCCAGCTGAGGCACTTAAAACTCTTCACTAGCTACCAGTCCATAGAAGGATCCTATTCAAAATTCTGACCATCACCTATAAAGCTGTAAGTGAATCTGGTCCAGAATATCTGAGATCTAAAATCAAGCGCTATAACAAAAAATAAACTTTGCGTACCACAGCTGAAACCCTGCTAACTGTCCCTAAATTTTAAACTGAAAACCCGGGGTGGAAAATCTAAGGTGGTACTAGGCACAAAAGCCTGGAACACCCTTCCTACCCAGCTGAGGTATACCCACACGGAACTCACCTTCAGGAAACTCCTCAAAACATGGATTTTCGCCACCCCAGACCTCCTAGCGCTGTCACTAATCTAATTCATCCCTCTCAAAGTCTCTCTCTCTCTCTCTCGTAATTTTATCTCTTTACTCCTTCATACGCCTGTTTCCTACTGCCTACAAAGTGCCAAGATGCTCCTTGGAGTGAACGTTGCGCTATACAAAACCTTTCTTCATTCATTCATTCCTGACATTGCACAGGTGGGGTGCGATGGAGCGGCTAGCTCTGTTGAAGACGTGGTGCAGGAATGGGTCTGAGTGAGAGCCGGAGTGGATTGTGTGCATGGTCTTAATGGTGTCATCGATGCTCACGCTGGCCCAGGCTAGCAGGGGGTCATGGTCAATGGTGTGCGGAGGGTCTGTTGTGTTGCTGTCTGTTGGGGCTGTCTGGGTGTTGAAGCTGTCGTGGATGTGTGCTATCTTGGGGTAGAAGAAGGTGGCAAGGGAGTCGCACAGTGCTTGCAATGGCAGGATGTTGTTGGTGTTGGAGCTGGGGTTGGAGAGTTCCTTCACAATGTTGAAGAGCTTCTTGCTATTGTGTGCATTGTTGTCGAGGTGATCTTTGAAGGAGGTCCTCTTGGCTGCCCTGATGAGGTGGTGGTGGTTGTACATGGCGTCCTTGTGTGCTGCATGGGTGTCCAGAGTTTGTTATCTGTGCCATTTCTTCTCTAGTTTCCGGCAAGCTTGCTTGGAGGCTAGGAGTTCTGGGGTGAACCAGCTGGCCCTCTTGCTGATGTCTCTGTGGGGGGGGGGTTCTTCAGTGGGGCGAGGGTGTTGGTGCAGTCCTTGATTCAGCGTCTGAGACTGTGGGCAGCGTCGTCGGTGTTGGAGGGTTTCGTGGGTGGGCTGAGAGCAAGGTTTGCGTGTAGTTGGTCTTCGGTGATTTTGCTCCAGCAGCGACGGGTGATCTGTTGGGTGTGGTGGTATGTGGTGGGCTTCTGGAAGGCGAAGTAGAGGCAGCGGTGGTCGGTCTAGAGGAGTTCTGTGGTGTGGCTGGCGGAGATGTGCGGGCTTGAGGAGAAGACAGGGCCGAGCATGTGGCCGGTGGAGTGGGTGGGCGTTGTGATGAGTTGCTTCAGTCCGAGGTTGGCGAAGTTATCGATCACGGTTGTGGAGTTGGTTGTTCTTGTTGTTCTCAAGGTGGAAGTTAAGATCTCCGAGGAGGATGTAGTCGGTGGAGGTCAGGGCGTGAGTGCTGATCGACGATGGAGTCGCTGAACTGGGGACTGAGTCCGGGTAGTCGGTAGACGAGGGTGCCTCTGAGGGTGGAGTTAGGGTCTGTGTGGATCTGGAAATGCATGTATTCGGCGATGCTGAGCGCATCGTCAGTGCTAGTCGAGACCCTGATGCTGTTCTTGTGAACAATGGCGATTCCTCCTATGACTCCGTTGGTGTGGTCTCTGCGGGTGATCTTGTAGCCGTCTGAGATGGCTATGGCGATGTCGGGTGCGGGGGAGTGATTAAACCAGGTGTCTGTCAGGAAGGCGACGTCCGGGGATGTTGTGTTGAGCAGGTGTCAGAGATTGACGGGATGCTTGCGTGCAGAGTGGATGTTCAGTAGTATGCATCGGAGGTGGTTGGGGTCTTTCTTGGCGGGTGGTTTGCCGGCTCTGAGGCTGGTGTAGCTGCAGTTCTGGCAGGTGAAGGGGCTTGTTGTGCGTTTTGGGGTGGCCTTGAAGCAAATGTGGCTATGTCCGGAGTTGTGAGCATGCAGAGTGCTGGCATCGTAGTGGTGGCGGACGTCATGGTGGGTACGGGGGCCAGGGGTTCTGGTTCCGGGCGCAGTCCAGGCGCGGATGGGCGCAGACGGGCTTGCCTATATGGGGAGGTGGGAAGGAGGAGCAGCTGGGAGGCAGGAAGCGGGGGCAGCGAAGGGGCAGTGGGCCGTCAGGGGGGCGGGGATGCAGGGGACGCAGCAGCAAGGACAGTGAGGGACAACGAAGTTAACAGTTGGAAAAAGGGGCACAAAATTGAGGGAAAAAAGAGTGGCACAGAAGGCATAAGGGCACAAAAAGCAAGTCAAACAGAAGGCAAAAAGGGCACAGAATTGAGGAAAAAGAGTGGCACGGAGGGCAGAAGGGCACAAAAACGAGTGGAACAGAGGGCAGAAGGGCACAAAAAACGAGTGGAACAGAAGTCAAAAGGGGCACAAAAGCAAGGGAAAAACGAGTGGCACAGAGGACAGAAGGGCACAAATAAATGAGTGGAACAGTGGGCAGAAGGGCACAAAAAATGAGTGGAACAGAAGGCAACAGGGGCACTAAAACGAGGGAAAAACGAGAGGCACAGAGGGAAGAAGGGCACAAGAAAACGAGTGGAACAGAGAGCAGAAGGGCACAAAAAAACAAGTGTAACAGAAGGGAAAAGGACACAAAAATGAAGGGAAAAACAAGTGGCACAGAAGGCCTCTGGGCAAAAAAACGAGTGGAACAGAAGGCAAAAGGGGCACAAAAACAAGGAAACAAATAGTGGAACAGGAGGCAAAAGGACACAAAAACGAGTGGAACAGAAGACAAAAGAATCAGAAAAACGAGGGGAAAACGAGAGGCACAGGGGGAAGAAGGGCACAAAAAAAAGAGTGGAACAGAGGGCAGAAGGGCACAAAAAACAAGTGGAACAAAAGACAAAAGGGCACAAACATGAGGGAAAAAACGAGTGGCACAGAAGGCAGGTGGGCACAAAAACAAGTGGAACAGAAGGCAAAAGGGGCACAAAAACAAGGGAAAAACAAGTGGCACAGAAGGCAAAAGGGCACAGAAATACAGGAAAAACGAGTGGCACAGAGGCAAAATACAGAGCACAGAAATACAGGGGCAGCTAAGAACAGAAGGCAGAACAGTCAGAGAGGCACGGGGGCAGCAAAGGAAACAGAAGGGAAAACCGGGCAGAGACACGGGGCAGCGAGGGGAACTGAAGGGAAAACCGCGCAGAAACACGGGGGCAGCGAGGTGTAAAGAAGGAAAGACCGGACAGAGAGAGAGCGGGGACAGCGAGGGGAACAGAGGGAATAAAAAGGGGCATGGACCACGTACAGGCAGTGGGGGAAAACAGACAACCGCAGTCACAGACACAACAATGAAAATACACGCAATACAATAAAAGTAATAAAGCGGAGGATGAACAAACCTACCTACGGCCTACCACTGGCAACCAGGGATGAGGCGCAGGTGGGAGCCCGCGGGTGGTGGAGGGCCTCGAACTTCCTCAGCAATGCCATCTGGGGCAGGGAGATACAGGCGGTGCTGTGCGGAGGGGGAGCGACCTACCTGGTGGGTTCAAGGGTCGCTGATAATTCAAGCTTGACATTTAAAAAAGGTTTAACTTTTAGATTACTACCCCTTTTTGTGTTACATTTCATATAGATTGTTTGTCTTCTCTGTGCACTTATGGGTGATATTGATATAGCTCAGCATAGTCGCACTGCGCGCCAGCGTCATCTGGCACAGTTTGAAGTGCCTGGGGAGGGTATGTCGGTAATCTTTGTGTTGAGTGCTGATGCAGCTGTTCCCTTTGAGCTTTTCTACTCTTTTGTCACGTTTCCTGCAGTACATGCGGATGATGACACATTCCATACATTCACTCCCACTGCGATATCCGTGTACTATACTTCATTTAGGACACAAGAGATTCCAATTTCAACATGGCAGCATCGTATTTAATTTAATGGCGCCCTCCACCACACCGCAACTCTGGTTCGGTTAGGTCCCTTGTCTATTCCTGGGGCCACTTAGCCATTCTTGGCCGGGTTCACACCACATCCACATTTTCTAAATGTCCCGATTGACGACTTGTGTCAACTTTATACCTCTTTTTTTGGGGGTACGTAGGGCTTAAGTACAATACGTTTCATGCAACATTCAGGTGGGGGCACCTGGGGCTGCGGCGCAACCAGTTGGACAGGCCAGGATGCCCATTAGTCCCGTCATGGTTAATTCTGTAATGGGCAAGCGCCCCCAGAATAAGGACGATATGCCTTTTTGGCTTGCCGAGGAATTTGACCAACTGGAATCAGTTTTTCCTAATACCACTCCTATGGAAAGACACAAGATTCTAACCATTAGTTTGCAAAAAGGCTTGGGGTCTGAGGCAACCAATTGTGAGTACTAGGGTAAAGTATTTGCAGCAGTCTACACAAAGTGCTTCGGCACACCGTCTATGACTGTTCTGCCCTCCGTGCTCAAGCGTGTTAAGGATGAGCACGGTACAGAGGTGGAGGTCGAATTAGGAATGAAGCTTGTCAGAGTGTTTAAGGTAGTTGCTGATCGCATCCTTGCAAACGTCAAGGGAGATGTGGTTAACACTCAATAGTCTAATGCTTTGCGCCTCTTTGCCAAAGCCGATAAACCCCGGCAGTTGCCGAAAATTATTGCGGAGGCTTATAAGACCATGGGCCGCAATAGTTTGGGTGTTAAGCCTTTTACTAAAACAGCAGCACCACCGCAAACGGCTAGGTCTACTAAAGACGACTGTCCTGCTTTTCCTAAACAGAAATGGACAAATAAAAAACAGGGGAAGCAGCAAAAGAAACAAGGGTCGCGTCCTGTGTCCCCAATACCAGTGTCTACTGAGCTCATATATGATTTGCGAGACCGCACGCAAATTAGGTCTCCTGATTGATTTCAGATTCCTGATCAATGTTCTCCTCATTCTTCACAGGAAACACCGGTCTCACAAGCCGGTGGAGGTGAACACGGCCAAGGTCGGGGTGCCCGGCTGATGGTAAAGGCAAGCAGGACGATTTTCCACGTCAAAGCCCACAGTTTCTGAAAAAGTATGCCACGGATAGTGACAACATAGCTTTGGAACCTGACATGGACTCTAACGCTGCTAGACAGTGCAGCAGAGGTTACAGTGGTGCGTCAAGCACTGCGTCCGTAACTGAAGGCGACAGCAACTGATACGTTCATCACAGTAGAAACTGCTGACAATAGGGTGGCTCCACAGCAGACTATAAGACATAGTCCTAATACTTAAAGGTGACATACAACATAAAATGAAATGGATTTTGGGGGAATATCTGACCTCTACATATGACATTTTGTTGACAGAGCCAGACTTGCCCCCACCTTTCGTTTTGGCCTCTCCAAGAGGGGAGGAAATAATCCTCCCTAGTATCACACATACTGTGCCAAAGGGGAGGAGCAGAATTTTCAAAAGATTGGCCTGAGGTGCTTGCCCTGGCTTTGTACCGTACTCAGGTCGGATGGGATAAAATGTTGCGCCAAGGCATGAGATTCCATTGCTGTCAATGGAAGCCACAACCCCAATATCCCATGCGGTGAGAATTGAAAGCTCCATTTACAGAAATTATTCAACAATTGGAATATCAATTGGAATATCAAGGTGTAGTTGAAACATGTGTGTCACCCATGAATTATCCTCTTTTCACTGAGACCCAACCTGATGGGTCGTACCGCCTAGTTTTGGATTATCGGCATTTGAACTCTCATTGTCGGACCTGCGCATTACAGAATACCCACGGCTATGCCCTGGTTGTTTTACTTGTGAGAAAAAGGTTTAAGACCACACTTGACATTTCCAATGGCTTTTTTAGTCCTAACCTGTCCTCTATTAGTAATCAATGGACAGATTTTACTTCAGGTAGCAAAAAAAACAGTTCAAAAGATTGGCCATGGGCTATAAAAACAGCCCAAGCATCTTTGCCGCACGTGCTGTCTCTCTGTTAGAGAGCATCGACCCTGATGCGTACTCGTACGTTGATAATATTTATCTCACAGTCGACTAAATCTGTGTTGAATTGACCGCATCATTGTCATGTTTGCGGACTTCGGTTACAAATTTAACTTTGCTAAATCACACATTGCTGAATATACAGTGTTGTTTCTGGGCAAATTTCCTGGAGAAATGCATGCTTCTGCGCGCTCCAACAAATTTCGGCCGTAGGTACATTCCCGATTATGCCCAACGTATCAAGCCGCTTTACGCTCTGATACAACCAACTTTTACCAAATCTTGCTGGCTTCCAAAACATTCATCTATACTGCAATCTTTGCAGGCTGATCTTATTGAATCAAAATACTTACTGACGCGTAACAACCAAACAAACCTGGTAATAAGAATTGTGTCAGGCCCAGTGGGTTTTACGTACTTGACGTTTAATGAAGGTGACACAGTCCCTATTGCTTACAAGTCACACTTGTACACTTTAGCTGAAATGCGCTTTTCTTCTGTCAAAAACGTTTTGACTGCAGTGCACATGGTGATTCTAAAAGAGAGAGCGCTGTCACAGAGGAAAAACATGTTGGTTGTTACACCGTATCCTTCCCTTGAGGTAGTGACGAGATCCAGGGTACCAAATTCTAAAGCTTTGCACTCACGTTGAATACAATGGTCCACTTCCTTGACGTCTCCGGATGTCACGTTTATCTTTGATTCCTCATTTCAAACTCAGGAGAACTTATAGTATGAATTTGTTCATCCTTTTATTTTTTTTGTCCTCATTCTGCCAATTTACTTGCTGGCTATACTCGGACCCTTTTCTGGTAAAAACCCAGGCCAGGTTGGAGTCCTTCCAATCAAGAGAGAAAAGCTGTTTCCAATTCCACCCTTCCCGAGAGTGCCCATAGCACGGAAGGTACACCGGACACACAGCTCAACATTGGCTTAATCATTGGACCCTAGATTTTGAAACCAGTTTACCAATTCAAGCCATACTTTTTCTTTATTGCTGGGATCACACATTAGGTCCTGCTTACTTATATATATGTTAGAACTGGGATTTCTGGTTGGCTAAGGCTTACGCCAAAGCCAGGCAGAGACCACCATTCTAGTCAGGGCAAGGGAGCCACACGCCAAGATAACCCCTGCTCACCCCCTTGGTAGCTTGGCACGAGCAGATAGGCTTATCCCGGATGCAATGTGTAAAGCATTTGCGCACGCACACAACAGCAACAACATCCTAGGCACACCACAAAAGGAACTCCACACAAGGTTATATAAAAATTACTTTTGTATTGTCAAAACACATCAGATAGTAATCACACAATACACATTGTGCCAACTGGCATGGGCAATATTCACGAGGAATTATTTACACCAGGACAGGGCCACGTGGGCCACTGTCAGAATCAGCACTTAGTAGAACTAGCACTTAGAATAACTGTAACACCAAATAACACTTATAGATCACAACCAGTAACCACTGGTAACAGGTAGGTACACACTGCGCAATACTAATAACCATAGGCCTAGATCACGCAAGGGACACATAACCGCTCTAGTATAACATACTGGGCAAGACAAACTTCTAAGCATGAGCACCTTTAGAAGTATAACACAAGCATAAAGGCAAAGCACATTACGCTGCAATCACATTTAGGCCTAAACAGTATAACTACAGTAGGCAATCTCCCACTAGCCTAAACACATTAGACTCTGCCTCCTAAGAATAAATCACATTTAGGGGCGTAAACGTTGTAGCTGCCCACTAATTGCTGGGCAGCTGGGAATAACCACAGGGCCTAAACGTTGCAGCTGGCACTAAGTGCTGCCCAGCTGTGGAAGGCCTGGCACCTCTGTGCCATCTCCGTCCCACACACAGACTCTCTCTCTCTTGGCGCCTAAACGGTGCAGCTGCCCACTAATTGCTGGGCAGCTGGGAAAGAACAAAACTGCAACAGGGTCCTCACTGACCCTAGAACAGGACTGCGCCAACTGTTTGGAGCCATCTGGCTCTGAAATCCACTGTGCACCTTGGAGCACGCTAGGCTCTATAATCATAATGAGGCAAAGCATGGGGACAAGAACCTGGGCCCTTCAAAGAAATATAGCCCACGTTGGAGCCCCCTGTTGGGGACTCGAAGTAACTATGCCCCCAGGAGCCTCTCTGCTCTAAACAACATATATGCCCCATAGCCTCTCTGGCTCTAAACACAAATATGCCCCTGAGCCTCTCTGGCTCTAAACAAAAATATGCTCTTGAGCCTCGCAGGCTCAGCAGAAAAATGCGGCGTTGTGGAGTCTCTCTAGGGGGACTCTAAATTCCAAAAATCCCCCCAAGACGTTGGAGCGGCCCTCTGTCAACCGGGGCCGCTCTAAGGAATTAAGACAACACAGGTAGGAGGGGGCAGGCATCGGCAATGTGCCCCGATGCCCCCTCTAACTACACATGGCCCCCGGAGCCCTTCGTGGGCTCCAAATCACTGGCAGGAGGGGTGGGCACCGGCAACGTGCCCCCGACGCCGTGCCGCTCTTCTCACCTATGGGACAAGTGGGCTCGTCTCCTCCGGATGCCGCCGGTCTCTGCTTTGCCTGGTCCGTCGGCTGGGCTCTCTCTCTCCACACGAGAGCCCTGCCTCTGCCAATTCGCTCGCTTCACCCGGTCCTTCTCCCCCGGGGCTCCCTCCCAGCTCACGGGTGCCCCAGGTGGCCATTCCTCGGCCAGCTGCTTCTCTCTCGGGGCGGAGGGCGGGACTTCCTGCCAGATTACACACCCCGTCCCCGTCCTGGCAAAATATGCCTGGCTTCCTGCCTCGGAGGGCCACCAATGGCAGCAGGGCCCCGAGCAGGGAGGCGGGCACAGCATCTCCTCGGTAATCCCTGGGGCCGGCGGTGAATTCTTGGCACACAGTGCTCCTAAGCTCTATCGGAAAAATAAAACTCTCCCAGCGCTAGAGGACCAACAAGGTCCAAGTGGAAAGAAATGAAAGGGTTAGGAGTGCCTTCAAGGGGATTTGTTTTGAAGTATCTCTCTGGATTAATTTAGGTAAACAAATTATAAGGACTATTCAATGGTCCTACAGTGAAATCAATCAACAATAAACCTTTATCCAAATAACACAAAAAACAGACATTAATGTTCAACACAACACATATACAAAAAATTATACAAGAAAAACAAATAAGACGGGAGTATATGAAAAAAGATTGAATTTATCATCAATATTAACCCCTTCAGTGCTCATGACAAAGCCAGCTCGTCATGGGCGTTACCTGCGCTGCGCGCATGACGAGCTGGCTTTGTCATGTAACACGTTTTTTTTAAATTTTCAGCGCACAGCGGGAAAAGCTGCAGCACTCATGCAGTTAAAAAGGCAGAAGGATTTAGATACAAATATATAAGCAGAACTACGGGAATATCAGTGATTGGTAAATATATAACTCTGTAGATACTGATGACACCTTTGCTGATTTTAAATTTGATAAATAGATAGGAAGAGGCGTTGTGTTGAACATTAATGTGTGTTTTTTGTGTAATTTGGATAAAGGTTTATTGTTGATTGATTTCACTGTAGGACCATTGAATAGGTCCTTCAAAACAAATCCCCTTGAAGGCACTCCTTACCCTTTCATTTATATTTACCCAGGCCCTCAAGGGTATTCCGGGTTGCTCACTGTTATAAACCCAAGTGGAAATAAAGCGCTCCGAGCGCTAGAGGACCAACAAGGTCCAAGTAGAAATAAAGCGCTCCCAGCGCTAGAGGACCAACAAGGTCCAAGTAGAAATAAAGCACTCCCCAGCGCTAGAGACACACCAGTCCAGGTCAAAGGTCAGGCCCCCAAAGGGTTCAGGGAATCCATCAGGCGTCATGGGGCAGGGCAGGGCCCAGGGAGGCAAGCCTTCACCTGGGCCCCAGCAGCAGCACGCCCCTGGCAGATTCAAGTAGCAAGACAAGAACATCTTCAGGGTGTCACAGCACCCTTTTTAAAAAGCACAATCCTTTGTCTAAAGGTGCAGGGTGGGGGCAAAACCAGGCGCAGCTGGTTTGGGAGCACTCTTGATGAGCTCAGCCCCTCTCTCTATTCACTGGCCAGGCTAGGGTCATCAGTCGCACCACAGGGGGTGGAGCCAGCATTGTGTGGGGAAAGCCCAGCCCTATTCAGGTCCCAGGTGTACTCCTCCCTCACATCACTCATGCTAATCTCACCACTCACCACCGGGGCAGACCCATGCAGACTCCTGGAGCCAGGCTCACCAGCCAGATCCAGCCTTTCACGTGCCAGCACACTTAGTGCACACGCACACCCATGTCTAGAAGTGGCACTTCCACACTAGACACATTCATGCCGCACACATCATTGCGCAGCATTCAATCTCACGAGTTCGCACATACCAAACTCGGCCCTGCACTCCCCACGCATCAGGAACTACCATGGTCACACAAATTCCCCATGCCTTCCTATGGGAGGGCAGGTCACTCTCACCACAGACACAGAGAGCGCATGCACTTTACACTGGACCACAGTGAAAAAGTGCCCAGAGACCTAAAATCACCAACACCAGGTTACAGAAACAGGCTAGGCAAAAGCAAAAAGTTTCGGGGTGAACCTGCCAAAAAGGGCCAGGTCCAACACAACCCCCTTCCAGCCAAAACGCAGGGCAGACCAATCAATCCCTTGATGGGCTTCCCTGCTTTGGGCGACAAAACACGGACACGGGCCCGCACGGCAGCGACACCCTCCGGTTCTACGCCACTCTGAACCCACATGGATTTCTCTCAACAACAGCTCTCTGGCCCAACTAGGATACCCCACTGGCACTCTCTAGTTGTCCACGGCCAGGACCGGGCCCTAGGCCATCCAAATGTCACAGGTCCTGACCACTTTACAGAGTGGGGGGCAGTAACCCCTGGCACACAATAGCCATTCTCCACTCTTCCTCTCAGTGTAGCTACAACTACCACGGATCCTTCAACCTAGGGACCATACCCTCAGGCTGACCGGAGGTCACGGGCAAGAATGCCCCACCCTACCTCTACTTCTGGGGTTCCGCACCCTCCCAGGGAAGCACCCACCAGAACACATCTCTCCCACCATATCAGGGCCTCTCTCCATCACTGGTCTACCACCTGGGATCTGGAAACTATTTCTTTTCGGAGGTACAAAAGCACACAGCACAGTCATGTCTAGAAGTGGCACTTCCACACTAGAAACATTCATGCCGCACACATCATTGCGCAGCATTCAATCTCACGAGTTCGCACATACTAAACTCGGCCCTGCACTCCCCACACATCAGGAACTACCATGGTTACACATATTCCTCATGCATTCCTATGGGAGGGCAGGTCACTCTAACCACACACACAGAGAGCGCACGCACTTTACACTGGACCACAGTGAAAAATTGCCCGCAGCTAATATTGTCTTCTGGTCTTCACTCAAAACGGGGAGTTCAATTTCCTTTAGAAAACGTTCAATGTTATCCCTCCCAAGGGAAATTTCATCCTCATACAACTTACTCATATGTCTAGAGACCTCCGACCCAATTTTGGCGTTAGTATCCAATGTGTGCCCTGTCATATGGTCGGTCAGGCATACTATTTGATTACCCACCCTATAAATCTTTGCTTTCCATGCCAACAAGGTACCACTCTTCTCCCGATAAGCAAAATACTGCAATTTACTAACCTTCCATTTATCTATCAATAATTTATCCAAAGCCTCTTGGTATTCTACTTGCAACATTTCTAGTTGTTTCCTAAGAAAGGCCACATTATTAGAGCTCTCAAGGGAAGCTTCCTGTACCTCTTGCTCTTTATTCTTATTCAAGTAGCCTTTCTTCTTCGTGCCTCGCCCTTCGTTTTTTACCCACCATGATGCCCGTACTTATAGATCTCAAAAAAGCCTTAAGGGAGTCCCATACAATTTGAGGTTTAGCTGACCCCCTGTTGGCCCCAAAAAATACCACAACCTCCTCTTTTATTTTATTTATTACCCCCTCATCCAACAAAATTGTCCTATCGAGAGCCCATCTATCTATACCTCTCTTATCAGGTATTTTTAATGATAAGAGGACAATTGAGTGATCCGAAAGTATAGCAGGTACATGCTTAATAGTTTCAACCCCAGATACCAGGTCATGATTCAGTAAAAAATAATCGATTCAGGAATGATGACTATACTTTTTACTAAAAAAAGTGAAATCCCATCTTATGTCTCCAGATGTCAATCAAATTGAACTCTCTAATCATATTTCTAAGCACTGCCATAGTTTTAAGTGGCGCAACATAGTTGGCTTTGGAGGTTCTATCCAAACTTTTATGAAATACTAAATTGGTATCTCCTCCAATTAGTACTGGAGTATTAAACAGCATTGAGCATAGTTCCAATTTGATTAATACATCTGGATTATCCTCATTAGGCCCATAGTAGCTGACTACAATCACGGATAATCCCTGTACTTTTATCTTGACCATGGCCCACCTCCCAGACAAATCTGTCTGCTGGCATTCTACTATAATACCCTCATTCTTTCTTATAAGTATAGCAACCCCCCTCGTATTACTACTTTGATCTGAACAGACATTATCTTGCACCCAAGACCAGTTTTTTAAAAGCATTCACGCATTCATGTTTTGTTAGGTGGGTCTCTTGCAATAATATAACGCTTGCCTCAGATCTCTTCACAAACTCCATTACTCGACCTAACTTTCTTGCAGACCTCAAACCATTAACATTCCAAGATACAAAGTGCACTAAATTCTTTGTCATCTATCTATCCTCAAACCTCTACCATTACCTACTAAGTCAGTCTTGTATTGACCTACCCTTTGTATACATTCATGAATACACCAGTCACTATGAGTTAGTAGGAACCACCCGCATAGCTGAAAGAGGACTATAGTTTTTATTTTTTTTCCTGCATGCTCCCAGCCACCCGTGCCCCCCCACTCACCCCCCTGGGAAACCCCCCCACCCTATCTCTTAGGCAAAAGGCCTTCAAGGTCCCGCCGTGCAGAAAAAAACGAGGGAATCTATTGCAGATTTATACGGGTATATAAACAAAAATATTATACTTGTATATTGCTATATATTTGCTGTACATTCCTACAAATTTATTAACACGTGTGTCTCTTACATATGATGTGTCTTTCTACTCAGCTGTGTAGTTCCTCTACATACACCTATATACATGAACTGTCAATATTTTGGTTTGCCATCTGTTTTAGCAAACTATCCACCACCGTAGGGTCTCTGATCACGTGCATTTTATTGTGCCACATTATCTTGAGCGAAGCAGGAAATTTAATTTGGACTTGAGCCCCCCTGAACGCAACTCATTCATTTTAGTGCCCAGCTCCCATTGTCGCTGAGAGGTTCTTTTACCCAGGTCCGAACATATCTGATTTGTGACATCCCCGTGTTTTATCTCTCGTTCCTTTAATGCTCGCCCCAACACCAACTCCTTAATTGAATAAAATAAGAAGTTAACTAAAATTCTTCTTGGGGCTTCTCTACCCGTATGTAATCTATAAAGGTCTCTATGAACCCTTTGGAGTTCTTTATCCCAGGCAATATCACTCCTATCCTGAAGCAGGCCTCTCAAGAGGTTACATAAAAAGCCCTTAATGTCCGAGCCTTCTGCATTTTTGCTCACCCCCACAATACGTCTCCAAACCGGCCAGAGGGCAATTCTTTTGTGTTGCGAATGATCCGTGTCTTAAAGCAAACCTTGACAGCTAGGTTTAAGGTACTTGCAGAAACTGGTTGGCCCATTTGTATAGCGTTCAATGTGCACTTAAAAATCTCACTAGAAGGTCTCTGGGTGGGCAGACCCCATACGAGATGCTCTTTGGCATAAAAATGTTTGTCCCGGACCTGGAGGGTCTAGACATGGCAGCGTCAGCCGCATCCTTTGACGTAGATGATCATTCTGCTGTATTACAGAACCTACAAGAAACTTGAGACAGTCTTGCAAAGGAACACTTGCCCTCCACAACTGATGCTGCACTTCAGATTCCGGTAGTTGACAGGATACCTCGAGTCGGTGATCTGGTCATTGAGAGTGGAGAACAAGGAGTTCGGCCCCTCTAATCATGTGCCTGTTCGAGAGCTTGGCGTGCAGGGTACAAGAACGGTTATTTTACCTCCACTTCCTGGTCACAAGGATAACAGGTACATCTCCATTGACTATGTCAAATTACAACGAGTGGCTGATTCTTCTCAGTATGACTCCAGTGGTCTATTGTCCAGCAATGCTGAGAAATGTTGTTTTGGCCTCGGCAAATAAGAACTGGCCTGACATTGCCATTGAGATGCATACAGTTACTAATTCGATTTTTGAATCCACTGGCTGGTGGTCTCCATGAAGATACTGAATATGCCTATCCCACAGATGTGTCGTTGCCTGGTGTGCAGACAAGTGCTATTGACCAGTCACGTTTTTCATTTGACACTAACTCTACAACATTGAGTGCCCCATCGAAAATGTCTATTTTTGCTGTTGGTTTAAAAGACATTTTTTAATTTCCCCTGGGACTTACATCTTGGTGGTGCTCGTCTCAATTTTTTTGTTCATGTCGATTGGATTTGCAGGTGTATTTTTTCATCTAGTAAATGGACATTATCTTACCGAAAGATCTGCAATTTGATAAATTGATGGAACTTTGGCACCCACTCCTCATCACACATCATGAAGAGGGACCAGACTTTTGTCAACATCACTGCCTGGCCTGTGTTAGATGGGATTGTATGGGATGCTGTAAAATTTAAAATGCAGGACCCAAGAGTGGTTATTAATGTCCCCAATGTACTTCGTGTCTATGGGGGATGTTGTGAAACAAAACATTCGATCTGATGATTGGGATGTCAAGCCATTGTGGCTCTTTTTCTGATTTGAAATATTATGCTGCATTTGATGCTGAAAATTTTTACTTAGACTCAGCGAATTATGCAGAGTTATTCTATTATCAGCACAATGGCAATCATTTCCTGCATAGAGCAAATACATTTAGAAATATGGTTAATTATACACAATGAGAATACTGCCCGGCTCCCATTGAAGCGGTACAAAAGGGGGTGGTGATGGACGGAGAATCTGAACCAATCAAACACTCACACCCAGTCAACAGATCTGGGTTTAATCCATCACCGTTCTTTAGCCCACTCTGCGACCCCAGTTCAGACATGGCCATATGAAAATCAGTCTGACCCTGTGCCTCATGGGAACTGTCCAGCCCGAACTGCTAAGCCATGCCTTCCCTGGACCGGGAACAAGCTTCCTAGGACCGGTTTCTGACATTCCAGCCTTCTTAAGCCAGGCTTGCTTAAATCCAGTGGCAAAGTGAGCAAGGGACTCACGTCTGAGCATACCCTGCCAACTTATGGCGAACAAAGCGGTACAAAAGTGGGTGGTGATGTACGGAGAATCTGAACCAATCAAACACTCACACCCAGTCAACAGATCTGGGTTCAATCCATCACCGTTCTTTAGCCCACTCTACCACCCCAGTTCAGACATGGCCATATGAAAATCAGTCTGACCCTCTCCCTCATGGGAACAGTCCAGCCCGAACTGCCAAGCCATCCCTTTCCTGGACCGGAAACAAGCTTCCTAGGACCGGTTTCTAGCATTCTAGACGTCTTCAGCCAGGCTTGCTTGAATCCAGTGGCAAAGTGAGCAAGGGACTCACGTCGGAACATACCCTGCCAACTTATGGTGAACAAAGCTGTACAAAAGGTGGTGGTGATGGACGGAGAATCTGAACCAATCAAACACTCACACCCAGTCAACAGATCTGGGTTTAATCCATCACCGTTCTTTAGCCCACTCTGCCACCCCAGTTCAGACATGGCCATATGAAAATCAGTCTGACCCTGTGCCTCATGGGAACTGTCCAGCCCGAACTGCTAAGCTATGCCTTCCCTGGACCGGGAACAAGCTTCCTAGGACCGGTTTCTGGCATTCCAGCCTTCTTAAGCCAGGCTTGCTTAAATCCAGTGGCAAAGTGAGCAAGGGACTCACGTCTGAGCATACCCTGCCAACTTATGGCGAACAAAGCGGTACAAAACTGGGTGGTGATGTACGGAGAATCTGAACCAATCAAACACTCACACCCAGTCAACAGATCTGGGTTCAATCCATCACGGTTCTTTAGCCCACTCTACCACAACAGTTCAGACATGGCCATATGAAAATCAGTCTGACCCTCTCCCTCATGGGAACAGTCCAGCCCGAACTGCCAAGCCATCCCTTTCCTGGACCGGAAACAAGCTTCCTAGGACCGGTTTCTGGCATTCTAGATGTCTTCAGCCAGGCTTGCTTGAATCCAGTGGCAAAGTGAGCAAGGGACTCACGTCGGAACATACCCTGCCAACTTATGGTGAACAAAGCTGTACAAAAGGTGGTGGTGATGGACGGAGAATCTGAACCAATCAAACACTCACACCCAGTCAACAGATCTGGGTTTAATCCATCACCGTTCTTTAGCCCACTCTGCCACCCCAGTTCAGACATGGCCATATGAAAATCAGTCTGACCCTGTGCCTCATGGGAACAGTCCAGCCCGAACTGCCAAGCCATGCCTTCCCTGGACTGTAAACAAACTTCCTAGGACCGGTTTCTGGCATTCCAGCCGTCTTCAGCCAGGCTTGCTTGAATCCATTGGCAAAGTGAGCAAGGGACTCACGTCTGAGCATACCCTGCCAACTTATGGCAAACAAAGCAGTACAAAAGGGGGTGGTGATGGACAGAGAATCTGAACTCAAACACTCACACCCAGTCAACATATCATGGTTTAATCCATCACCGTTCTTTAGCCCACTCTGCCACCCCAGTTCAGACATGGCCATATGAAAATCAGTCTGAACCTGTGTCTCATGGGAACAGTCCAGCCCGAACTGCCAAGCCATGCCTTCCCTGGACCAGAACAAGCTTCCTAGGACCTTGTTCTGGCATTCCAGCCATCTTCAGCCAGGCTTGCTTGAATCCAGTGGCAAAGTGAGCAAGGGACCCACGTCTGAGCATACCCTGCCAACTTATGGCGAATAAAGCGGTACAAAAAGGGGTGGTGATGGACGGAGAATCTGAACCAATCAAACACTCACATCCAGTCAACATATCTGGGTTTATTCCATCACCGTTCTTTAGCCCACTCTGCCACCCCAGTTCAGACATGGCCATATGAAAATCAGTCTGACCCTGTGCCTCATGGGAACAGTCCAGCCCAAACTGCCAAGCCATGCCTTCCCTGGACCGGAAACAAGCTTCCTAGGACCGGTTTCTGGCATTCCAGCCGTCTTGAGCCAGGCTTGCTTGAATCCAGTGGCAAAGTGAGCAAGGGACTCACGTCTGAGCATACCCTGCCAACTTATGGCGAACAAAGCAGTACAAAAAGGGGGTGGTGATGGACAGAGAATCTGAACCAATCAAACACTCACACCCAGTCAACAGATCTGGGTTTAATCCATCACCGTTCTTTAGCCCACTCTGCCACCCCAGTTCAGACATGGCCATGTGAAAATCAGTCTGACCCTGTGCCTCATGGGAACAGTCCAGCCCGAACTGCCAAGCCATGCCTTCCCTGGACCAGAACAAGCTTCCTAGGACCAGTTTCTGTCATTCCAGCCGTCTTCAGCCAGGCTTGCTTGAATCCAGTGGCAAAGTGAGCAAGGGACACACGTCTGAGCATACCCTGCCAACTTATGGCGAACAAAGCCATTGAAGGCAGTTCGAAAATTCTATTGAAAAAATATTCTGAAGCCGTTTATTTCAAAACAGCTTCTAAGACTAGTTCCAAAGTAAGGCTCACGCATACTAAATTACTGTATTCAAAATCCTTTATGGATCAATTAGCTATAGGGGGCTATGATCTGTGGAAAGATGCAATTGATATTAAATCTGTTGGGGTTCTAAAAGCTGGCAGGTGCAAGGTACAGACGCTTTACATTGTGCGTCCCTTGTCCCTAACCACATGTTGTTTTTTAATTCTAATATTTCACAAACTACTTGCTTTGGATTGGCTACTTCTAAAATATGAATGCCCACACCATTCCTGATCTGGGTGCTTATCCTACATGGGAGAATCACACAGATATGTCCCTTGATAAATTACAGTCCTTAGCTAACATTTTCTCCTTCAATATTTCCAGCTTGGATCCCAAGGTTTGGTTATTATGGCAAAAAAGTTTGGATTCATGCCAACATCATTTTCTGGGTCTGTCCCCAGTCTATACACAGGTTAGGGTGGACCCACGTTTTGAAAACTCCCATTCTTTTACTACCTATTCTTTCGGCAAATTATGTTAAAACTGGCTTAAACATTCCACCTTAGCATCAATTAAACTTCATTTGTCCCAATTGACTGATGGTGTAGTTTTGAATCACTTCGTAAAGGCCCTATAGGTGACAGGTTCAAAAGATGGGTATATGCTAATTACAACGAAGATTGGAAATTGTCTCAAATTGAAGCTGCCTCTTGATTAAGGACTATTGATCAAGCTAATTTAGAAAAAGTGCTTGCTGTCGTTGATAAAAGCATTAATACGTCTTCTTCCAGAATGTACATATTAGATAATATTGTTTCATCTGTCGTGAATATTGCACAGGATGAACTATCTGTTTTGTTCTATGGTCAAAATCAATTGCATTCTGTAATGCAGTTTGCTTGGACTTTACAAATTTTTAAATCTGGCAAAGGGCCTTGGGGATACATGAATACCTCATCTACCTTTTTTCCATTTAATCTGACTGAAAAACAACAGTTCATGTCCATGAAGGATGCAACATATTCACTTTTACATATTGAAAAATTGGAACCTTTACCATTTTCTGTTGCCGAATCTAATTCAGCTGTGTGGCTCATTCATGGGTTTAAAACACTGCCCTTCCCCTTGTTTAAATTCAGTTCATATATGAAACACTATGCCATAGGCAGATATAAACAGTTGGGCAGCGCTTTTCTCCATGAGGTATGGTCACTACCATTCACATACAGGTGCCTGAGAGAGGGTAAAGAAGTTTATTGGAAGAGGGAGGAGTGCACTTCTACACCTGATCACTCATTAGTATGCAAGAATATACAATTGTATGGGGCGTTTAACGCCCAAGCCTCAAATTTAGCATGCATTTTAAAGGGAAATCCAGTGCCAGTTATAACACTGACGTTCACATTACTAGCTGACGGTAGTCATTTGCTTTTAAATATTGACGCTTGCCGTGGCATGCTGGTAGGGATTCTGTACATTGTAAACATCTCCCAACGTGTAGTTTGTTGTAAAAATGGGCTTTTCCCGCATCCGCATGGGAGGCTTGACATATCCATCTGGCCTTTCATACCGACCTTGAAAGCAGAGGAACAAGATGAGCAGAATAAGGGCTCTATTGTCCCAAAAAGAAGTCGCCCTAACTTCTTCTCGTGGAACATTTGTCCTTCATGTAGCTAATACCCGCACCGAGGTGCATGCGCTTTTGAATACTGATCTCCCACTTCATTTCAGAGCTCTGAATCACACAATATTCAATGCCTCATCAACAACTGGCTTGGCACATTATTTCAAAGCTGTGGGCTCCACCCTTGTGACCTTGTTCCAAACATTATTTGGTGTGATACCGCAATTTTTTCATTCTATTTCCAGCATCTTCGGTGGGTTACCATTAATTCTCGCCTTGGCTGCCCGGGTGCTACTACTGATCTACTTGCTCCAAAAGAGCTTCACAATCTGTGTCACAAGACAGCCTTCCCTGGCTGTTCCAGCTTTGCAACCGGATGCTTGAATACTATGGAACGCTACCTCTGACCACTTTGAGTGTAGCCTATGGCTTATCCTTCTGGTTCTCTTACTTTACTTGTGTGTAACCCGTTTTCCATTGCCTTTCTTGTTGTTTTGAATGAGCTTTTGATTTGTGTCTCTCCAATACAGTGTCTGCTGCCCTGGAATATGATTGACTGATGAGTCCCTTTGTGGCTCATGAGTTGGCTTGATTTGGTGTCGGGAATATAGCCTGTGCGGCTGCGCATGGAGTTCTAGGAAATTGGAATATATGTGCAGTGGCACACTACTTCCAGGCACAAAGTTACCTCGAAGAACACGCAAGTTGTCCTCTGATGGTGCTAGAGGCTCCAGCTATCGAAGAACTTGTATGTTCATTCACTTTATTAAATTGGATGGCTGAATTCTTTACTGATGTTAACAATGACTTCCTCTTGGAGGCTGTTGCAACATACTGTGACTATAAGCTGATGGATTAAATTGGCACTTGAACATCCTCAAAGTGTACTGTACACAAATGATTTTTTTACTACTTTGTTCCCTCCATGATGAGCAGTATACTGCCCCTTCCTGGTGTTTTTACCTCACAAACTTCGAACTTATCATTTCAAATTATCCAGTTTATCAAGATAAGAAGTTGGTTCTGTCTCACTCGAACTTGAACTCTGCATTCCTAAATTACTTCCATTTTTGTTTGTGGTCGGATCAGGATAGAGTGTAGTGAAGGCAGGGTTCTGTATTAGATGTTTAAATGCCATTTTGCCACTTTGACGCTTTTGCACACAATACTACATGTAACTGTTGTTGTAAGTTAAACTGCTTACTTTTCTTCTTATGAGAAAAGTCTGTTTTTCACATCCCTAGACTTACACAGCTATCTTAGTCTGTACACTGTGTGCAGAAGTCTTCAAGGTCATAATAACAATGTATGCTGTTGATTCAGGTTGATTGGCCCAAGCTCTAGACACAACATGCACACAGCTGTAGCTAACTGAAATTCGAGTGCCTTTAATATTGCACTGCATACATGATTCAGGCACTTGGAGAAAAAACCTTTCCAGAGAGAGAGCGTTGCTGATCCTGTGATGTAATTCACCTCAGTTGATCGCGGAAGTATGGGGTTCCCCGTTTAAGCTTAGAGACCTTCCACTATCACTGTAACATGATTTCTCCCTTTGTGTTTTATGGAATTGTAACAATGCTGATTGTTTTATTTCTCATCATATGCCTCCTTATGTTAGCCAAAATACTGTATCCTAGAGCACGTAGTTAAAAAGTAACATTTTTAACTTTTCTGTGTCTCTGATTACTCACATTGTGGACTGGTATGAGAATAAAAACAAAAGAATGTTCTTGATTCCCACCATTCCTGAGAGTACCCTAAGTCGCTTGGTCTGGGTTGCCCAATTATTGGTAGCTTCGCTGTAGAACAGAGAACGAATGAGACACTTATGCTAGTTGGATAGGAGTTTTACGTACTGAGTTGAGTTTATGATACACCACAATTCACTGTGGTCCTGGTTTCCTGTGCATAGTTCTGTGCATGAGCAGGTTCCCCGCAGCACATCCACCGCCAATCCACTGCCAATTCCACAAGGAAACTACCAAGAACCCTACCAGGAACCTACTAAGACTACATTCAACAAAAAGATTACCTGAATGAGCTATACAGCTATCGGGCTCTCTGCCGTCTCGCCTGCCCCCTTCTCTGCTCCACAGTAGGATCCGGCCAGATGTGCGACTGGTAATCATCTTTTACAACCCCTGAGACACCGATGCGGGGTTGCACCACTGTTGGACATGATACTCCTGCGGTGATCGGGCTCCAGGTTCGAATGTGTCTCGTCTCGTTGCCTCGCTGACTGTTGCCTACTTGAAGGGACCCACCGGTGTGGACCTCCCTCCATCTTTTAGTCGCATTGCCCTGTCCTCCTGGAAGAAGCACGCTGGAACTTCAGAGATTAGGCTGATGTAGGATGTATGGGTGGGGAGAGTTCCGTGCAGATCCCAGGCCTCTCCTCGGTGCAGCCTCCACTGCGGGCACCTGCTGGCTGCATGACGAGCTCACGATCTGGACTGCTTGTCGTCTGCTGTGACATCCATTGGAGGTTCGTTGCCAGGCGATGCGAGCACCCTACTTGCCACAAGTAGGAGTCCTCTAACACAGTCCTGCACCTGAGCGCCGGGACAGATGTTGCTGGCCTGGCTCTGCTGCTCGGGAAACTCTTCCTGCTGCCCCGATCCTGCTGCCGTGGATGAGGGCCACTGCACACTGCCCCCAGTAACCCCGCTCAGGAACCTCTACCAGCCTTTGCTACCATGGATGAGGGCCACAACACACAGCCCCCTGCACCACATCCTCCTTCCTGCCGGAAATTAGAAGATATTTTCTCAGGGCCGCTTGCTCACATTGATGACGGGGTAAGTGGCTTTCTACTGCTCCACCCTGTTCCCCTAACCAGGAGATCGGAACTTAACATAGATGACGCAGAGGTCTCAACAACTGAGGCGTTCTAGACAGCCTGACTTGGGGGCAGGCCATGGTGTTCTACTAAACTCGGACGGCTAAACGATTGCATTTCTTGGCTGTGGCCCTAACTTAAACTATAACTATAACTTTACACATTTAACTTTAACTTTAACTTTACATATTTGGAACTTTACATGTTTGGAACCTTTCTTTTTTGCCCCAGCTGCATTCCCCAGTTTGCCTTACATTTTGTTTCTCTAGTAATCGGCATGTCATGACTATATTTATCAACCCCTTCTCAGAATGGCCACTCCAGATGAATCTTGTTCCTTATTTTGAATCACAATTCAATCAAAGAGGCCCACAGCTTTGTACCTTCTCTGACATTTCCACTGCCTTATTTTATGTAACTTATTTGTCATACTCAGCATCTTCCCCTCCCGTTCCTTATCTTGAATCACAATCAGTTAAGGAGACCTACGATTTTGAATCTTCACCATTTCCATCCTTATTTAGAAAGTGAATGTTGATCTTTGATAATTCCACCGCCTTATTTAATTTATATTATTTGTCATACGCAGCATCTTCCCCTTCTGTTCCCTATCTTGAATCACAATCAGTTAAAGAGACCCATGACTTTGAATCTTCACCATTTCCATCCTGATTTAGAAAGTGAATGTTGCTCTCTGATAATTCCACCGCCTTATTTAAATTACATTATTTATCATACTCAGCATCTTCTCCACCATTACTATCCTCTTACTCCATGGGGGGGCTAGAGGGCGCCAGGCAAGATGGCCGCACATATGTGAGGCTCCGCCAAGACCGTGTAAAATCCTTCATTTATCCTGAGAATCCTGCTGCTACGCCTTCCCAGCCCGACGGGAATTGACAGCTGCAGCGGTGCGGTTAGTGGTAAGGCGTCTTTCTGCCGCCGAGCGGGACGCTGGACCTGCTTTTCTGGAGGTGCGGTGCTACGCCGGGCCGGCTCTGGAGGTGGGCGGTCCTGTGGCTTGAGGCCGGCGGCCGCCTTGCTGACTTGCGGTGCTCCCCTTGATCTGCGGGGACGGACGAGGTGCCTGTGACGAGAGCCTATGGCGGAGAGAGCGGGACCCGACGAGGAGCAGATGAGCGAGGACATCGAGAGCCGGAGCTCGGCCCTGCTACGAGCGGTGAGTGAGGTGGGGCTCTAAGCGAGCCCGGGGCTGCGGAGGTGGCACTGGGCCACACTAGGCCGCGCCGAGCGAGCCGCGACTGGCGTGGGCGCGGGCGGAGCGGCTGCTCTGGCTGAGAGGGATCTCGGGGAGCATTTTTGAATGCTGCACACGAGTGGGGGGTCGCTGCCTGCATAATCGACTGCTGGCTGGGCTGCTGCACGAACTGGGAGAGAGGCCCTGGCCGGTGTGGATCGGCGCTTTGGATCTTCGATAGGCGGCTGCATTTTGAAGGCGGCAGGGGGGGTCAGGTGCATTCCGGCCTCACTGGTTCTTGTAAGTTGGAGGCCCTGCACAGAGTGGAGCACTGGGGGACCACGCTTGTACTACAGCTGCCGGGCTGGTCGGAAGACCTAGAGTCTCGAGGTGGGCAGGCCTGAGCGAAACCAACCCAAGCTAAACTTTGACGCTAAAAAGACGGCGATGTCATCATCGCAGGGCCCTACAGACAATGACCCCCCCCGGGGCGGTCGGTGGCACCCCTAACCTGGAAGCCACTTTGATGGCGATGCAAAAGACACTTCAATCCATAGAGGGCACCATGGAGTCGGTTAACCATAGGTTGGACCACATGGCGACGCAGTTTCACGGGCAAAATGAACGCATGGGCGAGGTGGAGCAAAGGGTGTCTGCCACTGAGGATGGGCTGGCCACAGTGACCACGAAAGTGTTTAATATGGAGCGAGTTTTAGCGGTCATTCAGGCTAAGAATGAGGAGTTGGAAGGGAGGTCCAGACGCAATAACATCCGCGCCACGGGCCTGCCGGAATCCACGAATGTGGGTAAAATGGAGGATTTTATGGAGCGCATGCTGGTGGACATTTTTAGGGCTGACCAACTATCGAGTGTGTTCATTGTGGAACGCGCACAGCCTCGCCCTGTCATCGCCCGTATTCTCAACTATAGAGACCGAGATGTTATCTTGCGCCTTGCCCGGGAAAAAGGGACTGTGGAGTATCAGGGAAATAAACTTGAGTTCTATCCAGATTTCACAGTTGCGGTGCAACCAGCGCGTAAGGAATTCGCCTCAGTAAAACAGCTTCTTCGCGCCGAAAATATCCCTTACGCCATGCTGTATCCGGCTAGGCTTTGGATTGGGCCTCCCTCAGATAACAAAATCTTTGCCTCCCCTAAGGCAGGCATGGACTATGCCAAAAAACGTAAAAGGGATTCCAATATGGCGCAGGACGGTGAGGACGTTCTGCAGCAGGAGGTGGCTTAAGTGATCTCACGGTTGGTCTTCGCGAATGGTGGACAATCACGGACTGTTGCTCGGCTTCCTGATACTGGGCAGGCCCATTCCTCGACCTGCAAAAACACTGATCACACTAAACTTTCCTTTATCAGCGGACACCTTTGCCTATTATGTATGCTGAGTTTATTGAGACTTGATGATTGCACGTTTATTATGTTGCATTGCCGATAGACCAGGTCTCATAAGACAATTTGCACTGGGAGGTGGCTGCGTCAGGGTGGGCCTGTATTGGACTAGTATGTCCGCAGCTGGACTGTACGAAGGCCATCAGATGCTGTCTTAAGGCGCAGTTTTTCTGTCATGTGCTGCGAGGGGTAGGGTGATGCTATTACGGCTCTCCTTCCGCCAATTGCTGAGGGCTGTTACATACTGCATTTTTGCTCTTTTAGCTACTGTAGGGCTGGAGTGGGAGAGGTGGGATGTACACATGTTTCCACGGTCTGCTCTTCGTTAGTTCGCTAGCGAGAGCTGGGCGACTCTGCGCCCCCGTCATAAGGGAGATCCCCACACGTTAATGGTTGTCTTGTTGGGGCTTTGGGGTCTGTGGGGGTGGGGAAGCTTTGGCAGGTTTGGGGTGCTGAAGTGGGTGGAGGGGGGATGTTGGGTTTTCTGGTCTTGAGGGTCAGGGCGATTTGTGGTCAGTGTTTTGATTTGGGGTTGGATTGGGTGGGAAAGAAATTGAGTCGATTTTGGTCGCTGGGAGACGATACTTGTGCGGCAGCACCTGCTGTCTGTATTTCGCTTGCTTATCATCTGCTATGCACTATATGTGGGGTACTGCACCTTTTCAAATGCTCACAGGATGTACTTGAGTTTTGGTTCAATGAACAGGGGGGGTAAGCTGACTTGTATTACCTGGAATGTGAGAGGATTGAATCGTCCACAGAAATCTAGACAAATGCTAGCATTCCGGAACATATTTAACAACAAGGGGTGGTGATGGACAGAGTTTCTGAATTAAGCAGAATACTCTCACCCAGTCAAGAGATCAGGGCTAGATCCAACACCGTTTTTTAGCTCACTGCACCATCCCAGCTCAGAACCTGGCTATATGCAAATTAGTCTGTTCCTGTCCCAGTGCATGATGGGAACAGGGCAAACCAAACTACCAAGCCAATTCTTACACTGGGAAGGAAACAAGCTTCCGGGGACCGGTTTCTGGCATTTCAGCCGTCGTCGGCCCGGCTTGCTTGAATCCTGATGGTGCAATGAGCAAGGGACTCACATCTGAGTATACCCTTCCACGCTTAGGGTGGACAAAATATTTAACAACAAGGGGTGGTGATGGACAGAGTTTCTGAATTAAGCAGAATACTCTCACTCAGTCAAGAGATCAGGGCTAGATCCAACACCGTTTTTTAGCTCACTGCACCAGGTGTGGCAGGGTTTACTCAGGCATGAGTCCCTTTCTCACTGCACCATCAGGATTCAAGCAAGCCGGGCCGAAGACGGCTGAAATGACAGAAACCGGTCCCCGGTAGCCTCGTCTCCTTTTTGGTGAAGAATTGGCTTGGTAGTTTAGTCTGCCCTGCTCCCATGATGCACTGGGCCAGGGACAGACTGATTTGCATATAGCCAGGTTCTGAGCTGGGATGGTGTAGTGAGATAAATAACGGTGATGGATCAAGCCCTGATCTTTGGACTGGGTAAGAGTGGTCTGCTTAATTCAGACAATCTGTTCATCACCACCCCCTTTTCTGAATCGTTTTTGGCCACTATAGGTGTGGCAGGGTATACTCAGACATGAGTCCCTTTCTCACTGCACCATCAGGATTCAAGCAAGCCGGGCCGAAGACGGCTGAAATGCCAGAAACCGGTCCCCGGTAGCTTGTCTCCTTTCTGGTGAAGAATTGGCTTGGTAGTTTAGTCTGCCCTGTTCCCATGATGCACTGGGCCAGGGACAGACTGATTTGCATATAGCCAGGTTCTGAGCTGGGATGGTGTAGTGAGATAAATAACGGTGATGGATCAAGCCCTGATCTTTGGACTGGGTCAGAGTGGTCTGCTTAATTCAGACACTCTGTTCATCACCACCCCCTTTTCTGAATCGTTTTTGGCCACTATAGGTGTGGCAGGGTATACTCAGACATGAGTCCCTTTCTCACTGCACCATCAGGATTCAAGCAAGCCGGGCCGAAGACGGCTGAAATGCCAGAAACCGGTCCCCAGTAGCTTGTCTCCTTTCTGGTGAAGAATTGGCTTGGTAGTTTAGTCTGCCCTGTTCCCATGATGCACTGGGCCAGGGACAGACTGATTTGCATATAGCCAGGTTCTGAGCTGGGATGGTCTAGTGAGATAAATAACGGTGATGGATCAAGCCCTGATCTTTGGACTGGGTAAGAGTGGTCTGCTTAATTCAGACACTCTGTTCATCACCACCCCCTTTTCTGAATTGTTTTTGGCCACTATAGGTGTGGCATGGTATACTCAGACATGAGTCCCTTTCTCACTGCACCATCAGGATTCAAGCAAGCCGGGCCGAAGACGGCTGAAATGCCAGAAACCGGTCCCCAGTAGCTTGTCTCCTTTCTGGTGAAGAATTGGCTTGGTAGTTTAGTCTGCCCTGTTCCCATGATGCACTGGGCCAGGGACAGACTGATTTGCATATAGCCAGGTTCTGAGCTGGGATGGTGTAGTGAGATAAATAACGGTGATGGATCAAGCCCTGATCGTTGGACTGGGTAAGAGTGGTCTGCTTAATTCAGACACTCTGTTCATCACCACCCCCTTTTCTGAATAGCATTCCTGAAGAGGCATGGCGCACACGTGGCTTTCATACAGGAGACTCACCTACGGGGGAGGGCGGCTGAAACTGTGGGGAAACAGTGGGCTGGTACTCGGCTAGCCTTGAGTTATTCGGCCTATGCATGAGGTGTTATGATTCTGATCAAGAAAAATGTACCATTTGTCTCAATGCATGAGGAAATAGATGAGGACAGTCAATATATTATTTTGCATGGTAAGCTGTGTGGTACGCTGGTTACGCTCATAAATGTCTATGGCCCCAATGCTGACGACCCCGATTTCTATGTCAATCTATGGAACAGGGTCTACCTATTTCCCCCATCAGCTATAATCTGTGGGGGAGATTTGAATGTCACTCTGAATGGAGTATTGGACAGGAAACAGGATAGGCCTTCTGCGCGAAAGAGAACAGCTGACGCGGTGTTAAATGGCATGGGAGGGCTTGGAATGGTAGATGCATAGCGGTTGAAACATCCTGGGCGGTGATGTAAATAAATAATTTACTCTTAATTTCTATGCAGGTAAGTACTTAATCAATAATAACTCAATCGGAAATGAAAGAAAACAGAGTCCGTGGTGTTAGAGTTCTTAGGGGTTTTATTCCTTAAAAAGGAATGGTCAAGACCAAATTATCATGTTCCGAACACCACACAGGGTGTCAGAAGGGATAGAGCGCGCCACGTTTTATTAACAGTACATAGCTTATATACTTATTTTGCATCATTGGAAACAGTATAGAAGGCGTAACAGCAGAGAGAAGACAAGATAACAGTATACACGTGGTACATGTGCGTAATCAAGAGGCGTGAACTAGGGGTGTGTTCTAGAAACGTCACAGGTAGGTGTCACCAAAGGGGTGGCACTAACAGAAAATGTTGCAATGTCAGCAGAAATCGGAAACTTGGATGCGCGCGCAGCTGCATGACGTGTGCATGACATGGAGTCGGAGGGTGCTGGGGACTTGACATTTGCACTGACGGAAAGAGACAGAAGTCTGGCATGTCAGATCAACTTGTGCTTCTATCATATCTGATATCTGATGTTTAGGAACTAAGCTATCTGGGCGGAAAGGTCTCTGGGGCAGAAGCTATTCTATACTTGCTGTGGATGCGTGTATAAGCGCCTGGGTGTCTGTATGAGAAGCGTGGGGGCATGGGGCCTTCCAGGGGAGCATGGCAACAGAAGCTATGAATTACTTGAATTAGTTGCATAGAGACAGGTCGGCCCTTTGGCCCTGTAGCTGAGGAAGGATGTTTACTGGAGCTAGCAGGCAGGAATGTATTTTCGGGGAGGGAAACAGATAACTCGAAGGTTATAGTCAATCTTGGCAGGCAGCAGGCTGAGCCGAGCGCGAGGGGCCGCGCTGAAAGTAAGTCCACATTGTAGACACAGGCAGCAACTGAATACTATGACTAGGCCAATGCCTAGGAAGGATAGGATCTTCCATCCCCAAGCTGTTAACGTTGTCCAGAACCACCCAGACCAAGTCCAGGTGCCTGGATTCTGATGTATCTGATGATCCGAAATAGCCAAGTAAACGGCATGTATCTTATGGCCGAGGGTACACCTGACGCCATTTCAGAAATACCGAAAAATTTGCCGTCGCCATTAGTTCCAACTAAAGTAATGCATAAGACTACTAAAGACATATTCCTAAATTCCTACCTAGAAGATGTAGCCCCAGCTTACACCAACTTGCCTGTTCGTGCCCTGCCTACCGACAGGGACGGGGGCGGCACCCCGCCCCCAGATCATGCCTCGCCAGTACCACAACAGACTTCTCCTGTCCCGCCAGCCCCGCCGCTTCCCGTACTCAAAACTGACCTACCGAAACCACGTTTGCCTGATCCACCTAAACGACAAGTTCAAGTTCAGATACAGACTCCACAGGGAGGTAATGCACAAGCTTCCGCTTCAGGAGGTGCGACCGCGGGTCCTCAGACCCCGCCACCAACTCACAGATTCAATCTCAGAGGTATGCAGAGTCCTCTTACGTACAGGTCTCCCCACTCCTCTAATTCATCCCGCCTTGACGCATTAAAAGAAAACATGTCAGTTTGCAGATATGATCCAGTACCTGGAAAAGACGATTTAATGATATTGGCATCATTACGGTTAAGATCTGCTACTGATAACTTGCTATGCTATGTAGGAATGAAGGAGCGTCTAGATAGAATATATGAGTTTGTTCAGACAGGAAAAGACCCCGACAGTATTAAGGATGCCATGGAGAAACAGAAAGTTGACATGCAAGCACTGATACTACGATTTTTCATAAATTGTCTGATAAGAGAACGGGACAGGCCCGGAACAGATCAGAGTGAATTAGATGCATTGAACAAGTGGGGTCAAAATATAGCTGAAGGAAAACACGACAAGGGGACTTGCATAGCCTCTATGTACAGGAAGATTAGGAAAGCAGTGATAGCAGTACACGAGAAAGAGAAAGAAGAGGCTTCCTCCGAGGAGGAAGAAGAACAGGAAGAATCCGAAAGAAATGTAGGCACCATAGCATATGTAGGTAAGGGAACTTACCTTAGGAAGGGTATCCGTCCGGAGAGCAAGAGAGTTTTCTTCTCTGCCTTGACAAATCCGAATTCTGCTGAGCATCAGTTCCAGGAAACTGATAAAAGGCTTCGAGATCGAGTTGGGTACCATGTACTCAATTCTATGGATGAACAAGAACTAGCCCGATCAGCTGTATCATGGGCCGAAAATGCAGACATATATAATGATGACACAGTGGCACAGACATTTCTGAACCTCTCCCCCGACGAACAGAAATAAGCAAGTGTATACATGATTCAGCACCTTCTTATCAAATACAGAAAACATTACTCTGATCCCGGTCCCTTACATGAAACACTAGAAGCACTACTGATGGATAGATGGAGAGGCTTAAGTACCAAATTAATTCAAATAATTCTAGAACAACGACATAGATATGATACTTTTGTAAGCTCTGAATATGTTCCAGCCCCACCTCTAGAAAGGAAAATGTACCACATGCAATGCGGGGGTAGTATTGAAAGTCAGAACCCCTTACGAGAAGTGCACCCTGTTATGGGTGAGGATAAAACCTTGAAACGCGTGTATGTACACACGCCTCTGACTAAATTAGAACTGTTAGAAATGAAGAAACTAGTACCATGCCATGATAAAGACCCTGCAGGTTTTCATAGAGAGCTTAAAGACATGTTACTAATGGGGGATTACACGTATGATGATATCATGAAAATGTTAAAGGTACTATTACCCACGGGTATCTTCGAGAAATTAAAGGAAAAGGAATGGGAGGTGGGAGACACAAAGATTGCCTGGGCAGAAATAGAGGATGAAGAAAAGAAACGGGTCCCAGGGTTAGGCCTTGGGGACAAAACTAAAGCGTTACCAGGTTTTATAGTACAGGTCCTGCCCAGATTATTGACAACTAGAAAGGAAGATTGGGACGCCATCTCGTCCTGTAAACAGAAACATGATGAAGATACTAGTGACTTCTATTCAAGATTCGAGAAATGTTTCATTATTAATAGTGGCCTCCAGCCCAGTAGCGAGTCGTACCCGCATCTTTTTGTATCAAAGTTAGTCGAGAATTCCCTACCGTTAGTTAAAAACCGTGTATACAAGGTTGAGAGTACATGGCAAGCAAATACGCCATCACAGATGTTACAAATGTTACAATATCATCAGAACAGAATCAGAGAAGAACAAGATCAGGAACAAAAACGCATGAAAGACACAAAGATGAAAATGTTAGTAGCTCAGACGGTCCCATCCGACGGTCACAGAAAGGGTACGACCCAGACCAGTCACACTGCAGCTCCCGTTAAAGGGACATGCAATTATTGCAAGCAGCCAGGTCACTACGTACACGAATGCCCAGTCCTGAAACATAACATAGCGACAGGTAAAACTAAGGAAAGACCGCATCCGCCTAGACAAGACCATAACCAGAATCAGTCTTCACAGAATACACAGAGTACACAGCCTATGCATGCTTCCTCGACTCCAGCACAGAACGTAGCAGTACCACAGCCACAGCCCATTGCCGCAACTCAGCAAGTTTCACAGCAGATGTACCAGTATGCCCAGTCCGCTTACCCCGAATATTCACGATATACATGAAACAGCCTAGAGAGGGAAGGTGGCTTGCCTCTTATTGAGATTCCTGTAGATCAAGAAGGTCCTTATGTACACAGTCAAGTATTGGGAAAAGACAGAAAGTTTTTAATTGACACAGGGTCAAGTCGCACTACAATCAGTCATGATGAAGTTCCAGGGGCACCCCTCTCAGGCTCACAGAATGTTTCCCTGGGTTTTTCAGGACAGCCTATTGTAAATGAGGTATCAGAACCAGTTCCCCTGGCTGTGGGTCCATTATCACGTGTTACAGACCTGTTACTCACGAAATCATGTCCAGAAAATCTGTTAGGAATTAAAACATTGAAGGCTCTAGGAGCTATAATATGCTGTTCCCCGGAGGGGGTTAGACTCTTTCTGCGGGATTTCAAGGGTCATTATGTTTTGCGAGAATTCGATGTCAGATTGAAAAATGTACCAGATTACTTGTGGGCAAAAGGCCCAACTGATGTAGGCTGCATGCATATCACACCATACCGTGTTACACTCAAAACAGGTGTTGTATTACCCCGAATCAGACAATACAAGTTACCACCCGATGCTGTAGTGGCTTTACTGAAAATCATTGACGAGCTCATTGCCCAAGGAGTGGTCGTCGAGACCGACTCCAATATCTGTAATTCACCCATCATTCCGATTCTTAAACGTACAGATCCCAATGCACCGCCAGTATATCGGCTGGTGATTGATCTTCGAGAATTAAATAAATGCATTATTCCACAGTATCCTGTGGTCCCCGATATCTCATCCCTATTGACTGCCATTGATTCAGAAGCAACGTTCTTTACTGTAATTGATCTCAAGAACGCCTTCTTCAGCGTGCCTATTGATCCAGAGAGCCAATATCTCTTCGGATTCAGTTTAAATGGACGCAGTTTCAAATTTTCGCGCGCACCTCAAGGATTCACAGAAAGCCCCAGCATCTATAGTCAAGCACTGAAAAGACAACTAGATTGCATCCAAATGCCAGTTAACACCGCTTTACTGCAATACGTCGATGATCTGCTGATCACCGCACGAAGTGAGCCCGAATGTGAAGAAGCATCATTGACAGTTTTACATTTCCTGGCCAACAAGGGGCACAAGGTGTCTCCTTCGAAGCTACAATTCTGTGTTCAGCAAGTTGTGTACTTGGGTCACTTGCTGTCCAAAGTGGGGAGACAGCTCACTCCCGATCGCATTCAGTTAATTGTAAATATGCCGCAACCCCAGACACAAAAGGAAGTGCGGGCCTTCATAGGCCTCACCTCGTACTGCAGACAATGGATTCCCCAGTATGCATTTCTAGCTAAACCACTCATTCAGTTAACGACACAGGAGGCAGCAACTTCGACTGCCCTCCCTTGGACTCAGGAACACACACAAGCTTTTGAAGAATTAAAGAAAGCCTTATGTCAAGCACCAGTTTTAGCGACACCATGTTACAGCAAACCGTTTACACTTTTCGTTACAGAACGTGATGGTACAGCGTTGTCTGTCCTCACCCAAGATCAAGCAGGTTCACATAAGCCTTGCGCTTATTTTTCAAGTACATTGGATTCAGTAGCCCAGGCACTCCCTGCGTGCTTAAAATCTGTAGCAGCAACAGCGTTAGCAATCCGACAGAGTGATTCAATTGTTTTAGGTCATCAGTTAACAGTTCAAGTACCACATTCTGTAGAGGTTTTGTTAAACATAACCCAGACTCAACACTTGACTATAGCACGACTGACAGGTTATGAATTAACACTATTCCAGCCACACATAGAAATCAGACGCTGCAGCATCTTGAACCCCGCAACACTGTTACCAACAGTTATGACGGATCCAGCCCCACATGATTGTATAGAAATCATTAATGCAGTAACAAAGCCTAGACGAGATTTAACAGATGTTCCATTGACAAATCCAGACCTGACACTTTATGTGGACGGTTCATGCATGAGAACAAGTACAGGAGAATTAGTGGCCGCGTATGCCGTGACCACTGAAACTGAAGTTAAAGAAACACATCGTATTGACACACTGTCTGCTCAAGCAGCAGAGCTCGTCGCTCTGACCCGAGCTTGTATTCTAGCCAAAAACAGAAATGTTAACATATACACAGATTCACGTTATGCATTCGGAGTTGTACACGACTTCGGAGTCCTCTGGCAAGAACGAGGTTTCCTGACCTCTCATGGGGCCAAGATTCAACACGGTCCCCTCATTCAAGCACTGTTAGAAGCAATACATTTGCCTTCGGGCATATCAGTCATGAAGTGTAAAGCACATACTAAAGTTACAGATTCTGTGTCCCAGGGTAACGACCTGGCAGACCAGACAGCAAAACATACAGCACTGACTCACACCCAGATTACTGATGTGACAAAGACAATAGTACCGACAAAGTGTATGACAGTTAGAGATCCCGCCCTAGATGTAATTGATATCCAGACACATGCTACTCCAGATGAAATAAAGAAATGGACTGAACTAGGAGGGATTCAGACAGATCAAGGTTGGATAACGAAGGAAAAATCTATATGGTTTCTCCCTGACTCTATGGTTCAAGTCATGATAAATACAGCACATAGCCCGGCACATCTAGGAGAGAAAGCGATGTTAGACAGTCTACAGAACCTCTGGTACAACAAACACTTACGAGCAGCAGCAAAACAGAAAGTGCGTACTTGCATGATCTGTTGTCAGTTCAATCCAGGTAAAAGCGTCCCTGTTCGGGCGCCAAAATGATGTAAATAAATAATTTACTCTTAATTTCTATGCAGGTAAGTACTTAATCAATAATAACTCAATCGGAAATGAAAGAAAACAGAGTCCGTGGTGTTAGAGTTCTTAGGGGTTTTATTCCTTAAAAAGGAATGGTCAAGACCAAATTATCATGTTCCGAACACCACACAGGGTGTCAGAAGGGATAGAGCGCGCCACGTTTTATTAACAGTACATAGCTTATATACTTATTTTGCATCATTGGAAACAGTATAGAAGGCGTAACAGCAGAGAGAAGACAAGATAACAGTATACACGTGGTACATGTGCGTAATCAAGAGGCGTGAACTAGGGGTGTGTTCTAGAAACGTCACAGGTAGGTGTCACCAAAGGGGTGGCACTAACAGAAAATGTTGCAATGTCAGCAGAAATCGGAAACTTGGATGCGCGCGCAGCTGCATGACGTGTGCATGACATGGAGTCGGAGGGTGCTGGGGACTTGACATTTGCACTGACGGAAAGAGACAGAAGTCTGGCATGTCAGATCAACTTGTGCTTCTATCATATCTGATATCTGATGTTTAGGAACTAAGCTATCTGGGCGGAAAGGTCTCTGGGGCAGAAGCTATTCTATACTTGCTGTGGATGCGTGTATAAGCGCCTGGGTGTCTGTATGAGAAGCGTGGGGGCATGGGGCCTTCCAGGGGAGCATGGCAACAGAAGCTATGAATTACTTGAATTAGTTGCATAGAGACAGGTCGGCCCTTTGGCCCTGTAGCTGAGGAAGGATGTTTACTGGAGCTAGCAGGCAGGAATGTATTTTCGGGGAGGGAAACAGATAACTCGAAGGTTATAGTCAATCTTGGCAGGCAGCAGGCTGAGCCGAGCGCGAGGGGCCGCGCTGAAAGTAAGTCAGAGTTCACGAGTACGGGGGCTGCCTGGGCAGAGATTCTCGGAGTCAGAAGCCAGAAAAGAGGTTCGGTGGCAGAGATTCAGGGCCTACTTCAGCCAGAGCTGAAAAACGTAGGAGTACACTACAAAAAGACGTTGGCATAGCATACTTAGGAACGGACCACTCAACCCATTCATGGTGGGTCTGAAAGAGGACATGTTAACGTTGGACGCAAATGTATTTGCGTCTTCATAGCTGGTACAGGAGGGAAGTTACATGCACTTTAACTCGTACATGGAGACGGTGGGGTACTCGCTAGGGAACACAACTTGACCATAAAATTTATATTTCCTCAGCGGAAGGAGGGCACGTGTTACACATCAGCTCATGACACGTGGTCCAGGCTGGATTATTGGTTGGTGACCCGAGATGTCAGCGGATGGGTGTTGGATGTTGGGCATCTTCCCCGAACACTTTCTGATCATGCGCCAGTGTGTATGGAGGTAGGAATGCCGTCGCATGTGCCAGCCCCTTTTACCTGGAGACTACCGCTGGGCACTCTGACTGACTTGGTATTGCGTGAGCGTCTGAGGACAGTTATTGAGGAGTTCTTTGACAAGAATGTTGGGTCTGTTGACAGTATGTGCACGGTGTGGGAAGCCTTCAAGGTGACGGTGAGGGGAGCATGTATAGGCTTGCAATCGAGTGTGCTTAAGTCGTTGAGAGACACGATGACCAAGTTTGAGGGCGAATTGATGATGTTGGAAAGGCAGCTAGAAGAACACCCTGAGGAGAATTTACTGGCTGATATTTGTGTGAAAGTAACTGAGTAAAATGATCTGGCGGACCAGGAGGTAAAATTTCTGTCCAAACAAACCAGAGCACGCTATTATGGTGAAGGGGGACGGCCAGGGCGGGGTTTGGCAGATCGTATTAAGGAACCTTGGGCTAGGCATTGCGTGGTGCAGGAAATAGAGGACGGGGATACCACTGTCACTAATGCAACTGACATTCTGAATTGTTTTACCAAATACTATGAACGAATGTATGAGTATAAGGGGCGGCGGGGGAGGATGAGATCACACAATATCTTGAAGATATCGCGCTGGTCTGGCTCTCAAGGGGTAAGCAGGAGTTCCTTATGCACCATATTACGGAGGGGGAGTTTCGGGATGCAATTGCGTCCTTACCAAATGGCAAGGCAGCGGGCACTGATGGGTTGCCATCCAAATTGTATAAGGAATATGTGGATCTCTTGCTCCCGCATTTGGCGATGGTTCTGGAAGAGGCGGTGGAACAGGGTCAATTTCCGGCCACAATGAGAGAGGCGCTGTTGGTTGCTCTTCCGAAGCCGGGTAAGCCGCCAAACAAATGCAAATCGTATCGGCCATTATCCCTTATGAACACTGATGTTAAAATTATAGCGAAAGTGTTGGCGACCAGACTACGTCCGCTCCTGCCGGACATGGTTTTGCCGGACCAGTCTGGCTTTATTCCCCTCCGATCCACCACCCACAATTTGAGAGCTCTCTTTGCGGTGCTACATCTTCTCAAACCGGACCTGGCTGCGGTGGCTGTCATGCTAGACGCTGCAAAAGCCTTCGACTCGGTCGCATGGCGCTTCATGATAGCGATACTTCATCGTATGGGAGTGCCGTTTTTTTTACGTCACTGGTGACTTTACAATACAGGAATCCCGTGGCGCGGGTTCGGGTGAATGGCCATGTCTCGGCTCCATTTCCTGTGCGTCGAGGCAGGGCTGTCCCTTGTCGCCTTTACTATTCGCTCTTGTGATGGAACCCCTAGCATGTGTCCTGCGGCAGCAATATGCGGACGCTGCCCTGAGGTTTCCTCTTCGGTCTCTGGCGGTGTCCATGTACGCCGATGATATGGTCCTATATGTGCGGGAGCCAGTGAGGTATGTTGAGCCTGTACTGCGCGAGTTTATTCGGTTCGGCCATCACTCAGGGCTCTCCATCAATTGGGAGAAGTCTGTTATATTACCACTCACAGACACTGCGGTTCCCTTCCCACTGGAATTCCCCTTGGAGTGGGCCGAGGAACCGGTACGCTACCTTGGAATCTTGATGCACAGGGACAGTCAGGAAGTCATTAGGGCTAATTATGGCGTGGCTATTGCTAAGCTTGAGGATCAGGTGGTGCGCTGGATTGGCCTCCCGCTCACGTTTGCTGACCGTGTATCTCTCATTAAAATGGTAATACTGCCAAAGTTTTTATATTTTTTTGTTAATATTCCTATCCCGCTTAAATCGCATTTTTTTGCTAGATTACAGTCTTTACTGATAACGCTAGTGTGGGCCGGTAAGAAACCAAGAGTTAAATGGGATGTACTGACTAAACCATATGCTTTGGGGGGCTTCGCCATCCCGGATATGAAGCTATACTACCTATGCGCTCAGGCGCAGTTTGCTGCTTATTGGTTGTCAGCCCCGCCGTACACGCCACATTTGGTGCTTGAGGCCAGTGCAGTTCTGCCTCTTCCATTGAAAGCAATGATCATTAATTCACACTCTGTGTTTGAGAAGGGGGAAGTAGACACGGTGCGATCCACCGCTAACGCCTGGCAAGAACTGGGTAGGCGGGTGGACCGGCTGCCGCTATACGCCCCAGATATGCCACTGCTGTATCACACGGACATCTCGGTCTCCAGTGAGATTGGGGCTTTACAGCTCCTTCAGGGGGTAGGCCTCAACAAGGTAGGGGACCTTTATCCAGGTGCCCCTTTTCTCTCACTACGGGATATGACAGATCGTTCCCCGAAAGTGGTTATGTCCACATTTATATATGCCCGGCTCCGAGCTGCCATACACACCTTATATCCTACATATCCGAAGGAACCATTATTGCTGGGTGCTCTGCAGTTGCTGTACACCGCGCCGGATAAAGTTAAACTGCTCTCCAGACTCTATAAAGCCTCACAGGAGGATGAGGGGGGGGGGTGCAGTGACAGCAAAGGCTAGGTGGGATGCGTGCTTGCCTGACCCGCTAACAGATGATGAATGGGCTGAGTGTTGCTCCATGACTGGGAGTTTTGTTGCCAAGGCAACTTTCACCTTATACACTATAAGTTTATGCATCAATGGTACTACACCCCAGTACAGCTGGCAAGGTATGGTCTTCGAGAGACATCTCAGTGTGTTCAATGTGGGGCAGATTGGGCGGACTTTGTACACTTGGCCTGGGGCTGTGCGCGTGTGTATGCTTTTTGGGTCGCTGTGACTGATGCACTCTCTACAATGACGTCGGTTGAGGTTACGCTAGATATCCGCTTATGCCTATTGGGCATGGCATCTGGAGTGCCTGCAAGTGTGAGACGATTGATACTATTGGCATTACAGATTGCTAAACGTAGAGTGGCTATGGCCTGGGGAGGGAGGCGAGCACCAGAGGTACGATTGTGGCTGCAGGACATGGCGTACTGCAGGGATCAACTGGTTTGCTACCACGAGGGGCTCCCTGCAAACTCGCGCCCGCGCGATATCTGGGGCCCGTATACGGCGTATATGCTCTCTTTGGATGCAGACAGAAGCACTAGCGGTGTGCATGATGGCTCCCTTTTAGGGGAGGGAGGCTCGGGGTAATTCGATGCAGGGGGGTCCACTACAGAGGAGTGCTGGATGCGTGTTGTGATTTCTCCAATTCACAGACTATCTTCGGCTGCTCACCTGTAGAGCCATGTGGGCAACTTGGATGTGTGATGCCGCCATGCTCGGTGCGCAGTTGTCAATAATCAAGAGCATTTGAGATGCGTTTCCCTGATGTCCTTTACAGCTGAATGTTGTTTGATGCTAGATCTAAAACCTAAAGCACTGTGTACGGCTATCAGAACCTGACTCATGTGGTGTGGGGTGGTGGGAAGTTGGGGTATTGAATTGTTAACTGTATAAAGCACAAATGTGTACAATGCTATTGTAAGATACAAGTGACACCTGGGGAGCGGAGAGAGACTGCCTTCATAATACCACTACGTACTGTTATCTATGTGCTTCTCTTTGTCGCTGCCAAATTGATCACGGCCGGCCCTATCAACGGGTGGTAGGCCTGTTGCCGTGTACTTGTATTCTTTGCAATAAAGGTCTACCAAAAAAAAAAAATCCTCTTACTCCATTATCCTAAAGTGGCTCTCCCCCACTCTATTTGCTCACTTTCACCCTGCTCCCACTCTGACCACCAACTCTCTTCGCCCCACATCAAGTTTTCCCACCATCCTCCTTCTCCATTCTTACTCCATTCTCTTAACGCAGCCTTCCCCCCTTCTGGTTCTTACCCATTCACTTACTTTTACCCTGCACCTACTCTGACCCCCTCACCTCTCTTTGCCCACCAGCCTTTCTCCTCCTCCCCTAGCCTCTTTAATCCAACTACCATGCCCTCTCACACACCCCCTCATCACAACAGACTACAGAATCAATGCACAGGATTCACCCATCACTAGACATGGCCCAATCTCATAGTCCATCCTCTACCCGCCTAATCTCTCTAAAAACGCTAAGAAAAACTTTAAACACAAAAAACGTATTAGACACCATGAAACCCTATTTGTCGATAATGACCTTAGCCTCTCCTCCACAATAAAAAACAACTACATTTTTTACACCAAACTCCCCTCCACATGGAAAAACATCTTTCTCCACCACCTCCCCATCACTGAATCAGGTAAAATTCTGTATGGTTTTAAATTGTCCACCTCCCCTTCCCTGACTTTCCTTGGTGAAATAGACATCTCCATTTTCAAATCCAGTAACATCCTAATCCAAGCTGCAGAAAATCACCTCACCATCTTTGAACAACATTTCAGCACCTTATCCTACTATCCATCCCACTCCTAACATCTCACCCTCCCAACAGATTGATATCCTCTCACCCTCCCCTTCCTTGTCCCCAACCCCTCATCCTTCAGGCACCTAAAATGCGTGCGATGTCTCTCAAACCCAATCCTCCAACTACCCCCTACGCTAGCAAACCTCCCTCTTCCAGACACCTCAACAGCATGACAAGTCTTCCAAACCCTTTCTCTTTCTAATGACATCTCCCCACCCACTACTAGGGACACCCCCTCCCTCACTTCCTCCTGCCAGCTTCCTCATCCGGATATCCCGATTATTTGACTGCCTGTACCAATCCCACCTTCTCCAAACTGCCTTAGCCAGATTGTTAAGCCAGGATTTTATTTCCCCTCTCTCCACTCAAGACCCCTTATCATCTCAGAACACCGATTATAACTCTATACACTCCCTTTCCGACCACACAGGCCTCCCTTCATCCATCAACCTGAGAACGCCTATCCACAACCCCCCGGACCCTCAACCCACACACTCCACAGACCGCTCTCCCCAGAAAACTTGGTTCCTAACCTAACACAACCCTATCTAACATCGAAAACTACCTTCTCACCTTGTTGTCTGAACTCTCCCAGCTCAGGAAAGATCTTTCCTAGTCATCTGAACTCTCTCAACTCAGGAAAGATTTTAATTTGCTCTCCTCTGAAATCTTCCTAAACCGTGCGATCTCCCCTAGCACTGACGTACAAAATACCTCCAACCTTCAACAGTGGAGAACCTTACCCCGCTGCGGCTGTTCCTAATGACCCACCTGTGCCTCAATCCATCTCTCCTCTTCAGACCTACTCGACCCTTGTAACTCCTACCTCCCTAAATACCTAATTAACCTTCCCACCCCCTACTCTTCCATTCCCGTGATCCTGGGGACATGCAGAATCCCTTCCTCCCCTGTCTCCCTTAGACCCCCAACAACACCTTACTGCTATCCATCGAGGCCCTCCCCCTATAAACAACCCGAAACTCATCACATGCATGCTGGCCAATTGCCGCTCAGCTGTCCGGCATGCAACTAAAATAGCTGAAACCATTCTCAGCGAAGACATTGACATTGCCTTCCTTACAGAAACTTGGCTCAAGGTCCACTGTACACCTATCCTTGGCCTACTCGCCCCCCCCTGGTTGTTCCATACTCAGAAAAGATCGACTTGATAGAACTGGAGGTGGTTTAGCTATCATCTTTAAAAACAATCTTCAACTCTTGCTTGTCAAGAACTCTGACCCTGCCAACTTTGAATACCTGGGAGCAGAACCTAAAATTCAGGGCCCCCCACCTATTTGCCTACATAAAAAACAGACAGACAGACAGATGCTGATCATATTATTTTTAATCATATGCCTGCTTATGTTATCAAAAATACTGCATCTTAGAGCACATCGTTAAAATAAACATTTTAAACTTTACAGTGTCTCTTTTTTACCGCATGTTGTGGACTGGTATGAGAATAACAAACAAAAGAGTGTTCTTGATTCCCACCATTCCTGAGAGTAACCTAAGTCGCATGTTCTGGGTTGTCTAATCATTGGTTCCTTTGCTATAGGACGAAGAGCCAATGTGACACTGATGCTAGTCGGTTAGGGGTTCTAGGTACTGAGTTTTTTGGTCTACCACAATTCACTGAGGTCCTGGGTCTCTGTGCACAGTTCTGTGTATGAGCAGAATCCCTGCAACAGTCTTAACGCCCCTCCCTCATTCCACACCTACCCCTCCCCCTATTCCCCCCTCCTTGCCTCTACCTTTAATTTTGACATCTAGCCTCACACACAGCTTCCCACTGATCTCCCATTGACCTATTCCCCTTACCCCCACTCTCATCATCCCCCTGCTTTATCTTCTCCTTTTTCACTCCCTTACACCCACCCTAGTCCTATTACTTTAACCCTATGAGCTTATTATTGTTCTTTTGAAAATAGCATTCATATTTATCTGCTTTCCTTGTTATATTGGTTCTTATTGCATTGTTTTTGACCTACAGTTTAGATTACTGTACGTCCGCACACTTCTATAAAGCGCTCTGATACCCCTCTGTCTAGCCAGCGCTATATAAAACCTTTAAAATAAATAAATACATAAATCAATAAAATGGGGGTTAATCAGGGGCAGAGGATTTCCTATGGGGCCTTTTTGCAGGTGTAAACTCAGTGGGAAATCTATGCTATGTGTTAACAAAGGGTTTGTGGATTGGTTGGTCACAGAGGACGGGCCTAGTACATAACTCCTAGTGCATATGGCAAATAACAGAGTATTGGTGTAATTGTATGACAACATCTGAGATTTCATCATTAATGTCATCAATAATGCCATTAAGCATATCACTCACAAGTGATGTCACATGTGAGGTCACATGAAGGTGCATGACAAGTTTGCAAGATATGTTCGTTTACACAACCAAAATTGGCAAATTACATTTTTTTTAACCACAAATGCACTTTAAATTTGTTTTTTTCAGTGAATTTCAGAACATACATTACGGTGTTATGAGGAAACAAAACCACAACTTCACTTACCCTTGCTTTTTTATCGATTTTTGGGTGTTCTTAATCATATTCTCTTTGGAAGTGTTTTTTCACCCCTTCCTACGATACAGCCTAACATTTACTGTGCACATATTTACGTTGTGACCTATATTTAATTGAGGACGTGCCCTACTCTTTCTCATTGTGCACAAACTCTGCTGGAGTGCAAATAAAATGAAATAATTCTTGAGCTTACCAAAACAGTAGTGCAAAAGGAAGGCTTCTCTTGGTACATGTAAAACAGGCCCTGTCAGCCTAGCTTGAATCCAGTGACACCGTGAGCCCAGGATGGAGGTCTGGGCTTGCCCGGCACAATTAGGATGAGAAAGCAAAATTCATACAAAAGATTGACGGAATCTGTACTGGGGTGAATTGTTGACATTGTCTCAGAATTCTGTCTATTAATTGTTCTTTTTTCATTAATCACCTTAAGTGGAAAAGGTATACCCAGACGTGGGTCCTGTGCTCACCATACCACTGGAGTCAAGCTATCCTGACTCATAAGGACTAATGGCATAAAACCGGTCCCAGGATGCTTGTTTCCAGTCAAGGGAGGACCTGGCCTGGCAGTTCAGGCTGAACTGTTCCCATGGGGAGCAGGGTCAAGACTGATTTGCATATGGTTGGGTCTAAACTGGAAGGTATACAACGTTTACAATGGAATTTTTACAACGCACTACCATTAGAACGCAGGCTTTACCACGCATACCATTACAACGCATTGCGCTGGGGGGAGCTCTAGGATAGGGAATAAGTATAATTTTATATCCAACACCTTCCCTAGTGTCCACGGGGACTGGAGTTGGAATATAAAATTATACTTACCACTATCCAGCACCTCTAAGCGCTATGCGTTGTAACGGTATTCGTTGTAAATACCGCGTTGTAAAGGTATGCGTGGTAACAGTATGCGTTGTCACGTCATACATCCAAACTGGAATGGCATGCAAATTATGGATTTAGGCCCAGATTTCTGAACATGGGTGAAAGTTTGACATTGTTTCAACATTCGGTTCATCAATTGTTTTTATATTAGTTTTTGTAAGTTATTATTTTGCTGCCCTTTGGGTCTATAGCCTGTCTTGGGTCACATGACTTGGTTAGCTCACATATTTAATATCTCCCAACCGGTCACCAGAGGAGGGATTTGGTGCGCCTCAAGGGTTTATCTGCTGGGTGGATGGATGGGTGAAGCTGAGCACAGCCCCACCTACACCTTCACACAAAGGGCCTACTAACCCTGGATTGTCACTGCAGTCAGATTGGAGCCAGGAAAGGGGAGTCAGGAAATTCAATGCACTGCAGAGAAGCTTTCCAGAAGCTTCTCCCACCTTCCAGAAGAAGGGTACCAGGGTATTAAAGATAGGACCTTCCGACATATTTTTTAGTTCACTCCTGGACCTGCGGAAGGACTCTCAGAAGATTGCTTGATGCTATGACCTGCTGTGCACTCTCTCAGACTACTGCTGTACATGGCAGAACTGCTTTGCTGCTTGGAGCCTGACCTAATAGACCCGCTCTGCTGTTGAGCTCTGCATCTTCACATGCACCCAGGAGTACCAGAAGTGACTTGAAGGGCTGCTTTTCTGGCCTCCTGTTGAAAGCCACAGGGACATAAAAGGTTCCCACCAATTTGAATCAGCATCTGGACCCAGCCAAGTAGTCCTGAACCTTCAAGAGGTGTCCCATCAGTCCTGGACCCTTGATTGTGGTGCTAAAGTGCCCAAAAGGCCAATTCCCCAAACTGAGGACGTACAAACATGTTGGCTCATTAGTGCTCTGAGAATGAAGAGGAGGCTGGGAACAACCTACTCACCGAACTCCACGATGTACATCGATGGTTAGATTGGCTTCACAGTCTCTCCCGCTACGTTCTTCTCCAGAGCAACAAATCCTTTTCAGCGGTCCTTGCCAAAGGCACATCCAACCTTGTGGAACTGTCTTTGGCTACAACCGTCTGCATCATCAAGCTGGAGAGTTTTGACTTCCATTTCGGTCACTAAGTCTGTAAGTCCAAATCTACACTGCGCCATTGACCTAAGGCCATCCAACAACAAACCTCCCTCCTCTGTCAGTAGCCTTGCCCAGCTGAGCTATGCCTTCTCAGAACATTTTCTTCAGTCATTTTTAGGTTTTGCCTGCAAGTGCGCACGCGCAAAAAAACCTTATGAGTATAATGTGGGATCGATGACCCGCCCCCGGCTCCCATTGGCTAGCTCCATAAATGGAGGCTAGCCATTTGAAGCCGGATCTGTCCGTCAAGGCCCTACCAGACTCGGGGGCGTTCCCGCGTTTTCTTCCCTGGGCGTGGTTGTACTTCGCTGTCGTAGCTGAGCCCACGAGAAGGGAGCGCGACTGCCGCCGGAGGAAGTCCAGGTGAGTGCCTTCCTTGCTTTTCCCGCCACCCCCTCCCGCTGTCTGTTCCTTTCCCGCCCCCCTCCCTCTGTCCGTTCCTTTCCCGCCCCCCCTCCCGCTGTCCGTGTGCTCGTAGGTGCTTGTTTTTTTCGTTTTTCTTGGACCGGAGAAGTTCTGCCGATGGTCGTGCTGGGTGTCTGTGCTTCTCGTGCTGGGTGTCGTGCTGTTCGTTCAGTGCCTGTGCTGGCTGTAGATTTCACTGTAGCACGGATGAGGTCTAATTTATTCTCGTCCCGAGCACAAAGCGTTCACTTTCAATGCATTAGTTTCCCTTCTGTATGAGATATGATCCCTCATGAAAGGAAGTGGTTCGGTTCTGCCTTTATTTACTTTGCAGTGGGCTTTGCGATAATATGTCTGCGCTCCTTCCCTTCCAGAATGACTGACAGGAAACAATTGACACCATTGCTTCAAGCCAGTGTAACTCTGAGACGTTTCCGATTTGTTTGGGCAACCAGCGTTTCCCATGAGAACAATTAACTGTAAATGAATGCAGCTGAGGTTATCACAGGGACAGGGCCCCTTCTATACACCCCTTTATGGGCACAATTCAAGATCAACCGATGGGACTGTTTTGAGTATATCACTAAAACGCCGCAAACATTAGGGAGGCCCTGCCTGTGCAAGGTGAAGTTGGCTCCCAGCAAAAGTTTCAAATTATTTCTGTTACAGATATGAGACAATGTTAAACAGTTCGCAGGTGATGTTTCCTAGGTATGTGCCCCTCTCTGACTGTTGCCTCTTTTAGTCTCTCCTTTATTGTATTTATATATACAGCCGACTTCTTAAAATAAGCAATGTTTTTTACTTCAAATGTTAGTATAAAGAGAGCTGCTGTGCTCCTCTTTCAGAATAGGAAAACATGTTGCGGGATACAACTCCCCTGCTGATAACTTTCCCATCCTCTACCTCGATAATGTAATATACAGCAGTTTAAAATTCTCCTTTTCCAGACGAGTTGAGCGATCGTGGCTTTAGTAGAAGGTAATAATCACTAATAAGTATGTTTTCACTGTTCATTAACACAACACAGCTTCTTACAATGTGGATGACTGGGACACCTAGCACCATTCTGTCTTTAAACTGGACCAGTGCTAAGGCTATGCCTGTCCAAAACAGACATGTATTTCCTCTCTGTGCAGCAAAGCTGAGCAGAGGAGGATGGCTGGGCTGGGGAAACTGCAGGTGTCCTCCCACCACTGGAGGCAACTGTTCTCCTTCATACTGTCAGAAGAAAGAGCTCTCCTCCCTGACTGTAGCCCCCACTGGAGGTAAGGTGGGGTTTATCTAGGATGCAGGCATTGCCCCCACTCCAGGTAAAACCCTACAGCTCTGTGAGTGAAGGCCTTTCCCCTGTAGACCGACAATACAGGTTTGAGCCTGCAGTTTAAGCTAAGAATTCTGGTCTAGAACTCTCTCTCTGGCCACCATACACATAACTCAAGCCCTGTCTTGGCACTGGGCTATAGTGCACTGCTGAGCTGGACTTCTACTGCCCCCAAGTGACTCAAGTCAACCTTGGGTTGGAGTCAGTAAGGACATCAGAGTTTGGGCCATAACTCAAGTCTGTTCATGCAGTGTGGCTGGGGAAGGTTTCTGGGTTAGCTGTTCCATGTGCTTTCCACCGGCCAGCTAAAATCAAACACCGGAGCTGGCGGGTCAAGACTTTTGAGCCTTCTTTTTGAAGTCAGCCAGAAAGAAGCACTAAGATAGCTAGTAGCACAGCCAGGTTGATAGTCTAGCTGTTTATCTGGTTTTGATAGCTCCGATCAAGCTCTTTCTAGAGGAATTGGCTGTGGGTTAGGCTACCGAAGACTGCAGACAGTTCTTCACCATCATTTAAGTCAGACTCCAAGGGTGTCTGACATGGCACTAGAACTGATAGAAGGGTGTGTGGCTCTTCAGATCCAATGCATCACAGCTATGGTTGGTTTGGAGACTTCTTATAGGTGGTAGAAACTAATAGTCCTTCATTCAAATCCCTCATCAGCTATCACAGACTTCTTCATGACTGTATGGTCTGATGGTGTAATAACTTCCTAATTGAGTGCCCATTCTTGTTAGGCTCTTACATTACGTCAAGGTGGGCGTTTGGGGAGGACGGCCGGGGGCCTTCCGTTCCTCGCATGCGTGGAATTCGCCCGCACGGCAGGGGAATTCCAGCCGCATAGAAGCGGTTAAAGAAATGTTAACTGTAGGTAGGGCAATAGGACTATTGGGTAAGAGGCACCATAGAGATGGACTTTTAGAATAAGGGGTGCATATGGTGGACGATAGACCATTTGATTCTCAGCAAGATAATTTTCTAATGGCTGACTACTGGCTGATGGGATGCTGGCATATACGTGTGTGACCACTGGTTAATGGCTAATGGATATTGCTTGATGAAATACATCACTGCTTGATTCAGTGTATTATTCCCTGACACATATGATTTTTTCATTAGAGGTCCACGTGGGGATGGGTGGTGAAATGCCTAATGCGAATAATTATTTGTCAAAAGTAATAATTATATCCCTCACAAATGTGCCCAGTGTTTGTACAAAATGGACAGATTCTTTATAAGAATAATATTTTGCTCTGAAAATTATTTGAGTTAGTTCCACCAATCCTCCCCTCCAACGTATTCAAATATAACCTTAAAGCCAGCTGTAGAGAACTTTGCCTGTTCTTAAAGGTCCTGAACCCAAATTATAGTCCAGAGCCACAGGTGAGGCTCTATAAGAAGGGGGCGCCTTTTGATGACTGGTATAGCCTGAGGAAGAAACTGCTACAATGCTGTTAGAACATTCCACCCACTGAGTGTAGACTTGTTTGAAATTAAAAAGGGAGAAACAGAAGGGCAAACATTGGACTGTTGAAGCTAAAGGCTTATACTAGCCATAATTAGCCCGGAGCCATTTCACTGTCTTCAACTGAGCTCCCAGCATTCCAGTGTTATAATAAGTCTTCTGTTTTGACCATTTGATCAAGAGATGTTAAATGTGGTCTGGGGTAAGAGTAGTCAATCTTGAAGTATCTAATTACTTCTGTTAAATGTATCCTTTTAGCGCACAGGACAGCTGAAGCTTGCACTGAGAGTGAGCATTTAAAAGAAATAGGTCATGTGTTTAGTGAAGAAGAGATACCAAAACAATTGTTTTCGCTAGGAGGGAAAACTTTGACTTTGCACATGATTATTACCCATTTAACTCTCCCCATAACAATAACATGAGTAACTCAAGCCTAACACAATCTTTGTCTGGGTATTTCCTTCCATGTCAAATTTGACTGCGATACTGCAAAGTCAAAAAATACCCTAAATCCCTTTCCTTTTCCCTGGCATTACTTGCTGTCTTCTGGATGACTGACGAAAAGTCTTCTTCAAGTCTGGGGAAGTTGGAACCTTCAGCAAGCCACATTCCATTAACTGTTGTAATAAGATGACTTTTTCTTGAATAAGTTGTCGATTCTGCCCAAAAGAGGTGAATCCCTTAGAATGACATGTGAAATACTGTCGGTTTCTGTGCTGCATCCACGTGCCAGGCTTCTAATAAAAGATTTCTCTGAGCTGCAATTGATTCTCAGTTGGCTATCGCTGAGACTCCCCACTACATTCTTTCCAATGAATCTAAAACTCCCAGGGCCTGATTTACAAAGGTAATATTACACTTTTCTGTAAGTTTACACTTGTTGTAGTAACTTTACTACTTTTTCTGATTCATAAACTGTGAGTGGAATTTTACTACTGGTAAAGTGACTAAAAGTTAAATTACGCTCGTAATATGTGAATACCAAAACAGTAGTAAAGTTACTAGAGCACTTGTAAACTTACATAAAAGTTTAGGTTTATCTTTGTGAATCAGGCCCATTTGCTTTGTAGAATGTTCACTACAATTTTTAGGGAATTCGAAAGACCTTGACATGAAACAGGAGTAAATTACTGTCTATGAGTGGGGCCCTTCATTTGTAAAAAAAACATTATGCAGAAAGACTTGAATGGAATGAGCCTCAAAAAATGATAACCCTCATTGATTATTACGTTCACTAAAAATTCCGGTTTTATTTGTTCCATTGTTTTTCCTATATTATTTGTTCCACGTAATGCGGATGTTAATGCTTGACAATGGGTTGACATTGGCGAAACAGGTTGCCAAAGGAAAGTCCAAGACTGAACACTGGTCCTTGGCGCATCAGGTAGCCATATCATGCATCTATATACATTAAAATAACGCTTTATTTATTATTATATTTTGCAGATTTATATAGCGTAAACATGACACAAAAGGATTGGAGCGCCACATGGGCAACAGTTGCTTTGCTCTAGGACACATTCATATGTGTGGTAGGCACGGGGAGATTGAGGATTTGCCCAGAACCACAGTTGCTGTCTGCTGAGATCGTCCGTAGGGTACAATAGGTCTCACATTTGCGAGAGATTAAGCTATTGGCAATGTAAATGACAATGCCATTTATTTATCTGTTTTCAAAACCAATACATAAATACAAATTTTCTCATTTACAATGCCAATAGCTCCAACTTTTCCAAAGGCGAAACCGTTGCATTGTAAATGCTTGTTTTTTATCCGAAGGAAAGCTCTGACCAGGCCCAATCCACTTCTTGTATCCGAACCGCCCTACTGCAGGGTCTGCCATAACTTTTGACTCTGACCTGGCCTCATGCAGCTGGATGTCCATGGTTAGCGCTTAGAGCTTTTAAACACTAGATTTTGCTTAAACCTTTCAAAATTATTAACTATGGTTCTACTGATTAGATTTTTGCTGTTTTGGTGAAAACTTACTCTATTTTTCTAAAATTGGTTTGTGATTTTTCTTCCGTTGTATTTTCACTTTATTACTGTTTGTGTGCTGCATAAATACTTCACAAATTGCCTCTAAGTTAAGCCTGACTGCTTTTTGTGCCAAGTTACCCAGGGCTAGGCACAGAATAATTTACTGACTTTTTGTGGTTCACCCTGCAAGAGTTCTGGCTGTTGCTTGACCAGGGCTCAAACCCCAGTCAGCTGACAACCCAGTTTCTCACAGTCGTACTCCAATAGGTACAGTCCAGCCTGAACGGCAAAGCCGGGTACTCTCTAGACTAGAACATAGGCAACTGAAGACTGGTTGGCTGAGTCCAAACTGAGAGGGCATGGTGGGCAAATGAACAATGGATTGGAATGTTGCTGGAGTGATTCACAGTGGTTAGATTGCTGTCAAACATTCCTTCCATCATCTTTTGTGTATTTGATGTGATTCCCTAAGTGGCAGAGTTTGCCCAGACGTGGGTGTCATTGCTCACTGTGCCACTGAAACCAAACTACATCTGACTGACAAGCCCCAGTCAAGGTAAAACAAGTATTAGGTTGCTTGCATTCCGGCTCAAGGAGGACCTGACCTGGAAGATTGGGCTGGAATGTTCCTACTGGAGCAGAGGCGAGACTGATTTGCCTACGGCAGGGTACAAACTGATGTGGTATGGTGAATGATGTGCAGGAATCCTACTGGAATGATTGCCAGTAATTGTACTTGTTACTAGCACTTCTCCCTTCACTTTATGTGTGTTTGACTATCCAATTTATATCAACATTCGAATATCTCTTTGCCAATCCTAAACCCGCCTGTGCCTAGAGATTAATCAGTACCCTGCGCTAAATATAGGCAAAGGATTAACTTGATACCATGATGTCACAAGGGATATGAGTATCTCAGTCATCTACTAAAGCTTCAGCAAGTGTCAGAATTTCTTTGTCATTTCAGAACTGGTGATTAGGTTATAGTCCTTCACAAGTAGTCTCCTCAAATGTGCTGCAACTTTATTGAGGAGAGAAATGTCAGGTAGGTTACCCCTCAGCACATATGTGTTTTGTATTGTATTGTAATTGTATTTATATAACACTTACTACCCCTGAAGAGGCGTCAAAGCGCTTTTTGGTGAGTAGCATGATATTCTGTAACCTAAAAAGGATTAGTGGCGGATTAGAATAGTGAGATTCGAGAAAATATGAGCAGTGGACATTGCTTCTGTTAATTGTTTTGAAAAGGATAATTGGGAAAGGGAAGAGGGCAGAATCTAGAAAGTGTTTATTGGGAGATCATAGTAGAAAATTAGGTTTTGGATGGGTATAAGGAGAGATGGAGGGGTAAGAATCTCTGGAAATGGACTGGGGGGATCATAGTAGTAAAGTGAGTTTTGGGATGAGTCAAAGGAGGTGTAGATAAGGGGAGAATTTAAATGAGTTGTTTGGGAGATCATAGTATTAATATGAGGTTTGGAGTGACCTAAGTAGGGATAGAATAAGGAAGAGTCTAGAAATGGTTATTTTGGTTAACATTTTTGAAAAAAATTGGGATTTGGGATGAGTCAGAGAGTGGAGGTAGATGATATATTGAGTAAGTATGGGCAAATTTTGCAAATCTGATGTCTGCGAATGTGCGCGAAATCGCGAAAAAGTCTGCAAATTTGCGGATTTTCCCACGAAATCGCGTAAATGGTTACAAAGAAATTAGCTTCAACTTGGGCACCTGCTGCTGTAACCCTGTAAGTGCTTCATGGAAAATTCATCCTGCTCGCGGATTCGCAGATTTTTCTGCGATTTCGCAAGATTCGCGGATCGCAAAATTGCAGAAAATCCGCAAATTCCGCTATCGAAAATGAATTCTCGGCCCACACTTAATATTGAGAAGTATAGGGTGAAATGCCGGATAGTCCATTGGAGAGCACATCGCTAAATCACATTTGCAAAGATTATATCTGTTGCGTAGATGAGACCTATTGGCTTAACAAATGGCTGTTTTAATTTAACTTTGTTTTATTTATTTTTAATTTTATTGGGTTTGATAAGGAGCATTACAGGTTATAACCATATGCATCAAAGTACATTACATAAGAATACAGTTGTAGTCCAAAGACATAGCAGATTATTCCATTTTATGATGGAAACTTCAGACGGTGACAGTAGTTGGTAGTTGTTGCATTATTTTGTCTCACCCATAAGCAAAACTAAACTGTTAACTTGAAGAAAACACTGGGGGGCGGCACAGTGGAGGGAGGGCAGACACATTTCTAGTACCAATATGGAACGCAGGACTAGGAGCTGGGAGACTATGGTACTCCTTTGTAATTGACAATGGTGGGGATGATTATGCACTTAGGAAGAAGAGGGCCTGCCTGGATGCCACTAATGAGCCCCAAGGTGACGGGGTGCAAGATCTTTGTCACATATTTGATAGAACTGTGTGGGCAAAATGGCCCATTGCAGTGGAGATAGGGCGTTGACGAATCCGACACACCTCCTCATATAGAAGTGCTTCCTCTTCTGCAGTGGCCCATTTGCACATCTCCCCCTCCCATGACTCCACTGAGGGGGCGTGGGTGTGCTCCAGTGTAGTGTGATTTCATGCTTGCCTAAAAGTAGGGCCTGGACTGCGAAGCATGTGTGCACCTTGTGTTGCTTCCTGCACTTGAAGACACCTAGCGAACAGGCTTCACAAGCGTACATGTACTGTAGACCTGTGATCTCCCGTGAAGTTCTGTGGATGGTGCGTCAGTAATATTGTAGGTCTGAGCAGGACCAAAACATGTGAATAAGCATTACATCGGGGTTTGACATGAGGGGTAAGCAAAATGTGACTTTGGGAAGTGGCTGTGGAACTGCACTGGTGTTAAGCTTGATGTAGGAGGAAGAACTGTATGTTCTTCAAACATGAGTTTCTGGAGACTTTTTGGGGGAATTCTAGAGCCTTTTCCATTCTTTATCATGAAGCACTCTCCCGAACTCCTCCTCCCACTTTTCGCTAAGTGTTTCTTGCAGTGTGGCCGACAACTCATGTATGGCATTGTACAGCCAGGCGATGAGGTGACAACTCGGTCCCAAGGCTAGCCTGAAGCACCGGGTGTGTGATTGGTTTACCCCCAGACAGATCCCAGAGGCACTGTCAGGAGTATATGAGTTGCCTGTGGAGGAGGAACTGCCTTGGAGGGAGCCAGTTCTCCTCAGCTAGTTGGGTAAATAGGAGAAACTGCCCTAAGAGAAAAGGGCTTCCACTTCAAGAAGCAAGCGCCTTGTCCAGGTACGAAATTCTCTGCCCATGTAATAGCCCCAGCTTTGGGGTGAACTGACAAGGGGCAGTATAGGGGTTTAGAACAGAGTGCCCCAGAAGAGACTTCTTAGCCATACTAGCTTTTGATTTCAACACTTGTGAAAGTAGTCAGCGAATAGCAGCACCAGCCAGGGTTTAGCTTCTGAACATACCTCCCCAAGATAACGCCCGGCCATTTAACGGGACAGCCATTGAAGTTGCACCACAAGGAACCTATTAGTTTGAATTGCCTCACTAGTGCAACTAAATATCTAAGGCACAGCACACACATTTCATTTTTCCCCCCTTATCTTCTAGAATTTCTAATTGAGCCGTATATCATACCTGTCAGCATCATAATATAACATCCATTTTAATCAATGTCTGTTTCATGGTAAAACCTGAGACGGAGGGAAGGAGTCTGGGACACTCATTTTGATTCTCCGTTTATAACCAGAACCAAGCGGACTTGGCCCCTGACCTTACATTCCTCCTGGTTATCTTTTCAAATTAGACAATGGAGTATTATTTACAAAAGTAGATTTTTTGCCTCCTCGTGGACTATTTGCTTTCTTTTACAGAATATATTCTCAAAATTTCTCATTCAAACTTCCAATTAATAGAAAATAATCCAATAAAATGGTATTAATCTACAGAAGCTCTGGGCCTTTGAAGAAGGTTATTACTTCAATACAGGAGTCGATCTCTGTAGTCTAGAAACTAACAATTTTATTTTGCTTTAAGATTTAAGGGCCAGATGTACAATCTTTTTTGTGGCCGCAAACAGGAGGTCCTCCCATTTGCGCCTGCAAAAAAGGGTAATGGCATTTACAAATGCTATTTTGAGAGTCACTGACTTGCAAACTAGCTTTTGCAACTCCCGCTATTAGGAAGGGATGTCCCTTCCTAATAGTGAAACACACAAGATGATGGACAGAATATTGCACAATGGCAAAACATTCACCCCCCAGTCACAGATATGGGTTTAATCCATCGTTATTTTGCTCACCAACTCACCCCAAGTTCAGACTTGGCCATATGCAAATCAGTCTTGACCCTGTACCTCATGGGAACAGTCCAGCCTGACCAGCCAAGCCATGTCTTCCCTGGACCGAAATCAGGCATCCTAGGACCGGTTTCTGCCTATCAGCCGTCTTCAGCCAGGATAGCTTGACTCCAGTGGCTTAGTGAGCACGGGACCCATGTCTGGGCATACCCTTCCCTCATAGGGTGAACAGAAAAACACACAAGATGATGGACAGAATGTTGCACAATGGCAAAACATTCACCCCCCAGTCACAGATCTGGGTTTAATCCATCGTTATTTTGCTCACCAAGCCAACCCAGTTCAGACAGTTCGGGCTGGACTGTTCGCATGAGGCACATGGCCAGACTGATTTGCATATGACCATGTCTAACTTGGGGTTGCAGAGTGGGCTAAAGAACGGTGATGGATTAAACCCAGATCTGTTGACTAGGTGTGAGTGTTGGATTGGTTCAGATGCTCCATCCGTCACCTCCCCCTTTTGTACCGCCTTCCTAATTGTGAGTCACCATGCCATGTACAATTGTTTTGCAACCACATTTTCTGCCACAAAACAATTGCCATTTACCACCTACTGTAAGTAGGCGGTAAACCACTTGCAAACTGGAGTCCCCAGGGAACCCATTTCCTTTGTCAATATGTGCGAAAATATTCTTAGTAGCAGGCAGGGGTCCCAGGGACCTCTGCCAGCCCTTAAAACACTTAAACTGAAAAGTTTCATTTTTCTTTTTTAAATGCATCCCGGTTTCCTTTAAGGACTTTAAAAACAGTCCCAGACATAGTGGTTTTCTGACCCAGCATGCCACCACCCCACAGTTTCATTAATATTCATGAGGCATGCAATATGCGACCCCATTAGGAACCCTAACAGTGTCAGAGACACTGTTATACATCTCAATTTGCGACGCAATTTGCGAGTCGCATATTGATGGGTAATGTATCTGGCCCTAAATCTCCATGTGGACAGGGAATCTGACAAGGAAGTCACAGAGATGCTATTTTTTCATCTTCTGAATTGCTGTAACTTGTACAAGGACCAACTCACTTAGCAGGCCGTGTTCTTGCCTATAGCTAGTTCTGCCAAGCTTTAGTGAACACTCTTTTTACTTTAGAACTGGCATAGATGGACCACAAAGCAATTTTTTGTCAATTAAGGATAGAAGCCAAAATAAAAACCAATGAGTCAAGTAACATTTCTGATCACTCATGGCCTAAATTGGACCATCCTAAATTGATCACCTACTTAGAGCATACTGTGCCTGAGTCTCCTGGTAGTATCGACAACTATGTGGATTAGTGTAATAAATGGATCATCAATGCTCTATATGCCACCTTTCTTGTGATGTCCTTCATTACCTTTCCGAAGAAGTCATTTGTTTCCCAGTGATCTACTCCATCTGCTCCTTGAAATACAACAGACCTGACTCTGGCCAAGAGGAAATGTAATAAAAAGAATTAAAAAACACGGATTATGCTCATGGGTGTCTAGGAATCCAGTCACCAATTGGGTGTATTTTCTTCACTACTGAGGGCTTCTTCACGACCACAAGCCGAAAGGAAACTCAGGGAGGCATTTTGAAAAAGAGTATCTCCATGTAAAAGCTATTATTAGATCAAACAACATACAGTCAATGTCCCCCAGCAGTGATTAGTATTCACTAGTGTTTTTGCTCACCGTGCCATTCCAGTTTGTACCCAGCCATATGCAAATCAGTCTTGACCATGTGCCCCATGGAAACAGTCCAGCCTCTGGGGCACCGGGTCAAGACTGATTTGCATATGGCTGTGTCCAAACTGGTATGGCATGGTGAGAAAAGAAACGATGGATTTAGGCCCAGATCTCTGTACTGGGGTGAATGTATGACATTGTTCTGCATTCTGTCCATCAACTGTTGTTTTTGCATTTCTCACCCCGAGTGGGACGGGTATGCTCAGACGTGAGTCCCGTGCTCTCCATGCCACTGGAATCAAGCTATCCTGGCTAATGAGGGCTGAAATCCCGAAACCGGTCCTAGGATGCTTGTGTCCAGTCCAGGGAGGACCTGGCTTGGCAGTTCGGCCTGGACTGCTTCCATGGGGCACAGGGTCAAGACTGATTTGCATATGGCTGTGTCCAAACTGGAATGGCATGGTGAGCAAAAAAAGATGGATTTAGGCCCAGATCTCTGTACTGGTGTGAATGTATCACATTGTTCTGCATTCGGCCCTTCAACTGTTGTTTTTGCATTTGTCGCCCGAGTGGGACGGGTATGCTCAAACTTGAGGCCCTTCCTCTCCATGCCACTGGAATCAAGCTATCCTGGCTGATGAGGGCTGAAAGCCCTAGACTGGTCCTAGGATGCTTGTTTCCAGTCCAAGGAGGACCTGGCTTGGCAGTTCAGGCTGGCCTGTTCCCATGGGGCACAGTGTCAAGACTGATTTGCATATGGCTGTGTCCAAACTGGAATGGCATTGTGAGCAAAAAAACTGTGGATTTAGGCCCAGATCTCGGTACTGAGATGAATGTATGAGATTGTTCCGCATTTTGCCCTTCAACTGTCGTTTTTGCAATTCTCTGCTGTTGGAAGCAGGAAAGTATGCCATGTCTGGCTATGTCACCATGATGCTTGTGACTTGTAGATCTACATTGCTCATGATAGCAGGATATCTCCTTAGTATAATACATTCCTGTTCACAAACCAGGATGTGCAGATTGTATTTCAATTGATTGTGAGCAGCGATGCAATTTGCAATGTGAATTATGAACCAAGGAGTCACATTGCAAATTTTTTATTCACACAGTCGCAAGACCTGTCTAAGGCATAAGAATTAGTTAGAACACAATTTGCAAACCTTGTGAATCGCTATGAATGCAGGGATGATGGTCTGCAAGAGACAGCAAACCTATTTTCTTGTACTTGCTTTGCTCAATGTAAAACATTTTTTAAGCCGACTTTTGTCTATTAAAAGAACAAGTGATGATTTAAAAACATATTTTATTATTTGGGAAGGCATGGGAGGAGTAGGCTGTGGTCACGTGATCCACTCGCCTATTTTCCCAAGTGAACAAATGTCTGCTCCAATGAGGTTGAAAACCACTGATACATTTCATTTGGATTCCTAATGAGAAGCGGCATACCCCTTTGTGCCTTCTCTTCATGATTCAAAATGAGTCTTGAGAAGCACTTTATGAATCACAGTCCCTTTGGTACAGTGTAACTGCGTTTTGAACTTGCAACGCCTAAGATTTTGTGAATTGCCAACTTCGTGACTGCAAAACAGTATTTTACATCAGGGTTTATGTGTGAAGTACTTATAAAAAAACACAGTTGAAAAATGTTATGACTCTTACCATACTTCATTTGGAAGTGCCATACATACCCAAATGCATTTCTTATGCTATGCTAAATATGTCAGCATTAAGTGCAAAATATCTCATTAAGAGAGAGTTCGCAGTGTGCCACCAGAACTATTGTAACCAAAAACATTCAATAACAATGATAATAATATAATAATAATTGTTTATCCACAGCCTTATGTACCATATTTGTGCATTTTGTTAGAGCTGTAAATAACAGGGTTACATATGCATTCCACAATGCTTTACCAATTAGCACAGTAACTTAAGTAATCTTAAGTATTAGCATGGTGGTATTTGTACACTGAAAAACACTGAGAAGAGACAATAACTCGGATGAGGCTGTATTTCTTATGCTTTTCCTACTTTATTGGAGAACTAGCACAAAGAACAGCAGGATAAAATTAAGTTCACATTGAACAACATGTGTTGTGTGGGTACTTTAATATGAGGATATCTCATGCAAAGAAACGTAGAAGGGAGAGGATGTGGTCGTCATCAGCAGAATCCTCCCACTGGTGCAGAGGTCAGAGACAGTGATCCCCTGGAAAGAGAAAACAGCAGGAAGTACTGAGCAACTCACTGAGGAAAAGTGAAGAGAATAGAAATACAGCATAAAACAGATATTAAGCTTGCTATTATACCACAATCTATAAAACAATATGGCTTTCAGTTATTATTAATGAGAGGTTAATGCTATATCTAGTAAGTGTTTACACCAAAATAATGTAAAATGTCTTTTCAACAAAAGACTTTCAATCCCGTTTTTTTTTACCAAGAGTTTTCTACATACATGTCACAATGTAGTCCATCCCGGAAAGTTGTGTAATTGGACTAACTAGCATAATCCTGTAGTCATGGGTTGATTGTTTGGTCCAATTGGCCAATCTATTAGGACATTACACCATTGTTGGTAACCAACAGCACACAGATGCATTTTTAATTACATTCTGCCAGTTGTTTTCCATTGTGATAAATGCACATTCGTATAAAATAAATAAAAGGCAGAAAAAAATGATACAAGAGATTTAGTGCAGGAAATGCATTAAGTACTGTATTGAAAAAAGGGGGACTAAATAGTAAATGTTGTTGGAAAATCACCAGAAATTAATTTCCATAGTTTTCCATTATATTTTCACAGTGTTTCTTCTGCATCTCGTGTGTATTGAGAAACTATGTCCTGAAAACTAAAGTTAAGGAATAACACTCAGTTAGAAGGTCACTGAGGTACCTCCCAGAGCTAGTAGGGACACTGGGCACATGTGTCAGGCAATGCATATGAATAATGAGAGCCAGTCAAAGTCAGTAGGAGCCAAGACCAGATAATATAGTGTGAACATGAGTAATCCAGTTAGGGAAAAGGTACAGGTAGTATTTTACTTGGGCCACTGCTTTAGGCAATTAGTGGCTTGGGATCCCTCTGCAATGCCTGAAATGTTGTGGGCTCACCTCTATTGCACTCGTTGTAGCCTGAAGTCACCTGTACTGAGTTCAAAGCACTCCATTACTATCCAGTTTGTAAGGTGACATGAATAGGGCATTGTAATGCTCCTTGAGGATGTTCCTGCTGGATAGTTCCTGATCTATAGTCCTGAGGTTTGTGTTCTCCATCCACACATGTCCATATTGACATTAATTGAGAACATGTTTACTAGAAGGGGAACCCATGTGGTGGATAGTTGGAACCAGGCTTGCAGAGGGATAGCTGCCAAGTGTGGGCAGTGATAGGTGATGACAGAGCAGTGACGAGGCTCGCAGACTGGAGTGCTACTTCTCAGGCAACATCTTAGCAGCACCACCCCCCCCCCTGAAATGTTCTGTAAAAAATGTCATTGGCTCCTTCCACTCTCCTGGTTTACTAGAAATATGTAGAAACACGGGTAGACTTTATTCAGACGTTTTACAGTGGATTGGCACACTATGACAGTAAATTGAGAAGTTCTTGAGCCAAATGTATGACATTCTGTCAGGTTTTGAATGAAAATAAACAGTTCTGGAGATCACATCAGCCCTAGTATAGACACAATGCAATGAAATAAACTGAAATGTCATGCTAAGCAAAAGGGTGTGGAAGCGTCACACCTCTCTCCTCCATTCTTTAATGTAAAAGCAATCAAACTGGTTGGCGCTAGTGTTGGCCTGCTGTGCAGGCACAGATATTCAGCAGCATCCAAACTGTGCGTCACTTCCAGGGACTAACACTTCACTTCCTTTTAGGAATGTCATCTGCATCTTTTGCCCATATAGAGAACGCGCGCTTCTAAAGGCATGATGTACCTAACTCTATGTCAAGTTACTCTACTGAAGCACTGTGACTCGCAACCTGTGAGCCTTTCAAGCTGAACACCAAAGGTAGAGATGGGATGCAAGCACATGTTAACCACCCCTCAGCAGCAAGGCTCCAGGCCATATTGCTGAAAAGGCTAACTAGTTTTATGAGTGTGAACAGAGTCAATGCGTTTTCCATATGTAAGTCACATCTTTAACTGGGAGAGAACGTTTTTAAATCCATGCACACAAGAGTCATAACATTTGAAACATCTTGTATGTGTATTGTACATAAGTATTATGTAACATTTTTATGAGCTGGGTGTAAAGATTGAAGTTTAAAAAAATGCAAACATAAAAAAGCATTGTTAAAGCAAATGGGTTTGATGTGTGTATGGCTTGTGGAAAGGGCAAACATCAAATCAGTTGAACTAAAGCACAGACAAACATCTTGAAATAGATGCCACAAGAAAAAGGGTTAGACTATCCATTTTTCAGCTGCTCATGTCCACGGTCACTGTTACCAGGCCACTCTCCGATTGATTTCAGATGTATAATGCTCTCTCAGGCACTCTAGTGAAGATATAAGGGGCCAGATGTAGGTAGGCTTTTACCGGGTGGTAACGGCCGAATTCAGCCGTTACCACCCGGTAAAAGCAATTTGACATGTAGGTCCCTGTAATTTACAGACTCGGTAAATTTACCGATAGGTAAATTTACCGAGTATGTAAAATACTGAGTCGGTAACATAATGGCTACCGGTAAATTGGTATGTAGGTGGGACTCTTCTGAGTCCCACAAGCAGTACAAAATCGGTATTTTACCATCAAATAATACTTGATGGTAAAATACCGTTTCAGGTGTGCATGCACATGTGTGCATGCACACCTATGCCATATGACAGGCAGACCTGCCCTTAGGGCAGGTATGCCTGCCACATGGCACCCGAGCCTCTATTGGGGGTGCCAGAGGGTGTCAAAGTGACACCCCCTGCACCCTTGTGGCTATCGGTATTTACCGATGTGGTAAATACCGACCGGTAAATGCCCGTTCATTCCTATGGGCTTTAAAGCCCATAGGAATGCATGGGCATCAACTGGTCGGTATTTACCGCATCGGAAATTACCGACTGTTTCCGATTCGGTAATTGCACATCTGCAATTACCTACATCTCGGTATTTTTATTTTCCGACCTCTGAAATACCGAGTCGGTATGACTCGGTATTTAAGAGGTCGGAAAATAAAAATTACCTACATCTGGCCCAAGGACACAAGCAAATAGCCAATAGAAGAATAGTGAGACTGAGATAGTGCTGTTTGCTGATTGAAGGTTAACAGTCTCTTAAGTTGACATTTCAGTGGCAATAGAAGCTAATCATTGATGATGACTGACTAAAGAGAAAAACGATTTCCATGAATGTCATTGGCCCCCAACATGCAAAACCTAAATATCGAGCAACCAAGTAGTTATCACTTAGGATTTTGCAAATTTGTAGAATGGCTACAATATGGCAAATAAATTAGTCTTCAGGGTTGTATTGAAATACTCTTGTAGCAATTGGGAATATTTACTATGAAATAGGTGGGAGAATTTGTGTTATAGATAGTGTGAAGTCAACTGACTACTTAACCCCTTCGCTGCGGCGGGAATTCCGCCGCAGCGCTAGGGGGGTGGGGGGGCCGAGCGGCGCTCGCATGCTTATGACGGAGCCACTCCGTCACGAGCCGCGGTTGAGCTGTGCTCATGACGGAGCGGTTCCGTCATGGCCCCGCCCGCTCAATGGAACGTCCAGTGCAGGCCCGAAATTCGCGCCGTGCAGGCCCGCCGAGCGGGCCATGACAGAACCGCTCCGTCATGAGCACAGCTCAACTGAGGCTCATGACGGAGCGGCTCCGTCATGAGCATAGAACGGGTTAAAAAATCAAAATATTTGCATGGGAATGGATGTAATATGGTATAAATGTTATAATTCTACACCTAAATAATGAACACAATTCAGGATTTCAGTAGTTAGTTACTCAAGTTTCTCTATGAATATCGGAAATAGGTATTTAAGCATTATATATGGGCCACATGCATGGATAAGGTGCCAATGGAAATGCTTTTGAATTACTGTACAAATGAAGGTTATGTATTGCATAAATTATGTATTTTTGTTTTACCTTTTGCAAATTAATGGTGGTTAGGGGCAAAGCCAGTGTTTCTAGCAGTGGACCTGGAACCATTCCTTTTGTTGTTAAGTGTTTATCAGGTCAAAAAGTAAATTTCTGGGTGGTAGAGTTACAAAAGTTGCCCTATTATTTGGTTGTGGTTTTAGTCCTTTAGCCTCTTTATTTGGAGGAGAGTAGGTAGTTCCTGGTGATATTACAACAGTTCTTTGATTGCCTTTGGGATAATTGAGGACATTGAGACAACTACCAGGTGTGATCAACACAGTCTGATTTTTGTTTAAGCTAGATATTGTCTTAAGCAATGCCTTATGTTGGTATCATCTCTCTGTCAGTCACACAGATGGATTGCAAGAGGTGGGATGCAAGGATGATATCATGACAAATGCAGCACATGTTTATATTTGTAACTAAAAGTTGGTGTTACCTGAATTCATTTGCCAAGAAGGCCACCACCAAGAAGACCACCACCGACAAGACCACCAGCGATGCCCTTATATTGAAGACAAAAGTATTATTATTCCAGAGAAGTTGGTTTCCGTAAAAAATTTAATTTGAGAAAAAAACATTATCAGCTGAGGATGAAATCCTTCTAGTTCTCAATGACATTATTTCACAATGAGAAAGCTGAGATCCAAGGGCCATCTTGACCTAGATAATGTTGTATATTTTTATGATTTGTTCCTCTTAAAAGGTAGACTTTCAGCAAAATAATCATGTAGAAGGGTTTAATTATAGCACACACAAAAACATATTTGTACATTGTTTCTAGGACTTTGAATATTAGGTTTTATAAGTACTCAACCGAACAGAAATGTAATTGGAAGAATCAAAGGATAATGCAGTGGTATAAGGGCTTGTAATTTGTGATTAGGATTTCCTCTAGAGGCACTTATCTCACTGAGCTCTTTTGCTGAATTTTACTGGGACAGGCTAAGTTAGCATGAGTCTCTGAGTAATTATGTTCACAGCAGGTATCCTAGTGAACAGATGGTAAAACTGATGTCGGAACACCCTACATCTTATCTCAAATCAAACACTTCTCTACCGTCTTTAATCAGCACTTACAATCTCTGTGGAGAAGAGTTATAGAATGACTGGTCCTAAAGGTTGCACAACCCCACCATATAATACACACCATTTCCTAACAGTGTTATAGAACTGTAATCAGAGACATTGATCATTATTCCTACATTAATGTTGCATATAAACACTTTAGCAAGTGTTCTGCTATCTGAAACATGGGCTTGCCATCTTAAGTGTAACTCTAACCTGAACACCAAAGACATTTTCAGTCACCAGGAAGATCTATTTAGGTTATCAAAAGTTATTAGAAGAGAAATGCCTGATATTTTATAGTTTTTGCAACTCAAGACTTTCTTTAGCAAGCAAAGAAGTCAAGAGCTTAATGTACTGGGTACTAATGTTGACAAAGAGTAACTCAATCATGACATTTTAAGTCAGAAGATATTAGTCAGCCTAACGTCATCATTGTTATTTAAAGATTATAACTTTTCAAGAAATATGCTCAATTATTTTAGAGTTTTTATGATAGCCAATTTATTGATTTCTGACATGTAAACGTGTTAGAGAAACAAAAAGGAATTATACTGTCATCGCCAACATTGCCGTAGTTCTCTCTTATTATTATATATTTGAGTTTAAATTCAAATAGTTGACCTGTTATTGATAGCTCAACAGGCATATACAGATAATCTAAATGTACATTTCAGAGTAGTCTTTCCATTATAATAAGTAATAGAGTCTTTTAAATATCCACTTCTTCTTTGTAAAGATAAAATTAAAATAAATGACAGATAAAATATGCATCAGGCTTTGAAATTGAAAAACTGAGTCTGTGGAGAGAAGCACACTGTAAGACTGTGGGAAGAGTTGAAAACAATAAAGGGAGGGAAAATGAATAGATGAGAGAAATGGAAACTCTGATAGAGAGAAGATGAGACTGGAAAATGGAAGAGGATCCTGGGAGAGGGAACTTGTATGCCAGCTCCAACTTTCCAAACTGTCGCAAATTTGGAAATGTCTCTAGTAAAAGAGGCTGATATTCTAATTAAAAGAAGTCTGTGGTTTATTTCAGGTGACCAAACAACATAAGGGAAAGTTAAAGGACTTACCCCGAGGTTTATATTCCCTGTCAGGTTGTCCTAAAAATGCAATGACATTGTTACTGCATTGATAATAAGAAATTGCACACATAGCATCTTTCTAGATGATCACATTTTAATTGTTGCTTTGATGGAGACTGTATTTACACAAGCTTGTCCTACAGAATCAAATGGATAACTCATTTGTTGAAAAACACGAACTTTGATATTCTGAGTTGTAAATTATTCATTAATTCAATAAACTTTTTTTCGGTTAGTTTTAACCATAAAAGTACATAAAATATACATTTTCACTTTTCCACAGTTCATTTGTAAGTATAAGAATTAAAATACATCATATGCAATCAGAGGGGAGAAGACAAATTATTAAAACGTTAAAAATGTAAATATTTTTAAAATTCTATTTAAAAAAAAGTTAAGATAACATTTGTTGATCCAAAATAGTTCTCACGTCTCAGCAAAATAAAAACATAAAGTGCCATATTATTTGAGTGATTTCCTTCGAATAGACCACATAGAAAACAGAAATTTGGTTATAGCAGACACTATCAAGGGATTCGTGTCAGACTTCAAAATCCGAAAGAAGACTTGGTAGTCCCTTATGCCCAAATTATTACATAATTGTATTATCCACTTTCTTCTTATGAGTGAATAGGCTGAACAGAAAAGAATAACATGCAGAGTGGTTTCATTTTCGATTCTGCAGCCAGGGCATAAATGTACTGGACCCCCCGTCCACCTGTCTATCGTAGAATAAAGGGGCAGCGTTCCAAATCTAAACTGTAAGTACAGCTTCTTCGCTAAAGTAGGTTGGATTGCATCTATTTGTTGTTCAAAGCTGTATATGGACTTATGGCTCAGGAAGGTGCCAGTCAGGCTCATTGATGGTACTGAGCTAATGGTCCTCCCGAGACTAAAGTCCTTCACAGCACCGGACAATGTTTTCTTAGAAATAGTTAAGGATGTGACCTCAGGATTTAGCCACAGGTTTTCGTATCCAATTTGGGCAAGAGACTGTCTTGCAAAACGTAGCCATGGAATTCTACCTGCTCCTGGGGAGGCTAGGAGCACCTTTAATTCCCTTTTGTAGCTTTCCAGCTCGGGGGTGCTCCACAGCCTCCTCCAATTAAGAAGGGGGCGTGATGCAATAGCTTCGGCAATAGGCCTAATATTCAGGTCTAGCCTGAGTGGGACTAGAGGAGTGCTTCTGGGCAGAGTTAGAATTTGCCTAATGAAATTGTTTTCTGTAATGGTTAGGTCGGTTGAAGGAATGTCCCCAAAGTTCTGCCCCATATAGGGAAGAAGATCTTGCTTGAACTTTGAAGATTTCCAGTGGGGCACTTATAGTTTTATTCGCACAGTTTTTTGAACTTTCCCCCAGTTGTCTGTACTAATTTTAGGTTTGCCCTAGCCATTTGTGCTCCCCACCCCATATTGTCAGTTAGAGTCAACCCTAAATAGTCAAATGTTGGGACTCTTTCTAACGGTCTACCTTCCATCATGGGGTGAGGGCAGTTGGTAGTCAGGTTGTCCTAAAAATGCAATGACATTGTTACTGCATTGAAAATAAGAAATTGCACACATAGCATCTTTCTAGATGATCTCATTTTATTGTTGCTTTGATGGAGACTGTATTTACACAACCTTGTCTTACAGAATCAAATGGATAACTCATTTGTTGAAAAACACGAACTTTGATATTCTGAGTTGTAAATTATATTCAACAGCTAAAATGGTAAAATATGTATTCATGCAGCATGCACGTTATCCCTAAAAATTACCAATATACCAAAAGGGGAATATTCTTAGGCTTACCAGAAGTTCTCCAACCTTTAGCAAAACATCGCCCTGGTGAGAAAATAACAACGTTTGATGACAGTCGGAAAAGCTAAATCACATGATGAGAACATCCACACAGGAGGCACATTCTGATGAACATGCGCAAAATGAATAATTGCAGAAAACATCACTATAGATCACTGAACAATTCATCAATGAGAAAGGGAAATTAAAAGCATACGTACAGAATATCCACTTTCCACATGTAATGCAATGTCCAAGACATGGGTTGTGAGCATTGTGGGTAGAATTGGTGAAACAATTTTATAGACAACATCAGTACTGAAAAGAAACTTTAAATATAATTGTGACAAGGAAGATGCTGGAGACTATTAACTTAAATGGAAAGTGTTTGCATAAAACTGTTTATTTGTGATGGTTACATTGTGAATGGACTTACAGCAGCATTCTGCAGAAAACCTTCAAAAAACTTAACGTCCATTTCACACTAATCATTTAGCAGGATTTGCTGTGGAGCATATTGGAGAAGCTCCTGTTCAAATTCATGTTTCATTTGGTTGCTTTATTATCACTTTAGCGTTCAAAGATGTCCAAACTTCTTGGAGGCAGTGCGTTGTAACGGTAAAGAATAATAAAATAAGATAAACTTTGCAAAATGGCAGCATTAAGTGCTTAGCATCAGCTCTTGAGGGCACACATCTTGGACTAGTTTTTATTATTTAGATTGTATGAAAAGAAAACAGTCCAAGATTTCTAACTTTAAGTGAACGCGCATTCAAATACATAGGCAGCCGACTCTGCAAATCTGCTAATATTTCATTTTCCAAGGAAAACTCACAAACATAAACAATTGCATTTGGAAAGAATACCCTTAAGCAACACCTCAGTGTATTTGCACCAAGTAACTTTTCACTTCTCAAGGATAAAATATTTTCCACCTCTAGAGAAAATCGTTTTCCTGCATCTTATCAATTTTGTTTTTTTTCCAACCCAGCCTTCCTCCTGAAAATGTTTTACTCGTGTCCTTGAGGATGTGTGCCTGTTTTCAGGGAAATTAGCTGGAAACCTACCAGTAAATTAAACGTTGTAATACACAAACGTTAACTTGCACTTGTGAATTCTTGCTATCTGCATGTAGATGATCTGGAATGTTGGATGTCCGTAAACAAAACCTTTACTTGATCTGATTACTTCTGCTTGTAAGACAATTAAAAACTGACCAGCAAACCTCACGGTGTGTATGTTAGTCCATGCATGGAGGTAGTTATCTCATTTACTTTGTACTTTACCTCATCAAAACAAATGGCATTTAGATGCAGCTCCCTATTGGTCTCTGTACTCTCTTATCATATGAAGAATATTTCTTCATATTATATGTCAATTTACAAACTTCTGTAACCACCTCATGAATCTGAATTTACATTGAAATATTGTGATTGTCCACCAAACTTATGTGGCCCTTGTTGTGGCCCTTATTGTAGATACAAATGCAAACGAACAATTGATTGCAAGAATGTAGAACAATGTCATACATTCACTCCAGTATGGAGATCTGGGTCTAAATCGTTTTTTGCTTTCCATGCCATTCCAATTAAAACCCAGTCATTTGCAAATCAGTATTGACCCTGCTTGAGAACAGTCCAGCCCAAACTGCTTTGCATTGTTCAGCATTCCGTCCATCATTTGTTCTATTTTTGCCGTGATTTGGTACCCGTGCTTACTATTATTAAGATTAAGGGGGATGCCCCAAAACCGGTCCCAGAATGCTTGTTTCCAGTCCCGGGATGACCTGGCTTGGCAGTTCAGGCTAGACTGTTCCACTGAAGAGCAGGGTCAAGATTTATCTGCATATGGCTGGGTCCAAATGGGGTTGGTGTGGTGAGTAAAAGAGCGAAAGATTAAACCCATATCTTTGTGACTGGGGTTGAATGTTTGCATTGTGCGAGATTTCGTCCATCATTTGTTCCTTTTGCTTCCCTAATTGGGAAGAGTAGGCCCGACTTGGGTCCCATGCTCACTACGCCACTGGATTCAAGCTAGGCTGGCTGATAAGGGGTTATGGCTTGAACCCGTGCCCAGGATGCTTGTTTCCAGTCCATGGAGAACCTGGCTTGTCAGTTTTGGCTAGGCTGTTCCCATGAGGAGCAGGGAAAAGACTGATTTGCATTTGGTTGGGTCCAAACATGGGTGGAGTGGTGAGCAAAAGACTGAAAGATTAAACCCAGATCTTTGTTACTGGGGGTAAATGTTTATATTGTTCAGCATTCCATTCATCATTTGTTCCTAAGTAGGAAGGGTATGCGCACTAAGTGGTTCCAGGTTGCTTGGTTCCAGTCCAGGGAGGACCTGACTTGGCAGTTTGGGCTGGACTGCTCCCAGGAGATCCAAACTGGGGTGGCGGGGTCAGCAAAAGAACAATGGATTAAACACAAGTCTTTATAATTGGGGGGGAATGTTTCATTGTTCAGCATTTCATCCATCAGTTCTTCCTGTTGCTTATATTGTAGGCAAAGCGAACTCTCCAAAGACTATATTCTGGTATGTATCCGAAATCCATTCATTATATGCCTAAAGCACGCAAGGCTGGTTAAAGACAGAATACAAGTGTTGTAGAGTTCTAAGGGAGAAGAATGCATAAAATTCAGTAGATCCTCCCAAGGTCTAGACTGAAATGGTAATTTGACGGCTACAGCTTCCAACTTGAATCTTTTGTCAGTAAGGCCTACTGTCCAAATTGGATCAGACCTAGTGAGCTATTCATTGCTAGGAGGATGAACGTAACTACTCACCTAACATTTTCACAGGCACGGTTCCAATAAACCCTCTTTTGGGAACATATCATTAGCTTGACAACAAAGATAATCTGCAGTCTTAAGGTCAACGCATTTGTCTGATGCATCAGATATTTCTCTTAGACCCTAATACATTGTTTTCTATTAGCTATTAGGTGTGAGGCTTATATATTTGATATTTTGATATGAAGATTTACTTCAGGGCCTGAAATTTACTCTAACCGACATATTACACATAAGGTGGAACTACTTTGTATTGATCTTAATTTGGAGGCATATAAAGCCTGATGTGGAAAGGGCACACATCACAAGCGCCTTTTTTTCCTGTTGTACTTGTCAGTGAAATGAGACTTGATGCTGTGATGAATTTCTTGCTAACATATAACCATAGCCCTTGGGCTAAGTCTGCGCTTTAAAAACCTGCTATTCATTCATTGCCTAAGGAACTTTTTAACATTCTTAACTCCCTAGTTGTGCCTACGGCTTCTGACTCCATGGAGCCATCTAAGGAGCTTTGCGACAGTCTTGCTTCCTTTTTCTGCTCCAAGATATCTGATACATATGCCCGGTTGGAGATTTTAAATCGGAATCAGATATCTGATGCCCTGCCTGAAATCTTTCCCATGTATAGCTCCAGCAACATGGCACTTCCTAGTCTATGTGCGTTTCCAAAGCTTACTCCCGAGGTAGTTGAGCACCTATTGGAAAGAGTTAAATCGGGATCGCCCATGGATCCTTGTCCTTTAAAGGTTCTCAAATTGGTGAAAGTGGCACTTATCCTGCATTTCACTACGGTCCTAAATTTAGCCATTGCATTGGGCCAGTGACCCTCTGACTTGGAAGGCAGCAAAGGTTAGGCTACTGTTAAAAAACCCTCTTTAGATCCATCAAATCTAAAAAAAATCTGTCCCATGCGTCCGATGCCGGTTCCAGCCAAGATCCTAGAATCCCATTTGAACTTTCAACTGAGTGCCTACCTGAGGGAGCATGTCATTCTGGATGGCTCACAACATGGATTCAGAAGGTCACATAGCACGGAGACTGCCCTCACTACGGTTCTTGATAATATACAAGTGCAGGCGGATGCAGGACATACCACTCTTTTGATTTTATTGGATCTTACCGCAGCATTCGATACCCTGTCTCCCTTGAGATTGGTGGAGCGTCTCAGGGAGATAGGTGTTGGGGGCTTCGCCTTGGACCTGCTTGCCTCCTTTTTATGGTGAATGGTCTCAAACAGTCAAACTGGGAAGTTTTTATTCGGATGCTGCCCTCCTTGTTTGTGGAGTGCCTCAGGGCTACTCCCTGAGCCCCACTTTGTTTCATATCTATGTGGCCCCACTTGCAACGGTGTTGAAATCATTTGCGTTGGAAGTGTTGTCCTATGCGTACAACACCCAAATAATGGTGTTGATCACGCAGAATGTCAATGACTCTGCACAGAATATTAAAACCTACATGCAAGCAGTCTCGTCATGGATGGGTCATAATATCTAGAATTGAATGGCGAGAAAAGGGAGGTCCATATTTTTGGAGACAGAACAGACATCTGGTCTAGGGAGTGGTGGCCTGACTCCTTGGGCACCTGTCCTACTCCTGTTTCCCATGGTAAAAACTTGGGAGTGGTGGTGGATGACTCCTTATTCTTGAACTTGCAGGTCTCTAGGACAGTGGCCACCTGCTTTGGGCTCATCCGGATTATAAGGAAAATTTCTCAGTTCTCCTTTAATTTGATGCCCTTAAAAGGGTGGTTGTTGCATTAATAATGTCCAGATTAGATTACTGCAATGCTCTTTATCTAGGTATCAGCAAAGGGCAGCTGCGTCGATTGCAGCTGGTGCAGAATGGCGCTGCAAGGCTAGTGATGGATCTACCCAAACATCACTCAGTTTCTTCCTCTCTTCTTTCACTGCATTGGCTCCCGGTGGATCTCAGAATTATGTTTAAGACCCTCTGCCTCACTCATAATGCCTACTGTGGCCTGGGCCCAATGGGCATCCGGACTTTATTCCAACATTATGTGCCCTCGAGGAACCTTAGGTCAGCAAAAAAGAATCTCCTCATGGTGCCTAGGTTCAAAAGGATGATCTTCCTCATTTACTGCTACCAACGTTTGGAACACTCTCCCGGTTGATCTTTTGGGGCAACAATCACACACAATTTTTCAAAAGATGCTCACTCAGACCCGCCTGTGAGGTGGGTCTGAGGGGGCATCTGCCTGCTGGTATTCTGGTCTGTATTCAGCGCCTTGATGCCCTTGGGCTAAGTCTGTGCTTTAAAAATCTGCTGTTCATTCTGTCTTCTTCACTGTAGGTACAAAATAGGGCAAAGTCAAATCCATCAACCACTTGAAGTAAACAGCAAGAAAAACAAATAGGTGGATATTTTATCTGTAATGCATTTTAAGGTGGCTTCCCAGCAGAGACACAAGGGCTGTAGCAGTGTGATCTCTTAGAGTAGTAGGCTTTCAACCAGTCACACAACAATAAACAGACCGGAGGAGTACAGACTCCCCATCACAAATAAAATAAGTGATGCCCTAGGTGTGTTATTTGAGGCATGTGACAGGCCAAAGTTCTTTCCATTTAAGGGTAACCACAAGAAAAACTTAAGAAGGGCAACTTACCAGCAATTTACATATCAGATCAAACACAGGTTTCTCGACTTTAAGTTGGATCTAGAAAGTAGCAAAGGGGATCACTGAGATGTGTTTGACAGGATAGCACAATGCATTGCTTTCCAATTAGAAAAAGTAGTTACTTTTTATAATAAGGTAAATCAATGTGACATATTATTTCATTTTGGGTATGAGAAAAAAAATTGTAACAAAATATATATGGACAAAAATGATATATTTTCATTTTCAAGTAATCATTTTAAAATAGTGCATTTGTGCAAAGCAGTTTAATGCTAAGTTTCCAGAATTATTTCCAAAACAAAAATGACAAGACCATCATGTATATTAAAACAATGTCAGCGTCCCATATCAGGCAGGGTAATGCATAAAGCAAAAGGAAAATGTAAGCTATAAAAACAGTGTGGTGTATCATTATGTGCCACTGTAAGCATAGCCACAATACCATTCTAAATGTCATCAGAGTGCTGCAGGTGGTGTTGGGAGGTGACAGATGGATGTGGGTAGATAATATGGTTCCTTACCATGCAATGAGCAGAATAGAATCAAAAGTTTCATCACAGTTGGGAATCGTTTTTCCAAGCGTGTGTGTATGATAGAAGTGTGTCTGCCTGACTTCCAACATTTGCGATGGTGACCAAACTAAAGCTCAAGCTGAAACACATGGATGATCCTACATGTAGTTAGATGCTGAATCAGAGTGGGGGAAGAGGTCGTAGAGCAAACTCAGAAGGACAGGGCGTAGACTTAGAATATCAATGTAGTTAGATGGAGGGAGGTGCTCAAAAACTGCACTTGCTTAAAGGAGTATCAACAACAAAGACAAATTAAATAATGTGAAAATTCTGTCAGTGGGGCCAGTTAAAAAATACTCAATAGTTGAACAACAGTCATGAGAAATCGAATGATGCATTTCTTCACGGTCTGTTTCTTATAGTTCTGATCATGGTTGATTCCTATCGTTTGATAAGCCTGTGCAGCTGTCGCCTGACAGGTATATGAACATCACTAGAGAGGAACTTTGGCTTCACCCACATGTTGGGAGACAAGAGTACATGTTTAGATTGTGTAGAATATATGTGATTTCACAAAAAAGTGCTTGTCCTCTACACAGCTGTGATCAGTTTAATTATTCAGCTGCTTGAGCTTGAACTTTCAGGATCACATGCATGACAATATAATGCTATTAAAGTATCTTAGATGACTACATAATTTATGTTGCTTTTCTCTGGCAGCAGCACAGTTGGGAGGAGGGCAGTCATCAACCTACAAGGATGTTTAGGTATTAATTGAAAGCTCACCTGACCTTTTAAACTACACAAATGTTACTTTACAGTTCTTTGCTTCAACAAAAATACATATCCATTTTATTGTATTGTAGTGCTTACCATCACTATACAATATTCCTTTAAAGCCAGACCTACCAGTATTTCCATTGTTTGTTTTTCTATTTTCCTTGGTTGACTTGGGTCCCTATAAAGCCTGAAACTGGTTTCATTGTTAACCTCCAGAAATTACAAAATGAACATGCATTGTAAAAGTAAATAGGTTTGGTGCTGGCTTTCAACCTTTGCTACTGTTTGTGAATAACATTTTTAATACTGTAAAACTTGAATGCATTTTTTGTATCCAATTTTCATGTTAGTGAACATTGTGCAAGATCAGAATGCCATCACTCACGGAGAGATAAGCCTTTAGCATAAGTGAGCTGACTCTCTGCACTATGCTGTATGCTGTGCTGGGGGAACAAAAACGCGAATAACACACTGACTGACCAAAGGATGAAGATAGCAAGCTTAAACAGTCTGTGAGTAAGTATTACATATATGTAATTTTAATAAAATCAAAGGTATAGGCCTGATTAAAAAAATTATGAAGCACAGTATTGTCCATGCAACCATCTATGTTAGAGTCCCTTACAAGTATTGTTCCAGCAATTTTTTTCATGACATAGCAAATTGCCCGCTGCTGCTCGTACAATGAATGTATGGTGTATCACCCTCTGAGAATATACTGCTGCCTCAGTGGTACCTTTTATAAAGGGCAAAAAAACAGTAGACCATGACTCTGCCATAGTTATAATGTCTAAAAGCAAATGAATCCCACCCCTAGCATATCTGTTAGCATTGACTTTGCCTCTCTGTTCCTCCGCCTGTGGAATCAAAACTGTGCAGAAAAGCATCTGCAAACGTTGTGTACTAGGCTATGATTTAGAAGGATAAAACATGGTGAAGAGTGCTAATATGAGGAACCCCACTGTACCAAACGTTTGAGGCACATCTGTAATCTTCCAACAAATTGGAGGAGCATATGGTTCACATTAGGAACTCTGGGCCAACTAATGAGCCATTGCTAGTATTGATAAAATGTAGCAAGGTTAATGTAGTGGCTGCAGCCTCTTTGATCTTGGACCCTCTACCCCAAGGTCCAAGCGTAGCCACTGTGAGAAATCGCATTGTAGGTAGAGTGGGGTGTAAATCCTGCTCAAGGAACAGGCCCAAACCCTGTCAGGATGAACCACCAAAGTCTCTAAATTAATCTGTGCTTAACACTCTGGAAGCTTGGCCCAAAGCAGTCAGGGGAATTTTAGAGGCAATGTGTAATTATGTATTCAGCTCACAACCATTAATAAAGTGAAAGTACAACACAAGAAAAATTCCACATGAATTTAGATAAATAGAGTACATTTTAATAAACTATGTGTCACCAAAATCACCATAATCCAATCAGTAGTAGCAGAGATATGAATTTTTAAAGTTGTAGTGAAAACGAGTGCTTAACATATCAAAGCACCAACCGCAGACATCTAATTGTGCAAGGTCTGATCAAAGGGAGAGGATCTGGTCTGACGGCTGGAGCTGCAAACTTTGGAGCTCGGAAACCATGATTTGAGCTTCGGGGTCGCATCCACATCCTGTGGTTCTGAGCAAATCGCTTAATCTCCCCGTGCGTACCCAAAAAAAAAAATTGGAATGTGTCCTTGAGTAACGTAACCAGTACTCATGTAAAGCGCTTCAATACCTTCAGGTCGAGTTTGCTCTATATAAATCTGCAAAAAAGAGAAGTAAAAATATATTTGGTGACAGGAATGGGGCATGAGTTGGATCCAAATAGTGGATTGGGCCCGGTTACCTTTGCATTTAGAAGACATTTCTGCAAAAAGTCTCTGAGATTGTAGCAGTTCAGATGGACCAGGCATGAGGCAGTGTCCAAGGAGAAGGCATTGTTTTTGAGAGCCAATGGATGAAGTCTCAGTTAAGATTGACATTTTCGGGCTTAGTCTCTTTTTGGAATTTGAAATTGTACAGCTGTTAAGGCTTTAAGATATAGCCAAGGACAGCTCCACCAGGCCGGGTACCCTCTCTGGTAAGGACAGCTGAACAAGATTTTCTGCTACATTGAATACCAGTTTCAAACAGAAAATGTGACCACTTTTTAGTTTAATTATGGTCTGAACCTTAAATGGGAGAAACAAAAATGTGAAGGGTGGAATGTTGAATTAACATCAACCACTGGTTATAATGCAGGGCCTCACTCAGTACAATATTTTTTAGCTCACTGTGACACTCTAGACATAAGGGACCCTTTGAAGATCAGAATTAGCCTGTTGCATGGTCCTTCATAGGGAGAACTTGTCAATAGATGCAGAATACCCTGCATAGTTAAACCTTGTTTGTTAAAGTAGAACAAAGTTGCAGCGATCAGCCCTTGCTGGGAAAATAGTGTAGGCTTACTGAAACCTCTGCAGCTGAGGATTTCTGGCTCATAAGAGTACTTTTTTCCCCAGATGTGTAACTCATTAAAAAACAATAATGTGGTGTATTTATTTTTGGGGATTAGTGAAACACAACATATCACTGAATCCTCCAGACAAACTAATCATGCCCATATGTATCTGTGAGCGTGATGGAAAATGTTCTAGATGACTGTCCAAAGACAATATTCTGCAGAAAGCCTCCAAAATGAGAAAGCTTGAAAGAAGGAGTGTTGTTAAATAGTTTGATGGATGAGTGAAGGAGATTTGAGTTGGATTGAAGTTTCTGACAGTGAGAGGCAATTAGGAGCAATTTTGTGGAAATAGATCTGAACAAGGACATGGATCCTTAACAGGGAAGTAGCGATGGGAGTTGGGTATTGATCTCAGTCGTAACTGAGTGTAGAAAGTGCATTTGACAGCCAGCCTTTGGAGCGCTTGTATTTCTTTTATCAAATGACCACTTGTATTTTCAAGAAATTTGCTAATGTCATGGATGAAGAAGTGCATAGTGCAGCTAACGTCAAAACAGTAAAGAGCTTTAGAAGATACAATAGTGAGGATTTCTGTGAGTACAGCATTAAAAGTCCGCATCTTGCTCTGGCTAGAATATCTAGTGGTGGTCAGTAAAGAGCGATGGTTGGAGACAGAGCCAAAATCTTCAAAATCCTTTTATGTTTCTTCTCTGGAGGATACTGTAGCAGTTTAAGGGCTGCCTTTCCTAGTGTACACACTTATAGTTTGAGCATGTTTCTTTGTAGCCAGTGAGGTTTAATGGAAACATTCTTTAATTTCCAAGTTTAATTGCAAAGTAGAAGCCTAAATGCCATAGGGGGCTCTGAATACAGCCATCCATTTTCATTTAAGAGGAAACTTGGGACAACATGTAAATATATTTATTTTAAGATTTCAGCCAGCAATTCCTGAATATACAGTGTGGGGTCAGGGAAGATTCATGCCTCCTCTCTTGTTTGCTTACATTGGTCCTTATATTTCAAAGCAACAGGAAATTATGTATTTAATTGTCAGTCAATAGCTAAATTGGGCAGCAATTCTAACACAAATAAGTTATTACCAGAAGATCTCTGACTGGGTCACGGAGTTTTTGTAGAGCCCTTCCAACTTCAGCCGCAATTGTCTCCTAGAAGACAACAGAGAAACTGTAAATGATGTGAGCTTAGATTGTCCTCCAATCCAAAAAATGTTAACTGCATGAATCTCATACATGAAATAAATTGAGCTGAACCACAAAACATTTTTGCCCTTTGCTATTATATGTCCTTGGTGATAAGTGAGGAAGTGCTTGGCGCAAACACTTTTACCCCTATATTATAAAAACAGATTTTGGGGTTGGCAATATGTGTAAATAAATGCTTATATATAAGTGTTGTGTTGACAGTTTTAATCTGGTGATATTCTATTTGTATTTTGGGCTGTTGTGTTTTGCTATAATTACACTGTGCTGTTGATTTTCCTTACTCCAGAAGTTGTGTTGTATTCTCTTTTGACTGTTGTGTTCTCTTTATGTGTCAGTTGTGTTGTTCTATCCTGTTGTATATTTTAAATACATCAACACCGTCATCCCCATTCCCAGTCTTTTGGAGAGCTTTGTTTTACATTTACAGTGACAAACAGCTATTATCCTTTATCCAAAGTGGTAAAAAACTGCTGTATTTTAACTTTTTAAGAACTCAGTCAGCTCAAAACTGTGACACAGACCTTTCTTAAGTTAGCACTGTCTGTGCTCACTTTATGTGAGATGGAGCTCTTAAACCTACATAAACAAATGCTTTTAATTCTGTTTCTGTTTAGTACTGAGTTACTGCTTCGGACCCCATGAAAATCCTAATTTGATAACCATCCCACCATGTTGCTACAGACATTTTTAATTTTCCCACATCCAAATTTAATTTGGACTAGAAAAGTTATTTCAAGATTAATGATTTCTGAAAATAAAGATTCCTCCATTAACAAATACCATTTCCAAGTTTTATTTAGACTTTTGCCATGTATCAAATGGAGCCTGCTGCCCACGTCTGCTCACAGTTTAACAACTCTAATCAACCCTGTGCTGCTTGCACATTCACCACAGTGTCAGCAGCAGAGACTTATATTGTGTGAGGAGAATGGATTTCCAGTCTTCTTAAAGCACTCTAAATGGCATTGCTATGGGCATGGTATTCATCTACAAGAAATCCTTTTGAAATTTCACCAAAGGGATTATTTAGTACATGTTCATAGCAATCAATACATGCCAAGGCATGAAACATCTCAGAAGTCTACACAACACAGCTTCTTAAAGTTAGTCATGGGTGCTATGGTGCAGAGTGGTAACAGGAAGACACACATGAGGATACTACAGAAGCCTGGAAAACATAACTGACAAAATGTGAGATTTTAGTAATGCACATGATAGGGAAAACGTACCAACCTGGCTTCACTCATTGGGAGCTTCCACCCAAAAAATGAAATTGTTCCTAAGCACTGACACCAACACCAGACCTACTGATTCTTCCAATCTATGTTGAAGAATCAAAAAGATTCAATAAAGTATAATGGCGTGTATTAGCGAACCAGTATGAATATTTTCGCTGCAAACAATCATTGAAGTGGGCCTAAAACTTCCAGGAACTCCAAACACTTTATCAAGTTCTTGGGTCAAAAGACCATGGAGGTCATTACGATGATGGTTAGCCCGCCATAGTGAGGCCATTTTCGCACGCCATATTAGGATGGGGGCAGCACCGTGGTGGTCCAAAACACCGACTGCCACGTATTTGACTGGCTCCAAGAGCCCGCCGGTTCTGTGTAGTGTCTCAACTTGTAATATATGACATGGTGCCACACCGCTGGTGAGATTATAATGCTTGCTCCCCACCAGCTTTTCAATGGCGGTTCACCCGCCAGGGAAAGGCTAGTGGAATTGCCTTTGGGGGCCCGTTGTGGGCAAACCTTGTGCAGGGGCAGTTTGCTTTTGCACTTGGGCGGCAATTGGTTCCCCCCTGCAGTTTTCCTGCACCATGTGGCAGACACCACGTGGTGCCTGCCGCATAGTGCAGGGAAAACCAAAACCTGCCTTTTTTCCATTGCAGCAGGTGCTGCAGCCAGCAGCAGCCACTGCAATGGAAAAAATGCCTTTTGCGTCTGCCGTGGTGGTGGCCACATTGTAATTGCAAATGTGGGACCACCACCATATAGCTGGGCGGTCCTCATCCACGGGAAGATGGCAGATGGACAGAAGTCTGTCAGCCATCGTAATTAGGCCCTGTATGGGTTATTAAAATCAGGGTGAGAGCAATCATTATAGAAGTACATACCATCTACACCAAAGTGAAGTGACTTTACATCTGGGCTAGTCGCAGGAGTAAGACTGAAGCACACTCCTAGGTGAGCCATATTGGGTTTAGACCTCTTGGGGTGGAGGGCTATATATCATCACCTGAGAGTTGAGCTATCATGTACATTGAGCTGGTGTAGCCTTATCAGAACTATCAAAGTGCTGCAATGGAGGGTTTATAAAACCCTTTAAAAGAGCTATCCTCACCTTGAAGATACCCAACAAGTACTGTACTGCGATACTTGTGGGGGACATCACCAGAAAGAGACATCAAATTCTGAACTGAGATTCTCAATGGAGACATCACCAGAGACAATTAATATAGAACTCCACTGAGGTACCGAGGTGAGACATCTCCAAAGACTGAAAATGTGAGTCAAGGATAGAATAGGAGATAAGATATAATTCTGGAATGGGAGAAAAAAACAAGCCAGCAATTAGGAACTTACCAATGTTGGATTTCCACCTAACAGAAGATGATCCACAGCACATCCAGTGTGTTCCTGAAAATAATAAAATAATACAACAAATGTTTTCACAACTATAAGCTTCCTAAATGACACAGCACAAGAAAATTGTATATGTTATAGGTTGTGAACAAAATAATTAGACTAAAACAATACAAAGGTATGATTGCACATCATAGATTGCAATAGTTTCACTGACATAGGATTATAAAATGAAAAAATACTGCAATGATGGATCTTATTTTTGCCACTGAAAAATCATTCTGAAACACCTCTTAAAATAAAGAGAATTAATATGAAAATATTTTAGCAATACTCTACCAGTGTGTATTTGACTTCAGCTAACAGGTTGGTCCATTCTTCCAGGCTGCAATCATGGTCCTGGAGAAAAAGATCAGCAATTAATCACAAATGACATACAGAGTTCATATCTGCAAGAGAAGGGAAGGATGCATGATTTCAGCAGGAAGGATATTCTATTAATTGAGTTTCATAGTACTGACTGCCTGTGTGGATCTCAATAGATAAAGTAAAAGCATTCCAATAGTTCCAAGAGGAGCAGCTCTCCCTTCCTCCAGCAGTGCCACAGACATTGGTTACTATTATTTCTATATAACAGATACGTTGCCTTCAAGACAACTTGATAGAATGATTATGTCTTCTTTGCTGCATTTAATTACTCATCTGAAGTTCTGTACTTACTTTGAGACTTTTGACAATAATGTATGTGCAATAACTATTTAAAAATATCACAATTGTGAATATTATTGCAATATTTCATTGCATGTGAGAGTATCAACAAATCTTACTGTTATGAATTAAAATGAAAAATTTGCTAACAACCCTGTACATGTATTGTAAAGTTAGTTCATCAATTCATCAGAAATGTTGGCACCCATTAGAAGGCTAGGATGTGTACAGCACTCTACGCAGCATCAGGCATGGTTTTCACTCCTAGCCTCTTAAATTACCCTGTGTGCAATACAGTCTTCCTGTGGTTTTTACTGAGATGAGGGTTTACATATCTTGATGTGTTCAAAAAGCTATCGGAGATGATGCCCTGTGTGAAATTACTTCCTTGGGAGCTCTGCCTCAACACGCCCACTGGATGATGGCTCTTGAGAGCATGTGTGAGCAAGAGAAACTCCTGTCAATGAAGCAGAATGCGAGGGGACTTATACACTATGAAGAATGTTTTGCCACTCCAATGCCTCTTAGTTGCTACAATTGGATCCCTGGGTTCTGACTGCTCCGTGTGTTAATTGGGTCACATTATTTCTGTTCTTCCTTGGGAATGAAAAGACAGATTTAAAAAGTTGTACGGCCAGAAAAAGCATATCAGTATATCTCAAATATGGTTACCCTTATATATGTCTTGAGCCCAGAATAAGCTGAAAACACAGAGGACAAAACAAAGGCATCTTTGGCACATTTACAGCTCTGTAGAGGTTGGAATGCATACTGCAGCTAGTATATAGCGCAGGGACAGATAGAATCATGAGAAACTAGAGTATGCATAATATGAATTCAGAAAACAGCTACCCATCAGGGCCTACAAGTACACACTCTGGGCTGGAGAAGACACAGAAAAAATCTGCCCTCTTCAAACTTCTGTGAGGAAATGAATCACTTGACTCTGCTAGTAACAAAAACATGACCAATCCCTGTAATGCTTAAGAATATAGCCATACAGCGATGTGCCATGTTCTGTAGTAATCTCTAGTGCTGGGATGCCCCCTTGGAGTTTATCTGTGCACTTCAAAAATGGGATTGTATTGTATTGTATTGTATTGTATTGTATTGTATTGTTAATGGTATTGAACCCTCCACTGCCTTCAAAGCACTCGTCAGTGCAGATAGGTCAGCTTTAAAAACAACAAATACATGCATTGCTTTCATGTGGATTTTATTAAGAATGAGAGCAAAGCAAATAATTAGTGTGACCAGATGAACCCAGTGCTTCAAATGAAACTGTGCCAGCTGTGCTGCGTTTCCCTCTGGCTCCTTAGCAGCGCAGGTTCTAGAAGCTAAAAGTAACCATGTTTGGTTGACCACAGTAACAGACCTGTCAAACCTGATCTGCGCTTCAAGCTGTAGTTGCTGACTACCTATCACCAGGATTAGTCATGCCATATCCCACCCAGATACATTAACAACACAATGCTGGAGTAAATCTAATACTTTTGGGTAATGGCAATGCGTGAGGGGGCTTGCAACTGAGGTGGGAGGTAAACACCATAAAATCTAACGAAGGAACCGCCCCTGATATATAGTGGGAGTCATACTGCTGTAGAGTGTAAATGGGGTGTAGAGCACATAGAATGGTCAGCAACCAGGTGCAGAACATAAAATGCTATCAGCAATAAGTATGGGGAACACAGTGCTAAGTAGTGAGGTGCCGGGCACACAAAAACACAGTGGTAGAAGGTAGGTGAAATGCACTAACCATGGTAAACAGGGAGTTGTAGGTGATACAGCCTTGTAAATATAGTTTATAAGAGGTCACACCAAGTGACAAACATTACTGTGTGGGTCAGTGTACTGGGCTACCAGCACTAAAAACAAAAATCATGATTCGGGTACATTTGTAGCTTTAAACGATGACTTCACAGGAGAGATTTATATGAGGACCGAGACACACCATTCAGTGTAATTTAAGAGAGATTTGTGTGAATTCTAGATGAAATGTTGGTTATGTGGAAAGTGATAAGGCATACATACCACCCTAATTCTTCTGGAAGCAGTGATGTGATTTTTAGATTCTGGCTACAGAAATGCATGAGAATAATACTAATCAGTGTTCTTCCACAGTGCTTGGACAAACAATTTAACATTTCATAGTTCTGGAAATAGCAAATATTACTAGAACCTGGTGTAAGGGTACTCCATTTCACCATCTTGGAGATATGAACATTTGAATCGAATTGATGTATTTAAAGCCTTTGATCTAAAATGTACACACAGATTTTGTGAAAAGGCAACTAACCCAGTGAGCTAGGTTAAGAGATTAATTAATTAATTAATTGTGGGTTTGTAATGCGCTAGAATCGACTCCCGAAGGAGTATCTCTGCGCAGTAGACAACTGGGGAACCCGTCCCGGCTTTCCCTGTTAGATGGTCCCTACTGGGTATCTCCAAGGTGAAACCAGGCATCCTCGGCGTATGTGGGGGGCCGTTGTGGAGATGAGGCAAGCTAATGCCCAGAGTTGCCGAGTGTGATTCCTGGTTAGAGTAGGCACCGAGATGAGAATTATCGAGTCCGCTGACCCTGGTCCAGGACCCTGCCACATCGGGAATTGAACCCTGGTCCCGGGCCGACCTCTGCTCTCGGGTCTGCTGCCTCTAACCAGTGAGCCACACCACTCCACTCAATCCTGTTCCCTCTGTGAGAGACACATAAACCTCAGATGCAGACTGCACAGTCCCAGAGGGGTCGTTGATGTCAACATGAACTGTAAATCTATATATTGAGAAGAGAATATTTTTACCTTGCAGTTTTCGTAGGAGCAGAATAGTTTTTGTAAGGCAGTCAGAAGATTTTTCACATCTTTTTTCTAAAAGAAATTTAAAGTACATTTATTAGAAATAATTCATTAACCATGCATTAGTTACCTGGTCCTAGCTGGATTTCTCTACTGGGACTCAAATAGGTCTGCATTGTGTCACACTAAATACTCCAGTGTTTGATGTTGAATCCAGAGATCATCACTAATGCATAATTCTCATGCCCAAATGATGCTTGACTCAATTACATTTCAGAGGGTGGAGTTAATGCGCCCATGTATGTTAATACTGTGACTGTGAATTGTCCTCCGTAATGCCCTGTCTACATTGTTTAAATAAAACCTATTTATTGTCATTTTAATATACGATTAACACAATGGAGAATCAAATTGTGACATTTCCAATACCTAGCCAGCACGTCTGACACAATATTAGTTCAAGAACACCCTTCCTACAGCTTTAAATAGGTTCTTGCTTCATACCACTATGCACAGTAAAACCTCACTCTTGAAGGGATACAGCAGGACATATGTCATCTCAGTTTCAGTGAAGGTTATTTTTTGGGGTTACTGTTAGAGCAAGTGAAATAGCCCTTTGCAGGCATCATTGAACACTCTCCTCTTTGCATGGAGGTACTTATACACTGAGGCATCATAAGGGGCAGGTCAGACTTTAAATGCTCACAACAATGGATCCTAATAGAAGCTACATATTAGTTAACACACTGTAGGCTAATATACTGTGTACTATTCTCTCATGTAATGTTGTAAGCAAAGGCAATTTATGTGTTGAACTTACCAGAACTATTTCAAGACAGTTTGTTTCGGGGACCTTTACGCCAGTGGGTGGGCGACCATATTCGCCACCTTCATGTTGGTGCACAATACCTGTAATAATAATAATGACAGTTAAATTTGCTGTATGCACTTTATATATTTTCGTTTCACCACACGCTTTCTCTTACTCCATATATACATTTATATATATATATATATATATATATATATATATATATATATATATATATATATATATATATATATATATATATATATATATATGTGTGTGTGTGTGTATATATATATATAGATAAATAGATAGTTATAGATATATACACACACACACACAAATAATTGGGCCAATAACTTATTCAATCCCAGGATTTGACTGAAATCCTTAAATCTTCAAAGTCTTACATCTCTAATAGCTTGTTACAGCTAATTACCATACATCGTTTAGCAGGCAAAGGGCCTGACTTTGACTCGCTTGGTATTTTCCGAGCCGTGTGTAAAGTCCTGTTTGTGTATTGGTGGGAATTTTGAATTGGGAGGTATGTATCATATCCGTTAAACATACATTAGATTAAATATCTCAACTTTCCTTAAATTTTGACAGGGAAAACCTGCCTAAATTTAATAGGGAAATGTGTACAGTATTCACCATACCATGTCCAGAGAACATAAAAATCCACATGTTATTTTACAAAACTCTTAATTGGCGATATTTAACAAAACCCAATAACTAACGTACATTAGAGTATCGTTATGTATGAGGTATGATAAATAGCACCTTGTTTAACACCTTGTGCTACATAGATATAGAAGGAACCCAGATTATTCAATAGGGCATCTCAGTTGGTCGGCTATAAAAGTCTGTAACCTTTCTTGTACTCCATTTTAAAAAAAAGTGCTTCTGACACTACTCAGAAATCTCTCCATTTCTAAACTTTATAAAAACAGTACACATATATTTGACTGTGTCCAGATTAAAACTGGATCATGTTCATAAAATCATGAAATGTCCAGATTTAGGGCCAGTTGCTGAGATTAAGAATTAATTCACAACAGATGTACTATTTTTAAGTCTTCACATTATACTAAATGCACAGAGAGCATGCATGATTAGATCACTAAGGTTTTTCTGTAGTGTCCAAAGTGACAAATGTAACTGTAAGAGATTATTATAGTGATTAGCCTTTTATGTTAAATACATGTATTTATTTGGAGGAACCTTGCAATAAACAATTGTTACAAGACAATTTGTACTATAGAACGTACCCTCCCTGGTTAATTGAACATAATCATCACCACCATGTGAGTGAACAAAACCTAGAACAAAAATACATGACAGTCTGCAATATGCTTTTTAAGATTTCGTACAAACATCTGAAGTTAAATAGGAGTGTGGAATGAACTGTATATGAGTTTTAATTCACTCAAAAACCTAGTCAATCATTTACTCTCTCATTAACCCACTCACAAACACACTCGGTTTTAGACTTGGTGCATCAATTCCTACTTAAACTACAGGATCTAAAACATAAAGGACATACTCCATGAAATGCTAAGATATAATATCAGTTGGAAGAATCATGATTCATTTCAAAACACAAGTATCTAGTAGTAAAATGTTATTCTTAATGTAAAAAACATGTATGATTGCATAGCAGTGACATTGTTGTTTTACCTGTAGTGATAACATCGCATTTAAGAGATCATTTGATGGATTTGCTCCTGAATTACAACTCCCATATTTATTTAGAGGAATCTCACAGCTAAGCTTTATTGCCAGACCGATTTTGTTAGAATATCCTTAATATTTCACTTAAACGTATTAAAAAAGATCAAGGGTGTCAGTTTTTAAATAATGATTCAAAACCCTAAAATATGAATTTACCATATCACTGAAAAAATGCTTCAATAGCATGTCTATTATCCAACAGTACTCAAGTTAGAAAATAGGTGGCTAGCCTATGTTTTGGAAACAGTTTGCTGTAAGAATGGAAAAATATGTTTTCTTAAATATTTTGAGATGGACCTTTTGTAACAATTTGCAATGAAATATGTTGTAAGGTACTAGGTTTTGTCATTTAGGAAGGCCAGCAGCGTAGTTTTGATAGATACCAGTGAACACTAATATCCCTAAAGGAAAAGATGGAATTTGGTCTGGATCATCCTCACTGTTTTGTGGATTTGGACCATAGCCAGGAGAAGATGGAAAAGTAGTATAGATGTGTGCTCCAGACGTGTTAATTTTGATTATTGGCGAGTTACACAATAATTTCTGATCTGCTGTTCAGTTACACAACAGCAGAGCAGGGGGACCTCTCACAGGTCGAAATGTAATTGAAAAGAGAGTGTCATTGCACCACTTTTGTTAAATATACATTTGTGAATTTGACCATGACCAGAGCCAAGTCAGCTTGCATATTGTTTATTGCCTATACCATATTATTGATGTATTGTTAACAGGAACCTCAGTTGGAAGACCCACCTTCAGCTAAATCCCTGTAAAACAAGCCACAATTATTGGTGCACTAGCAGGGGTTAATGACATGTTTGAGTAGCATAAATTAAACACAACACTAAAAGGAGGGCTCCATGGATATAGTACCCATTATCATTTATGGAGTCGCCAAGCATGTGGATCCTATATCATGCCATACCAGTCAAGGTTATTTGCTTAGAATTCGGTATGTGTGCCATGCTGGACCTTAAGGTTATAGAGGTCAATACAAGTTAAATATGCTTCATTTATGCTTCTACCATTAGTCTTTTCAATGCCACACACCAGTGCTATATAATCCCTTCATTTCCATGTGCAACTCTTTCACTGATATTGATTCAACAAAATATCAGCAGTTAAGGAAGTGAAGACATATTCCTTTTGACACCTGACATCACAGTTTTGACCCCCACCCTACCTTTTAAACTTTAATAGTCTCCTTGTTGCTGCTGATGGAGTAATAGCAAGACGAGAGGCTTAAAATCTCTATACAGGTTAGATATTTACATTTACGTATGACTGCCTTCCTCTGCCAGTCTTCACTATAAAATATGAGTTGAATTTCAAGGCTATGGGTAATGGGAATCTTGCAAGCATCTTAGCATATTGGGCATGGAATTCCCTTAATTCAATTTTCATTATTCAACTGCCTTGAATTTCTAATTAATCAACTCTAAAAGTAGTTGTGTGAGTCAGAAGTGAATCAAGGTGTTAGTTGACAAATGGACAGACAATAAAACAACGATCTTCCTTAGAATAGCAGTACATACAACTCTGTAAAATAAAAGTTTGTTACCATAGCAAGTGCTAACGCCCACCAGCAGGAACACCACAGCGATCTTCATGTCTGAGAGATGAGACTGTAGTGAGTATTTGACTGCAATACTATGTTCAAGATCTTGGTGAATTTATCAATGCAGGACACCTACATTTATACTGGAAGCATTGCCTCGATCTCCTCCCAGAGATTCACACCACAGATCAAATGACCACTTTATCAGATTGAATCTTGCCAATTCTCTCAAGCGAGGATAATTTAAATGGTGCCTGTTTCACACACTTGCTATTCTTTTCCAGTTAGTAAACATTGAGGTGTAACTGTCATGTTTCTGTTTGTTGTTCCCTGTTGAAAGAGCACTTAGGCATAAGGAAGAACAGGTTATTTGTCAAAGGGTGCCTTTGATCTAGAAACGCACTGCTATAGCTTTATATTTCTTATCTTTATCATTCAATTTCCTCTGATGTAATACATTTTGATAGCAGCTAAAAGGGTATTGAGTGTGTATTTCCACTTCCAAGGTTTGTTATTTGTTAGGGATTAAGTATACATTTTCTGCAGTAAGATCTTTGCAAAGGGTTTCATTACTGGCACAAACCTACTACAATTAACCATATCTACCTTGTGGCCAAGTGCTAATAAACTCATGGGACATGCACAACGTGACAACTCCAAAGAGGATGTTTCAAACTTAATGCCCCCAAACATAAAAACAATGTAAAGCCCTATGCATGAATCACTGTACCATGACATAACAGAGCTAGCATGTGCCTGAAATATGTTCAAAAATCTAAACATATAATATTGTGTCGAACACTTCTCATAAACCGTGGCCAACCAAAATGTCATGTTACTGTTTTGAAAACAAAATGGCACTGTCAAAATCTACATCTACGGACTTTGCAAAAAAAGGGTCAGTTTTCACTTTGAAAATGTGCGATTTGGCCTATTTCCTGCCGAAGGGCATAAAGCCTACCCACACAAGTGAGGGACCATTTTCTCTGAAGACTTTGGGGAATGCGGGGCGGTTGGAATTTTGTGGATCCATGCAGATTACAGAACTTTCCACCAAAGAAATGTGAGTAACATTTTTTTTTTTTACAAAGTTTGAGATTTGCAAAGGATTTTGGGTAACAGAACCAGGCAAGAGCCAGATAAATCACTCCATCCTGGAATCCCCTGGGTCTGTAGATTAAAAAAAATCATAGGTTTGCTTGGTTTACCTTGATGCCGGCAGAGCTAAGGTTCAAAATCTACAGCTAGGCACCTTGCAAAAATATTGTTAGATTTTACTGTGAGAATGTGGTGTGTCATGTTGCATTTTGAGTGGCTTCCTGTCGCAGGCGCTAGGCCTACCTACACAAATTGTGTACCATTTTTCTTGGAAGACTTTGGGGAATGTGAGGGGGGTGGAATTTTTGGATCCACACAGATTTCAGCGCTTTCCAAAACAGAAATTTGAGTAAAATATGTTTTTTCACAAACTTTGCGGTTTGCCAGCTATTCTTGGTACCCAAGTCACCCCATCCTGTATTGTCCTGGGTGTCTAGTTTTAAATGATGTATAGGTTTGCTAGTTTTTTTTAGGTGCCAGCAGAGCTAGCATTCAAGATCTACAGCTAGGCACTTTTCAAAAAAAGGGTCTGTTTCACTGTGAAAATGTGGTGTGTCCACGTTGTGATTTGGCCCATTTCCTGTCACAGGGCGCTAGGCCTATCCACACAAGTGAGGTACCACTTTTCTCAGAAGACTTTGGGGAATGTTGGGTCTGTGAAATTTTGTAAATCCATGCAGAATCCAGAACTTTCCACCGCAGAAATGTGAGTAAAATATGTTTTTTCACAAACTTTGAGGTTTGCAAGGGATTCTCGGTAACAGAACCTGGTGGGAGCCAGACAAGTCACTCCATCCTGTATTCCCCTGGGTGTCTAGTTCTCAAAAATGTATAGGTTTGCTAGGTATCCCTGGATGCCTGCAGAGGTAGGGTTCACAATCTACAGCTAGGTCAGTTTTCAGTGTCAAAATGTGGTTTGTCCATGTTGCATTGTGGTGCATATCCTGTGGAGGGCAGTAGGCCTACCCACACAAGTGTGGTACCATTTTTCTTGGAAGACTTTGGGGAATGCGGGGCGGGTGGAATTTTGTGGGTCCATGCAGATTCCAGAGCTTTCCACCACAGAAATACCAGAAGATTTTGTTTTTTTACAAGGTTTGAGGTTTGCAAAGGATTCTGGGTAACAGAACCAGGTGAGAGCCAGAGAAATCACTCCATCCTGGAATCCCCTTGGTCTGTAGATTGAAAAAATTATAGATTTGCTAGGTTCACTGTTAGAAATGGGGCTTCCAGTTGGCTAAGGCTTGCGCCAAAGCCAGGCAGAAACCACAACTCTACTCACGCCAAAGATAACCCCTGCTCACCCTCTAGCTAACATGACACACGAGCAGTAAGGTTTATCCCGGAGGCAATGTAGGTTAAGTATTTGCGCACACACCCACCAGCGACAACATACCAAGGCCCACCACAAAGGAAACTCCACAAAAGGTATATATAAAATAGCCTCTGTATTATACCAAACACATTAGATAATAAACACACACTTTACAATGTGTCATAGGCACGGGCAGAATTTACAGGGGATTATGTACATGGGACAGGGCCACGTGGGCCTCTGTCATGAATAAGCACTTTTAGAACTAGCACTTGGTATAAATTAGCACTTTGTAGGAATAAGGTTTAGCACATGGCACCTATAATAACTGTAGCACTTAATAGCAAATGTAGCACACAATCAGCAACCACTGGTAAAAGGTAAGTACCATAAACCAAACAAATTAATTGGAGGGTCCAAGGGCGAGTTTAATGACCCACACTAGGTACATGCCCCAAAACCATATAACTCAACACACAAAGGGTATCTAGAGGTCAAAGCAAATCTGTCATTCAACTGTGGATACCAACCCCAACAGTGTAAACAAATTGGCAAATTATCAACATATAACAAGGGAGAAATCGTAAGGAAGACACCAAACTAGGTAAATAAAAAAGGTAGGTTTCATTTAATATATTAACAAATATTCATGGTTAAAAACAATTAATAAAAATACACAATGTAAACCTGTTATATAAACAACAAAATTACTCAAAGCATAATATACTCCATAAAAAATACATATAACATAGCATCTACTAGTGGCAAACAATTTATATTATTCGACGCGCGTTTCGGCGTTTTTCGGAACGCCTTCTTCAGGAGCCACAGTAATATCTGAAAAACATATTAAGTATGTAAGTAAAAAAAGGGCAAATAATTTTATTTACAACAAAAGAGCCAATACATTCTTAATCCATATGTAACAAATTGCAAAATTAATACGGTGTCAAGATCACAATAACTCCCTACTTATACAGCAAAAAAGAATATTGCTGTATAAGGAACAAACTAGCATAATTATATTTTGAGCAGTGGTAAATCTGGAGGAGGAAACTCTGGAAGTCTCAGGACATGTAATAGCAAAACACGTGTATGGGGCACAGGTATACACAAGTATCTACTGATTTCAACATGACTATTATTTCCAGAAAATCTTGTTGGAGTCTATGTTGGGGGCTCTGATGATTGTGAAATTGAGCTCTGATGTGAATGTTTAAATGACAAATTGGAGTAGACAATATTGTTGCCGGTAATTATTTTCTAAGACAACAAAGATAGGGAACGGTTTCGTGAGTATACAGGTACAGGGGTCCCCAGTTATAGTATTGCAGCTCACTTACCAATACCACAGGATGTTGAATATGAAAAGCATATTTAATTCTTCCTTTCTAAATCAAAATCCTTGGATTAAAAATATGGATTTCTAATGAAAAGAAAAGGTAAGGAAAACTGTCAGTGATGAATATAATGAGGTAGCTGTGCAAACATGATAGAAAAACAATGTAAAAAATTATTGTCGGAAAAGGTCATTATTGGGTCAACTCCTCAGACAGGGAAGGTTGATACCATATTTTTAGTGGACCATATTCTTTGTTCAGAGAAACCACTATCTGTATGTCAGGCGCAACTGATCTCTTAGAATCTTAGGTGACCATGATCACTGATATCCTGAGGCTTAATGCCCATGAATAAGAATTCTAATATGATTCATTTTTGAAAGCTTACCAAGATAGGTTGTTACTGGCTTTTCATATTGAGAAAACTTCTTTGTTTGTGGTCAAGATAGAGGATGTATCTATCTGGCATGTGGTTCATCAAACATTTATCTCTGTGAATTAAGAAACAATTCAACTTAAAAATGATAAAAAACTTTGAAGTTTGTATCGGTATGAGCATGAAATGCCACACCTAACTAAATATGGTGGGTTACTGCTGAGGGATATATATAGCAATGAAAATAAAAATAAAATTGGGGGGGGGGGGGTTGGGGGGGCATCATGGAATGAGTCCTGGATATTTTGTGACTCTCGTATCATAATCGTCTATATTAGGTTCACCACAGGGCTAGAATTTAACTGTTTCTAGATAAGTTTAGTTTTTAATAGAACCCAAACAAATAGATAGATCTACATTTCATACTCTACACAAGCGCAGAAATCGTAGTGTGGATTGCTATTCTTACCGGAAAGGCCCAGTAAAGATGGACAATGTGCGCTCTTGCTTTAACATATGAGGGACCTTGAAATATTTCAATCTTGTTTGTGTCAGCTGCCCGGTAATAGGGAATAAGTCAAATCTCTTGCGTTGCTAGGAAGTGCAAATATGGAAACAGAAAATAACCTAGTTAGAATCGATGTATATTATGGTATGGAAAACGTTCATAAATATATGGAAGCGGTAGCTTAGGTAGAGTAGTTGTAAATGCATCTTCTTACCAGCAGATAACAAGCGTAAGGATGCCGTCTTTAAAATAGTGAACTGAATAAAAGCAATACTTTAAATCTGCCGTCTCTGTTCGGCCGGTAGAGAATATCTAGCCGTATCTGAATGAAGAAAAAAAGAATGGAAAAACTAAGTTACAATATTGCCCCATCCGTTGTTGAAGGAAAGACGGACATGCAGATAACTCTCCCACGATGGATTTGGTCTCAAAGCTTCACGAATCTTACCTAAACGGTACCGATGTGTCCGTTTATAACAACCTGCGAGAGCCACGCTGGAACAGACTGCTGGTGTCTCACAGCCATTGCGGAGAAGGAGTGGCTCGAAGCATGCGTCCACAAGTCTTTTTGAATCAGCAGGTAGAGTTAATTAGTGTGACGTATGTGTACGGAGTTTCCACCCCTTTAAAGGGGAACCCCTTCTAAATAGAGTCAGACTTCCGCCAAATGTACGGCGGTTGTTAATAGGGGACGAAAGGTCCATACTTACAGGTATGTCTGTAAAGGATATTTTACCATGGTAAAGGATGAAAAAAGATCCGTTATTAACAAACTCCTATATAAAATAATTTTGAACAAGAAAGCAACAAAAAAACACGCCTACCAGATCACGTGAACCCACATTGGGTACTGCAAACAGAGTGATTAAACAAGTGAAGGCAATGGCGGGGAAAGTAATCTAAAAGGCAACTAAAATAGTGCCTGTAATGAACACGATAATTAAGGAAAAAATATAACATCAAGCCCATAATGGTTACATAAGCCAATGGGGGATAAAAGGAAGTTCCGACAAACCCACAAAGATATGAGTAGATCGAGGTGTTACAGTAAGTGTTGCAATAAATGTTGGCATAATATTTTGAAACCTCTATAAATATCTGCGCATTATGAGATGTGAACTTCTATTGAATCCTAGTCTGCGTTGGCGAGGATGGGGGCATCAAGATATAAGTTACACTGATACTGATATTTAGTTAGTATATTATAAGATAACCACAGGTTTCAAGCAAATATTGCATGAGTGGGCCCCGTCAGAATCTACGAACTGACGCAGTCATATAGTGGGTGCGTCATATCCGGATGTTCAAAGAGACTTATTCAATATCTAATGATCTAAGGGCGAAGAAATTACTGATTGTTGAAGCATTATTTCAGCTTACCATGTGCAGAAGAAATAAAATGTATGGAACTAACAGGGGCCTAGCATGACATGGACACTTAGCTTATTTTGGGAAGTTATTGCAATGCATTTTCCCAAGGGATTTCACTGTTAAGTCCCTTTTTGTATGTGTCCAAAACAAAAATCCAGTAAACTTCTCTTTTTTTGCGGATGGCGCATCCTCCATTACTGTCCGCTGTTTTAATTTTTTCTAAAACGCGCCAGTTTAAATCTTCTGGTTTATGGTTATTGTCAATGTAGTGTTTTACAAGGGGTGCATTCAGTTTTTTTGTTTTGATGGCTGATCTATGTTCAGTGAGACGTGTTTGAATTGATCTGCAGGTTTCGCCAACGTAGCCTAGGCTACAAGGGCAACTGATAAAATAAACCACGTTTGTGGTTTTGCAGTTCCATAAATCCAGTGCTTTTGCTGTGAAACCATTGTGAACCAATGTTTCACCACCTAGGATTTTCGCACATGATTTACATGAAGAGCAGGGGACAGTTCCTCGAACTGGTAAGTTGGTTAGCAAGGATCTTTGTACGCAGTTAGTGTTTGTGTGGCTAACATTAAATTTTGAATGGATTATCTTATCTTTCAGGTTTCTATTCCTTCTGTAGGCATATAGTGGTTTAGGAAGAGCTGATTCACAAGTTGGGTTACAGTTGAGGATATGCCAGTTGGCATTGATGATTTGTCTAATGCGTTCATTCATGGTGGAATGAGTGGTTACACATACAAGTTGGGTATTAGCTGGGCATTCCTTAGGGGTTAACAGGGCATCTCGATCAAAGAAACGGGCGCGTTTGTATGAATTTCTTATGAGCCTGTGTGGATACAACAGGCTCATAAGAGGATAAAAACAAAACCGGGGAATCACTCCTATATATAGGAACTAAGTGATTCCAGTGACACATAAACAAAGGTTGATGAATAAGGAGATAGTACTTGCCGCTAATAACATCTGCCCTTGCCGATGATAATTTATGTCCACCCCGAATACTTGAGTGATTCCCCGGTTTTGTTTTTAACGAACTACGAAAACGGGATAATAAGAACTACGTATCCCGTCATGCACGCAAATCACGTGACTGACGTCACGAAGAACGAGACCCATTAGGTTTAAATATGGCGCGCCCTCACCGCTCGGTGCCCCCCAGACAGTTTGGAAGACTGCCGGTAGAAACCGACGGAGAGGTGAGTGACGCCACATAAGCGAGTTTGTCTAATGTCGTTGGAGGCTAACTTGGCGGTGTGGGCACATTGTGCACGAGTGCTTCCATGGATTGTGGGCAAGTGACTGCGGGCTCGGAAACTCTTGTGGGTATACAGGGGTGTTTCGGGACGCATGTCATCACAGACAAGTAGTAGATTGGAGATTGTAACTGTGAGTGCGCGATCCTGCGCGATTTGGTAATTTACAACCCACGCTGCTACATGAATGTATAATCGAGCTCGGTCTTATTATCACATGGTTCCAAATGCACTGCATTTTTATGGGTTGACCGACTATTAAGCTCCTATAGTTCCCATTTAATGCTGGACAGTAACTTTTATGACCAACTTCTCGAAAACCTTGTCATCAGAGAATATAAATTGAAAAAGCGTGAGAATTATAAACCGTACTTTTAACAACATTGATTCGGTTTATAAAGTTGCGCATGGGAACTGTATATAACAACACAAATTCCCGGAGCTAAACTATTGATAAAAACAAGAGGCCATGATTGTCATCTTTATATTTTAACTTTTTTGATTTAGAGCGGTGCTCCTCTAAACCTGAGCTGCAGCCAAGTGGGGTGAAGCGCAACAACCACAACTAATGGGTGAGTGGTTTCAAATGAATATAAACCCCAGATCATGTGATTTGGACTCATTGTGAAATGAAAGGATGTACTACATTAATATGGAGCACCTTTTGAATGTGACATAATGTTGTCTTTTGTTGTTTGTTCTACATGTCGTTCCTGTGGATGTCGTGTCTCCGATATGGTGTGGTAACAGTATGTGGTTGAATATACAACCTGGACATTGCAGGTGATATCTTTTACTTTTCACAAAAAAGCAGTAGTTATTTTACAACGGGTCCTGATGAAGGCATGAAACTATTTCTTAGATATGCTGAAACATGTTGACCACTACTGATCACGGATATTATGTTAAATCTGTGTTTGCACTTCTTTTTTAGATCTGGAGGACCGGGAGATAATAATAAATCACTAACATCTACCCAGCCCATCCAATTTTAATGTTTTTCACTACTCACTTTTTATTCACTTTACACTGCTTTTTTCAGTTGCCACATCAACACTGACAATTTTCAATTAAACCTCACTCCACTGACACATTTCTTTCACATTCACAAACGGTCATGGTAACATCTGACCGGCCGGTTTGTTTTTGTTATGCCTCCTGGGCAAGGAGTACCCAAATGATGTGAAAGAGGGCGGTACAGTGTGGCTTCTGATGGGAATGTTTCCCTATGCCCTTGAGCCTTAACTCAATTACTATCACACCTAGTCCACACTGTCTGTTCCCACTGTGTTATCTGTATGGTGTTGGGGTTGGTATCCACAGTTGAATGACAGATTTGCTTTGACCTCTAGGTACCCTTCGTGTGTTGAGTTAAAAGGTAAGTACCGCCTATGCAATCCTAAACACCTTAGGCAAATATCACGCAGGGAACCATGAACTCACTAGCATCACCTATGCTAGGAAAAACAACCTCCTAAGCATAAACATACATACAGAGGTGTAGGCATAAAGCATTACACATGTTGCAGAAATCACATTAGGCAGGTAATCACAATACTGCAAAGATCACATAGGGCATAAATGCGTACCCCAGGCCAGAGCCCAACACATAAACTGTCCCCAGGCCAACTTGGCCTCTCAGGGGCTGAAACGCCCTGTGTCCAAAATGTCAGGGCAGGCTGCGCAGGCAGCCAAATGAAATGCGTCAGAGGGACAAGCCTAAACGTAGCAGCTGCCCACTAAGTGCTGGGCAGCTGTAGGACCTGAGCCTGGCACCAGCGTGCCTCCTGGCTCTTTTTCTGGGCTCTAAATAAACAATGGGGCCCAAGAACACGTGGGAGCCTCGTGGGCTAAAGACACAACATGCCCCAGGAGCCTCTCAGGCTCTGAATACCAAAATGCCCCCTTGGAGCCTCGAGGGCTCAGTGAACAGAAATGGCCCCCTTGGAGCCTCGTGGACCAAGGATGCTTCTCCTTACCTCCTTTGTTCACCGGAGCGCGGGATCGGGCTCCCGTCGGCTTCCGGTTCTTGGGGCGTTTACTTCCGGGTCACTGCCGGCAGCGCAGCGTCCCGCACGTCACTCCTGGTGGCAGGCAGTAACACAGGGCACAACAAGGGGTAGGCTCCCTCCGAAATTACACACACAAGGTCCCTGGCGGGGTGGGCACCCACTAGGGATATAACAATAGGCAATACTGCGGGGTGGGCACCCGCACCGAAATCAGCAATTTAGATGGCAGGGATTTCTCCACGCTGGTGATCCCCTGCTGTAGAGGATCACAGCTCTGCGCTGCAGGGACAAATAAAGCACTCCCAAGCGCTAGAGTCCCCCCAAAGTCCAGGGGAAGTATAGCAGAACAAAAGTCCTCAGAAAGGAAAAAGTGGGGGCAAAAGCTGGGCCCAGGGGCCAGCTCACAGGGACCCCCAGGCAGGGAGGCAGTCCCCAGTGGCGGTCCTCCTGGCGCCCAGCAGCAGCAGGCCCCCTCCAAGTTAGGATCAAGCAAGAGAAAATTTTGTATGGGGTCACAGCCCCTTATTATACACAGAAACCCTTTGTCTGTGCCTGTAGGGTGGGGGAAAACCAGTCGCAGCAGGTTTTGGAGCACTCTGGTGCGCTCATCCCCTCTCACCGTTCACTAGTCAGGCTAGGGACATCAGTTGCACCACAGGGGACGGAGCCAGCATTGTGTGGGGAAGCCCAGCCCTAATCAGGTCCCAAGTGCACTCCTCCCACCCATCTGGCTGTTAATCTCTCTATTCACCACTGGGACAGACCCATCCTGACTCCTGGAGCCAGACACACCAGCCAGCTCCAGCCAATCACAAGCCAGACAGTCATTTCTCAGTTATTACACAGACATGCCCACTTCTAGACACCTCAATACCGCACACATCATCGCGCAGCATTCAAACTCACGAGTCCGCACATACCAAAATTGAGCCTGTACTCCCCACACATCAGGAACTAACTTGGACACATAAATTCCCCATGCATTCCTATGGGAGGGCAGGCCTATCTCACAACATGCACTCGGAGTGCGCACGCCCTGGGACACAGTGGTAAAGTGCCCAGAAGCCAAAACACTAACACCAAGTCACAATTAAAAGCAAAAATTTTAGAGGTGAACCTGCCAGAAGGGTCAAGTCCAACATTCACCTTGGTGCCGGCAGAGATAAGGTTCAAAATCTACAGCTAGGCACCTTGCAAAAATATTGTCAGATTTTACTGTGAGAATGTGTTGTGTTCATGTTGCGTTTTGGGCTGTTTCCTGTCGCAGGCACTAGGCCAACCCACACAAGTCATGTACCATTTTTCTTGGAAGACTTTAGGGAATGCGAGGAGGGTGGAATGTTTAGATCCACCCAGATTTCAGCACTTTCCAAAACAGAAATTTGAGTAAAATATTGTTTTCCTTTACAAAGTTTGAGGCTTGCCAGGGATTCTGGGTGCAGAACCTGGTGAGAGCCAGACAAGTCACCCCATCCTGTATTACCCTGGGTGTCCAGTTTTCAAAAATGTATAGGTTTGGTAGGTATCATTAGATGGCAACAGAGCTAGGGTTCAAAATCTACAGCTAGGCTCTTTGCAAAAAAAAGGGTCGGTTTTCACTGTGAAAATGTGGTGTGTCCACGTTGCGATTTTGCCCATTTCCTGTCCCGGGGCACTAGGCCTACCCACACAAGTGATGTAACATTTTTCTCGGAAGACTTTGGGGAATGTTGGTTGTGTGAAATTTTGTAAATTCATGCAGAATCCAGAACTTTCCACCAAAGAAATGTGAGGTAAATATGTTTTTTGTTTTACAAAGTTTGAGGTTTGCAAGGGATTCTGGGTAACAGAACCTTATGAGAGCCTGACAAGTCAACCCATCCGGTATTGTCCTGGGTGTCTAGTTTTAAAAAACATATAGGTTTTCTAGGTTTCTTTAGGTGTCAGCAGAGCTAGCGTTCAGAATCTACAGCTAGGCACTTTGCAAAAAAAGGATCAGTTTTCTCTGTGAAAATGTGGTGTGTACACGTTGCGATTTGGCCTATTTCCTGTCGCAGGGCACTAGGCCTTCCCACACAAGTGAGGTACCATTTTTCTCGGAAGACTTTGGGGAATGCTCGGTGTGTAAAATTTTGTAAATCCATGCAGAATCCAGAACGTTCAACCAAATAAATGTGAGTAAAATATGTTTTTTGTTTTACAAAGTTTGAGGTTTGCAAGGGATTCTGAGTAACAGAACCTGGTGGGAGCCAGACAAGTCACCTCAGCAGGTGAAGGCACCTCCAGTAGACCATATGAAGCAAACCCTTCTATGTAAACGTGCTCAATACACCAAGTTTCTTGTAGACAAACTATGTCATGTTCAATAATGAAATCTATACATCCTAGTGCATCCTTTTTGCTTAATAGATCGGCTATATTCCACGTAACAATTGTATAGCCATTTGCTAATGTTTTCCCCAGCTTATCACTAAAACATTCACTTTTCCTTTCTTCATCGATATGTGTTGGGTCTCTACATATGAGCCTTTGACATTTGGAAGTACATATAATGCATTTTTTAATAATTTGTTGGGGGCATGGCCAAGAGCGTCAAGATGGTGGTCACACCGTAGGAGCACTCTGAATCCCTCCGTCATCCGCTCTGCAATCGCTCGCCATCGGGCCCCCCAACCTTCCTATCACCTGCCTGCTTACCTGGGAGCCCTGGGGGTTCTTTTGGAGTGTTGTCTTGCAATTCTTGGGAAGGCGGGCAGCCCCGCAGCCTTTCCAAGACGAACTCTCCAGATCCCCGCCTAGCCTCTGGGCCTGAGCACTCTGGCTACAGGGTGTCAGCTCTGGTGAACATCTGGTGTTGCCCGGTGGACCCAGTGAGCAAGCTTCCTGATACTGGCCTGCTATTCTTGGCTCCAGTGCTCTGGCAGCCTAGGGAAGCCACCTGCCCGGCTCCAGTGTGGTGGTCCAGTGGCCTGGGCATTTCTGGGCCTGTTTGACTGCCGATCAGGCGGAGGGGGCCTGCTGTCTGCGTCTCCTGCCAGGTACCTTGCGGCGCTGCCCCATTGACGACCACCGCTGCCCTGCTGTGGGACTGGCCCCGCCCTCCAACTTCACCGCGATGATCCTGCAGAGGCCTTTGCTCTACTGAGGTGCAGTTGCTGTGGGATGTCAGTGCCTCTCAGCCTCTCCCGGCCCGTTGGATAGGCACCGGAACCCTTGTGAGGCCGTGTCCCCTGAAGGACTACTTAGACAGCCTGGAGGCCTGAGACCCTGTGATGCCCGCTGTGATGGTGAGGTGAAGGGGGTGCCTGCTGGTCATGGCTGCCCTGCAGGGTTGCCTGCCTGGAGGTGGGTGAGTCGCTGTTGATGGGGTGGCAGGTGCGGTGTCCCCACTGATGCAACTTCCCCACTCAGTTAACCAGCGGCCCTATGCTGGGATATCCCACACCATTGTAATCAATAGGAGTATAGGGGGAAAAAAGGTAAGGCCGCCCCCGCTCAAACAACTGTAAACAAAACACGCCTTACCTACTGTTATTACATCAAAAGTTCATTGACCAACAGGGATAATCTGATGCGTCATCTAGATCCTTCAAGTGTGTTAACTAACACTAAACTCATGGGTCAGAGATGTAGATTTAAAGCAAAAACAGAAACAGGTCCCAGTACCACAGAAAACATGTGAGCATAGAGAGAGCGCCTCACTCCCGTAACTCCTGAGGGGGTTCCTGGTTTACAATGCCCAGTATACCCACTTCTCATCATCGGTCACTCTCTCTGTGTAAAGCTCCCGGGTCCGCTGGAGCAGAGGGACGCAAGTCAGCCACCCGCCAGCGAGGCAAGGGATGAAGCCAGAGTCTCGGGAGGGACTAGGGTGAGGCCAGGACCAAGGAGACACCACCACTCAATGTGGTGGCCGAAACCCACCAATGGTGACAGCAGGTAACCACCACAGCCCAACACAGTTCTGTCCAAGAGGGACACCCCCACAGGTACAGCCACAACTGCGCAAACTGGCAGTTGAAATGCCCCTCACATCCCAGCAGAGCACCAGCAGGCCAGGCCACCACACCCAGGTACTGCAGCTCAGGGTCAAGCTGGGCGCCAGGTATGCATCGAGAGAGGGCTCCAGCACCACTTTGCAGCAGGAGAGAGGGGGGAAGGCCACACCAGCAAAGAGACCGCCCCACCGCCCAATCAACAGCTGTGCATCTACTCCCCAGGCCAGCACCACAGCGAGTTGGGTGGTAAATATGAGCACCCCCGCTCCTCAACCCCACAACGGAGTCGCCCCAGGTCCCATGTGCAGCCCCCAGGCAGGATGAGGGTTTGTAGTGGGGATTGGTAAGTGTCAAGCGCAGACCCACCCAGGAGGGTGGTACTACCACAACGGAAGTGCCACTGCCTGAGATGGCTTTCGAGTTACTCCCGCGCCTCACTGCAATGCCAGGGGATGCCACAGTCTCGGGCCGGACTGCGTTAGTGCGCCCTAACGGTCCAGGGTCAGGTGTGGTGTGGGATACCACAGAAAAATGTGAGCATAGAGAGAGCGCCTCACTGTCGTAGCTCCAGAGGGGGTTCCTGGTTAACAATGCCCAGTATACCCACTTCTCATCATCGGTCACTCGCTCTGTGTAAAGTGTGAAGAAAATGACATAAAAACTAATAGTGGTATGTAAAGAAAATAACCAATACCAAAGTGCACCTTTATAAATAAAATATCAGTGCACATATAACCCCAAAACCAAGTGATAATAAATAAAGTACTGTGTTAAGTGCAACCCAAATTTAAAAAAGGTTAATGGTAAGGGTTGCTAGCTTTTTATCTTTATTCTGATGCTGCAAGCCTTCCAGATTAAAAATGGATTTTCATATACCATACAAGTTCAAAGTGCTGACATGTTTCATTGCTATCCATTCAGCAATTTCATCAGGGCAGTCTGGGGTTCTTAATCATCACACCTATATGTATGTCTCGGACCTGTATCAAGGAATAAAACAGAACACAGAGGTAAAGTCATAAACACCCTCACCAGGGGCTATCTAAGGGCGGTCACTCACACATAACTCATAGATATAAAGGCCATGAGATTACCTTATGATTGCCACATCCAGACGTACCGGCAACCATATATAGGACCCAGTGTCAGCTGATCACGTGCCTTTCGGTACCTTGGTAAAACTCAAGCCTGTTAAGAAAGTAAGTGCATACAAGGAAAAACAATTATGTGTGAGCCACAAAGGTACAGATCTTAATTCACCACTCACAACCATATATTTCACAAAGGGCATCCAATTGATCACAAAGGGTACACCTAGCGCCATACAATGATGGTATGGCTCAGTTCCAAACTCTATCTACACCCACTGCGATATGCTCAGCGTAAAAAATGTCCATTCGCAGTAGCCTTTTGTACCCATTATATTCCTCTAGCAGGGCAAAGTAGCGAGCGCGTCATGTCTTCAAAAAAGCTGGCCGAACTTCAAAATGCGCATACAGCGTAAAAGATATCCATACGCACTTGCCTTCTGTACCCATTATATTTCTCTAACAGGGTAAGGTAGCGAGCGCGTCATGTCTACAAGCAAGCTGGCCGAACTTCAAAAACATGCATACCGCAAAGCGGGTGACATTGAACCAACATGTAAATCCCTTACTATTGCTGCGTCCCTCCGGCGCTTCCGAAGGTCCTGCACCATGCTGCCGTCTCAATGCGGAAATACAAACAAATCCAAAGCCACGCCCTCAACGTGACGCAGCACGTCGCGTCCCAGGTGACTGCAGCTGCCATCTTAAATAGGGATGCATATCGTCTAATAGGCGAATTTCACATCCTTTCCACAGCAATAACAGAGAAAAGGCTCGATGAGTGGGTTTTTAAAAAAAAAATAAAAAAATAATAGAAACAACAAAATTGTATTCATTGGGGGTTTTACAGAAAATATTAAAAATTTAACTTATCCACACGCTGTTAAAACCGGAAAGTTCAAAAGCACTGAAAGTGCTTATGCTGTTCCCGCAAGCACCAAGTTGTAAGATTGTTAAATACACAGTGTATGTATATATATCCCGCAAACAAGGACACAAAGCGTCAGTATCAGAGAACTTTACACGCTACGGGGGTCATCCCATCAGTAACAATGCACGTACAGAGTGGGATCAAAAAATTGCTGTATTCACATATACCAGCCACGGGCTCCCCTCTTGAACTATGAGCTAGTGTGGTGAATAAATACAGTGCTGAAAGGACAAGACTCTGGTGTCCCCAGGTGTCGAGTTTGTGGGGAGATAAGGGAGTCGATTGAATTACCTCCTACTCACTTTATTCCATTTGATGTTTTCATTCAACCCCTCCCAGTCTGCTTTCTCAGAAAAAATCCATTTTGCTTCTTTGCGTGCCAAAATGAGATCTAGATTATGTGTCCCCCCCACTATTTTCTCTAGAACAGTCCATGTCAGGTCTTTTTGGTTTCACCAAAGCCTATCAGTGAGCTTGTGTTCCTGGTTGCTCGCAGCTAATTTTTGAGTTAGGCGCCTTGACGCCCACTGGGCATAGTAGCGCGTAGACAAATCACATTTCATTCATTCATTCATTCATGTCCCTTCTCAACAAAATGTTGTACTAGGCGGGTAGTCAACTTCTTTGCTCTTATTGTGCTCAGATGCTCTTGTATGCGAATTTTCACCTTGCGGGAGGTAAGGCCATTATAATGCAGCCCACAACTGCAAGTCACCCTATAAAAAACATGTGATGTATTGCAGTTACTGAAACGGTTAAGAAACCATGTTCTCCCATCCTGCAGGACAACGCTTTTAGTAGCGGTAGTGTAGCAGCACACAGAGCAGCTCCCACACGGATACTGTCCATTGGGAACAGTACTAGACTGTACTGCCACAGGGCATCTAGTTTGGACCAACTTATCCCTTAGGTTAGATGCTCTTTTGAAAGCAAACATTGGTGCTGGCATCTTGCTCGTTGGAGTGTCTAGACCAATGCTTTCTAATGATTTGTCTCATTCTAGTAGGCAGAGGGTCAAAGGTAGTGACCACTGGGAGACAATTCTGTTTCTCTTTAACATTCCTCTCCAAGAGAGCCTCACGTGGGGTGTTCAGAGCCCTCTTGCGTGCATGTTTTATGACCTTCGCCGGGTATTCCCTGTTCCTGAGTTTAACTGCAAGTTCCTCTGATTGATTTATAAAGGTCTCAGTAGTAGAACATTTACGCCGATATCTCAAAAACTTTCCTGCTGGGAGGTTGTCCCTGAGTGCTCATGGGTGGAAAGATTGGTAATGGAGGAGGGAATTCCTATCAGTGCTCTTGTGGTGTACACTGGTGATCAATGTATGCTCCGACACTGTGATGTCCACATCAAGGTACACCGCTGACCTGTTGCTGATGGTCCAAGTTAACCTCAGGCTGGTGTCAGCTTGATTAAGACATTGCAAGAACAACTGAAGTTGGTCCTCTGCACCTGTCCAGATGCAGAGGAAGTCATCGATATATCTTTTCCATACTGCAATATTTGCCAAGTATGGATTTGAAGAATGGTATACCACGTTCTCCTCGAACTGGCCCACATATATGCAGGCCAGACTCGGACCAAATGTAGCCCCCATCGAGGTCCCGAATGTCTGCAAATATAGCTGGCCACGATATTCAAAAAATTGTTTTGTAAGTGCCAACTCTATACATTGCAAGACAAAGGTCTGTGGTGTATCATAAAACCATCCCATTTCCCCCAGGGCCCTCGCTGCTGCCACCAGCGTAGCATCCTGGGGGATACTGGTATACAATGACTCAATGTCAATAGTAACCAGTATTTGGGTCTCAGAGTCAAATGCAATGTCATTGAGGATGTTCAAAACATCAGTGGTGTCCTGTACATAGGACTTTTGACTGACCACCGCTTCCCTAAGAAAAAAGTCGGCGAACTGAGATAATGGTTCGATGACAGATTGTATCCCCGAAACAATGGAGCGGCCGGGAGGGGGACGTTGGGGCTTGTGGATTTTGGGCAAGATGTAAAATGCCGGTACCCGAGGTTTAGTATTAATGATAAAGTCTGCTTCTTTGGCGCTGATCCACTTTTTAGCTACTGCGTCCGCCACCATATGTTTGATGGTATCTAAAAGTTCGGAAGTAGGGTCACCCATGAGCGGATGATAATTGGTGCGGTCCCCTAACAGTTTTAGTATTTCTGCTTCATAGTCTGCGGTGTTGAGCACAACAACCGCCCCGCCTTTATCGGCCGGCTTGATTGTGATTGTGGTGTTCTGTTGTAAACACTTCACCGCTAACCAATCCTCCCTGCTCATATTCTGCCCTTGTTGGCATGTCTGCTTAGCTTCCAGCGCATCTATCTCGTGAAGTGAAGGTGGACAGAAAGTGGAACCAGGGGCCATAAGTGAACCTCTGGTACCGGACTGTCATGACATTGTTGTTAACCTGTCCTCATATGAATTGACCCCGACTAAGCGAAAGGTATTAAACAAGGGTCTGGGCTTTGTTCCCACTCCTAAGCATGACGCCTTTCTTTGTAGGACGGAAGTGTCCGAAATGATGCGTAAGATCAAGCTGCATAAATTCGTTGCTGATAAAGAGAAATCACCTTTGTCCCTTTTTGACACCAACCTACATCGCCCCTCCACTTTCTGTCCACCTAACTCTCTTCTTGGCCCTGAGGTCGCAGTATTTGAACAACGTATACTTCACGAGATATATATACATACACTGTGTATTTAACAATCTTAAAACTTGGTGCTTGCGGGAACAGCATAAGCACTTTCAGTGCTTTTGAACTTTCCAGTTTTAACAGCGTGTGGATAAGTTCAATTTTTAATATTTTCTGTGAAACCCCCAATGAATACAATTTTGTTGTTTCTATTATTTGTTGTTGTTTTTTTTTTTTAAACCCACTCATCGAGTCTTTTCTCTGTAATTGCTGTGGAAAGGATGTGAATTTCGCTTATTAGACGATATGCATCCCGATTTAAGTGGCCGCTGCAGTCACCGGGGACGCGACGTATTGAGACGGCAGCATGGTGCAGGACTGTCGGAAGTGCCGGAGGGACGTGGCAATAGTAAGGGATTTACATGTTGGCTCAATCGGCACCCGCTTTGCGGTATGCATGTTTTTGAAGTTCGGCCAGCTTGCTTGTAGACATGACGCGCTCGCTACCTTGCCCTGTTAGAGAAATATAATGGGTACAGAAGGCAAGTGCGTATGGATATCTTTTACGCTGAATGCACGTTTTGAAGTTCGGACAGCTTTTTTGAAGACATGACGCGCTCGCTACTTTGCCCTGCTAGAAGAATATAATGGGTACAGAAGGCTAGTGCGAATGGACATCTTTTACGCTGAGCATATCGCAGTGGGTGTAGATAGAGTTTGGAACTGAGCCATACCATCATTGTACGGCGCTAGGTGTATACTTTTTTTTTTTAAACCTTTATTGAAAAAGACATGAAAATACAATAGCAAAGATACAGCCACTTTGGGTCGGCTGACAATGATTCCAAAGCAGAGCAGGGTGAAAAAGTACACAGCCCTTCAGCCGACAACCCTAGGGCCCGGCGGCGAGTAACAAATCATGTCCAGCCATACGTAAATGTACAGGAGAATTGAGGTTTTGATTTTATCTTTTTGAAAAACAACCCCCCCAACCAATAAACATAAGAAAACTACTGCAAGGGCTAAACAAAAAGGAAACGATCTTGGTGAATCCTTCTGGAGAGGGGTACCGTATCTGCGACTATACATAATCACCTAGAAGAATGTCCGGGAGGGGAAGAGAGAGGGAACAAGTAGTAGGCAACAGTACGTAAACAAAACCTGGACAAGAGGGAACGTCATGCTAAGGGGACTGTAACCGCTCCGGTGGAGGCTCAAAAGGAGGGGTACAGATCTCACCACGGTATTGATTCCACTGGCTCCATATCTTTCCCCATGTCTTGGGTCTGTCCCTGGCAATATATACTGTTTTTTCGCGGAACATGCACCAGTCCATGTTCCTAGACCAGGCCGACAGACTCGGTGGCTTCACCGACCCCCACAATTGCGCAATGTCACGCTTAGCGATCATGTTACCCAAGGTGGCCCACTGCGTTTGGGCCACATTATAGTCATTGGGCTCCCATACATTTAACAGACATCTCCCGGCCTCAGGCAGAAGCGAGACACTCGTTACCTTAGACATGTCACTATGCACATGAGTCCGAAAGGATGCAACCGCAAGACATTCCCATATAATATGAAGGAATGTACCCACCATACCACAGCCACGCTTACACAAAGCATCCGAAACAAACCCCATCCGCAACAATCGAGGACCCGTCATGTACACTCGGTGTAAGATTTTTAGTTGCACCAATCTCAGACGAGCCGAGATCGCCACCTCCTTTGGAGAGGATATCGCCGCCTGCCAGTCCTCATCGTCAAGCTCCAGTCCATCGCCGGTCCAAGACATGCGAAGCTGTAAAAAAAGGTCCGCTCAGTGGTTTATCAATTGTTTATACATGAGCGAAATCGTACTGTCCGGGATGTGCCCATCAAGTACTCTGTCCTCCAGAGGCGAGGAGTCCGGAACGGGCATCCCGGGCACCATAACAGAGGAAAGGGCGTGTCGAACTTGCAGGTATCGAAAGTATTCGCGAGGGCCGAGCTTTAATTCTAGTTGCAGCTCCTCAAAGGATTTAATCTCGTCCTTTCGCAAAAGATCACCCACCGCACTGATTCTGATAAGGTCCCATTTGTCGAACCCCTTAGTCGTCCACAGCTTACCCAACTTCTCAGAAGCATAGAGTGGAGTCGCCCGAGTAAGGGTATCCGACCAACCAGTGGCAGCGGTAGCATTGTACCATACCCGAACCGTGACCTTCGTAGTCCCGGTTAATTCCACGTCCGACCGTTTCGAATAAAGTGCCCTATTATAATCACCGCTCGGAAGCAACCATTTATCCATCGCAAGGGCCGGGTTAGCAGCCGGACCGTACATCGCATGGTTAACTGGGCTCAGTTGGGAGGCCCAGTAATACCGTTGGATATCCGGTAGCTCAATTCCGCCATCGTACCATGGCAGCGTAAGCTTAGCCAAGGCAATCCGGGGACGACCGGCCTACACCAGTTTCCTTTGTAGGCCTTCTATCTCATGAAAATAGCTGGAGGGCACTAGATCTAAAGTGTTCTGGAGAGCATACAAAAATCTGGGAAGGGACATCATCTTGAATAAGGCTGCCCTACCCACCAGGGGCAGAGGCAGCCCGCTCCACGCCTTCACGTCCGCTCTTAACCGAGCAAGCGGGGGGAGTAAATTGAGTCGGTATCTAGCAGTCGAGTCACGTGAACTATGGATGCCTAAATACTTAAATCCGGTGGACGAGATTTGTATCGGACAGTTACGTGGTACAAGTGGGACATCATCCGTGAGCGAGTACACACAGGACTTGGCCCAATTAATGACCAGTCCCGAGTTCCTGCCAAAGGAGTTAAGGACGTCAAATAGTACTCCCAAGGATTTCCGAGGGGAGGTAAGGTAAAGAAGAATGTCATCCGCATAGAGAGAAATGGATCACTGAAATAATATCGAGGGACAAAATATCGACAGTCAAAATATCGAGTTTGTATCTACAAACAGGTAAGTACAAAAATATCGAGTACAAAATATCGTTAACAATAATATAGAAGTAAAAAATATCGACTTTATTCTAAACAGTGTTAAATTAAATTAATATTAAATTTTAATTACTAAAATATACTTAAAATGACTTAAATTAAATTATAATAATTACATAATAAATGAAAATAATAAAAATAATTTTTTACAATCTTATTTGTTGACCCTGAACCCTAAAAATACCCCTTTACCCAAAAACCCAAAACTGACCCTGAACGCTAAAAATACCCCTTTACCCAAAAACCCAAAACTGACCCTGAACCCTAAAAATACCCCTTTACCCAAAAACTGAAAACTGTCCCTGAACCCTAAAAATGCCCCTTTACCCAAAAACTGAAAACTGACCCTGAACCCTAAAAATACCCCTTTACCCATGAACTGAAAACTGACCCTGAACCCTAAAAATACCCCTTTACCCATGAACTGAAAACTGACCCTGAACCCTAAAAATACCCCTTTACCCATGAACTGAAAACTGACCCTGAACCCTAAAAATACCCCTTTACCCTAAAACTGAAAACTGACCCTGAACCCTAAAAATACCCCTTTACCCATGAACTGAAAACTGACCCTGAACCCTAAAAATACCCCTTTACCCATGAACTGAAAACTGACCCTGAACCCTAAAAATACCCCTTTACCCATGAACTGAAAACTGACCCTGAACCCTAAAAATACCCCTTTACCCTAAAACTGAAAACTGACCCTGAACCCTAAAAATGCCCCTTTACCCAAAAACTGAAAACTGACCCTGAACCCTAAAAAAGCTCCTTTACCCAAAAATTATCAATATTATTTAATTACCAATTAATTATTAATTAACAATAACAATAAAGTAAATATATTAGAACATTAGCTGTAATTATTTTAATAATTAATATTATTTTTTCCAAATTAATTACTTAAAAATAACACAAAATTATATATATTAAAAATGTACTCTAATTAATGTAATTAACTAATTACAATTAATTAATTAACAATAATTTACTAATACAAAATATGTTCAAAATTATATTAATTAATTAACTAATTAATATTAATTAATTATCAATTAATTATTAATTAAAAATATTAACAAACATATATTAATTAATTAATTATTATTAAATTACTTCCCACCCTATTCCCCTATAAACCCACAACCCGCTACAGAATTACATTACGCAATTATTATAAAAACAAAATTCATTTAATAAAATATTTTATAACATTAATACACACTATTCACACATATTATTACATAAAAATACACTATAAAATATTATATATTATTAAAAAATCGGTATTTTTGCTATCTATATTTTATACAGTCGATATTACTTCACTTACCTGAAAAACGATATTTTTGTAGTCGATATTATGTCCAGTCGATATTTTGTCCAGTCTATATTTAAAACTCGATATTATGTCCAGTCGATATTTTGGAGTCGATATTTTGTCTCTATACCGAGAGAAATGCGATCTTCAAAACCGGAGGCCCACCTAATGCCCTTAAGGGATGGCTCCCATCGCAACCAGGCCACCAAGGGCTCAAGAGCCAGAGCAAAGAGCAGCGGAGAAAGGGGACATCCCTGCCACGTACCTTGACCCAGAGCAAAGGGAGCCGACACTCTACCGTTAACGACCACCTGGACCAAGGGCTCCTCATACAACAGACGGACCCAGCCAATGAACACCGGTCCAAAGCCAAACCTAGCCAGAGCCGCCCATAAGTATGGCCATTCCACAGTGTCAAACGCCATGGTGGCATCTAACGAAACTAAAATGGCCGGTTCACGCAACGTATCCGCCCTCGCCAGCACGCAATGAAGGCGACGCAAATTCAGCGCGGTGTTACGGGCAGGAATAAAGCCAGATTGGTCCGGGTGCACCAGATCCCCTATCACAGTTATCAGTCGGTTAGCCAATATTTTCGCCAAAACCTTAGGTTCGACATTTAGGAGCGAAATAGGTCTATACGAAGTACAGAATTGACGTGGTTTACCCTCCTTAGGGATCACCACAATAGAAGCAAGTCGTTGATCACGAGGAAGCTGGCCTCTCTCACTAGATTCCAAAAACATTGAGCGAAGATACGACGCCATTTTGTCCGGACACAACTTGTACAGCTCGATGGGCAGGCCGTTTGGTCCCGTAGCCTTACCCGAGCGAATGGAGCGAATAGCGAGCGCTACTTCATCAGTGGAAAAATCCGCCTCCATTAGCTCTCTATCAGAGTCAGACAAACAAGACAAGGCGATATCCCGAAGCAAAAGACGGGAGTCCTCCTCTGGCCGGTCCGAGACCGGTGCATACACCGTACGAAAGTGAGAGGCAAACTCCTCCACTATCTCCAGTGGGTCCGTCACACGTACCCCATCCACTCGCTCGATCACAGGCACCACACGATTCAATCTCTCCCGTTTGTCCAACCACGCTATCAACTTCCCGGCTTTATCGCCCACATCATACAGACGGCCCATTTGCTCCCGACTCATAGCTTCCGCTGCATTCGTGACCAAGGCCTTATAATCAGACTGTTTTAACTGCAGAACATGCAATTTCTCCCGGGTGACTCCAGTTTCAAGATCTCTCTCTAGAGTTACCACCTCGGACTCAAGCGCTCAACCTCCTCATTGTGTCGCTTCTTAGAGCTAGCGATAAGCGATAGCGCCTGGCCCAGTATCACAGACTTAAAAGCTTTCCAGAGGGACACAGAGGACGACACAGATCCCACATTCTCAGCAAAGTAATGGTCCACAGTTTTAATCAACCCCGCTCTAGTCTCCGGAACCCGGAGATGCCAGGGATTGAGTGGGGCGACCCGGCCCCCGGCATTCAAATGGAGATCAATATGGACCCACAGCGGGGAGTGGTCCGAATTGCCTCTAGGCAAATGTCGGGCCTCTCGCACCGTCGTGGCCTGGGCAGCGGGCACAAGAAGATAGTCAAGCCTAGCCAAGCTCCCGTGTGCCCCGGAGTGAAAGGTATATTGGGCCTGTCCAGGGTGAAGCATCCGCTGACAATCCACCATACCAAACGTATCCAGAAACCCACTAAGACAGGACTGTGATTGTGTGAGAACCCTGGGAGGATGTTGATCCTTCGAGCCATCCAACACTGAGTTAAAGTCTCCTCCCATCACTAGAAGCCCCTCGGGAAGCCCCAGCAACAATTTACCCAAGTCGACAAATGTGGTGGCCTGCAACCGGGGGGGACATATACCGAGAGGACGATAACGGTTCTTCCCTCCCACCCCCAACAATTGCTGCATATCTACCCCTGTCATCCAAGATTGTGTCGTCAATCTCCAAGGGAAGGGAACTACGAAGCATAATACCAGCTCCCCTGGAGCCCGAAGTAAACCCTGAATGTGCCACCAACCTGTAACCCCTCCGATTCATAGCATGGAACGTATTCCCCACCAGGTGTGTTTTCTGCAGGAGCACAATGTCAGGAGAATGACGTTTCACATATTGGAGTACAATCCCCCGCTTTATCTTGTCCCCCAAGCCGTTGACATTCCAACTCAAGACCCGTAACCCCCTACCCCCCATCCCGGAAATGAGTAGTCAGGTCCACCAAACCCCACGAAGGAAACACAGAACATTCAGCAATACGTAGCCCCAAATGCAGTATGAACAAAGAAAGGAGAACCCAACCCCCCCCAAAGCCCCAACACAACGACCCCCCACCCTGCACCCCTGCAATGAACCAAGAAACCACCCCATTCAGCAGTGTGCCTGTCGCCCTACCCCAAAAACTAAACTACAGATAGAAAGGAAAACACCCCGGAGGAGGAAAAGTCCCGAACACCCCGCCGCCCCAGGGCCCAGTTTGGGATAAAAGTCATCAACCCAAACAAGGAGAACAACCCATCATAGCACAGTGCAAGGGAAGCATACACCGGTGCCTCTACTCCTCCTGGTCACGTCGGCCACCTTCAGCACCACCAGTTTGATCCGCATTGTCCCGTGGCATGGATAGTGTGCCCAACCAGTCACTGACCACCTCAGGCATATCGAAGAAGAGCACTCGCTCATTGTGTTCAATGAGCAATCGGGCGGAGAAGAGCATGGCATATTTCATGCCCAGATCTCGTAATCTTCGTTTCACCCCGGAGAACGCTAGTCTCTGTTTTTGCACCAGGGGGGTAAAATTAGGGTAAAAGTTGATGGATGCATTCTCAAACTTTGTGGGGCCGTTGGTCCTCGAAGCCTGCAAAATGGCGTCTCTGTCTCTGTAATTGAAGATCCGCGCAATGATGGGCCGCGGGGCCATACCCTGCTTGATTCGGCCACCCGGAATCCTATGGGCACGTTCCACAGAAAATAGCTTACTCAAGCCTTTGGGGGCAAGATGGTTAACGATCAGGTCTTCAACAAGAAGGTCCGTTGATTGATCCGCTGATGTCTCCGGAACTCCGACTATGCGTATGTTGTTGCGCCTAGCACGACCTTCAAAATCCTCAAGCCGGCGGGCAAACTGATCGCTAGAGGATTGAAGGGTACGAACCTCAGTCTGGAGCTCGGAAACATCCGTGGTGAGACTGGCTGTCTTGATGTCCAATGACTTCACCCTCTCGTTGGTTTTAGCCAGATCTGCCCTGATCAGGCCCACGTCCACCGCCACTGTGTCGATCTTGGCTGCCAAGGTTTCATATTGCTGGCCCATCGACGATTGTATGCTGGCAATGGCGCCCATGATGTCTCGAAGAGTCGGCTCCTCCGATTCCGGGGGGCCACTACCCAGGTCCTCCGAGGTTTTACCAGTCCCACTTGGTGAGCCCTTATTACGTGCAAATCTGTCCATGATGGAGGTTTGGGTCCTGCCACCACGAGTTGTAGTCTTGAGAGACCGCTTGTCACCCTCAGACTTGGCCGCCATGGTGGGTTGTCCGCCCCTCTGGGGCTTTCAGGACATGGTGTAAATGGCTCCCCCGAAGGAAAAATCCACAAGATATTGAAACACGGGGCGTCAATAGGGATCAGTGAGGACGCTGCAGTGACCAGCAGGCTCGAGCACAGCTACCTCCAATCCTCGCAGCCAGGGAGAAACAAAACGGAAAGTAGACCCCGGGCAGCCATCTCTTGCCACAAGCCGTTGTTGTTCAACTACTTTCGGGGCGCTCCTAATGCCCAAGGTCCGGGACGAGCCACGGTGTAGGCCTCTAGGCTCCAGGAAGGAGCAATTCAGGCATCCGGCATCCAAATCAAATTCTGAAAAGGGTCTTCCAGATCAGGAGAGTCGCGGCTAAAAGAACCCGTCGTCCAAAACAGGATTAATGCCAGGATAGTCGGTGGAGGCAGCGAGGGTCTCGGGGGCTCACAGCTCACGCGACCATCTTGGATGCGCGCTAAGCTCCTCCTCCAGCTAGGTGTATACTTAGTGATCAATTGGATAGCCTTTGTGAAATATATGGTTGTGAGTGGTGATTTAAGATCTGTACCTTTCAGGCTCACACATAATTGTTTTTCCTTGTATGCACTTACTTTCCTAGCAGGCTTAAGTTTTACCAAGGTACCGAAGGACACGTGATCAGCTGACACGGGGTCCTATGTATGGTTGCCGGTACGTCTGGATGTGGCAATCATAAGGTAATCTCATGGCCTTTATATCTATGGGTTATATGTGAGTGACCGCCCTTAGATAGCCCCTGGTGAGGGGTGTTTATGACTTTACCTCTGTGTTCTGTTTTATTCCTTGAAACAGGTCCGAGACATACATATAGGTGTGATGATTAAGAACCCCAGACTGCCCTGATGAAATTGCTGAATGGATAGCAATGAAACATGTCGGCACTTTGAACTTGTATGGTATATGAAAATCCATTTTTAATCTGGAAGGCTTGCAGCACGAGAATAAAGATAAAAAGCTAGCAACCCTTACCATTAACCTTTTTTAAATTTTGGTTGCACTTAACACAGTACTTTATTCATTATCACTTGGTTTTAGGGTTATATGTGCACTGATATATTATTTATAAAGGTGCACTTAGGTATTGGTTATTTTCTTTACATACCACTAATAGTTCTTATGTCATTTTCTTCACACTTTACACAGAGAGAGTGGCCGATGATGAGAAGTGGGTATACTGGGCATTGTTAACCAGGAACCCCCTCGGGAGCTACGACCGTGAGGCGCTCTCTCTATGCTCACATGTTTTCTGTGGTATCCCACACCATGCCTGACCCTGGACTATTAGGGCGCACTAACGCAGTCCAGCCTGAGACTGTGGCATCCCCTGGCATTGCAGTGAGGCGCGGGAGTAACTCGACGGCCATCTCAGGCAGTGGCGCTTCCGTTGTGGTAGCACCACCCTCCTGGGTGTGTCTGCGCTTGACACTTGCCAAACCCACTACGAACTCTCACCCTGCCTGGGGGCTGCACATGGGACCTGTGGCGACTCCGTTGTGGGGTTGAGGAGCGGGGGTGCTCACATTTACCACCCAGCTCGCTGTGGTGCTGGCCTGGGGAGAAGAGACACAGCTGTTGATTGGGCGGTGGGGGCAGCCTCTTTGCTGGTGTGGCCTTCCCCCTCTCTCCTGCTGCAAAGTGGTGCTGGCGCCCTCTCTCGAGGCATACCCGGTGCCCAGCTTGACCCTGAGCTGCAGTACCTGGGTGTGGTGGCCTGCCTGCTGGTGCTCTGCTGGGATGTGAGGGGCATTTCAACTGCCAGTTTGGGCAGTTGTAGCCGTACCTGTGGGGGTGTCCCTCTTGGACAGAACTGTGTTGGGCTGTGGTGGTTACCTGCTGTCACCATTGGTGGGTTTCGGCCACCACATTGGGTGGTGGTGTCTCCTTGGTCCTGGCCTCACCCTAGTCCCTCCCGAGACTCTGGCTTCATCCCTTGCCTCGCTGGCGGGTGGCTGACTTGCATCCCTCTGCTCCAGCGGACCCGGGAGCCCTGGCCCGAGAACAACTTTGGCCCCATGTAGATCTGTACGCCTGGAGCTCTCCCTACTGACCCGTGTGGGTCCACTGCTGTAGGCATCGACAGTGGTCGTGAGGCTGTGTGGAGTAGCCGTGCCTTGCTCCCTTCCCCCCCTTCACTGCCCTCCCTTCTCTGGCCTGCCAGGCCACCCGTAGACAATGCTGCATCTCTGCGCTGCTGAACAGTAGCCATGGGCAGGGACAGGGTACCCAAAACCTCGCCACCCAAACCAAGATGGATCGGTTCACCACCACGGACTCCGTTGCGACTGGTGGTCCCAAAAAATCCTACAGCGGCGGACCGTTCTACCTTCCTTCACGCTATCCACGCATTGCAATCCTCGGTTGAGAGTAGGATTGTGGAAGTCCGTGCAGATATGACTCTGATCTGGCAGGACTTCAGCAATGCTACTGCCCGGATTAAAGAAACTGAGTCCTGCATATCCCCCGTGGAAGACGAAGTCAATCAACTCAAGATCCAGGTTACTCAACTCTAGTCTCATACCCAGGAGCTGGATCGGCTGGCCGAGGAGGCTGAACACAGGTCTCGTCGTAACTACCTCCCCCTGGTCGGGTTTATGGAAGGTCTGGAGCATTGTCCAACGGCGGACTTCATGGAGCGCTGGCTGCACCCCCTGGTTCAAGGTCGAGAGGGCGTACCGTTCACTTGCTCCCTGCCCGCAGCCGGGAGCACCCCCTAGACCAATCGTCCTGCGGTTCCTCAACTTCAAAGATCAATACGCTATTCTGATCGAGTCCCATATTACGCAACATCTTAAATACGAAAATTTGACGATCATGATCTTTCCTGACTACACCCGGGAGGTCCAGAACAAGCGCCGTTCCTTTGGAGAGGTCAAGAAAAAACTATGCTTGCTTAACACTTCTTTGATACTCCTGATAAAGCATGGACATGGGCAACAGAGGACCCGGTTCGGTTTACGGAAGGTGTGTAGCAGAGTCTGATGGCAGACTTCATGGAGCGCTGGCTGCACCCCCTGGATCAAGGTCGAGAGGGCGTACCGTTCACTTGCTCCCTGCCCGCAGCCGGGAGCACCTCTTAGAACAATCATCCTGCGGATCCTCAGCTTCAAAGATCGGGACGCTATTCTAACCGGGTCCCATAAAACGCAACATCTTAAATATGAAAATCTGACGATCATGATCTTTCCTGACTACACCCGGGAGGTCCAGAACCAACGCTGTTCCTTTGGAAAGGTCAAGCAAAATCCACGCTGGCTTAACATACAGTATAGACTCCTTTTCTCTGCCCATCTGCAAGTAGTGTTTCAAGATAAAACTCTATTCTTTGATACACCTGATGAAGCATGGACATGGGCAACAGACGACCGCCCGTTGAGACTAGGTGCCCCAAATCCAGCCCCATCCATTGGCACTGGAGGTGCCCTGCAAGACTTGCCGGTTCTCTGACTGAGATGTAGGCGCTTTGGTAGGCGCAGGGGCCAGAGGTATGCACACTCGGACTCTCCGATGGGTCCTTCTTGCCGGATTACGCCCGAGCCGCCTGGTGAGACTCTCCCTGACGGACAGCGCTCCAGCTCCTCGGTCCGCTTCGACCCCGGGACTGCTTCACCTCATCCGTTCTTGCAGGACCTGCGAGACAATGATCTCTCCCGCAGTCCGACGCTCCTTCCAGGGCCCACTTGAACATTTTTGTCTCTTCAGATGCTGGCCGGTCTCGTCCAGAGAGCACTCTGCCTAATCACTAACTTTGTTTTCCAATGGCTACAAATATGAACATTCTACCACGAGGAGGGGTCCTCCATGATTCCCTGTTTCCAAGCATTTCAGTTTGGTCCTTTTTTGCTTCACTGTTTACTGCTCGGGCAACAGATGCTTCTGTTCCTGAAGTATAGGGAGGAGGGGTTAGGGGGATTGGGCCTCCGGTGCCTGTTTGTTCTGTTTTTTGTTCTTTTTGTTTTTTGCACGAGCCTCCCACTTCTACATCTAGGTGAGCGCTTACTACCCAACACTATGGCAACATATTCACTAGCTTTAGACGCAGTCCCGCTCTGATGGCTTCTGCCATACTTGCTGTCTGTCCGGCTCCTTACATGACTTCCCCCTGTCTGGCGATTATAATGGGGTGTTGTCACTCCATATAATGTCCTGGAATGTTAATGGCCTGCTGGATAAGGTCAAGCGTGCAGCAGTCCTGCAATATGCTCAGCGTCAAGCCGCAGACATAATCCTGCTTCAGGAGACCCACTTGATGAGCAACCTCTGCCCCTTCCTGGTGTGATATGGCTCTGGATTCAGTAGAGGGTCAAGAGGAGTAGTATTCTGGTGCATCACACTGTTCCTCTGGTGGCAAGTAGTGTGACGCACGACCCTCAGGGATGCTTTCTCTTCCTGGAGGGGACCCTTGGGGATTGCCCTCTTAACCTATTGGCTGTCTATTCTCCTCCCACCCGGTTGGCCTCCACTCTCACCTCATAGGTCGCTGCCTTGCCCTTGGAAATGACCGTTATTCGGGGAGAATTTAACGCAGTTATGGATCCCGGCCTTGACGCCTCGCCCCCTCGGCCTCTAGGATTGCCCAATCTGGCCTCCTCTCGGCATGGGCTGCCAGCCTGGGTCTCGGGATGCCTGGAGACTTTAGCACCTGATAGCGTGACAATACATTCAAAGAGAACACCTTTCTGTCCCCATAGCTGCACAAACTATTATATTGAATTTAATGAATCAAATTCGTAATCAGTTCATCATTTATCCCAAGTTTCAACCGATAGTGTTTATCTTTTTCTTATCTTATTCTTACTCCGTTTTTTTCTTCAATCCATTCTACCCATTTACATGGTTCTTTCGCTTTTCAAGAAACACAGGAGTCACTGTTTCCTCATGCCACGTTTTTTAATGCAAGACACCCAGTGCATTTCGGGAATAATCCCTTCTTCGGGGGTTTCTAAAGTATAAAAAAATGTAATCTACATCATTTCATTGTTATGCATTATTATCATTCATATCATATAAAGTGGCAAACTGACATCTACTTCATTGCTCTGTTGTTCAACGTGTACACATGACATTGCTGACATTTTCATTGACATGATTAATTCATGACTCTTCACTTCTAGACTTATTATTATCTCTTCTCCCAACATCGCTATGCACTGGTGCGATACCAAAGTGTTCTATTATTCCCTGAAACAATGCGTTCAACTCAGTGCTACTAGTAATATTTACGCGCTTACCGTGGCTTTCATTATTTAAAACATGAATACGACAGTTGCTGGCGCAATCCCGTCATAATTCCCTTGATTACAATTCCGTCCTGCGGACAAGTTCCATTTTGTTCCCACTCTTCAAGTCGACACAAACATAACTAGCTGGTTGTAGACGCTCGCCTTAAGCACCCTACGCTCGTCAGCTGCATTCACTTGTTCTCGCATGCTACGTGATCAACTACGTGAATTAAAGCTACACGGTCTTTCTTCTCCTAATACCTCTGCAATGAAACTCCATTGCCCATAATCCCTCTCTTCCCATACCTTGATAACCCACCCTCATTGTCAGCATCTAACTCAACTTCAGCTATTGGAACGTAATCATACGTGTTACAACATCACCAGGACATATTCTTTATATTACATTGTCCCACAACAGCGTTAGCCACTCTTCCAATGAACACATTTTAAAGTCTCAATGTTAAATTTTAAAATACACTCGAGTCTGGCAGGGGAACGTGGCTGCTGTGTTCACGATCTTAATCTCTCTGTTCCTGGGCGGTGAAAGTTCATTCAATGTAAATATTAGTAGAGAAGTGCACACCTTCCTTTTAAACTGTTTTTGACGATGCTTCATACAGTCCATTTTTATAATTGTCGGCGTGCTAGCTATTCAGCGCTCCACCCATTTGCGTCGTAAATTAGTCAAAACTCAAAGAGAACACCTTTCTGTCCCCATAGCTGCACAACCTATTATAATGAATTTAATGAATAAAATTTGTAATCAGTTTAAAGAGAAGGTGTGCATTTCTCCACTAATATTTAGCGTGACAATACACCCATACCTCAGCCTCTCACCACCCACGCACGTACATAGACTACTTTTTCCTGGCAGCCCAGGATTGCTGAATGATTAAAACTATTACTATCCTCCCCAGGGCCTTGTCGGACCATTCTCTGATGATGCTGCACATAGGCTCTCTACCTCCGTCCTCGCGCCCAATCTGGTGACTCAATGCCTGGTTTCTCCAGGATGAAGAGTTCAAAAGCCAAGTTGGTGCCGAGCTTCGCCTCTACCTCACCACAAATCAAGATTCAGTGTCCTCATCTCGTACCCTTTGAGTGGCTGGGAAGGCCACTGTTCGGGGTTTTGCCAAAGCCCAACTCAAACTTACCCATACGGCACATGATTCCCAGCTCACAATTTTAGAGGCGCAGGTTGCCCAGCTCCAGACACTTCCCCCTGAGGACAGAACTGAGACTCAGGACAGGAGGCCTGCATTCTTGAGAGACAAAATCAGACAGACCTCCCTGGAGGTTGCCAAATTGCTTGAGCGATCTTCCGTAGCCTGAGTATATGGTTGGGGAGATAAAAACAGCACGCTCCTCCATCGCCTCGCCACTTACCCTATGGCCAACTGTATAATACCAGAGATGATTGACAAGGGTGGCAAGATCCACTGCGCCCAGAGAGCAGTGGCCCAATGCTTCATCGTTCACTATGCTAATCTCTATTCAGCACGGACACCAAGGGACAGATTTACAAGAAAGTAACGCAGCACAGTGCAGCAAGTCATTTTGATGTGCCGTGCTGCATTATTTTGGAAAGCACAGAGATGCGACATGTGCACATAAGGAGATTGTTTTTGTGCAGGAAGATACACTTTCCTGCACAAAAAAAATGGCAAGAGGCTTTTTACTCTTTTAATGCGTGCTGTAGAATGCAGCACACATCGAAAGACGAAAAAACGAGGAGAAATGAAAACATTTATCCTTGTTGCACCTTGCTACACCACCTCTAGGGTGGCGTAGCATTCACACGCATCTCCAGATTTACGAATTCTCGTAAATCTGGAGATGTGCTTGTTCCCTGGGTGTTGCGAGGGAACACCCAAAGCAACACCCATGGAACGCCCCTTCCACACACTGTGCTGCATGTGAAGGGGCCATATTTACAAGGAGAGGAAAAGTCACGCAGGGTGGCTTTTCCTCTCCTTGTAAATATGGATAAGCCCTCTGTGCCATCAGTATGTCATGGAAAGTGACGTAGTGGTGGCGCAGGGGGCTTGTAAATCTGCCCCCTAGCCTTTCGCTTCCTGAGCTTCTCCGACTAGACCGGTTCCCCCTTCTTTGCCTTAGTGAATCTGAGGTGGAGGGACTGGAGCTCCTGATCACCCCCCAGGAGGTTTTGGATGCCATATCATGCATGGCGGCCGGTAGGACACCGGGACCAAATGGGCTACCCAAGAATTTTACGTGTCCTACCAAGACACCCTGGTCTCACCTGTAGTGGCGATGTACCGCGAAGCGGTGGATTGCGGCTCTTTCCATCCAGAGATGGACCTAGCCACCATTGTAGTGATCCCTAAGTCTAAGCCCCCCTCGAGCTGCTGTTCAGACTACAGTTCCATCTTCCTTATTAATACTGGACTTAAGATCAGACCGCACCTGGCTAGTCTGGTTCATCCGGATCAACGCAGCTTTATGCCTCTCGGAAGGACCAAGCACTGCCTTAGACGTCTTCACCTTGGCCTCGCGAACTGGCACTTGCTGTCCCCCCCATTTATCGCTCCTTCTCGTAGACTTTGAGAAGGCATTCGATTCGGTTGACTGGGGTTATTTGGAGGCGGTGTTGGAGGAGATGGGCCATGGAATCCCTTTCCGCAACCTGGTGAGGACGCTGTATTATCAGCCCCAAGCGCAGGTCCTCGTCAATGGAGCTCTGTCCCATCCCTTCCCTAATAGAAGAGGTACGAGGTTAGGGTGCCCCCTCTCACCACTTCTGTTTGCTTTGGTAATAGACCCCCTTGCGTACCCTATTCGATCAGACCACTCTCTCATTGGGTGGAAGTGGCCCGGTTTTGAAGAGGATAGGATTGGGCACTATGCTGATGATGTGCTGCTGTTTCTGGCGGATCCTGCTCAATCGGGGCTCCGATGCCACCGGGCCCTGGCCCTCTTTGAGCGCACTTCGGGCTTCCAGTTAAACCCGGCCAAGTCTGTTCGGGTTCCCCTTCACCGGTCACATGAATGCTTTGATTGGCAGTCGACGATCCCTCTTTTTCAGCAGTCCTTCAATTACTTGGGGAACTGGGTGGCTCTTCTCCCCAAACTTGCCTGGTTGCTTAACGTCACCCCACTGGTTAAGCAGGTCCGCGCTGACTTCCTTAAATGGCGAACGCTACCCTTGAACCCTACGGACAGGATAGCCCTATTTAAAATGATGATTTTACCTCGATTTCTATACATGCTTCAGAATCACATCTCTCTTTTGCTAGGTCCTGGATTCATGAGATGGAAAGTTTGGTTGCTAAGTTTTTATGAGGAGGACGGTGGCCCAGGCTGGCCCTGGCCCAATGCCGCATCCCGCCCTATGATGAAGGTCCTGGAATGACAAGCCTATATCTTTAGTATTTAGCGACATAGCTCCTGACTGTGCATGAATGGTTTAATGGCAGCTGCTCCGGCCCGGCGTACCATCTGGAACTGCACACCCTCCGTTTTTCTACTATCCAAGGGATGCTGTAAGGGGACACTGTTCCCCAAGCTCTCCCTGAGGTCACATGCGAAGTGCTCCTGGCCGGGCAGGCCTCACTGCGCCATACCCGCTGGTCGGACAAATTGACCCAGTATACCCCCTTGTGGTGTGGCACCAGACTCCGGGAGGTGCTTCTCCTTCGGGATTTCAACCCTGGGACCTCATTGGGATTTACCTTCTGGGTTATGTCTGGATTTACAGGCCCGACATTCCCTCCACTCTTCCCAGTTCTTAGGACCTCTGCAGCTACCCCATGCCCTCCGCTCTTGTATATCGGACGGCACTTCCTCACCCGAATATAGCCCACCCGAAGCTCAAGTTATGATCAGTGACCTGGGAAAGGAGGAATCTCCCGCATTTATCACTCACTTGCAAACAACACCCCCAACTCCCTATCTCAACTCCAGGAAAGTGGGAGGGTTGGATCGGGGCCCTGGAGGAAGCTAATTGGAGAGACGCCTTGATGGCTCCTAAAATAATTGCAGTCTTAGCAAGGCTTCGACTAGTCCAAATATATTTCCTACGCACTGCCTATCTTACACCGTTGCATCTCCACCACGCGGTGCTTGGACCTGATGTTTCCTGCCCCCTCTGTCCTCACCCCCAGGCAGTTTTTTATCACATGGTATGGCTATGTTCTGTGATTCAGTGGTACTGGGAATCCGTAACTGGGGAGTTCATGGAGGTCTTGGGCTGGGAGGATCCCCTTGACCCTATACACATTATCCTGAGTATCACCGAGGGGCTGGATGGCACCAGGACTGAGAAGCTCTTTCTTAACACAGCAACAGCAGTGGCCAAGAGGGACATTGCAGCTCACTAACTGACCACTACCGCACCTACATGGGCACAGGGGCACAGGGGTGGACTGGTGTGCTGCGCAGGAACGGCCTCTCTATGTGGCCAGATGTTGTCCCAGGAATTTTTGTTGAATGTGGGGCAAATGGGTCGGAGGGATAGAAGACTAAAACGGACAGATACACTGTCTAGAATGGGAGTGGGTATGCCGATATATATCGGCCCTATGCACGTCTACTCTTTTATGCTGATGTGATATATTTGTGTCTTTGCCTTGCCTTTTACCATGTACTCTTGAATGGTGTTGTTTTCTTTGCTGCAACCTAAAATCAATAAAAATTGGTTATCAAAAAAAATAATTTGTTAGCAATTGGTACCCCGGCGCTGAGTTCACTTAACCCGCCTCCAGTAGACACACACTCCGCAATGGGTAAACAGCAGCCCTGTGTCAATCATTATCCTGTCGATTACTCAGGGCTTGAGAACTGTTTGACACAGTTACCGCATGTTAGGACTAAGTTGGCATGGCATATATCGACAGAAATTGCCTTTTTCAATTTCCTTGTTATATGCAGGCCTTAAAAATCTATAAATTTATGCACATTTTAATCGAGGCATGATGTGAAAACTGCTCCATCCAGGGTATTTTTTGCCCAGCTAGGATATCTAAATTTAATGATTTTCAAGTCTCTTTTTAGACTCTTGTCTAAAGGGCCAATCCAGCTTTCTCTTTTTGTTAAGAGTATCTGGCTTGCTCCAGAAACTGGGTACCCACTATTCTTATCTAGCCAGTGTGACTCCCTTTGGCCCAATTGTAATGGGGGGACATTAACCACAACTGCAACAAACGGGCAACATTCTGGTGTTAAATTTATGGGGATGTCAGCACTAGGGCCATGTTTACTCTTAGATCAGTATGTTTTGTTGTCAGTTGATCTATCTCAGACACATCCCCTCTGTTTTGATAAGGTTGGTTATTCATAGTCCATTGGCTTAAATGGGGTGGATACCTAACTAATTCCTTTCATTTATATTCCCAATACCTACTGCATATAGCTGCCCCCGCCTTGCATTACTGCCATCATACATCTTGCCTTGTGGCAGCTGTTACCTGGGGTAGCTGATCAATAGGATTCCAATATAATACATTCCTTTTTTCCCCTAGACTATCATTTGTATTTTTTATCAACCCACGAATCTTGATTACTACGCTAGTCAATGTTTCTAATTTATGGTAAAGTAGTTTTAGTAATTCTTCAATGTTTGTTGCCACTAAGGCAACAATTGTGTAATTTGTAAATGTTTGGATGTGCCTTGGACGTTTATATCATCAAGTATCTTCCAAAGTCTGCAGCAGTCCTTTCCTACTTTTATTACATCCCACTGTTACCTGACTCTTCTTAAACCCCTTTTCCTTTTTGGAATAGGTGATCTGTCCAGTGTATGCCAACGTGGAGGACTATTCTGTGTATTTGCTCCTAATATACTTTCAGTTGACCTTGGGGTACCTTGTTGCTTGATATGAATAAATTCCCTTGTCATTACATTTTCTTCCTGCACTAAATCCCCACCCTCGCCAGCCTGCCCTTCTGTCACCATGCTGGGTCCCAATTATAGGTGGCATTCTGTTCTATCTGTTTCGTCAGTAATAACACTGACTGTGCGCACTAGGAAAAAGACAATAGTAGTGTGTGGAGTGTCAGCTGCTGTTCTTTGTAGCTTGCATTTAACCATATTTCCTCGTAAAGATACAATATTTTATCCCTGAGAATGGCTAACAAAGTGTCTAGGGCAGATGACGTATTCGCAATATAGCGCAGTGCACAGTAAAATAATTTCAAAGTACACAAATGTAAAAAGCTAACTGCCATGAGTCCGGGTCAAAAGTGCCAGTGCCAAGTGCAAAAGTACAAAGGGTTGGGTACAAGTAGGGAAAAATATGAGAGTTAAAATTCACAGTTTATATAATAAAATAAAAACAATGATAAAAATTGCCACTGGATATTCTCGAGAACTTCTCCGAGAGGAATTAATGTTTATAAAGTACAATTATGGCGACTTGGTGAATCAATTCCTTATAAACTACAGGATCCAGAACATAAAAGGCACCCACTGTCTAAAAACTATGAAATGCCAAGATATAACGTGATTTGGAAGATTCATGAATTATTTTGAAACACATGCATCTAGCAGGTGAAAGTTATTCTTAATGTAGAAAGCATGCATAACTGAATAGCAGTGACATATTTTTTTTATCTGTAGTGATAGCATAGCCTGTAAAAGATCATGTGATGGATTTGCTTCTGAACTGCAACTCCCATATTTATTTGGAGGAACCTTGCAGTTAAGCATTATTGCTTGAACGATTTCGGTAGAAAAGCCTGTATATTTCACTTAAATATACCAAAATATACCAAGGGAGATATTATTTAAATAATAGGTCAAACATTACAATATGAATGTACAGTATCACTTAAAAATTGCTTGAATAGCATGCCTATTATCTAAGAGAATTCATGTTAGAAAATAGGTAGCAAGCTTATGTTTTGGAAACCGTTAGCTGGAAGACTGGAAAAATATGTTCTTTAAAATATTTTGAACTGGAACTTCCATAGCAGTTTGCAATGATATATTTTGTAAAGTTCTAGATTTATGTCATTGAGATAGGCCAGCATTGGTGTTTTGATAGATACTGGATTGATAGCACAGGGACATCCAAAATCCCTAAAGGAAAAGGTAGAATTGGGGCTGGATCATCCCCACTGTTTTGCATATTTGTATTATAGATAAGAGAAGCTGGAAAAATAGCATAGCTGTGTGCTTCAGACGTGCGTATTATGATTATTGGTGAGTTATACAATAATGTCTGGTCTGCTATTCAGTTACACAACATTAGAGTAGGGGGAACTAAAATAGGTCGAAATGACATTGGAAAGAGTGTGTCATTGGACTCCTTTTGGTAAATATAGATTTGTGAATTTGGCCATAACCACAGCCAAATCTGCTTGCATATTGTTTATTGTCAATAATATACTATAGATAAATGAGTAAAATTGAAAATAGATAGGGGATAATACAATGTTTTAGTAGCATAAATTAAACCCAACGCTAAAAGGAGGGCACCAAGGATATACTACCCATTATCATTTATGGAGCCAGCAAGCATGTGGATCCTTTATCTTCAATACTAGTCGTGTTTTTTTTTTTTGCCTAGATGAGCCTCATGGTTATTGAGGTCGATGCGAGTTAGTTATGCCGTTATGCATTAATTATTCAGCTGCCATTAGCCTTTTCAATCCCACACAGCAGTGCTATATAATTTCTTCATTTCCATGTGGAACTCTTTCACAGATATTGATTTAACAAGATACCTTTTGCACTTTAATTGTCTCCCATTTGCTGCTGATGGAGTAAGAGAAAGAAGCTAGGCTTAAAATCTCTAAACAGGTAGATATTTACACTTATGACTGACTGCTTTCCTCTGCCAGTCTTCACTATAAAATATTGGTTAAAGTTCAATTCCATGGCTAGTGGGAATCTTGAAAGCATCTTAGCAAATTGGGTACTGAATTCCCTTAATTTAATTTGCAATATTCCACTGCCTTGGATAGCTAAATAATCAACTCTGAAGTTAGTTTTATGAGTCAGAGGTGAATGAAAATGCTAGTTAACAAATGGATAGACAGTAAAACACATCATCCTTAAATTGGCAGTAATAACAAAAATATAATCAGTTAGCTGCAATACCAAGTGCTAACACTCACAAGCAGGTACACCACAGCAACCTTTCATGACTGAGATATGAAACGGCATTGAGTATTTAGCTGCAATATTCTGTTCAAGCTCTTAGTGAACCTATCAGTGAAGGACACCTACATACTGAAAGCATCACCTCTATCTCCTCCCAGAGCATCACACCACAAATTAACACTTTATCAGATTAAATCTTGAATATGAACTCAAGCAAGTATAACCTAAAAGGTGCCTGTTTCCCACACTTGCTTTTCTTTTCCAATTAGTAAACATTGATGTGTGACTGCGATGTCTTTGTTTGTTGTTCCATGTCAAAAGAGCACTTAGGCATAAGGAAGAACAGTGTATTTGTCAAAGAAGGTATTTAATCTAGAAAAACACTGCTGTTGCTTTTTTCCCTTGTCTTTATCATCATATTTTCTGATGTAATTGATGTCTATAGCAGCTAAAGTGCTGTTGCATGATGTATGCGCATTTCCACTTCCAGGGTTTGTTATTTGTTAGGGATTAAGTGTCCATTTCATTTTCTGCAATAAGAACTTTGCAAAGTGTTTGATTACTGGCACAAACCCATTATACTTAAGGAGCCATAACAACTCAACCTCTGTTGCATCTAGGATTTCTCTCTGAATAGCTTTTTAAAATAATTTCATTTTGCCTTTATTTTGCAGTATGCAGTTGCATACCTGGTTTAGTATTTTCCTTTATAGAGCCCCCTTTCATAGAACTAATTTGGAAACCTAAACTGCATCGAGGAGCAACTCATTAAATATTAAAATACATCTCAGTATGTCACATGTCTTGATAGTATTGGTTTCGGCAACAGAAACCATATACTCCTCGAATACAAACTGTGCTCATTAACACAAAACATTAAGGATGTCTTCTGACCATTTACTTAATCTCTTCCTTGGAAATCATTGATTCCCATTTGCTGTATCATTGCAAGAACTGAAGCAGGTATTATTTTTTTCCCGTCAATAGTGCCAGACTAATCAGCATAACAGAAGAAACAATCATACCACCCCTACAACATAAAATGTAAACTTTTTCAATAACGTAAGGTGAAGTGTCTGCTTACAGTACCCTCTTTTGCTTTCAGGACATATGTTTTCAGCCTTGACATCCTATGACTCATTTACCGACCCAAAAAGCACCTCATCTATTGTGCATTATGCTCTGTTGATTGCTCATGGGGCAAAGTTACCTTCAATTCAAGATCTTAAGAAAGAGCTTTTGTGGCATTGAAGTTTCACTATAAAAGGAGCTTTAAATATCTTGATTTTATTTGGAGCAGTGTCCCACTATAGACACTGTAAATTGGTGTCACCTAAAACTCAATAAAATAGACACCCCTTGTTGCACAAAATGTCTTGGTCAATGATGGTATTGCCCACACAGGATCAATATTTCCAAAGTTTGAAACAATTTAGTCTTATAACTCTTCCTGTGATGATGCATTTGAGGGCTTCACTTTCCTCTTAGGGAGATGCTTAGTAGTGGTGTGGTACTTTTTATTCTCCTGTCTCATTCTACCCTCACATTGATTCAGACATAGAGGCTTATTAAGTGAATAAATATTTGGCCTCACATTCATTCTTTACACTCAGTCCTCTGATTATGTATGAATTGCATTGGCAAAGCATCTATACTTGGATAAGGACTCTTCTTGACTCAAAAAATCGTAACATGCTTGAGGCCAAATGCTATTTTTCCTCTGGTTGTTCATAAGTTTTGTTCTATCTTGGGCATCTGCCCTAACTTAGCTAGATTCTTTGTGCACAGAGAAGAACCTCAACAATATCCTGTATATGTTCCTCAAAGTATGAGTAGGTTGGCTCCTGGAAATTGTAGGTCCATTTTCTAACCTTTACGTTTTTTTACATGGTGGAGGAGTCATAGTGCAAGGATATTTCAGTGTACTTGCTCTCTAGCTGGATCTGCTAAGGTATTGATTTTTGGCTGTGCCCTGTCACACACACGTAGGGCCATATTTATGAAATTAGTGGCGCAGGGCAGCATGTCACCATACTGCACTGCCCTGCGCAACAGAGAAAGGGCAGGAATGCACTGTATTTATTCAATATGTTCCATTCCTGTCCTTTCCCCTTGCTCTGGCACCATTTTGACAGCCTAACACCAACACAGCGACAGGATGTTTTATAGCAGGAAGGGGTATTTTCCAATTCATATGTGTGCTGCTTAATGCATCACATATAAAGAGAGGAGAGAAAGTGGAGAAATAAATATATTTATCCTCTGTACACCTCACCTGGAGAAGCATATCTTTTGGCACTTTTTCCAAGGTTACAAGGTCTTGTAAAACTGGAAATGAGTAAGAAACCTTCGGAGTTTGGTGAGAACATCCATGGAAAGCCCATGGAACTCCTACACAGGGCAGAGTAACACAATGCATTGATTTGCACTGCGTTATTTTACTTCATATTTTTGGAGCCATGCTAAGTGGCTTTGTGGCTTCAAAAATATCACTTACATTTGGGACACTTCTCACCACGTTGTGTGGTGCAAAAGTGACACAAACTGGGTCATACAAATGGCCCTTAGTGCCTAAGTTAGCGTTGGGAGGATGGAGTAAAGGAATAAAGGCGGACAGGGTGATGCATATCTATACATTGACAGGAAGATCTGTCATGGTGGCTATCAATGTTGGTAATATTTGACGGATGGCACCGTCAAACATTGCAACTGGCCATCAAAATTATGATCCAAAGTGCTTTATTTTTCAAAATAAACTCAAAAAAAACCAAATACCCCCTCTCCATGGGAGTTTTTCTTCCTGGAAGGGGAAAATTATTTTTTACTTCCTGTCCCAGTGATAGACATGAAGATATACTGGTAATGCCGTCCACCTTAAACAGGGCGGACGGTGTCATATGCATCCTCAGATGGCCCCATCTCTGACACACCATTGGAGGAAGGTTTACGCTGACAGAGTAAGTTTTACTCCATCCCCATGAAACTGGCGGTCTGCCCGACGCAAAATCAGGTGGCTACTCCAATGAAAGTTATAATTGGTCCAGCAGCACACATGGCCAACTGCTGGTGCTACAGCACCTTCCCTTAGAAAATAATGGAGTAGTAAACAATGTAACATTAAATTCAATCATTAAATCAGTAAATATCATTAAATAAACTTTAATTAATTCTCTACATCAGTTTGGAAAATTATTAAGGTATACTAAAAATGTTTTTTTTTACCCTATACCATAGAGACATGTAAATGTAAATGTAAATGTAAATGTATTGGCATTTATATAGCGCACTACTTACCCGTAGGGTCCCAAGGCGCTTCGACCGCTGCGAAACCCTTCCTGGCTTCCCTGAGAGATGGTCCCTTAATGGGTATCTCCAGGGTGAGACCAGGCATCCCCAGCGGTCTGGTGGGGCCGTTAGTGAAGATGAGGCAAGCTAATGCCCAGAGTTGCCGAGTGTGATCGCTGATCAGAGTGGGCACCGAGGCGAGAGAATTATCGAGTCCGCTGACCCTGGTCCAGAAACCTGCCGCGCCGGGAATCGAACCCTGGTCCCGGGCCGTCCTCTGCTCTCGGGTCTGCTGCCTCTAACCAGTGAGCCACACTACTTCCAATCTGGAGTATTCGTACGGTAAAGTATAAGAAAACAAAAAACGTATTTTAATTGGAAAAAAAAATTTAAATATTTTTAAGTTAAACCTTAATGTAATTTATTTATTTCTTTCATTTTAGAATGTAGACCTAAAGAAATCAATGGTACATCAATGGCAATCTAATTTTGAATGGAAGTGTTAATTAATGTAAACCTGTCAAAATGATATTTTCTGATGTTTACATTTTAAGCTGAATTACTCACTAAGCTAAAAATATAATTTTTTTAGTATCCATTGAAAATTATTAAAAGTAATGTATCATAGTAACAACAAGTAATTCAATTGTGTTTTAATAAAAATGATTGGTGCATTTCTTTTCACATTTACAAAAGTGTATTAAAATAGTTTAGAATTAAATAATAATTATCATCTATGCACATATACTTTTAAAATTAAATTATATTTTGTTATATATTTTAATATTTATAATAATTTAATTGAGAGTGACATTATTTTTAGGGGGTTTTCTTTCAGGTTCCCAATTCCATTCTTTTCAATGGGAAAATATTGCAGTACCAGTGGTTGGTTAAGTTTGATACTGAACTGAGCTGGAGTAATTTACTACTGTTTTGGATATCTTTTCTTGCAATATCAACTTTGGAAATGCAGTTTGTGAATAGCAGTAAGCTTACTCACGTTTGGAGTGGCATCCCTCTCTCAACCCCTCAATGGCCCTCCTTTACCCTTCCTAAACTCTTCCTTACTCCTGCGTGATTCCCTCGCATTAAGTTGTAATTATTTCCCAGTTACCAGCCAATAACCTCCGTTCCTTACACATTGAAATCTAATACATATAGTTACATGTTGAAGACTCACAGTTCGGGTAGAGATCTCTGCAGATAGAATAGTAAATGTGGGGGCAGAAATTCAACATGAAAATTTGTGAATACCATTTTGTAATATGCTTGAAGTATTATTGTAGTACTACATGAGCTACTGCAAAATGGAGTTTGTGAACATGCCTCTGAGCTTTTTTAATTTTAATAGGACATGACTTACTGGGTGTGTGAAGGTATAATTGTTTCGACCCTTGCAACCTAAGATCCATTTATTGTCTTCTGATCTAAAACCTCCATTTATTGAGTTTTCTACTTGGACACCAAATGCAGCTATGGCAGTCATTCTACATAGAGCATACAATGCAACAAAGCTGACCTTTATCATTCTCAAATAGCCCTTTTCTTTGTTTTTCACTAGACATTTTAGTGTGAAGGTTTAGCAAAAATTGGGCATCTGCCACCGCATATTAGTACTTAAGGTCATGGAAGCTTTTTTTCTTACAATTCATTAACCTTTTGTATACAGCCCCGAACCCCAACCTTTTTTTTTTATCCTGGAGCAAGACTTTTCTAATCGATGAGAATATTTGACACTTCAAGGAAGCAGATAGGCAATATTCTTCACAGCTACATCAGCAATAATCACTTCTAAGAGTCGAAAAGTGCTGTTGACAAAGACTGTTTATTAGATGTGGATGGTTGGGTGCAGGACTTGACTCAAGAATATACTTCATTGTTCATGGCTTAAGGATGTATGTACACTTAAAGGGTGAGCCACTCAGAGACAGTTTATCTCAGTATATATTTGTGAGGCTCTAAAGCTAAAATATTTTTTGCAAAGCAGAGAACTGTGTGCAATGTGACACTTTATGATGGCTGCCGTGTAGGAGCTGCGCCCTGGAGCTCCCTGGTTAAGGATTACCAAATTGGTAAATATCCCTTATTTACCCGCCCATCTGTAGTGAAGCCAGGTTTCTGCTTGCACACATTGCTATGTTAGCATAAGCATATTAGAAGTTTAAACGACGTTTTGCCACGTTGCCGCTTTCGCACACAACACTACATGTAACTGTTACTGTAAGTTAAACTGCTTGCTTTTCTTCGTATGAGAACGGTCTGTTTTTCACATCCCTAGACTTACACCGTGATCTTAGACTATACACTGTGTGCACAAGTCTTCAAGGTCATCATAACAATGTATGCTGTTGATTCAGTTTTATCGGCCCACGCTCTAGATACAACATGGACACCGCTGCAGATAACTGAAATTGGAGTGCCTTTAATATTGCACTGCATGCATGATTCAAACACTTGAAGAAAAAACCTTTCCAGAGAGAGAGAGAGAACGTTGCTGATCCTGTGATTTAATTCACCTCAGCTAATTTTGGAGGTATGGGGTTCCCCGTTTAAGCCTAGAGACCTTCTATTATTATAAAACCTCGCTCCCAGCAATGGGAGGGTTGTTCACAAGGCACTATACGACCTGTTTCCACTATCATTGTAACATGATTTCTCCCTTTGTGTTTTATGGAATTGTGACAATGCTGATTGTTTTATTTCTAATCATATGCCTGATTTTTTTAGCCTAAATATTGCATCTTAGAGCACATAGCTAAAAATAAACATGTTAAACTTTTCTGTGGCTCCGATTACTCACGTTGTGGACTGGTATGAGAATAAAAACAAAAGAGTATTCTTGATTCCCACCATTCCTGAGAGCTCCCTAAGTCGCTTGTTCTGGGTTGTCCAATCATTGGTAGCTTCGCTGTAGAATGGAGAACGAATGAGACACTGATGCAAGTCGGATAGGGGTACTGGGTACTGATGGGAGTTTTTGTTACGCCACAATTCACTGAGGTCCTGATTTCCTATGCATACTTCTGTGCATGAGCAGAATCCACGCAACATGGCGCACCTTACGTTCGGTCTTATATTTGAGACACTTTAGTAGTATTCCTTAGATTTGTCCACAACACCCTCACTCCTGTTTCCGGATAGCAGGCGCGACGGATTAACCTACCTACATGGATGGATTATAGGTACATTCAATCAATCAATTATTTGTAAAGCGCGCTAAATACCCGCAAGTGTCTCAAGATGCTGGGGGGGTGCGACTGATCGAACAGCCAAAGTCTTGAGTATCCTTTTGAAAGTCAGCAGGTCTTGGGTCTGTTGTAGGCTCAGTGTTAGGGTGTTCCATGATTTGGCTGCGAGGTGAGAGAAGGATCTCTCATCGCTGGTTGTTCTTCGGATGTTCTGGACAGTGGCGAGTGAGAGGTCGGCGGAGCGTAGCTGGCGGTTGGGGATGTAGAAGGAGAGCGGTCTGTTGAGGTAGGTTGGGCCGGTCTTGTGGAGTGCCCTGTGTCTGAGTGCACGAGGAGCTTTAAGGATATACTATTGTTGACAGGGAGCCAGTGCAGGTTTCTCAGGTGGGGGAAATGTGGCCATGGCATGGTACGTCGAGGATCAGTTGTGCCGAGGCGTTTTGGATGAGCTTGGTCTGGGCTCCCGCGTAGAGGGCATTTCCGTAGTTGAGTCTGCTGCTGACAAGGGCCTGGGTGACTGTCTTTCTTGTATCTGTCGGGATCCATCTGTAGATCTTGCTAAGCATGCGGACGGTGTTGATGCAGGAGGAGGAGATGGCGTTTACTAGCTTGGTCATTGAGAGCGTTGAGTTGAGGATGATTCCCAGGTAGCGTGTGTGGTCGGTGGGTGTCGGGGCTGCCCCCAGTGCCGTCGGCCACCAGGAGTCGTCCCAGGCTGAAGGGTTGGAGCCGAGGATGAGGACCTCCGTCTTGTCCGAGTTCAGCTTCAGATGACTGGTCTTCATCCAGTCAGCGACGGCCTTCCTTACTTTGTGGAGGTTGGCTTTGGCAGTGATGGGGTCCTTGGTGAGGGATAGGATCAGCTGAGTGTCGTTGGCGTAGGAGAAAATGTTGAGGTCGTGCTGTCGAGCTAAGTGTGCGAGCGGGCCCATATAAATGTTGAACAGCGTCGGGCTGAGGGAGGATCCCTGGAGTACGCTGCAGATGATTTTGGAGACTTTGGAATGGAATGGGGGAGGGAGACCCTCTGGGTTCTGACTGAGAGGAAGAAGGTGGTCCAATCCAGAGCCTTGTTCCAGATCCCTGCGGCATGGAGGCGTGCACGTAGTGTGCTGTGGCAGACGGTGTCGAAGGCGGCAAAGAGGTCTAGGAGGATGAGTGCTATGGTCTCGCCGTTGTTCAGCAGAGTCCTGATGTCATCGGTGGCGGTGATGAGGGCAGTCTCGGTGCTGTGGTTGCTGCGAAACCCTGACTGGGAAGGGTCCAGGATTCTGTTTTCTTCAAGGTATTGGGTTAACTGTCTGTTGACATTTTTCTAGATGACCTTGGCCGGGAAGTGGAGCAGAGAGATGGGCTGGAAGTTCTTGAGGTCTCTTGGGTCTGCCTTAGGTTTTTTGAGTAGGGCGTTGATCTTGGCGTGTTTCCAGATCTCTGGGAAAGTCGCGGTCTCGAGGGAGAGATTGATGAGTCCTACCCTTTTTAATTCATATATGTCACCACGCCTCTCGCTGATCGCTACCTTTAATATTGAATCAATTGCCTATGCATATGACACGCAACTGAGTCTCACTCTAGACAAAAACTCCACAGCAATGGAAGAAAAATTCCACCACTGCCGCACCACAGTAATGAGTTGGATGAAACGAAATCATCTCATATGCAACAGCTCCAAAACAGAAATCATGCTGTTTGGAAAGTCCAATGTTTTCGAATCCACCCAATGGTGGCCTTTTTATTCACACTCTCCACCCACTACTGTAGATATTGCAAGAAATCTAGGAATAAAATTCGACCCAACACTTTCATTCCATAAGCAAGCTCTCACCATTGCTGGCATGTGTTTCCAAACTGTAAAAACCCTCATAATTTTATGACATCTACTCCCTCTGCATGCCAGGAAGACTGTTGCGGTGGCCCTAATCCTGTCCCGCTTGGACTATTGCAACAGTCTCTATGTTGGAACAAAAAAAGGCGGCCGTGAACAGATTACAGATAGTCCAGAACGCTGCCGCAAGGCTGGCACTCGGAATCCCTAGGCGCTCTTCCCCAGCTGAGGCACTTAAAACTCTTCACTAGCTACCAGTCCATAGAAGGATCCTATTCAAAATTCTGACCATCACCTATAAAGCTGTAAGTGAATCTGGTCCAGAATATCTGAGATCTAAAATCAAGCGCTATAACAAAAAATAAACTTTGCGTACCACAGCTGAAACCCTCCTAACTGTCCCTAAATTTTAAACTGAAAACCCGGGGTGGAAAATCTAAGGTGGTACTAGGCACAAAAGCCTGGAACACCCTTCCTACCCAGCTGAGGTATACCCACACGGAACTCACCTTCAGGAAACTCCTCAAAACATGGATTTTCGCCACCCCAGACCTCCTAGCGCTGTCACTAATCTAATTCATCCCTCTCAAAGTCTCTCTCTCTCTCTCTCGTACTTTTATCTCTTTACTCCTTCATACGCCTGTTTCCTACTGCCTACAAAGTGCCAAGATGCTCCTTGGAGTGAACGTTGCGCTATACAAAACCTTTCTTCATTCATTCATTCCTGACGTTGCACAGGTGGGGTGCGATGGAGCGGCTAGCTCTGTTGAAGACGTGGTGCAGGAATGGGTCTGAGTGAGAGCCGGAGTGGATTGTGTGCATGGTCTTAATGGTGTCATCGATGCTCACGCTGGCCCAGGCTAGCAGGGGGTCATGGTCAATGGTGTGCGGAGGGTCTGTTGTGTTGCTGTCTGTTGGGGCTGTCTGGGTGTTGAAGCTGTCGTGGATGTGTGCTATCTTGGGGTAAAAGAAGGTGGCAAGGGAGTCGCACAGGGCTTGCAATGGCAGGATGTTGTTGGTGTTGGAGCTGGGGTTGGAGAGTTCCTTCACAATGTTGAAGAGCTTCTTGCTATTGTGTGCATTGTTGTCGAGGTGATCTTTGAAGGAGGTCCTCTTGGCTGCCCTGATGAGGTGGTGGTGGTTGCACATGGCGTCCTTGTGTGCTGCATGGCTGTCCAGAGTTTGTTAACTGTGCCATTTCTTCTCTAGTTTCCGGCAAGCTTGCTTGGAGGCTAGGAGTTCTGGGGTGAACCAGCTGGCCCTCTTGCTGATGTCTCTGTGGGGGGGGGGGTTCTTCAGTGGGGCGAGGGTGTTGGTGCAGTCCTTGATTCAGCGTCTGAGACTGTGGGCAGCGTCGTCGGTGTTGGAGGGTTTCGTGGGTGGGCTGAGAGCAAGGTTTGCGTGTAGTTGGTCTTCGGTGATTTTGCTCCAGCAGCGACGGGTGATCTGTTGGGTGTGGTGGTATGTGGTGGGCTTCTGAAAGGCGAAGTAGATGCAGCGGTGGTCGGTCTAGAGGAGTTCTGTGGTGTGGCTGGCGGAGATGTGCGGGCTTGAGGAGAAGACAGGGCCGAGCGTGTGGCCGGTGGAGTGGGTGGGCGTTGTGATGAGTTGCTTCAGTCCGAGGTTGGCGAAGTTATCGATCATGGTTGTGGAGTTGGTTGTTCTTGTTGTTCTCAAGGTGGAAGTTAAGATCTCCGAGGAGGATGTAGTCGGTGGAGGTCAGGGCGTGAGTGCTGATCGACGATGGAGTCGCTGAACTGGGGACTGAGTCCGGGTAGTCGGTAGACGAGGGTGCCTCTGAGGGTGGAGTTAGGGTCTGTGTGGATCTGGAAATGCATGTATTCGGCGATGCTGAGCGCATCGTCAGTGCTAGTCGAGACCCTGATGCTGTTCTTGTGAACAATGGCGATTCCTCCTATGACTCCGTTGGTGTGGTCTCTGCGGGTGATCTTGTAGCCGTCTGAGATGGCTATGGCGATGTCGGGTGCGGGGGAGTGATTAAACCAGGTGTCTGTCAGGAAGGCGACGTCCGGGGATGTTGTGTTGAGCAGGTGTCAGAGATTGACGGGATGCTTGCGTGCAGAGTGGATGTTCAGTAGTATGCATCGGAGGTGGTTGGGGTCTTTCTTGGCGGGTGGTTTGCCGGCTCTGAGGCTGGTGTAGCTGCAGTTCTGGCAGGTGAAGGGGCTTGTTGTGCGTTTTGGGGCGGCCTTGAAGCAGGTGTGGCTATGTCCGGAGTTGTGAGCATGCAGAGTGCTGGCATCGTAGTGGCGGCGGACGTCATGGTGGGTACGGGGGCCAGGGGTTCTGGTTCCGGGCGCAGTCCAGGCGCGGATGGGCGCAGACGGGCTTGCCTATATGGGGAGGTGGGAAGGAGGAGCAGCTGGGAGGCAGGAAGCGGGGGCAGCGAAGGGGCAGTGGGCCGTCAGGGGGGCGGGGATGCAGGGGACGCAGCAGCAAGGACAGTGAGGGACAACGAAGTTAACAGTTGGAAAAAGGGGCACAAAATTGAGGGAAAAAAGAGTGGCACAGAAGGCATAAGGGCACAAAAAGCAAGTCGAACAGAAGGCAAAAAGGGCACAGAATTGAGGAAAATGAGTGGCACGGAGGGCAGAAGGGCACAAAAAACGAGTGGAACAGAGGGCAGAAGGGCACAAAAAACGAGTGGAACAGAAGTCAAAAGGGGCACAAAAGCAAGGGAAAAACGAGTGGCACAGAGGACAGAAGGGCACAAATAAATGAGTGGAACAGTGGGCAGAAGGGCACAAAAAATGAGTGGAACAGAAGGCAACAGGGGCACTAAAACGAGGGAAAAACGAGAGGCACAGAGGGAAGAAGGGCACAAGAAAACGAGTGGAACAGAGAGCAGAAGGGCACAAAAAAACAAGTGTAACAGAAGGGAAAAGGACACAAAAATGAAGGGAAAAACAAGTGGCACAGAAGGCCTCTGGGCAAAAAAACGAGTGGAACAGAAGGCAAAAGGGGCACAAAAACAAGGAAACAAAGAGTGGAACAGGAGGCAAAAGGACACAAAAACGAGTGGAACAGAAGACAAAAGAATCAGAAAAATGAGGGGAAAACGAGAGGCACAGGGGGAAGAAGGGCACAAAAAAAAGAGTGGAACAGAGGGCAGAAGGGCACAAAAAACAAGTGGAACAAAAGACAAAAGGGCACAAACATGAGGGAAAAAACGAGTGGCACAGAAGGCAGGTGGGCACAAAAACAAGTGGAACAGAAGGCAAAAGGGGCACAAAAACAAGGGAAAAACAAGTGGCACAGAAGGCAAAAGGGCACAGAAATACAGGAAAAACGAGTGGCACAGAGGCAAAATACAGAGCACAGAAATACAGGGGCAGCTAAGAACAGAAGGCAGAACGGTCAGAGAGGCACGGGGGCAGCAAAGGAAACAGAAGGGAAAACCGGGCAGAGACACGGGGCAGCGAGGGGAACTGAAGGGAAAACCGCGCAGAAACACGGGGGCAGCGAGGGGTAAAGAAGGAAAGACCGGACAGAGAGAGAGCGGGGACAGCGAGGGGAACAGAGGGAATAAAAAGGGGCATGGACCACGTACAGGCAGTGGGGGAAAACAGACAACCGCAGTCACAGACACAACAATGAAAATACACGCAATACAATAAAAGTAATAAAGCGGAGGATGAACAAACCTACCTACGGCCTACCACTGGCAACCAGGGATGAGGCGCAGGTGGGAGCCCGCGGGTGGTGGAGGGCCTCGAACTTCCTCAGCAATGCCATCTGGGGCAGGGAGATACAGGCGGTGCTGTGCGGAGGGGGAGCGACCTACCTGGTGGGTTCAAGGGTCGCTGATAATTCAAGCTTGACATTTAAAAAAGGTTTAACTTTTAGATTACTACCCCTTTTTGTGTTACATTTCATATAGATTGTTTGTCTTCTCTGTGCACTTATGGGTGATATTGATATAGCTCAGCATAGTCGCACTGCGCGCCAGCGTCATCTGGCACAGTTTGAAGTGCCTGGGGAGGGTATGTCGGTAATCTTTGTGTTGAGTGCTGATGCAGCTGTTCCCTTTGAGCTTTTCTACTCTTTTGTCACGTTTCCTGCAGTACATGCGGATGATGACACATTCCATACATTCACTCCCACTGCGATATCCGTGTACTATACTTCATTTAGGACACAAGAGATTCCAATTTCAACATGGCAGCATCGTATTTAATTTAATGGCGCCCTCCACCACACCGCAACTCTGGTTCGGTTAGGTCCCTTGTCTATTCCTGGGGCCACTTAGCCATTCTTGGCCGGGTTCACACCACATCCACATTTTCTAAATGTCCCGATTGACGACTTGTGTCAACTTTATACCTCTTTTTTTGGGGGTACGTAGGGCTTAAGTACAATACGTTTCATGCAACATTCAGGTGGGGGCACCTGGGGCTGCGGCGCAACCAGTTGGACAGGCCAGGATGCCCATTAGTCCCGTCATGGTTAATTCTGTAATGGGCAAGCGCCCCCAGAATAAGGACGATATGCCTTTTTGGCTTGCCGAGGAATTTGACCAACTGGAATCAGTTTTTCCTAATACCACTCCTATGGAAAGACACAGGATTCTAACCATTAGTTTGCAAAAAGGCTTGGGGTCTGAGGCAACCAATTGTGAGTACTGGGGTAAAGTATTTGCAGCAGTCTACACAAAGTGCTTCGGCACACCGTCTATGACTGTTCTGCCCTCCGTGCTCAAGCGTGTTAAGGATGAGCACGGTCCAGAGGTGGAGGTCGAATTAGGAATGAAGCTTGTCAGAGTGTTTAAGGTAGTTGCTGATCGCATCCTTGCAAACGTCAAGGGAGATGTGGTTAACACTCAATAGTCTAATGCTTTGCGCCTCTTTGCCAAAGCCGATAAACCCCGGCAATTGCCGAAAATTATTTTGGAGGCTTTTAAGACAATGGGCCGCAATAGTTTGGGTGTTAAGCCTTTTACTAAAACAGCAGCACCACCGCAAACGGCTAGGTCTACTAAAGACGACTGTCCTGCTTTTCCTAAACAGAAATGGACAAATAAAAAACAGGGGAAGCAGCAAAAGAAACAAGGGTCGCGTCCTGTGTCCCCAATACCAGTGTCTACTGAGCTCATATATGATTTGCGAGACCGCACGAAAATTAGGTCTCCTGATTGATTTCAGATTCCTGATCAATGTTCTCCTCGTTCTTCACAGGAAACACCGGTCTCACAAGCCGGTGGAGGTGAACACGGCCAAGGTCGGGGTGCCCGGCTGATGGTAAAGGCAAGCAGGACGATTTTCCACGTCAAAGCCCACAGTTTCTGAAAAAGTATGCCACGGATAGTGACAACATAGCTTTGGAACCTGACATGGACTCTAACGCTGCTAGACAGTGCAGCAGAGGTTACAGTGGTGCGTCAAGCACTGCGTCCGTAACTGAAGGCGACAGCAACTGATACGTTCATCACAGTAGAAACTGCTGACAATAGGGTGGCTCCACGGCAGACTATAAGACATAGTCCTAATACTTAAAGGTGACATACAACATAAAATGAAATGGATTTTGGGGGAATATCTGACCTCTACATATGACATTTTGTTGACAGAGCCAGACTTGCCCCCACCTTTCGTTTTGGCCTCTCCAAGAGGGGAGGAAATAATCCTCCCTAGTATCACACATACTGTGCCAAAGGGGAGGAGCAGAATTTTCAAAAGATTGGCCTGAGGTGCTTGCCCTGGCTTTGTACCGTACTCAGGTCGGATGGGATAAAATGTTGCGCCAAGGCATGAGATTCCATTGCTGTCAATGGAAGCCACAACCCCAATATCCCATGCGGTGAGAATTGAAAGCTCCATTTGCAGAAATTATTCAACAATTGGAATATCAATTGGAATATCAAGGTGTAGTTGAAACATGTGTGTCACCCATGAATTATCCTCTTTTCACTGAGACCAAACCTGATGGGTCGTACCGCCTAGTTTTGGATTATCGGCATTTGAACTCTCATTGTCGGAACTGCGCATTACAGAATACCCACGGCTATGCCCTGGTTGTTATACTTGTGAGAAAAAGGTTTAAGACCACACTTGACATTTCCAATGGCTTTTTTAGTCCTAACCTGTCCTCTATTAGTAATCAATGGACAGATTTTACTTCAGGTAGCAAAAAAAACAGTTCAAAAGATTGGCCATGGGCTATAAAAACAGCCCAAGCATCTTTGCCGCACGTGCTGTCTCTCTGTTAGAGAGCATCGACCCTGATGCGTACTCGTACGTTGATAATATTTATCTCACAGTCGACTAAATCTGTGTTGAATTGACCGCATCATTGTCATGTTTGCGGACTTCGGTTACAAATTTAACTTTGCTAAATCACACATTGCTGAATATACAGTGTTGTTTCTGGGCAAATTTCCTGGAGAAATGCATGCTTCTGCGCTCTCCAACAAATTTCGGCCGTAGGTACATTCCCGATTATGCCCAACGTATCAAGCCGCTTTACGCTCTGATACAACCAACTTTTACCAAATCTTGCTGGCTTCCAAAACATTCATCTATACTGCAATCTTTGCAGGCTGATCTTATTGAATCAAAATACTTACTGACGCGTAACAACCACACAAACCTGGTAATAAGAATTGTGTCAGGCCCAGTGGGTTTTACGTACTTGACGTTTAATGAAGGTGACACAGTCCCTATTGCTTACAAGTCACACTTGTACACTTTAGCTGAAATGCGCTTTTCTTCTGTCAAAAAAGTTTTGACTGCAGTGCACATGGTGATTCTAAAAGAGAGAGCGCTGTCACAGAGGAAAAACATGTTGGTTGTTACACCGTATCCTTCCCTTGAGGTAGTGACGAGATCCAGGGTACCAAATTCTAAAGCTTTGCACTCACGTTGAATACAATGGTCCACTTCCTTGACGTCTCCGGATGTCACGTTTATCTTTGATTCCTCATTTCAAACTCAGGAGAACTTATAGTATGAATTTGTTCATCCTTTTATTTTTTTTGTCCTCATTCTGCCAATTTACTTGCTGGCTATACTCGGACCCTTTTCTGGTAAAAACCCAGGCCAGGTTGGAGTCCTTCCAATCAAGAGAGAAAAGCTGTTTCCAATTCCACCCTTACCGAGAGTGCCCATAGCACGGAAGGTACACCGGACACACAGCTCTACATTGGCTTAATCATTGGACCCTAGATTTTGAAACCAGTTTACCAATTCAAGCCATACTTTCTCTTTATTGCTGGGATCACACATTAGGTCCTGCTTACTTATATATATGTTAGAACTGGGATTTCTGGTTGGCTAAGGCTTACGCCAAAGCCAGGCAGAGACCACCATTCTAGTCAGGGCAAGGGAGCCACACGCCAAGATAACCCCTGCTCACCCCCTTGGTAGCTTGGCACGAGCAGATAGGCTTATCCCGGATGCAATGTGTAAAGCATTTGCGCACGCACACAACAGCAACAACATCCTAGGCACACCACAAAAGGAACTCCACACAAGGTTATATAAAAATTACTTTTGTATTGTCAAAACACATCAGATAGTAATCACACAATACACATTGTGCCAACTGGCATGGGCAATATTCACGAGGAATTATTTACACCAGGACAGGGCCACGTGGGCCACTGTCAGAATCAGCACTTAGTAGAACTAGCACTTAGAATAACTGTAACACCAAATAACACTTATAGATCACAACCAGTAACCACTGGTAACAGGTAGGTACACACTGCGCAATACTAATAACCATAGGCCTAGATCACGCAAGGGACACATAACCGCTCTAGTATAACATACTGGGCAAGACAAACTTCTAAGCATGAGCACCTTTAGAAGTATAACACAAGCATAAAGGCAAAGCACATTACGCCGCAATCACATTTAGGCCTAAACAGTATAACTACAGTAGACAATCTCCCACTAGCCTAAACACATTAGACTCTGCCTCCTAAGAATAAATCACATTTAGGGGCGTAAACGTTTTAGCTGCCCACTAATTGCTGGGCAGCTGGGAATAACCACAGGGCCTAAACGTTGCAGCTGGCACTAAGTGCTGCCCAGCTGTGGAAGGCCTGGCACCTCTGTGCCATCTCCGTCCCACACACAGACTCTCTCTCTCTTGGCGCCTAAACGGTGCAGCTGCCCACTAATTGCTGGGCAGCTGGGAAACAACAAAACTGCAACAGGGTCCTCACTGACCCTAGAACAGGACTGCGCCAACTGTTTGGAGCCATCTGGCTCTGAAATCCACTGTGCACCTTGGAGCACGCTAGGCTCTATAATCATAATGAGGCAAAGCATGGGGACAAGAACCTGGGCCCTTCAAAGAAATATAGCCCACGTTGGAGCCCCCTGTTGGGGACTCGAAGTAACTATGCCCCCAGGAGCCTCTCTGCTCTAAACAACATATATGCCCCATAGCCTCTCTGGCTCTAAACACAAATATGCCCCTGAGCCTCTCTGGCTCTAAACAAAAATATGCTCTTGAGCCTCGCAGGCTCAGCAGAAAAATGCGGCGTTGTGGAGTCTCTCTAGGGGGACTCTAAATTCCAAAAATCCCCCCAAGACGTTGGAGCGGCCCTCTGTCAACCGGGGCCGCTCTAAGGAATTAAGACAACACAGGTAGGAGGGGGCAGGCATCGGCAATGTGCCCCGATGCCCCCTCTAACTACACATGGCCCCCGGAGCCCTTCGTGGGCTCCAAATCACTGGCAGGAGGGGTGGGCACCGGCAACGTGCCCCCGACGCCGTGCCGCTCTTCTCACCTATGGGACAAGTGGGCTCGTCTCCTCCGGATGCGGCCAGTCTCTGCTTTGCCTGGTCCGTCGGCTGGGCTCTCTCTCTCCACACAAGAGCCCTGCCTCTGCCAATTCGCTCGCTTCACCCGGTCCTTCTCCCCCGGGGCTCCCTCCCAGCTCACGGGTGCCCCAGGTGGCCATTCCTCGGCCAGCTGCTTCTCTCTCGGGGCGGAGGGCGGGACTTCCTGCCAGATTACACACCCCGTCCCCGTCCTGGCAAAATATGCCTGGCTTCCTGCCTCGGAGGGCCACCAATGGCAGCAGGGCCCCGAGCAGGGAGGCGGGCACAGCATCTCCTCGGTAATCCCTGGGGCCGGCGGTGAATTCTTGGCACACAGTGCTCCTAAGCTCTATCGGAAAAATAAAACTCTCCCAGCGCTAGAGGACCAACAAGGTCCAAGTGGAAAGAAATGAAAGGGTTAGGAGTGCCTTCAAGGGGATTTGTTTTGAAGTATCTCTCTGGATTAATTTAGGTAAACAAATTATAAGGACTATTCAATGGTCCTACAGTGAAATCAATCAACAATAAACCTTTATCCAAATAACACAAAAAACAGACATTAATGTTCAACACAACACATATACAAAAAATTATACAAGAAAAACAAATAAGACGGGAGTATATGAAAAAAGATTGAATTTATCATCAATATTAACCCCTTCAGTGCTCATGACAAAGCCAGCTCGTCATGGGCGTTACCTGCGCTGCGCGCATGACGAGCTGGCTTTGTCATGTAACACGTTTTTTTTAAATTTTCAGCGCACAGCGGGAAAAGCTGCAGCACTCATGCAGTTAAAAAGGCAGAAGGATTTAGATACAAATATATAAGCAGAACTACAGGAATATCAGTGATTGGTAAATATATAACTCTGTAGATACTGATGACACCTTTGCTGATTTTAAATTTGATAAATAGATAGGAAGAGGCGTTGTGTTGAACATTAATGTGTGTTTTTTGTGTAATTTGGATAAAGGTTTATTGTTGATTGATTTCACTGTAGGACCATTGAATAGGTCCTTCAAAACAAATCCCCTTGAAGGCACTCCTTACCCTTTCATTTATATTTACCCAGGCCCTCAAGGGTATTCCGGGTTGCTCACTGTTATAAACCCAAGTGGAAATAAAGCGCTCCCAGCGCTAGAGGACCAACAAGGTCCAAGTAGAAATAAAGCGCTCCCAGCGCTAGAGGACCAACAAGGTCCAAGTAGAAATAAAGCACTCCCCAGCGCTAGAGACACACCAGTCCAGGTCAAAGGTCAGGCCCCCAAAGGTTTCAGGGAATCCATCAGGCGTCATGGGGCAGGGCAGGGCCCAGGGAGGCAAGCCTTCACCTGGGCCCCAGCAGCAGCACGCCCCTGGCAGATTCAAGTAGCAAGACAAGAACATCTTCAGGGTGTCACAGCACCCTTTTTAAAAAGCACAATCCTTTGTCTAAAGGTGCAGGGTGGGGGCAAAACCAGGCGCAGCTGGTTTGGGAGCACTCTTGATGAGCTCAGCCCCTCTCTCTATTCACTGGCCAGGCTAGGGTCATCAGTCGCACCACAGGGGGTGGAGCCAGCATTGTGTGGGGAAAGCCCAGCCCTATTCAGGTCCCAGGTGTACTCCTCCCTCACATCACTCATGCTAATCTCACCACTCACCACCGGGGCAGACCCATGCAGACTCCTGGAGCCAGGCTCACCAGCCAGATCCAGCCTTTCACGTGCCAGCACACTTAGTGCACACGCACACCCATGTCTAGAAGTGGCACTTCCACACTAGACACATTCATGCCGCACACATCATTGCGCAGCATTCAATCTCACGAGTTCGCACATACCAAACTCGGCCCTGCACTCCCCACGCATCAGGAACTACCATGGTCACACAAATTCCCCATGCCTTCCTATGGGAGGGCAGGTCACTCTCACCACAGACACAGAGAGCGCATGCACTTTACACTGGACCACAGTGAAAAAGTGCCCAGAGACCTAAAATCACCAACACCAGGTTACAGAAACAGGCTAGGCAAAAGCAAAAAGTTTCGGGGTGAACCTGCCAAAAAGGGCCAGGTCCAACACAACCCCCTTCCAGCCAAAACGCAGGGCAGACCAATCAATCCCCTTGATGGGCTTCCCTGCTTGGGGCGACAAAACACGGACACGGGCCCGCACGGCAGCGACACCCTCCGGTTCTACGCCACTCTGAACCCACATGGATTTCTCTCAACAACAGCTCTCTGGCCCAACTAGGATACCCCACTGGCACTCTCTAGTTGTCCACGGCCAGGACCGGGCCCTAGGCCATCCAAATGTCACAGGTCCTGACCACTTCACAGAGTGGGGGGCAGTAACCCCAGGCACACAATAGCCATTCTCAACTCTTCCTCTCAGTGTAGCTACAACTACCACGGATCCTTCAACCTAGGGACCATACCCTCAGGCTGACCGGAGGTCACGGGCAAGAATGCCCCACCCTACCTCTACTTCTGGGGTTCCGCACCCTCCCAGGGAAGCACCCACCAGAACACATCTCTCCCACCATATCAGGGCCTCTCTCCATCACTGGTCTACCACCTGGGATCTGGAAACTATTTCATTTCGGAGGTACAAAAGCACACAGCACAGTCATGTCTAGAAGTGGCACTTCCACACTAGAAACATTCATGGCGCACACATCATTGCGCAGCATTCAATCTCACGAGTTCGCACATACTAAACTCGGCCGTGCACTCCCCACACATCAGGAACTACCATGGTTACACATATTCCTCATGCATTCCTATGGGAGGGCAGGTCACTCTAACCACACACACAGAGAGCGCACGCACTTTACACTGGACCACAGTGAAAAAGTGCCCGCAGCTAATATTGTCTTCTGGTCTTCACTCAAAACGGGGAGTTCAATTTCCTTTAGAAAACGTTCAATGTTATCCCTCCCAAGGGAAATTTCATCCTCATACAACTTACTCATATGTCTAGAGACCTCCGACCCAATTTTGGCGTTAGTATCCAATGTGTGCCCTGTCATATGGTCGGTCAGGCATACTATTTGATTACCCACCCTATAAATCTTTGCTTTCCATGCCAACAAGGTACCACTCTTCTCCCGATAAGCAAAATACTGCAATTTACTAACCTTCCATTTATCTATCAATAATTTATCCGAAGCCTCTTGGTATTCTACTTGCAACATTTCTAGTTGTTTCCTAAGAAAGGCCACATTATTAGAGCTCTCAAGGGAAGCTTCCTGTACCTCTTGCTCTTTATTCTTATTCAAGTAGCCTTTCTTCTTCGTGCCTCGCCCTTCGTTTTTTACCCACCATGATGCCCGTACTTATAGATCTCAAAAAAGCCTTAAGGGAGTCCCATACAATTTGAGGTTTAGCTGACCCCCTGTTGGCCCCAAAAAAATACCACAACCTCCTCTTTTATTTTATTTATTACCCCCTCATCCAACAAAATTGTCCTATCGAGAGCCCATCTATCTATACCTCTCTTATCAGGTATTTTTAATGATAAGAGGACAATTGAGTGATCCGAAAGTATAGCAGGTACATGCTTAATAGTTTCAACCCCAGATACCAGGTCATGATTCAGTAAAAAATAATCGATTCAGGAATGATGACTATACTTTTTACTAAAAAAAGTGAAATCCCATCTTATGTCTCCAGATGTCAATCAAATTGAACTCTCTAATCATATTTCTAAGCACTGCCATAGTTTTAAGTGGCGCAACATAGTTGGCATTGGAGGTTCTATCCAAACTTTTATGAAATACTAAATTGGTATCTCCTCCAATTAGTACTGGAGTATTAAACAGCATTGAACATAGTTCCAATTTGATTAATACATTTGGATTATCCTCATTAGGCCCATAGTAGCTGACTACAATCACGGATAATCCCTGTACTTTTATCATGACCATGGCCCACCTCCCAGACAAATCTGTCTGCTGGCATTCTACTATAATACCCTCATTCTTTCTTATAAGTATAGCAACCCCCCTCGTATTACTACTTTGATCTGAACAGACATTATCTTGCACCCAAGACCAGTTTTTTAAAAGCATTCACGCATTCATGTTTTGTTAGGTGGGTCTCTTGCAATAATATAACGCTTGCCTCAGATCTCTTCACAAACTCCATTACTCGACCTAACTTTCTTGCAGACCTCAAACCATTAACATTCCAAGATACAAAGTGCACTAAATTCTTTGTCATCTATCTATCCTCAAACCTCTACCATTACCTACTAAGTCAGTCTTGTATTGACCTACCCTTTGTATACATTCATGAATACACCAGTCACTATGAGTTAGTAGGAACCACCCGCATAGCTGAAAGAGGACTATAGTTTTTATTTTTTTTCCTGCATGCTCCCAGCCACCCGTGCCCCCCCACTCGCCCCCCTGGGAAACCCCCCCACCCTATCTCTTAGGCAAAAGGCCTTCAAGGTCCCGCCGTGCAGAAAAAAACGAGGGAATCTATTGCAGATTTATACGGGTATATAAACAAAAATATTATACTTGTATATTGCTATATATTTGCTGTACATTCCTACAAATTTATTAACACGTGTGTCTCTTACATATGATGTGTCTTTCTACTCAGCTGTGTAGTTCCTCTACATACACCTATATACATGAACTGTCAATATTTTGGTTTGCCATCTGTTTTAGCAAACTATCCACCACCGTAGGGTCTCTGATCACGTGCATTTTATTGTGCCACATTATCTTGAGCGAAGCAGGAAATTTAATTTGGACTTGAGCCCCCCTGAACGCAACTCATTAATTTTAGAGCCCAGCTCCCATTGTCGCTGAGAGGTTCTTTTACCCAGGTCCGAACATATCTGATTTGTGACATCCCCGTGTTTTATCTCTCGTTCCTTTAATGCTCGCCCCAACACCAACTCCTTAATTGAATAAAATAAGAAGTTAACTAAAATTCTTCTTGGGGCTTCTCTACCCGTATGTAATCTATAAAGGTCTCTATGAACCCTTTGGAGTTCTTTATCCCAGGCAATATCACTCCTATCCTGAAGCAGGCCTCTCAAGAGGTTACATAAAAAGCCCTTAATGTCCGAGCCTTCTGCATTTTCGCTCACCCCCACAATACGTCTCCAAACCGGCCAGAGGGCAATTCTTTTGTGTTGAGAATGATCCGTGTCTTAAAGCAATCCTTGACAGCTAGGTTTAAGGTACTGGCAGAAACTGGTTGGCCCATTTGTATAGCGTTCAACGTGCACTTAAAAATCTCACTAGAAGGTCTCTGGGTGGGCAGACCCCATACGAGATGCTCTTTGGCATAAAAATGTTTGTCCCGGACCTGGAGGGTCTAGACATGGCAGCGTCAGCCGCATCCTTTGACGTAGATGATCATTCTGCTGTATTACAGAACCTACAAGAAACTCGAGACAGTCTTGCAAAGGAACACTTGCCCTCCACAACTGATGCTGCACTTCAGATTCCAGTAGTTGACAGGATACCTCGAGTCGGTGATCTGGTCATTGAGAGTGGAGAACAAGGAGTTCGGCCCCTCTAATCATGTGCCTGTTTGAGTGCTTGGCGTGCAGGGTACAAGAACGGTTATTTTACCTCCACTTCCTGGTCACAAGGATAACAGGTACATCTCCATTGACTATGTCAAATTACAACGAGTGGCTGATTCTTCTCAGTATGACTCCAGTGGTCTATTGTCCAGCAATGCTGAGAAATGTTGTTTTGGCATCGGCAAATAAGAACTGGCCTGACATTGCCATTGAGATGCATACAGTTACTAATTCGATTTTTGAATCCACTGGCTGGTGGTCTCCATGAAGATACTGAATATGCCTATCCCAGAGATGTGTCGTTGCCTGGTGTGCAGACAAGTGCTATTGACCAGTCACGTTTTTCATTTGACACTAACTCTACAACATTGAGTGCCCCATCGAAAATGTCTATTTTTGCTGTTGGTTTAAAAGACATTTTTTAATTTCCCCTGGGACTTACATCTTGGTGGTGCTCGTCTCAATTTTTTTGTTCATGTCGATTGAATTTGCAGGTGTATTTTTTCATCTAGTAAATGGACATTATCTTACCGAAAGATCTGCAATTTGATAAATTGATGGAACTTTGGCACCCACTCCTCATCACACATCATGAAGAGGGACCAGACTTTTGTCAACATCACTGCCTGGCCTGTGTTAGATGGGATTGTATGGGATGCTGTAAAATTTAAAATGCAGGACCCAAGAGTGGTTATTAATGTCCCCAATGTACTTCGTGTCTATGGGGGATGTTGTGAAACAAAACATTCGATCTGATGATTGGGATGTCAAGCCATTGTGGCTCTTTTTCTGATTTGAAATATTATGCTGCATTTGATGCTGAAAATTTTTACTTAGACTCAGCGAATTATGCAGAGTTATTCTATTATCAGCACAATGGCAATCATTTCCTGCATAGAGCAAATACATTTAGAAATATGGTTAATTATACACAATGAGAATACTGCCCGGCTCCCATTGAAGCGGTACAAAAGGGGGTGGTGATGGACGGAGAATCTGAACCAATCAAACACTCACACCCAGTCAACAGATCTGGGTTTAATCCATCACCGTTCTTTAGCCCACTCTGCGACCCCAGTTCAGACATGGCCATATGAAAATCAGTCTGACCCTGTGCCTCATGGGAACTGTCCAGCCCGAACTGCTAAGCCATGCCTTCCCTGGACCGGGAACAAGCTTCCTAGGACCGGTTTCTGACATTCCAGCCTTCTTAAGCCAGGCTTGCTTAAATCCAGTGGCAAAGTGAGCAAGGGACTCACGTCTGAGCATACCCTGCCAACTTATGGCGAACAAAGCGGTACAAAACTGGGTGGTGATGTACGGAGAATCTGAACCAATCAAACACTCACACCCAGTCAACAGATCTGGGTTCAATCCATCACCGTTCTTTAGCCCACTCTACCACCCCAGTTCAGACATGGCCATATGAAAATCAGTCTGACCCTCTCCCTCATGGGAACAGTCCAGCCCGAACTGCCAAGCCATCCCTTTCCTGGACCGGAAACAAGCTTCCTAGGACCGGTTTCTGGCATTCTAGACGTCTTTAGCCAGGCTTGCTTGAATCCAGTGGCAAAGTGAGCAAGGGACTCACGTCGGAACATACCCTGCCAACTTATGGTGAACAAAGCTGTACAAAAGGTGGTGGTGATGGACGGAGAATCTGAACCAATCAAACACTCACACCCAGTCAACAGATCTGGGTTTAATCCATCACCGTTCTTTAGCCCACTCTGCCACCCCAGTTCAGACATGGCCACATGAAAATCAGTCTGACCCTGTGCCTCATGGGAACTGTCCAGCCCGAACTGCTAAGCTATGCCTTCCCTGGACCGGGAACAAGCTTCCTAGGACCGGTTTCTGGCATTCCAGCCTTCTTAAGCCAGGCTTGCTTAAATCCAGTGGCAAAGTGAGCAAGGGACTCACGTCTGAGCATACCCTGCCAACTTATGGCGAACAAAGCGGTACAAAACTGGGTGGTGATGTACGGAGAATCTGAACCAATCAAACACTCACACCCAGTCAACAGATCTGGGTTCAATCCATCACGGTTCTTTAGCCCACTCTACCACAACAGTTCAGACATGGCCATATGAAAATCAGTCTGACCCTCTCCCTCATGGGAACAGTCCAGCCCGAACTGCCAAGCCATCCCTTTCCTGGACCGGAAACAAGCTTCCTAGGACCGGTTTCTGGCATTCTAGACGTCTTCAGCCAGGCTTGCTTGAATCCAGTGGCAAAGTGAGCAAGGGACTCACGTCGGAACATACCCTGCCAACTTATGGTGAACAAAGCTGTACAAAAGGTGGTGGTGATGGACGGAGAATCTGAACCAATCAAACACTCACACCCAGTCAACAGATCTGGGTTTAATCCATCACCGTTCTTTAGCCCACTCTGCCACCCCAGTTCAGACATGGCCATATGAAAATCAGTCTGACCCTGTGCCTCATGGGAACAGTCCAGCCCGAACTGCCAAGCCATGCCTTCCCTGGACCGTAAACAAGCTTCCTAGGACCGGTTTCTGGCATTCCAGCCGTCTTCAGCCAGGCTTGCTTGAATCCATTGGCAAAGTGAGCAAGGGACTCACGTCTGAGCATACCCTGCCAACTTATGGCAAACAAAGCAGTACAAAAGGGGGTGGTGATGGACAGAGAATCTGAACTCAAACACTCACACCCAGTCAACATATCATGGTTTAATCCATCACCGTTCTTTAGCCCACTCTGCCACCCCAGTTCAGACATGGCCATATGAAAATCAGTCTGAACCTGTGTCTCATGGGAACAGTCCAGCCCGAACTGCCAAGCCATGCCTTCCCTGGACCAGAACAAGCTTCCTAGGACCTTGTTCTGGCATTCCAGCCATCTTCAGCCAGGCTTGCTTGAATCCAGTGGCAAAGTGAGCAAGGGACCCACGTCTGAGCATACCCTGCCAACTTATGGCGAATAAAGCGGTACAAAAAGGGGTGGTGATGGACGGAGAATCTGAACCAATCAAACACTCACATCCAGTCAACATATCTGGGTTTATTCCATCACCGTTCTTTAGCCCACTCTGCCACCCCAGTTCAGACATGGCCATATGAAAATCAGTCTGACCCTGTGCCTCATGGGAACAGTCCAGCCCAAACTGCCAAGCCATGCCTTCCCTGGACCGGAAACAAGCTTCCTAGGACCGGTTTCTGGCATTCCAGCCGTCTTGAGCCAGGCTTGCTTGAATCCAGTGGCAAAGTGAGCAAGGGACTCACGTCTGAGCATACCCTGCCAACTTATGGCGAACAAAGCAGTACAAAAAGGGGGTGGTGATGGACAGAGAATCTGAACCAATCAAACACTCACACCCAGTCAACAGATCTGGGTTTAATCCATCACCGTTCTTTAGCCCACTCTGCCACCCCAGTTCAGACATGGCCATGTGAAAATCAGTCTGACCCTGTGCCTCATGGGAACAGTCCAGCCCGAACTGCCAAGCCATGCCTTCCCTGGACCAGAACAAGCTTCCTAGGACCAGTTTCTGTCATTCCAGCCGTCTTCAGCCAGGCTTGCTTGAATCCAGTGGCAAAGTGAGCAAGGGACACACGTCTGAGCATACCCTGCCAACTTATGGCGAACAAAGCCATTGAAGGCAGTTCGAAAATTCTATTGAAAAAATATTCTGAAGCCGTTTATTTCAAAACAGCTTCTAAGACTAGTTCCAAAGTAAGGCTCACGCATACTAAATTACTGTATTCAAAATCCTTTATGGATCAATTAGCTATAGGGGGCTATGATCTGTGGAAAGATGCAATTGATATTAAATCTGTTGGGGTTCTAAAAGCTGGCAGGTGCAAGGTACAGACGCTTTACATTGTGCGTCCCTTGTCCCTAACCACATGTTGTTTTTTAATTCTAATATTTCACAAACTACTTGCTTTGGATTGGCTACTTCTAAAATATGAATGCCCACACCATTCCTGATCTGGGTGCTTATCCTACATGGGAGAATCACACAGATATGTCCCTTGATAAATTACAGTCCTTAGCTAACATTTTCTCCTTCAATATTTCCAGCTTGGATCCCAAGGTTTGGTTATTATGGCAAAAAAGTTTGGATTCATGCCAACATCATTTTCTGGGTCTGTCCCCAGTCTATACACAGGTTAGGGTGGACCCACGTTTTGAAAACTCCCATTCTTTTACTACCTATTCTTTCGGCAAATTATGTTAAAACTGGCTTAAACATTCCACCTTAGCATCAATTAAACTTCATTTGTCCCAATTGACTGATGGTGTAGTTTTGAATCACTTCGTAAAGGCCCTATAGGTGACAGGTTCAAAAGATGGGTATATGCTAATTACAACGAAGATTGGAAATTGTCTCAAATTGAAGCTGCCTCTTGATTAAGGACTATTGATCAAGCTAATTTAGAAAAAGTGCTTGCTGTCGTTGATAAAAGCATTAATACGTCTTCTTCCAGAATGTACATATTAGATAATATTGTTTCATCTGTCGTGAATATTGCACAGGATGAACTATCTGTTTTGTTCTATGGTCAAAATCAATTGCATTCTGTAATGCAGTTTGCTTGGACTTTACAAATTTTTAAATCTGGCAAAGGGCCTTGGGGATACATGAATACCTCATCTATCTTTTTTCCATTTAATCTGACTGAAAAACAACAGTTCATGTCCATGAAGGATGCAACATATTCACTTTTACATATTGAAAAATTGGAACCTTTACCATTTTCTGTTGCCGAATCTAATTCAGCTGTGTGGCTCATTCATGGGTTTAAAACACTGCCCTTCCCCTTGTTTAAATTCAGTTCATATATGAAACACTATGCCATAGGCAGATATAAACAGTTGGGCAGCGCTTTTCTCCATGAGGTATGGTCACTACCATTCACATACAGGTGCCTGAGAGAGGGTAAAGAAGTTTATTGGAAGAGGGAGGAGTGCACTTCTACACCTGATCACTCATTAGTATGCAAGAATATACAATTGTATGGGGCGTTTAACGCCCAAGCCTCAAATTTAGCATGCATTTTAAAGGGAAATCCAGTGCCAGTTATAACACTGACGTTCACATTACTAGCTGACGGTAGTCATTTGCTTTTAAATATTGACGCTTGCCGTGGCATGCTGGTAGGGATTCTGTACATTGTAAACATCTCCCAACGTGTAGTTTGTTGTAAAAATGGGCTTTTCCCGCATCCGCATGGGAGGCTTGACATATCCATCTGGCCTTTCATACCGACCTTGAAAGCAGAGGAACAAGATGAGCAGAATAAGGGCTCTATTGTCCCAAAAAGAAGTCGCCCTAATTTCTTCTCGTGGAACATTTGTCCTTCATGTAGCTAATACCCGCACCGAGGTGCATGCGCTTTTGAATACTGATCTCCCACTTCATTTCAGAGCTCTGAATCACACAATATTCAATGCCTCATCAACAACTGGCTTGGCACATTTTTTCAAAGTTGTGGGCTCCACCCTTGTGACCTTGTTCCAAACATTATTTGGTGTGATACCGCAATTTTTTCATTCTATTTCCAGCATCTTCGGTGGGTTACCATTAATTCTCGCCTTGGCTGCCCGGGTGCTACTACTGATCTACTTGCTCCAAAAGAGCTTCACAATCTGTGTCACAAGACAGCCTTCCCTGGCTGTTCCAGCTTTGCAACCGGATGCTTGAATACTATGGAACGCTACCTCTGACCACTTTGAGTGTAGCCTATGGCTTATCCTTCTGGTTCTCTTACTTTACTTGTGTGTAACCCGTTTTCCATTGCCTTTCTTGTTGTTTTGAATGAGCTTTTGATTTGTGTCTCTCCAATACAGTGTCTGCTGCCCTGGAATATGATTGACTGATGAGTCCCTTTGTGGCTCATGAGTTGGCTTGATTTGGTGTCGGGAATATAGCCTGTGCGGCTGCGCATGGAGTTCTAGGAAATTGGAATATATGTGCAGTGGCACACTACTTCCAGGCACAAAGTTACCTCGAAGAACACGTAAGTTGTCCTCTGATGGTGCTAGAGGCTCCAGCTATCGAAGAACTTGTATGTTCATTCACTTTATTAAATTGGATGGCTGAATTCTTTACTGATGTTAACAATGACTTCCTCTTGGAGGCTGTTGCAATATACTGTGACTATAAGCTGATGGATTAAATTGGCACTTGAACATCCTCAAAGTGTACTGTACACAAATGATTTTTTTACTACTTTGTTCCCTCCATGATGAGCAGTATACTGCCCCTTCCTGGTGTTTTTACCTCACAAACTTCGAACTTATCATTTCAAATTATCCAGTTTATCAAGATAAGAAGTTGGTTCTGTCTCACTCGAACTTGAACTCTGCATTCCTAAATTACTTCCATTTTTGTTTGTGGTCGGATCAGGATAGAGTGTAGTGAAGGCAGGGTTCTGTATTAGATGTTTAAATGCCATTTTGCCACTTTTCCGCTTTTGCACACAACACTACATGTAACTGTTGTTGTAAGTTAAACTGCTTACTTTTCTTCTTATGAGAAAAGTCTGTTTTTCACATCCCTAGACTTACACAGCTATCTTAGTCTGTACACTGTGTGCAGAAGTCTTCAAGGTCATAATAACAATGTATGCTGTTGATTCAGGTTGATTGGCCCAAGCTCTAGACACAACATGCACACAGCTGTAGCTAACTGAAATTCAAGTGCCTTTAATATTGCACTGCATACATGATTCAGGCACTTGGAGAAAAAACCTTTCCAGAGAGAGAGCGTTGCTGATCCTGTGATGTAATTCACCTCAGTTGATCGCGGAAGTATGGGGTTCCCCGTTTAAGCTTAGAGACCTTCCACTATCACTGTAACATGATTTCTCCCTTTGTGTTTTATGGAATTGTAACAATGCTGATTGTTTTATTTCTCATCATATGCCTCCTTATGTTAGCCAAAATACTGTATCCTAGAGCACGTAGTTAAAAAGTAACATTTTTAACTTTTCTGTGTCTCTGATTACTCACATTGTGGACTGGTATGAGAATAAAAACAAAAGAATGTTCTTGATTCCCACCATTCCTGAGAGTACCCTAAGTCGCTTGGTCTGGGTTGCCCAATTATTGGTAGCTTCGCTGTAGAACAGAGAACGAATGAGACACTTATGCTAGTTGGATAGGAGTTTTACGTACTGAGTTGAGTTTATGATACACCACAATTCACTGTGGTCCTGGTTTCCTGTGCATAGTTCTGTGCATGAGCAGGTTCCCCGCAGCACATCCACCGCCAATCCACTGCCAATTCCACAAGGAAACTACCAAGAACCCTACCAGGAACCTACTAAGACTACATTCAACAAAAAGATTACCTGAATGAGCTATACAGCTATCGGGCTCTCTGCCGTCTCGCCTGCCCCCTTCTCTGCTCCACAGTAGGATCCGGCCAGATGTGCGACTGGTAATCATCTTTTACAACCCCTGAGACACCGATGCGGGGTTGCACCACTGTTGGACATGATACTCCTGCGGTGATCGGGCTCCAGGTTTGAATGTGTCTCGTCTCGTTGCCTCGCTGACTGTTGCCTACTTGAAGGGACCCACGGGTGTGGACCTCCCTCCATCTTTTAGTCGCATTGCCCTGTCCTCCTGGAAGAAGCACGCTGGAACTTCAGAGATTAGGCTGATGTAGGATGTATGGGTGGGGAGAGTTCCGTGCAGATCCCAGGCCTCTCCTCGGTGCAGCCTCCACTGCGGGCACCTGCTGGCTGCGTGACGAGCTCACGATCTGGACTGCTTGTCGTCTGCTGTGACATCCATTGGAGGTTCGTTGCCAGGCGATGCGAGCACCCTACTTGCCACAAGTAGGAGTCCTCTAACACAGTCCTGCACCTGAGCGCCGGGACAGATGTTGCTGGCCTGGCTCTGCTGCTCGGGAAACTCTTCCTGCTGCCCCGATCCTGCTGCCGTGGATGAGGGCCACTGCACACTGCCCCCAGTAACCCCGCTCAGGAACCTCTACCAGCCTTTGCTACCATGGATGAGGGCCACAACACACAGCCCCCTGCACCACATCCTCCTTCCTGCCGGAAATTAGAAGATATTTTCTCAGGGCCGCTTGCTCACATTGATGACGGGGTAAGTGGCTTTCTACTGCTCCACCCTGTTCCCCTAACCGGGAGATCGGAACTTAACATAGATGACGCAGAGGTCTCAACAACTGAGGCGTTCTAGACAGCCTGACTTGGGGGCAGGCCATGGTGTTCTACTAAACTCGGACGGCTAAACGATTGCATTTCTTGGCTGTGGCCCTAACTTAAACTATAACTATAACTTTACATATTTAACTTTAACTTTAACTTTACATATTTGGAACTTTACATGTTTGGAACCTTTCTTTTTTGCCCCAGCTGCATTCCCCAGTTTGCCTTACATTTTGTTTCTCTAGTAATCGGCATGTCATGACTATATTTATCAACCCCTTCTCAGAATGGCCACTCCAGATGAATCTTGTTCCTTATTTTGAATCACAATTCAATTAAAGAGGCCCACAGCTTTGTACCTTCTCTGACATTTCCACTGCCTTATTTTATGTAACTTATTTGTCATACTCAGCATCTTCCCCTCCCGTTCCTTATCTTGAATCACAATCAGTTAAGGAGACCTACGATTTTGAATCTTCACCATTTCCATCCTTATTTAGAAAGTGAATGTTGATCTTTGATAATTCCACCGCCTTATTTAATTTATATTATTTGTCATACGCAGCATCTTCCCCTTCTGTTCCTTATCTTGAATCACAATCAGTTAAAGAGACCCATGACTTTGAATCTTCACCATTTCCATCCTGATTTAGAAAGTGAATGTTGCTCTCTGATAATTCCACCGCCTTATTTAAATTACATTATTTATCATACTCAGCATCTTCTCCACCATTACTATCCTCTTACTCCATGGGGGCGCTAGAGGGCGCCAGGCAAGATGGCCGCACATATGTGAGGCTCCGCCAAGACCGTGTAAAATCCTTCATTTATCCTGAGAATCCTGCTGCTACGCCTTCCCAGCCCGACGGGAATTGACAGCTGCAGCGGTGCGGTTAGCGGTAAGGCGTCTTTCTGCCGCCGAGCGGGACGCTGGACCTGCTTTTCTGGAGGTGCGGTGCTACGCCGGGCCGGCTCTGGAGGTGGGCGGTCCTGTGGCTTGAGGCCGGCGGCCGCCTTGCTGACTTGCGGTGCTCCCCTTGATCTGCGGGGACGGACGAGGTGCCTGTGACGAAAGCCTATGGCGGAGAGAGCGGGACCCGACGAGGAGCAGATGAGCGAGGACCTCGAGAGCCGGAGCTCGGCCCTGCTACGAGCGGTGAGTGAGGTGGGGCTCTAAGCGAGCCCGGGGCTGCGGAGGTGGCACTGGGCCACACTAGGCCGCGCCGAGCGAGCCGCGACTGGCGTGGGCACGGGCGGAGCGGCTGCTCTGGCTGAGAGGGATCTCGGGGACCATTTTTGAATGCTGCACACGAGTGGGGGGTCGCTGCCTGCATAATCGACTGCTGGCTGGGCTGCTGCACGAACTGGGAGAGAGGCCCTGGCCGGTGTGGATCGGCGCTTTGGATCTTCGATAGGCGGCTGCATTTTGAAGGCGGCAGGGGGGGTCAGGTGCATTCCGGCCTCACTGGTTCTTGTAAGTTGGAGGCCCTGCACAGAGTGGAGCACTGGGAGACCACGCTTGTACTACAGGTGCCGGGCTGGTCGGAAGACCTAGAGTCTCGAGGTGGGCAGGCCTGAGCGAAACCAACCCAAGCTAAACTTTGACGCTAAAAAGACGGCGATGTCATCATCGCAGGGCCCTACAGACAATGACCCCCCCCGGGGCGGTCGGTGGCACCCCTAACCTGGAAGCCACTTTGATGGCGATGCAAAAGACACTTCAATCCATAGAGGGCACCATGGAGTCGGTTAACCATAGGTTGGACCACATGGCGACGCAGTTTGACGGGCAAAATGAACGCATGGGCGAGGTGGAGCAAAGGGTGTCTGCCACTGAGGATGGGCTGGCCACAGTGACCACGAAAGTGTTTAATATGGAGCGAGTTTTAGCGGTCATTCAGGCTAAGAATGAGGAGTTGGAAGGGAGGTCCAGACGCAATAACATCCGCGCCACGGGCCTGCCGGAATCCACGAATGTGGGTAAAATGGAGGATTTTATGGAGCGCATGCTGGTGGACATTTTTAGGGCTGACCAACTATCGAGTGTGTTCATTGTGGAACGCGCACAGCCTCGCCCTGTCATCGCCCGTATTCTCAACTATAGAGACCGAGATGTTATCTTGCGCCTTGCCCGGGAAAAAGGGACTGTGGAGTATCAGGGAAATAAACTTGAGTTCTATCCAGATTTCACAGTTGCGGTGCAAACAGCGCGTAAGGAATTCGCCTCAGTAAAACAGCTTCTTCGCGCCGAAAATATCCCTTACGCCATGCTGTATCCGGCTAGGCTTCGGATTGGGCCTCCCTCAGATAACAAAATCTTTGCCTCCCCTAAGGCAGGCATGGACTATGCCAAAAAACGTAAAAGGGATTCCAATATGGCGCAGGACGGTGAGGACGTTCTGCAGCAGGAGGTGGCTTAAGTGATCTCACAGTTGGTCTTCGCGAATGGTGGACAATCACGGACTGTTGCTCGGCTTCCTGATACTGGGCAGGCCCATTCCTCGACCTGCAAAAACACTGATCACACTAAACTTTCCTTTATCAGCGGACACCTTTGCCTATTATGTATGCTGAGTTTATTGAGACTTGATGATTGCACGTTTATTATGTTGCATTGCCGATAGACCAGGTCTCATAGGACAATTTGCACTGGGAGGTGGCTGCGTCAGGGTGGGCCTGTATTGGACTAGTATGTCTGCAGCTGGACTGTACGAAGGCTATCAGATGCTGTCTTAAGGCGCAGTTTTTCTGTCATGTGCTGCGAGGGGTAGGGTGATGCTATTACGGCTCTCCTTCCGCCAATTGCTGAGGGCTGTTACATACTGCATTTTTGCTCTTTTAGCTACTGTAGGGCTGGAGTGGGAGAGGTGGGATGTACACATGTTTCCACGGTCTGCTCTTCGTTAGTTCGCTAGCGAGAGCTGGGCGACTCTGCGCCCCCGTCATAAGGGAGATCCCCACACGTTAATGGTTGTCTTGTTGGGGCTTTGGGGTCTGTGGGGGTGGGGAAGCTTTGGCAGGTTTGGGGTGCTGAAGTGGGTGGAGGGGGGATGTTGGGTTTTCTGGTCTTGAGGGTCAGGGCGATTTGTGGTCAGTGTTCTGATTTGGGGTTGGATTGGGTGGGAAAGAAATTGAGTCGATTTTGGTCGCTGGGAGACGATACTTGTGCGGCAGCACCTGCTGTCTGTATTTCGCTTGCTTATCATCTGCTATGCACTATATGTGGGGTACTGCACCTTTTCAAATGCTCACAGGATGTACTTGAGTTTTGGTTCAATGAACAGGGGGGGTAAGCTGACTTGTATTACCTGGAATGTGAGAGGATTGAATCGTCCACAGAAATCTAGACAAATGCTAGCATTCCGGAACATATTTAACAACAAGGGGTGGTGATGGACAGAGTTTCTGAATTAAGCAGAATACTCTCACCCAGTCAAGAGATCAGGGCTAGATCCAACACCGTTTTTTAGCTCACTGCACCATCCCAGCTCAGAACCTGGCTATATGCAAATTAGTCTGTTCCTGTCCCAGTGCATGATGGGAACAGGGCAAACCAAACTACCAAGCCAATTCTTACACTGGGAAGGAAACAAGCTTCCGGGGACCGGTTTCTGGCATTTCAGCCGTCGTCGGCCCGGCTTGCTTGAATCCTGATGGTGCAATGAGCAAGGGACTCACATCTGAGTATACCCTTCCACGCTTAGGGTGGACAAAATATTTAACAACAAGGGGTGGTGATGGACAGAGTTTCTGAATTAAGCAGAATACTCTCACTCAGTCAAGAGATCAGGGCTAGATCCAACACCGTTTTTTAGCTCACTGCACCAGGTGTGGCCGGGTATACTCAGGCATGAGTCCCTTTCTCACTGCACCATCAGGATTCAAGCAAGCCGGGCCGAAGACGGCTGAAATGCCAGAAACCGGTCCCCGGTAGCTTGTCTCCTTTTTGGTGAAGAATTGGCTTGGTAGTTTAGTCTGCCCTGCTCCCATGATGCACTGGGCCAGGGACAGACTGATTTGCATATAGCCAGGTTCTGAGCTGGGATGGTGTAGTGAGATAAATAACGGTGATGGATCAAGCCCTGATCTTTGGACTGGGTAAGAGTGGTCTGCTTAATTCAGACAATCTGTTCATCACCACCCCCTTTTCTGAATCGTTTTTGGCCACTATAGGTGTGGCAGGGTATACTCAGACATGAGTCCCTTTCTCACTGCACCATCAGGATTCAAGCAAGCCGGGCCGAAGACGGCTGAAATGCCAGAAACCGGTCCCCGGTAGCTTGTCTCCTTTCTGGTGAAGAATTGGCTTGGTAGTTTAGTCTGCCCTGTTCCCATGATGCACTAGGCCAGGGACAGACTGATTTGCATATAGCCAGGTTCTGAGCTGGGATGGTGTAGTGAGATAAATAACGGTGATGGATCAAGCCCTGATCTTTGGACTGGGTCAGAGTGGTCTGCTTAATTCAGACACTCTGTTCATCACCACCCCCTTTTCTGAATCGTTTTTGGCCACTATAGGTGTGGCAGGGTATACTCAGACATGAGTCCCTTTCTCACTGCACCATCAGGATTCAAGCAAGCCGGGCCGAAGACGGCTGAAATGCCAGAAACCGGTCCCCAGTAGCTTGTCTCCTTTCTGGTGAAGAATTGGCTTGGTAGTTTAGTCTGCCCTGTTCCCATGATGCACTGGGCCAGGGACAGACTGATTTGCATATAGCCAGGTTCTGAGCTGGGATGGTCTAGTGAGATAAATAACGGTGATGGATCAAGCCCTGATCTTTGGACTGGGTAAGAGTGGTCTGCTTAATTCAGACACTCTGTTCATCACCACCCCCTTTTCTGAATCGTTTTTGGCCACTATAGGTGTGGCATGGTATACTCAGACATGAGTCCCTTTCTCACTGCACCATCAGGATTCAAGCAAGCCGGGCCGAAGACGGCTGAAATGCCAGAAACCGGTCCCCAGTAGCTTGTCTCCTTTCTGGTGAAGAATTGGCTTGGTAGTTTAGTCTGCCCTGTTCCCATGATGCACTGGGCCAGGGACAGACTGATTTGCATATAGCCAGGTTCTGAGCTGGGATGGTGTAGTGAGATAAATAACGGTGATGGATCAAGCCCTGATCGTTGGACTGGGTAAGAGTGGTCTGCTTAATTCAGACACTCTGTTCATCACCACCCCCTTTTCTGAATAGCATTCCTGAACAGGCATGGCGCACACGTGGCTTTCATACAGGAGACTCACCTACGGGGGAGGGCGGCTGAAACTGTGGGGAAACAGTGGGCTGGTACTCGGCTAGCCTCGAGTTATTCGGCCTATGCATGAGGTGTTATGATTCTGATCAAGAAAAATGTACCGTTTGTCTCAATGCATGAGGAAATAGATGAGGACAGTCAATATATTATTTTGCATGGTAAGCTGTGTGGTACGCTGGTTACGCTCATAAATGTCTATGGCCCCAATGCTGACGACCCCGATTTCTATGTCAATCTATGGAACAGGGTCTACCTATTGCCCCCATCAGCTATAATCTGTGGGGGAGATTTGAATGTCACTCTGAATGGAGTATTGGACAGGAAACAGGATAGGCCTTCTGCGCGAAAGAGAACAGCTGACGCGGTGTTAGATGGCATGGGAGGGCTTGGAATGGTAGATGCATAGCGGTTGAAACATCCTGGGCGGAAGGAGGGCACGTGTTACACATCAGCTCATGACACGTGGTCCAGGCTGGATTATTGGTTGGTGACCCGAGATGTCAGCGGATGGGTGTTGGATGTTGGGCATCTTCCCCGAACACTTTCTGATCATGCGCCAGTGTGTATGGAGGTAGGAATGCCGTCGCATGTGCCAGCCCCTTTTACCTGGAGACTACCGCTGGGCACTCTGACTGACTTGGTATTGCGTGAGCGTCTGAGGACAGTTATTGAGGAGTTCTTTGACAAGAATGTTGGGTCTGTTGACAGTATGTGCACGGTGTGGGAAGCCTTCAAGGTGACGGTGAGGGGAGCATGTATAGGCTTGCAATCGAGTGTGCTTAAGTCGTTGAGAGACACGATGACCAAGTTTGAGGGCAAATTGATGATGTTGGAAAGGCAGCTAGAAGAACACCCTGAGGAGAATTTACTGGCTGATATTTATGTGAAAGTAACTGAGTAAAATGATCTGGCGGACCAGGAGGTAAAATTTCTGTCCAAACAAACCAGAGCACGCTATTATGGTGAAGGGGGACGGCCAGGGCGGGGTTTGGCAGATCGTATTAAGGAACCTTGGGCTAGGCATTGCGTGGTGCAGGAAATAGAGGACGGGGATACCACTGTCACTAATGCAACTGACATTCTGAATTGTTTTACCAAATACTATGAACGAATGTATGAGTATAAGGGGCGGCGGGGGAGGATGAGATCACACAATATCTTGAAGATATCGCGCTGGTCTGGCTCTCAAGGGGTAAGCAGGAGTTCCTTATGCACCATATTACGGAGGGGGAGTTTCGGGATGCAATTGCGTCCTTACCAAATGGCAAGGCAGCGGGCACTGATGGGTTGCCATCCAAATTGTATAAGGAATATGTGGATCTCTTGCTCCCGCATTTGGCGATGGTTCTGGAAGAGGCGGTGGAACAGGGTCAATTTCCGGCCACAATGAGAGAGGCGCTGTTGGTTGCTCTTCCGAAGCCGGGTAAGCCGCCAAACAAATGCAAATCGTATCGGCCATTATCCCTTATGAACACTGATGTTAAAATTATAGCGAAAGTGTTGGCGACCAGACTACGTCCGCTCCTGCCGGACATGGTTTTGCCGGACCAGTCTGGCTTCATTCCCCTCTGATCCACCACCCACAATTTGAGAGCTCTCTTTGCGGTGCTACATCTTCTCAAACCGGACCTGGCTGCGGTGGCTGTCATGCTAGACGCTGCAAAAGCCTTCGACTCGGTCGCATGGCGCTTCATGATAGCGATACTTCATCGTATGGGAGTGCCGTTTTTTTTACGTCACTGGTGACTTTACAATACAGGAATCCCGTGGCGCGGGTTCGGGTGAATGGCCATGTCTCGGCTCCATTTCCTGTGCGTCGAGGCAGGGCTGTCCCTTGTCGCCTTTACTATTCGCTCTTGTGATGGAACCCCTAGCATGTGTCCTGCGGCAGCAATATGCGGACGCTGCCCTGAGGTTTCCTCTTCGGTCTCTGGCGGTGTCCATGTACGCCGATGATATGGTCCTATATGTGCGGGAGCCAGTGAGGTATGTTGAGCCTGTACTGCGCGAGTTTATTCGGTTCGGCCATCACTCAGGGCTCTCCATCAATTGGGAGAAGTCTGTTATATTACCACTCACAGACACTGCAGTTCCCTTCCCACTGGAATTCCCCTTGGAGTGGGCCGAGGAACCGGTACGCTACCTTGGAATCTTGATACACAGGGACAGTCAGGAAGTCATTAGGGCTAATTATGGCGTGGCTATTGCTAAGCTTGAGGATCAGGTGGTGCGCTGGATTCGCCTCCCGCTCACGTTTGCTGACCGTGTATCTCTCATTAAAATGGTAATACTGCCAAAGTTTTTATATTTTTTTGTTAATATTCCTATCCCGCTTAAATCACATTTTTTTGCTAGATTACAGTCTTTACTGATAACGCTAGTGTGGGCCGGTAAGAAACCAAGAGTGAAATGGGATGTACTGACTAAACCATATGCTTTGGGGGGCTTCGCCATCCCGGATATGAAGCTATACTACCTATGCGCTCAGGCGCAGTTTGCTGCTTATTGGTTGTCAGCCCCGCCGTACACGCCACATGTGGCGCTTGAGGCCAGTGCAGTTCTGCCTATTCAATTGAAAGCAATGATCATTAATTCACACTCTGTGCTTGAGAAGGGGGAAGTAGACACGGTGCGATCCACCGCTAACGCCTGGCAAGAACTGGGTAGGCGGGTGGACCGGCTGCCGCTATACGCCCCAGATATGCCACTGCTGTATCACACGGACATCTCGGTCTCCAGTGAGATTGGGGCTTTACAGCTCCTTCAGGGGGTAGGCCTCAACAAGGTAGGGGACCTTTATCCAGGTGCCCCTTTTCTCTCACTACGGGATATGACAGATCGTTCCCCGAAAGTGGTTATGTCCACATTTATATATGCCCGGCTCCGAGCTGCCATACACACCTTATATCCTACATATCCGAAGGAACCATTATTGCTGGGTGCTCTGCAGTTGCTGTACACCGCGCCGGATAAAGTTAAACTGCTCTCCAGACTCTATAAAGCCTCACAGGAGGATGAGGGGGGGGGGGGGGGTGCAGTGACAGCAAAAGCTAGGTGGGATGCGTGCTTGCCTGACGCGCTAACAGATGATGAATGGGCTGAGTGTTGCTCCATGACTGGGAGTTTTGTTGCCAAGGCAACTTTCACCTTATACACTATAAGTTTATGCATCAATGGTACTACACCCCAGTACAGCTGGCGAGGTATGGTCTTCGAGAGACATCTCAGTGTGTTCGATGTGGGGCAGATGGGGCGGACTTTGTACACTTGGCCTGGGGCTGTGTGCGTGTGTATGCTTTTTGGGTCGCTGTGACTGATGCACTCTCTACAATGACGTCGGTTGAGGTTACGCTAGATATCCGCTTATGCCTATTGGGCATGGCATCTGGAGTGCCTGCAAGTGTGAGACGATTGATACTATTGGCATTACAGATTGCTAAACGTAGAGTGGCTATGGCCTGGGGAGGGAGGCGAGCACCAGAGGTACGATTGTGGCTGCAGGACATGGCGTACTGCAGGGATCAACTGGTTTGCTACCACGAGGGGCTCCCTGCAAACTCGCGCCCGCGCGATATCTGGGGCCCGTATACGGCGTATATGCTCTCTTTGGATGCAGACAGAAGCACTAGCGGTGTGCATGATGGCTCCCTTTTAGGGGAGGGAGGCTCGGGGTAATTCGATGCAGGGGGGTCCACTACAGAGGAGTGCTGGATGCGTGTTGCGATTTCTCCAATTCACAGACTATCTTCGGCTGCTCACCTGTAGAGCCGTGTGGGCAACTTGGATGTGTGATGCCGCCATGCTCGGTGCGCAGTTGTCAATAATCAAGAGCATTTGAGATGCGTTTCCCTGATGTCCTTTACAGCTGAATGTTGTTTGATGCTAGATCTAAAACCTAAAGCACTGTGTACGGCTATCAGAACCTGACTCATGTGGTGTGGGGTGGTGGGAAGTTGGGGTATTGAATTGTTAACTGTATAAAGCACAAATGTGTACAATGCTATTGTAAGATACAAGTGACACCTGGGGAGCGGAGAGAGACTGCCTTCATAATACCACTACGTACTGTTATCTATGTGCTTCTCTTTGTCGCTGCCAAATTGATCACGGCCGGCCCTATCAACGGGTGGTAGGCCTGTTGCCGTGTACTTGTATTCTTTGCAATGAAGGTCTACCAAAAAAAAAAAATCCTCTTACTCCATTATCCTAAAGTGGCTCTCCCCCACTCTATTTGCTCACTTTCACCCTGCTCCCACTCTGACCACCAACTCTCTTCGCCCCACATCAAGTTTTCCCACCATCCTCCTTCTCCATTCTTACTCCATTCTCTTAACGCAGCCTTCCCCCCTTCTGGTTCTTACCCATTCACTTACTTTTACCCTGCACCTACTCTGACCCCCTCACCTCTCTTTGCCCACCAGCCTTTCTCCTCCTCCCCTAGCCTCTTTAATCCAACTACCATGCCCTCTCACACACCCCCTCATCACAACAGACTACAGAATCAATGCACAGGATTCACCCATCACTAGACATGGCCTAATCTCATAGTCCATCCTCTACCCGCCTAATCTCTCTAAAAACGCTAAGAAAAACTTTAAACACAAAAAACGTATTAGACACCATGAAACCCTATTTGTCGATAATGACCTTAGCCTCTCCTCCACAATAAAAAACAACTACATTTTTTACACCAAACTCCCCTCCACATGGAAAAACATCTTTCTCCACCACCTCCCCATCACTGAATCAGGTAAAATTCTGTATGGTTTTAAATTGTCCACCTCCCCTTCCCCGACTTTCCTTGGTGAAATAGACATCTCCATTTTCAAATCCAGTAACATCCTAATCCAAGCTGCAGAAAATCACCTCACCATCTTTGAACAACATTTCAGCACCTTATCCTACTATCCATCCCACTCCTAACATCTCACCCTCCCAACAGATTGATATCCTCTCACCCTCCCCTTCCTTGTCCCCAACCCCTCATCCTTCAGGCACCTAAACTGCGTGCGATGTCTCTCAAACCCAATCCTCCAACTACCCCCTACGCTAGCAAACCTCCCTCTTCCAGACACCTCAACAGCATGACAAGTCTTCCAAACCCTTTCTCTTTCTAATGACATCTCCCCACCCACTACTAGGGACACCCCCTCCCTCACTTCCTCCTGCCAGCTTCCTCATCCGGATATCCCGATTATTTGACTGCCTGTACCAATCCCACCTTCTCCAAACTGCCTTAGCCAGATTGTTAAGCCAGGATTTTATTTCCCCTCTCTCCACTCAAGACCCCTTATCATCTCAGAACACCGATTATAACTCTATACACTCCCTTTCCGACCACACAGGCCTCCCTTCATCCATCAACCTGAGAACGCCTATCCACAACCCCCCGGACCCTCAACCCACACACTCCACAGACCGCTCTCCCCAGAAAACTTGGTTCCTAACCTAACACAACCCTATCTAACATCGAAAAACTACCTTCTCACCTTGTTGTCTGAACTCTCCCAGCTCAGGAAAGATCTTTCCTAGTCATCTGAACTCTCTCAACTCAGGAAAGATTTTAATTTGCTCTCCTCTGAAATCTTCCTAAACCGTGCGATCTCCCCTAGCACTGACGTACAAAATACCTCCAACCTTCAACAGTGGAGAACCTTACCCCGCTGCGGCTGTTCCTAATGACCCACCTGTGCCTCAATCCATCTCTCCTCTTCAGACCTACTCGACCCTTGTAACTCCTACCTCCCTAAATACCCAATTAACCTTCCCACCCCCTACTCTTCCATTCCCGTGATCCTGGGGACATGCAGAATCCCTTCCTCCCCTGTCTCCCTTAGACCCCCAACAACACCTTACTGCTATCCATCGAGGCCCTCCCCCTATAAACAACCCGAAACTCATCACATGCATGCTGGCCAATTGCCGCTCAGCTGTCCGGCATGCAACTAAAATAGCTGAAACCATTCTCAGCGAAGACATTGACATTGCCTTCCTTACAGAAACTTGGCTCAAGGTCCACTGTACACCTATCCTTGGCCTACTCGCCCCCCCTGGTTGTTCCATACTCAGAAAAGATCGACTTGATAGAACTGGAGGTGGTTTAGCTATCATCTTTAAAAACAATCTTCAACTCTTGCTTGTCAAGAACTCTGACCCTGCCAACTTTGAATACCTGGGAGCAGAACCTAAAATTCAGGGCGCCCCACCTATTTGCCTACATATTATCTATCATCCGACTGGTGAATCCCTTCCCTTCGCAGTGGAAGATACGGCCTCCTCATTAAATCCTCACTTTCCAACTCTAAAAACCTCATCCTTGGTGACGTCAACCTCCACTGGAATGATATCAAAGACCATGTAGTTAATCTCCTCACAAATCTTCTGGAGATTAGTGACCCTAAACACATTTGTCACTCTCCAACTCACACCAAAGGGGCTACTCTTGATGCCATCATCACTAAAAATGATGTGGCCTCCCTTTCCAACATCATACCCCTCAACTGGTCTGACCATCACCTCATCCTCTTTACGATCACCTCTACGGCCCCCCTCCACGCCAAAAGCTTCAAACACAAGAAAGTGACCAGAAACCTTCATCTTATCCCACCTGGCGAACTAGACACTAAACTCAAAGCCTAATTACTGCTCGCTCCCCTCTCCCATAATGCTAACGCACTCACAGAACATTATAATAAAAGCCCAAAGAAACTAGTCTTCCAAATCCTGGTTCAACTCTGATCTCAACAATGAAAGATGCTTCCTTAGACTGTCCAAAAGAACATGGAGGCAACACCCGTCCCCCTCCCATCTAGCCCTCCTTAGATCTGCTAGGGCCAACTACAAAAAACACATCCTCAATGAAAAGGCCTCCTTCCGCACACAGCTCGATAGGGCCAAGAATAGACCTAGAGAACTATTCTGCATCATCAAAAAACAGACAGACAGACAGATGCTGATCATATTATTTTTAATCATATGCCTGCTTATGTTATCAAAAATACTGCATCTTAGAGCACATCGTTAAAATAAACATTTTAAACTTTACAGTGTCTCTTTTTTACCGCATGTTGTGGACTGGTATGAGAATAACAAACAAAAGAGTGTTCTTGATTCCCACCATTCCTGAGAGTAACCTAAGTCGCATGTTCTGGGTTGTCTTATCATTGGTTCCTTTGCTATAGGACGAAGAGCCAATGTGACACTGATGCTAGTCGTTAGGGGTTCTAGGTACTGAGTTTTTTGGTCCACCACAATTCACTGAGGTCCTGGGTCTCTGTGCACAATTCTTTGTATGAGCAGAATCCCTGCAACACTCTTAACGCCCCTCCCTCACTCCACACCTACCCCTCCCTCATACCCCCCTCCTTGCCTCTACCTTTAATTTTGACATCTAGCCTCACACACAGCTTCCCACTGATCTCCCATTGACCTATTCCCCTTACCTCTACTCTCATCATCCCCCTGCTTTATCTTGTCCTTTTTCACTCCCTTACACCCACCCTAGTCCTATTACTTCCACCCTATGAGCTTATTATTGTTCTTTTGAAAATAGCATTCATATTTATCTGCTTTCCTTGTTATATTGGTTCTTATTGCATTGTTTTTGACCTACAGTTTAGATTACTGTACGTCCACACACTTCTATAAAGCGCTCTGATACCCCTCTGTCTAGCCAGCGCTATATAAAACCTTTAAAAAAAATAAATACATAAATCAATAAAATGGGGGTTAATCAGGGGCAGAGGATTTCCTATGGGGCCTTTTTGCAGGTGTAAACTCAGTGGGAAATCTATGCTATTTGTTAACAAAGGTTTTGTGGATTGGTTGGTCACAGAGGACGGGCCTAGTACATAACTCCTTGTGCATATGGCAAATAAAAGAGTATTGGTGTAATTTTATGACAACATCTGAGACTTCATCATTAATGTCATCAATAATGCCATTAAGCATATCACTCACAAGTGATGTCACATGTGAGGTCACATGAAGGTGCATGACAAGTTTGCAAGATATGTTCGTTTACACAACCAAAATTGGCAAATTACATTTTTTTTAACCACAAATGCACTTTAAATTTGTTTTTTTCAGTGAATTTCAGAACATACATTACGGTGTTATGAGGAAACAAAACCACAACTTCACTTACCCTTGCTTTTTTATCGATTTTTGAGTGTTCTTAATCATATTCTCTTTGGAAGTGTTTTTTCACCCCTTCCTACGATACAGTCTAACCATTACTGTGCACATATTTACGTTGTGACCTATATTTAATTGAGGACGTGCCCTACTCTTTCTCATTGTGCACAAACTCTGCTGGAGTGCAAATAAAATGAAATAATTCTTGAGCTTACCAAAACAGTAGTGCAAAAGGAAGGCTTCTCTTGGTACATGCAAAACAGGCCCTGTCAGCCTAGCTTGAATCCAGTGACACCGTGAGCCCAGGATGGAGGTCTGGGCTTGCCCGGCACAATTAGGATGAGAAAGCAAAATTCATACAAAAGATTGACGGAATCTGTACTGGGGTGAATTTTTGACATTGTCTCAGAATTCTGTCTATTAATTGTTCTTTTTTCATTAATCACCTTAAGTGGAAAAGGTATACCCAGACGTGGGTCCTGTGCTCACCATACCACTGGAGTCAAGCTATCCTGACTCATAAGGACTAATGGCATAAAACCGGTCCCAGGATGCTTGTTTCCAGTCAAGGGAGGACCTGGCCTGGCAGTTCAGGCTGAACTGTTCCCATGGGGAGCAGGGTCAAGACTGATTTGCATATGGTTGGGTCTAAACTGGAAGGTATACAACGTTTACAATGGAATTTTTACAACGCACTACCATTAGAACGCAGGCATTACCACGCATACCATTACAACGCATTGCGCTGGGGGGAGCTCTAGGATAGGGAATAAGTATAATTTTATATCCAACACCTTCCCTAGTGTCCACGGGGACTGGAGTTGGAATATAAAATTATACTTACCACTATCCAGCACCTCTAAGCGCTATGCGTTGTAACGGTATTCGTTGTAAATACCGCGTTGTAAAGGTATGCGTGGTAACAGTATGCGTTGTCACGTCATACATCCAAACTGGAATGGCATGCAAATTATGGATTTAGGCCCAGATTTCTGAACATGGGTGAAAGTTTGACATTGTTTCAACATTCGGTTCATCAATTGTTTTTATATTAGTTTTTGTAAGTTATTATTTTGCTGCCCTTTGGGTCTATAGCCTGTCTTGGGTCACATGACTTGGTTAGCTCACATATTTAATATCTCCCAACCGGTCACACAGAGGAGGGATTTGGTGCGCCTCAAGGGTTTATCTGCTGGGTGGATGGATGGGTGAAGCTGAGCACAGCCCCACCTACACCTTCACACAAAGGGCCTACTAACCCTGGATTGTCACTGCAGTCAGATTGGAGTCAGGAAAGGGGAGTCAGGAAATTCAATGCACTGCAGAGAAGCTTTCCAGAAGCTTCTCCCACCTTCCAGAAGAAGGGTACCAGGGTATTAAAGATAGGACCTTCCGACATATTTTTTAGTTCACTCCTGGACCTGCAGAAGGACTCTCAGAAGATTGCTTGATGCTATGACCTGCTGTGCACTCTCTCAGACTACTGCTGTACATGGCAGAACTGCTTTGCTGCTTGGAGCCTGACCTAATAGACCCGCTCTGCTGTTGAGCTCTGCATCTTCACATGCACCCAGGAGTACCAGAAGTGACTTGAAGGGCTGCTTTTCTGGCCTCCTGTTGAAAGCCACAGGGACATAAAAGGTTCCCACCAATTTGAATCAGCATCTGGACCCAGCCAAGTAGTCCTGAACCTTCAAGAGGTGTCCCATCAGTCCTGGACCCTTGATTGTGGTGCTAAAGTGCCCAAAAGGCCAATTCCCCAAACTGAGGACGTACAAACATGTTGGCTCATTAGTGCTCTGAGAATGAAGAGGAGGCTGGGAACAACCTACTCACCGAACTCCACGATGTACATCGATGGTTAGATTGGCTTCACAGTCTCTCCCGCTACGTTCTTCTCCAGAGCAACAAATCCTTTTCAGCGGTCCTTGCCAAAGGCACATCCAACCTTGTGGAACTGTCTTTGGCTACAACCGTCTGCATCATCAAGCTGGAGAGTTTTGACTTCCATTTCGGTCACTAAGTCTGTAAGTCCAAATCTACACTGCGCCATTGACCTAAGGCCATCCAACAACAAACCTCCCTCCTCTGTCAGTAGCCTTGCCCAGCTGAGCTATGCCTTCTCAGAACATTTTCTTCAGTCATTTTTAGGTTTTGCCTGCAAGTGCGCACGCGCAAAAAAACCTTATGAGTATAATGTGGGATCGATGACCCGCCCCCGGCTCCCATTGGCTAGCTCCATAAATGGAGGCTAGCCATTTGAAGCCGGATCTGTCCGTCAAGGCCCTACCAGATTCGGGGGCGTTCCCGCGTTTTCTTCCCTGGGCGTGGTTGTACTTCGCTGTCGTAGCTGAGCCCACGAGAAGGGAGCGCGACTGCCGCCGGAGGAAGTCCAGGTGAGTGCCTTCCTTGCTTTTCCCGCCACCCCCTCCCGCTGTCTGTTCCTTTCCCGCCCCCCTCCCTCTGTCCGTTCCTTTCCCGCCCCCCCTCCCGCTGTCCGTGTGCTCGTAGGTGCATGTTTTTTTCGTTTTTCTTGGACCGGAGAAGTTCTGCCGATGGTCGTGCTGGGTGTCTGTGCTTCTCGTGCTGGGTGTCGTGCTGTTCGTTCAGTGCCCGTGCTGGCTGTAGATTTCACTGTAGCACGGATGAGGTCTAATTTATTCTCGTCCCGAGCACAAAGCGTTCACTTTCAATGCATTAGTTTCCCTTCTGTATGAGATATGATCCCTCATGAAAGGAAGTGGTTCGGTTCTGCCTTTATTTACTTTGCAGTGGGCTTTGCGATAATATGTCTGCGCTCCTTCCCTTCCAGAATGACTGACAGGAAACAATTGACACCATTGCTTCAAGCCAGTGTAACTCTGAGACGTTTCCGATTTGTTTGGGCAACCAGCGTTTCCCATGAGAACAATTAACTGTAAATGAATGCAGCTGAGGTTATCACAGGGACAGGGCCCCTTCTATACACCCCTTTATGGGCACAATTCAAGATCAACCGAGGGGACTGTTTTGAGTATATCACTAAAACGCCGCAAACATTAGGGAGGCCCTGCCTGTGCAAGGTGAAGTTGGCTCCCAGCAAAAGTTTCAAATTATTTCTGTTACAGATATGAGACAATGTTAAACAGTTCGCAGGTGATGTTTCCTAGGTATGTGCCCCTCTCTGACTGTTGCCTCTTTTAGTCTCTCCTTTATTGTATTTATATATACAGCCGACTTCTTAAAATAAGCAATGTTTTTTACTTCAAATGTTAGTATAAAGAGAGCTGCTGTGCTCCTCTTTCAGAATAGGAAAACATGTTGCGGGATACAACTCCCCTGCTGATAACTTTCCCATCCTCTACCTCGATAATGTAATATGCAGCAGTTTAAAATTCTCCTTTTCCAGACGAGTTGGGCGATCGTGGCTTTAGTAGAAGGTAATAATCACTAATAAGTATGTTTTCACTGTTCATTAACACAACACAGCTTCTTACAATGTGGATGACTGGGACACCTAGCACCATTCTGTCTTTAAACTGGACCAGTGCTAAGGCTATGCCTGTCCAAAACAGACATGTATTTCCTCTCTGTGCAGCAAAGCTGAGCAGAGGAGGATGGCTGGGCTGGGGAAACTGCAGGTGTCCTCCCACCACTGGAGGCAACTGTTCTCCTTCATACTGTCAGAAGAAAGAGCTCTCCTCCCTGACTGTAGCCCCCACTGGAGGTAAGGTGGGGTTTATCTAGGATGCAGGCATTGCCCCCACTCCAGGTAAAACCCTACAGCTCTGTGAGTGAAGGCCTTTCCCCTGTAGACCGACAATACAGGTTTGAGCCTGCAGTTTAAGCTAAGAATTCTGGTCTAGAACTCTCTCTCTGGCCACCATACACATAACTCAAGCCCTGTCTTGGCACTGGGCTATAGTGCACTGCTGAGCTGGACTTCTACTGCCCCCAAGTGACTCAAGTCAACCTTGGGTTGGAGTCAGTAAGGACATCAGAGTTTGGGCCATAACTCAAGTCTGTTCATGCAGTGTGGCTGGGGAAGGTTTCTGGGTTAGCTGTTCCATGTGCTTTCCACCGGCCAGCTAAAATCAAACACCGGAGCTGGCGGGTCAAGACTTTTGAGCCTTCTTTTTGAAGTCAGCCAGAAAGAAGCACTAAGATAGCTAGTAGCACAGCCAGGTTGATAGTCTAGCTGTTTATCTGGTTTTGATAGCTCCGATCAAGCTCTTTCTAGAGGAATTGGCTGTGGGTTAGGCTACCGAAGACTGCAGACAGTTCTTCACCATCATTTAAGTCAGACTCCAAGGGTGTCTGACATGGCACTAGAACTGATAGAAGGGTGTGTGGCTCTTCAGATCCAATGCATCACAGCTATGGTTGGTTTGGAGACTTCTTATAGGTGGTAGAAACTAATAGTCCTTCATTCAAATCCCTCATCAGCTATCACAGACTTCTTCATGACTGTATGGTCTGATGGTGTAATAACTTCCTAATTGAGTGCCCATTCTTGTTAGCCTCTTACATTACGTCAAGGTGGGCGTTTGGGGAGGACGGCCGGGGGCCTTCCGTTCCTCGCATGCGTGGAATTCGCCCGCACGGCAGGGGAATTCCAGCCGCATAGAAGCGGTTAAAGAAATGTTAACTGTAGGTAGGGCAATAGGACTATTGGGTAAGAGGCACCATAGAGATAGACTTTTAGAATAAGGGGTGCATATGGTGGACGATAGACCATTTGATTCTCAGCAAGATAATTTTCTAATGGCTGACTACTGGCTGATGGGATGCTGGCATATACGTGTGTGACCACTGGTTAATGGCTAATGGATATTGCTTGATGAAATACATCACTGCTTGATTCAGTGTATTATTCCCTGACACATATGATTTTTTCATTAGAGGTCCACGTGGGGATGGGTGGTGAAATGCCTAATGCGAATAATTATTTGTCAAAAGTAATAATTATATCCCTCACAAATGTGCCCAGTGTTTGTACAAAATGGACAGATTCTTTATAAGAATAATATTTTGCTCTGAAAATTATTTGAGTTAGTTCCACCAATCCTCCCCTCCAACGTATTCAAATATAACCTTAAAGCCAGCTGTAGAGAACTTTGCCTGTTCTTAAAGGTCCTGAACCCAAATTATAGTCCAGAGCCACAGGTGAGGCTCTATAAGAAGGGGGCGCCTTTTGATGACTGATATAGCCTGAGGAAGAAACTGCTACAATGCTGTTAGAACATTCCACCCACTGAGTGTAGACTTGTTTGAAATTAAAAAGGGAGAAACAGAAGGGCAAACATTGGACTGTTGAAGCTAAAGGCTTATACTAGCCATAATTAGCCCGGAGCCATTTCACTGTCTTCAACTGAGCTCCCAGCATTCCAGTGTTATAATAAGTCTTCTGTTTTGACCATTTGATCAAGAGATGTTAAACGTGGTCTGGGGTAAGAGTAGTCAATCTTGAAGTATCTAATTACTTCTGTTAAATGTATCCTTTTAGCGCACAGGACAGCTGAAGCTTGCACTGAGAGTGAGCATTTAAAAGAAATAGGTCATGTGTTTAGTGAAGAAGAGATACCAAAACAATTGTTTTCGCTAGGAGGGAAAACTTTGACTTTGCACATGATTATTACCCATTTAACTCTCCCCATAACAATAACACGAGTAACTCAAGCCTAACACAATCTTTGTCTGGGTATTTCCTTCCATGTCAAATTTGACTGCGATACTGTAAAGTCAAAAAATAGACTGACGCTATGAATAGTTTTCGACAGGTTAAAAAACGTACAAATCCACTTTGCGCTATTTTTGCTTCTCCCATAGTAAATAGCGTCCTGAATACTTGCCGGAAATCTTCATTACTCCTAGTCTTATTGTCATTGACCAAGTTACGAGAAATTGATCACACGTCCTTGACACAGGAAAAACTTCATGCTGAAATGCAAGGCTCACCCACCCTGACATGGTTGCCCCCAAGGGGTTGACATTCTCAGCATTCTTTCAACGATCCAAACCTGTTGTGAAGACCAGACAGGTCAAAAATAAGACAGATGGGTTGTAAAGGCAGAGATAGGACAGTTAGAACTGGGATTAATAGAGATTGCCAGAACTTAATCTAGATATTACCCTAAATCCCTTTCCTTTTCCCTGCCATTACTTGCTGTCTTCTGGATGACTGACGAAAAGTCTTCTTCAAGTCTGGGGAAGTTGAAACCTTCAGCAAGCCACATTCCATTAACTGTTGTAATAAGATGACTTTTTCTTGAATAAGTTGTCGATTCTGCCCCAAAGAGGTGAATCCCTTAGAATGACATGTGAAATACTGTCGGTTTCTGTGCTGCATCCACGTGCCAGGCTTCTAATAAAAGATTTCTCTGAGCTGCAATTGATTCTCAGTTGGCTATCGCTGAGACTCCCCACTACATTCTTTCCAATGAATCTAAAACTCCCAGGGCCTGATTTACAAAGGTAATATTACACTTTTCTGTAAGTTTACACTTGTTGTAGTAACTTTACTACTTTTTCTGATTCATAAACTGTGAGTGGAATTTTACTACTGGTAAAGTGACTAAAAGTAAAATTACACTCGTAATATGTGAATACCAAAACAGTAGTAAAGTTACTAGAGCACTTGTAAACTTACATAAAAGTTTAGGTTTATCTTTGTGAATCAGGCCCATTTGCTTTGTAGAATGTTCACTACAATTTTTAGGGAATTCGAAAGACCTTGACTTGAAGCAGGAGTAAATTACTGTCTATGAGTGGGGCCCTTCATTTGTAAAAAAAACATTATGCAGAAAGACTTGAATGGAATGAGCCTCAAAAAATGATAACTCTCATTGATTATTACGTTCACTAAAAATTCCGGTTTTATTTGTTCCATTGTTTTTCCTATATTATTTGTTCCACGTAATGCGAATGTTAATGCTTGACAATGGGTTGACATTAGCGAAACAGGTTGCCAAAGGAAAGTCCAAGACTGAACACTGGTCCTTGGCGCATCAGGTAGCCATATCATGCATCTATATACATTAAAATAACGCTTTATTTATTATTATATTTTGCAGATTTATATAGCGCAAACATGACACAAAAGGATTGGAGCGCCACATGGGCAACAGTTGCTTTGCTCTAGGACACATTCATATGTGTGGTAGGCACGGGGAGATTGAGAATTTGCCCAGAACCACAGTTGCTGTCTGCTGAGATCGTCCGTAGGGTACAATAGGTCTCACATTTGCGAGAGATTAAGCTATTGGCAATGTAAATGACAATGCCATTTATTTATCTGTTTTCAAAACCAATACATAAATACAAATTTTGTCATTTACAATGCCAATAGCTCCAACTTTTCCAAAGGCGAAACCGTTGCATTGTAAATGCTTGTTTTTTATCCGAAGGAAAGCTCTGACCAGGCCCAATCCACTTCTTGTATCCGAACCGCCCTACTGCAGGGTCTGCCATAACTTTTGACTCTGACCTGGCCTCATGCAGCTGGATGTCCATGGTTAGCGCTTAGAGCTTTTAAACACTAGATTTTGCTTAAACCTTTCAACATTATTAACTATGGTTCTACTGATTAGATTTTTGCTGTTTTGGTGAAAACTTACTCTATTTTTCTAAAATTGGTTTGTGATTTTTCTTCTGTTGTATTTTCACTTTATTACTGTTTGTGTGCTGCATAAATACTTCACAAATTGCCTCTAAGTTAAGCCTGACTGCTTTTTGTGCCAAGTTACCCAGGGCTAGGCACAGAATAATTTACTGACTTTTTGTGGTTCACCCTGCAAGAGTTCTGGCTGTTGCTTGACCAGGGCTCAAACCCCAGTCAGCTGACAACCCAGTTTCTCACAGTCGTACTCCAATAGGTACAGTCCAGCCTGAACGGCAAAGCCGGGTACTCTCTAGACTAGAACATAGGCAACTGAAGACTGGTTGGCTGAGTCCAAACTGAGAGGGCATGGTGGGCAAATGAACAATGGATTGGAATGTTGCTGGAGTGATTCACAGTGGTTAGATTGCTGTCAAACATTCCTTCCATCATCTTTTGTGTATTTGATGTGATTCCCTAAGTGGCAGAGTTTGCCCAGACGTGGGTGTCATTGCTCACTGTGCCACTGAAACCAAACTACATCTGACTGACAAGCCCCAGTCAAGGTAAAACAAGTATTAGGTTGCTTGCATTCCGGCTCAAGGAGGACCTGACCTGGAAGATTGGGCTGGAATGTTCCTACTGGAGCAGAGGCGAGACTGATTTGCCTACGGCAGGGTACAAACTGATGTGGTATGGTGAATGATGTGCATGAATCCTACTGGAATGATTGCCAGTAATTGTACTTGTTACTAGCACTTCTCCCTTCACTTTATGTGTGTTTGACTATCCAATTTATATCAACATTCGAATATCTCTTTGCCAATCCTAAACCCGCCTGTGCCTAGAGATTAATCAGTACCCTGCGCTAAATATAGGCAAAGGATTAACTTGATACCATGATGTCACAAGGGATATGAGTATCTCAGTCATCTACTAAAGCTTCAGCAAGTGTCAGAATTTCTTTGTCATTTCAGAACTGGTGATTAGGTTATAGTCCTTCACAAGTAGTCTCCTCAAATGTGCTGCAACTTTAATGAGGAGAGAAATGTCAGGTAGGTTACCCCTCAGCACATATGTGTTTTGTATTGTATTGTAATTGTATTTATATAACACTTACTACCCCTGAAGAGGCGTCAAAGCGCTTTTTGGTGAGTAGCATGATATTCTGTAACCTAAAAAGGATTAGTGCGGATTAGAATAGTGAGATTCGAGAAAATATGAGCAGTGGACATTGCTTCTGTTAATTGTTTTAAAAAGGATAATTGGGAAAGGGAAGAGGGCAGAATCTAGAAAGTGTTTATTGGGAGATCATAGTAGAAAATTAGGTTTTGGATGGGTATAAGGAGAGATGGAGGGGTAAGAATCTCTGGAAATGGACTGGGGCGATCATAGTAGTAAAGTGAGTTTTGGGATGAGTCAAAGGAGGTGTAGATAAGGGGAGAATTTAAATGAGTTGTTTGGGAGATCATAGTATTAATATGAGGTTTGGAGTGACCTAAGTAGGGATAGAATAAGGAAGAGTCTAGAAATGGTTATTTTGGTTAACATTTTTGAAAAAAATTGGGATTTGGGATGAGTCAGAGAGTGGAGGTAGATGATATATTGAGTAAGTATGGGCAAATTTTGCAAATCTGATGTCTGCGAATGTGCGCGAAATCGCGAAAAAGTCTGCAAATTTGCGGATTTTCCCACGAAATCGCGTAAATGGTTACAAAGAAATTAGCTTCAACTTGGGCACCTGCTGCTGTAACCCTGTAAGTGCTTCATGGAAAATTCATCCTGCTCGCGGATTCGCAGATTTTTCTGCGATTTCGCAAGATTCGCGGATCGCAAAATTGCAGAAAATCCGCAAATTCCGCTATCGAAAATGAATTCTCGGCCCACACTTAATATTGAGAAGTATAGGGTGAATTGCCGGATAGTCCATTGGAGAGCACATCGCTAAATCACATTTGCAAAGATTATATCTGTTGCGTAGATGAGACCTATTGGCTTAACAAATGGCTGTTTTAATTTAACTTTGTTTTATTTATTTTTAATTTTATTGGGTTTGATAAGGAGCATTACAGGTTATAACCATATGCATCAAAGTACATTACATAAGAATACAGTTGTAGTCCAAAGACATAGCAGATTATTCCATTTTATGATGGAAACTTCAGACGGTGACAGTAGTTGGTAGTTGTTGCATTATTTTGTCTCACCCATAAGCAAAACTAAACTGTTAACTTGAAGAAAACACTGGGGGGCGGCACAGTGGAGGGAGGGCAGACACATTTCTAGTACCAATATGGAACGCAGGACTAGGAGCTGGGAGACTATGGTACTCCTTTGTAATTGACAATGGTGGGGATGATTATGCACTTAGGAAGAAGAGGGCCTGCCTGGATGCCACTAATGAGCCCCAAGGTGACGGGGTGCAAGATCTTTGTCACATATTTGATAGAACTGTGTGGGCAAAATGGCCCATTGCAGTGGAGATAGGGCGTTGACGAATCCGACACACCTCCTCATATAGAAGTGCTTCCTCTTCTGCAGTGGCCCATTTGCACATCTCCCCCTCCCATGACTCCACTGAGGGGGCGTGGGTGTGCTCCAGTGTAGTGTGATTTCATGCTTGCCTAAAAGTAGGGCCTGGACTGCGAAGCATGTGTGCACCTTGTGTTGCTTCCTGCACTTGAAGACACCTAGCGAACAGGCTTTACAAGCGTACATGTACTGTAGACCTGTGATCTCCCGTGAAGTTCTGTGGATGGTGCGTCAGTAATATTGTAGGTCTGAGCAGGACCAAAACATGTGAATAAGCATTACATCGGGGTTTGACATGAGGGGTAAGCAAAATGTGACTTTGGGAAGTGGCTGTGGAACTGCACTGGTGTTAAGCTTGATGTAGGAGGAAGAACTGTATGTTCTTCAAACATGAGTTTCTGGAGACTTTTGGGGGGAATTCTAGAGCCTTTTCCATTCTTTATCATGAAGCACTCTCCCGAACTCCTCCTCCCACTTTTCGCTAAGTGTTTCTTGCAGTGTGGCCGACAACTCATGTATGGCATTGTACAGCCAGGCGATGAGGTGACAACTCGGTCCCAAGGCTAGCCTGAAGCACCGGGTGTGTGATTGGTTTACCCCCAGACAGATCCCAGAGGCACTGTCAGGAGTATATGAGTTGCCTGTGGAGGAGGAACTGCCTTGGAGGGAGCCAGTTCTCCTCAGCTAGTTGGGTAAATAGGAGAAACTGCCCTAAGAGAAAAGGGCTTCCACTTCAAGAAGCAAGCGCCTTGTCCAGGTACGAAATTCTCTGCCCATGTAATAGCCCCAGCTTTGGGGTGAACTGACAAGGGGCAGTATAGGGGTTTAGAACAGAGTGCCCCAGAAGAGACTTCTTAGCCATACTAGCTTTTGATTTCAACACTTGTGAAAGTAGTCAGCGAATAGCAGCACCAGCCAGGGTTTAGCTTCTGAGCATACCTCCCCAAGATAACGCCCGGCCATTTAACGGGACAGCCATTGAAGTTGCACCACAAGGAACCTATTAGTTTGAATTGCCTCACTAGTGCAACTAAATATCTAAGGCACAGCACACACATTTCATTTTTCCCCCCTTATCTTCTAGAATTTCTAATTGAGCCGTATATCATACCTGTCAGCATCATAATATAACATCCATTTTAATCAATGTCTGTTTCATGGTAAAACCTGAGACGGAGGGGAGGAGTCTGGGACACTCAATTTGATTCGGCGTTTATAACCAGAACCAAGCGGACTTATCCCCTGACCTTACATTCCTCCTGGTTATCTTTTCAAATTAGACAATGGAGTATTATTTACAAAAGTAGATTTTTTGCCTCCTCGTGGACTATTTGCTTTCTTTTACAGAACATATTCTCAAAATTTCTCATTCAAACTTCCAATTAATAGAAAATAATCCAATAAAATGGTATTAATCTACAGAAGCTCTGGGCCTTTGAAGAAGGTTATTACTTCAATACAGGAGTCGATCTCTGTAGTCTAGAAACTAACAATTTTATTTTGCTTTAAGATTTAAGGGCCAGATGTACAATCTTTTTTGTGGCCGCAAACAGGAGGTCCTCCCATTTGCGCCTGCAAAAAAGGGTAATGGCATTTACAAATGCTATTTTGAGAGTCACTGACTTGCAAACTAGCTTTTGCAACTCCCGCTATTAGGAAGGGATGTCCCTTCCTAATAGTGAAACACACAAGATGATGGACAGAATATTGCACAATGGCAAAACATTCACCCCCCAGTCACAGATATGTGTTTAATCCATCGTTATTTTGCTCACCAACTCACCCCAAGTTCAGACTTGGCCATATGCAAATCAGTCTTGACCCTGTACCTCATGGGAACAGTCCAGCCTGACCAGCCAAGCCATGTCTTCCCTGGACCGAAATCAGGCATCCTAGGACCGGTTTCTGCCTATCAGCCGTCTTCAGCCAGGATAGCTTGACTCCAGTGGCTTAGTGAGCACGGGACCCATGTCTGGGCATACCCTTCCCTCATAGGGTGAACAGCAAAACACACAAGATGATGGACAGAATGTTGCACAATGGCAAAACATTCACCCCCCAGTCACAGATCTGGGTTTAATCCATCGTTATTTTGCTCACCAAGCCAACCCAGTTCAGACAGTTCGGGCTGGACTGTTCGCATGAGGCACAGGGCCAGACTGATTTGCATATGACCATGTCTAACTTGGGGTTGCAGAGTGGGCTAAAGAACGGTGATGGATTAAACCCAGATCTGTTGACTAGGTGTGAGTGTTGGATTGGTTCAGATGCTCCATCCGTCACCACCCCCTTTTGTACCGCCTTCCTAATTGTGAGTCACCATGCCATGTACAATTGTTTTGCAACCACATCTTCTGCCACAAAACAATTGCCATTTACCACCTACTGTAAGTAGGCGGTAAACCACTTGCAAACTGGAGTCCCCAGGGAACCCATTTCCTTTGTCAATATGTGCGAAAATATTCTTAGTAGCAGGCAGGGGTCCCAGGGACCACTGCCAGCCCTTAAAACACTTAAACTGAAAAGTTTCATTTTTCTTTTTTAAATGCATCCCGGTTTCCTTTAAGGACTTTAAAAACAGTCCCAGACATAGTGGTTTTCTGACCCAGCATGCCACCACCCCACAGTTTCATTAATATTCATGAGGCATGCAATATGCGACCCCATTAGGAACCCTAACAGTGTCAGAGACACTGTTATACATCTCAATTTGCGACGCAATTTGTGAGTCGCATATTGATGGGTAATGTATCTGGCCCTAAATCTCCATGTGGACAGGGAATCTGACAAGGAAGTCACAGAGATGCTATTTTTTCATCTTCTGAATTGCTGTAACTTGTACAAGGACCAACTCACTTAGCAGGCCGTGTTCTTGCCTATAGCTAGTTCTTTTTTTTTTTGTTGTTTTTTTTGTTTTTTTTGTTAGAAAACACAGATTTTATTGAATCAGTGACAGTTTAAACTCAGTCACATACAGTAAACCTTGTTCCCTCCTTAACCCCAAACCCCTTCAAAAATAATTATCAGAGACTGACCGCATCTTGCAGAAAAGCCAGGGTCAAGGGGGCAAGAATAAAAGCGTGTTTCACAGTCACAGATGAGCATAAACACAAAAAGCCTCCCACAGACTGTGTGATAGTTGAGTTTTACATTCAAGTCAGGCATTTTCACATTTCATTGTTGTTCTTTTAAGAAGTATTCCTCTGGATCCTCAATCTCAAAAAAGCAAAAATATTGCCATAATCCAAGGTCAAAAGCACAGAGTGGCAAATGAAAGAATCCTGGCCGTGCTTGAAGGATGTGTGATGGAAGAAGAGCAACAGCATAGGTGAGGAAAGCAGCGTGGGGAGCCATGGAGTCTGGCAGAGCCAAGTGTTGGAGCAGTAGAAGCCCACAATTCTAGCTTAAAGACTCAGCACAAGGTGAGTGGACATGTGAAACAGCATAGAAATGTTGTGGTTGTCAGTGTCGTTCTGACTACAAAGCCATCTGATCAGATGTCTGATATGCATTAGCCAAAGCAGCTCTATCATAGTTTAAGGGAATCACTAATACTAGGCACACATAACAAGTACATTAAAAGAACGGAATGCCAAGCATCAGACATGCCAAACTATGAAAAAGCATACATTTCTGAATCACACAAAACTTTGTACAGATATTACAAAGGAATGGATTTAGGAGTTTCTGGACAGCATAGGCACTTTCCTGAAAGAGAAGAAAAAAGAAAACCAAAGAGGGTACTGTATTCAAACAAACAGGGTACAAATCTGGAACTCTAAAGATTGACAACACTACTGCCAATCACACTGAAAAGGCCAGGCACAAAAATGTATTACATTAATTACATTCTACACAGCCCAACATGTCAACGCCTCTGTTTTTTCTGTGCATCACAGGACGATCCAAATGCAGCATGTTACTGAGACACAAAAAGTTTTTAACCAACCATCAGTCGGTCAAGAAACACCCCTTTCTTCCCACCCCAAACCAGAAAAGTCATCCACATATGCCAGAGCCATCAAGCAAAAACAATTGGAATAAACCAAAACAAAGCCAATCAAGCATCACTCAAAACATAGTAACCAAACAAATCACAACAAACTAGAACTTAACAAACCAAGACCATTACAACCACACAATAGACATCAGACAAGACCATCCTAAGTAAGAGTTGCCGAGCACACTAAGCAAAAATTCATCAGAAACAAGCTTTCTTAACCAACACCGTCAGGTCTGAAATAATCCAAACAAAACAAAGGCCACTAGGAAAAGTCCATGACGACCAATCAACAAACCTTGACCAGTGTAACCAAAAAGAAAGAGCAGACAATCCAATTAAGCATGAAGCATCAGGCCAGAGCCAAAGCCAAATTACAGTTGCATAGCCACTGTCCATTCAAAAAGCATTCAGAAGAATGCAATTCCAATCAACATCATCAATCGGCTTACCCAAGATCAACTTGACAAACTCACATTAAACTAAAGTCATTCCACACAAAAGCAAATAAGTTGAGACAACCCCAACTAAGTAACCAAGAGCGATTTGGCCAAAAAAATTTAAATTGGCTAATGTTCCCATGCCGGTAGTCAACCAGTAAAGACAATAACCACGTATCATTTTCAATAGACAAAAAACAATTCGATCCACCAAGGAGGCACTTAACAAAACCATCTCAACTAAGAGCATCTACATAATACATGGTTATAAGAGTAAAACTTTTCAACCAACAAGGAGTTACTAAAATATCCAGAGGTCCAAAAAGCATCCTACCTAAGGGGAACCTTGGACAAAAGGGATTCAAATACATCAAGCTCATACCAATCAAACCATCAAGGTAGGACACCTAAAATAATATCACCAGCTGAAAACTATCCCAAACATTCAAAGGGCATCAAGCAAATACCATTGAACAAAGTCACTAAGCTGTAAACCTTCTATGGGCCATAAAGTGAAGATCGTATCAGTCACCAAACAGCCACCAGACAAAGATCATGAAAGCAGCCTACACTCAGGCTACTTACACAGCAATGAAAAATAAATGTGTTCAAAAGAAAAATCTCAGCCAACCAAATATCCTCTCAACCAACATAAAAGACAAGCAATTCAAATAGGATGCACAAAATCTACTCTAACAGCCTGCTTGACAGACAACCCTATTATCCATATAAAAAAGGCAAGACATTGCATCTCATATTGCTATGTTATCCCTGTGGAAGACGATGGGGAATATTTCTCCCTTGGGTAGGAATTTTTTGTTTTTGTTTTCAGGAAGGTGGTTGCCCCATCCACCCCTCAGTTATACCCCTTAGTCGTCTTTCTTTGCTGACATTCCCCAACCTCTACATCCCTGCGAAGATTTTTGATCCTCCTCTCCTATCACCGAAACACCTATACCCCACTTGCCTTTGGTATATGTACTGTGTGTTCTCTTGCCCGACTAGTCTTTTCTGTACTTGCCTTATCTTTTTTCCTCTGTCTTCTGCAACTGTCTTCTACTCTTTCTTTTCCGTTTTCTATTCGTCCCTTTCTGGGTCACAGTTAACATAGAAAAAAGTCTATGACTCCTGTTCTTCTTCTTTCTTAAACCCTACACCCCTTTTTTAAATACATTGTTCTTCCAATCCTATTCATTTTCGGAATTGTATGAAGTTTGTATGTTAGCCTGTTTTGTTTTTTATATATATAATTATACTAAATCTGGGATTCCAACCGGAGCTTACTATATTTTCTCCACTAAAATGATTGTTTTCATGACATTGGATTTTCCTCTTAATAGGAATTTCCCCAAAATGGAGATACATAAGCCTGTTTTTTCAGGCTTGTGTTTTTCATTTTGGGAATTTGTCGGACTGAAGTAGACCCTTTTATATTAGCTTGGCACCCTCAAAGCTCCTCTTTCTTTTCCCTTCCCTTCTTCACTTTCGGTTAATGTTATGTTCAATGAGCGTTCTGTGTTTTCCCTTCCCAAATCCTACACCCTTCCCCTTCTTGATTAGTCAGTCACATGAGATGAATAAATGTTTTGGTTCTGGAGAAGGGGTGGAGGGAGAACATAAGGAAAGAAGAAAGAAGGAAGGATGGATGGGTGAATGTCAGCTCTGTCCTTATCCTATATGAATGGGCAAGTAGTCTGCTTAATCTCTTGGGTATCTTTGTGTACTGTTAGAAGTCATTATTTGTGTTCTTTTTGTTTATAACCTAGTTTTTTGTGTGTTTGTTGTCTCTTTCCATGTGACGGAGTTACCTGCATCTTACCACATGCCCGATAGACAACCTCTGCATCTTCTGTTAGCACAGCCTTAGTTGTGTAGGGATTTGAAGGATGTTACCTGATCTTGTGATCCAAAGCAGCAGCATTGTTGATGCATACAGTCAGTCAGACTTTCTCTTTTGCCTGTTGATCATGCGAACGTGGCCAAAAATGTACCCTATTGCCCCTAAAATAATGAGTTTGGAAATCCATCTGATTCATGTTTATGTGCATTGCCAACGGATTCGTGTTTATGTGCATTGTCTGAATTCAGTGCTGATGGATGCCTATAGCTAGTTCTGCCAAGCTTTAGTGAACACTCTTTTTACTTTAGAACTGGCATAGATGGACCACAAAGCAATTTTTTGTCAATTAAGGATAGAAGCCAAAATAAAAACCAATGAGTCAAGTAACATTTCTGATCACTCATGGCCTAAATTGGACCATCCTAAATTGATCACCTACTTAGAGCATACTGTGCCTGAGTCTCCTGGTAGTATCGACAACTATGTGGATTAGTGTAATAAATGGATCATCAATGCTCTATATGCCACCTTTCTTGTGATGTCCTTCATTACCTTTCCGAAGAAGTCATTTGTTTCCCAGTGATCTACTCCATCTGCTCCTTGAAATACAACAGACCTGACTCTGGCCAAGAGGAAATGTAATAAAAAGAATTAAAAAACACGGATTATGCTCATGGGTGTCTAGGAATCCAGTCACCAATTGGGTGTATTTTCTTCACTACTGAGGGCTTCTTCACGACCACAAGCCGAAAGGAAACTCAGGGAGGCATTTTGAAAAAGAGTATCTCCATGTAAAAGCTATTATTAGATCAAACAACATACAGTCAATGTCCCCCAGCAGTGATTAGTATTCACTAGTGTTTTTGCTCACCGTGCCATTCCAGTTTGTACCCAGCCATATGCAAATCAGTCTTGACCATGTGCCCCATGGAAACAGTCCAGCCTATGGGGCACCGGGTCAAGACTGATTTGCATATGGCTGTGTCCAAACTGGTATGGCATGGTGAGAAAAAAAACGATGGATTTAGGCCCAGATCTCTGTACTGGGGTGAATGTATGACATTGTTCTGCATTCTGTCCATCAACTGTTGTTTTTGCATTTCTCACCCCGAGTGGGACGGGTATGCTCAGACGTGAGTCCCGTGCTCTCCATGCCACTGGAATCAAGCTATCCTGGCTAATGAGGGCTGAAATCCCGAAACCGGTCCTAGGATGCTTGTGTCCAGTCCAGGGAGGACCTGGCTTGGCAGTTCGGCCTGGACTGCTTCCATGGGGCACAGGGTCAAGACTGATTTGCATATGGCTGTGTCCAAACTGGAATGGCATGGTGAGCAAAAAAAGATGGATTTAGGCCCAGATCTCTGTACTGGTGTGAATGTATCACATTGTTCTGCATTCGGCCCTTCAACTGTTGTTTTTGCATTTGTCGCCCGAGTGGGACGGGTATGCTCAAACTTGAGGCCCTTCCTCTCCATGCCACTGGAATCAAGCTATCCTGGCTGATGAGGGCTGAAAGCCCTAGACTGGTCCTAGGATGCTTGTTTCCAGTCCAAGGAGGACCTGGCTTGGCAGTTCAGGCTGGCCTGTTCCCATGGGGCACAGTGTCAAGACTGATTTGCATATGGCTGTGTCCAAACTGGAATGGCATTGTGAGCAAAAAAACTGTGGATTTAGGCCCAGATCTCGGTACTGAGATGAATGTATGAGATTGTTCCGCATTTTGCCCTTCAACTGTCGTTTTTGCAATTCTCTGCTGTTGGAAGCAGGAAAGTATGCCATGTCTGGCTATGTCACCATGATGCTTGTGACTTGTAGATCTACATTGCTCATGATAGCAGGATATCTCCTTAGTATAATACATTCCTGTTCACAAACCAGGATGTGCAGATTGTATTTCAATTGATTGTGAGCAGCGATGCAATTTGCAATGTGAATTATGAACCAAGGAGTCACATTGCAAATTTTGTATTCACACAGTCGCAAGACCTGTCTAAGGCATAAGAATTAGTTAGAACACAATTTGCAAACCTTGTGAATCGCTATGAATGCAGGGATGATGGTCTGCAAGAGACAGCAAACCTATTTTCTTGTACTTGCTTTGCTCAATGTAAAACATTTTTTAAGCCGACTTTTGTCTATTAAAAGAACAAGTGATGATTTAAAAACATATTTTATTATTTGGGAAGGCATGGGAGGAGTAGGCTGTGGTCACGTGATCCACTCGCCTATTTTCCCAAGTGAACAAATGTCTGCTCCAATGAGGTTGAAAACCACTGATACATTTCATTTGGATTCCTAATGAGAAGCGGCATACCCCTTTGTGCCTTCTCTTCATGATTCAAAATGAGTCTTGAGAAGCACTTTATGAATCACAGTCCCTTTGGTACAGTGTAACTGCGTTTTGAACTTGCAACGCCTAAGATTTTGTGAATTGCCAACTTCGTGACTGCAAAACAGTATTTTACATCAGGGTTTATGTGTGAAGTACTTATAAAAAAACACAGTTGAAAAATGTTATGACTCTTACCATACTTCATTTGGAAGTGCCATACATACCCAAATGCATTTCTTATGCTATGCTAAATATGTCAGCATTAAGTGCAAAATATCTCATTAAGAGAGAGTTCGCAGTGTGCCACCAGAACTATTGTAACCAAAAACATTCAATAACAATGATAATAATATAATAATAATTGTTTATCCACAGCCTTATGTACCATATTTTTGCATTTTGTTAGAGCTGTAAATAACAGGGTTACATATGCATTCCACAATGCTTTACCAATTAGCACAGTAACTTAAGTAATCTTAAGTATTAGCATGGTGGTATTTGTACACTGAAAAACACTGAGAAGAGACAATAACTCGGATGAGGCTGTATTTCTTATGCTTTTCCTACTTTATTGGAGAACTAGCACAAAGAACAGCAGGATAAAATTAAGTTCACACTGAACAACATGTGTTGTGTGGGTACTTTAATATGAGGATATCTCATGCAAAGAAACGTAGAAGGGAGAGGATGTGGTCGTCATCAGCAGAATCCTCCCACTGGTGCAGAGGTCAGAGACAGTGATCCCCTGGAAAGAGAAAACAGCAGGAAGTACTGAGCAACTCACTGAGGAAAAGTGAAGAGAATAGAAATACAGCATAAAACAGATATTAAGCTTGCTATTATACCACAATCTATAAAACAATATGGCTTTCAGTTATTATTAATGAGAGGTTTATGCTATATCTAGTAAGTGTTTACACCAAAATAATGTAAAATGTCTTTTCAACAAAAGACTTTCAATCCCGTTTTTTTTTACCAAGAGTTTTCTACATACATGTCACAATGTAGTCCATCCCGGAAAGTTGTGTAATTGGACTAACTAGCATAATCCTGTAGTCATGGGTTGATTGTTTGGTCCAATTGGCCAATCTATTAGGACATTACACCATTGTTGGTAACCAACAGCACACAGATGCATTTTTAATTACATTCTGCCAGTTGTTTTCCATTGTGATAAATGCACATTCGTATAAAATAAATAAAAGGCAGAAAAAAATGATACAAGAGATTTAGTGCAGGAAATGCATTAAGTACTGTATTGAAAAAAGGGGGACTAAATAGTAAATGTTGTTGGAAAATCACCAGAAATTAATTTCCATAGTTTTCCATTATATTTTCACAGTGTTTCTTCTGCATCTCGTGTGTATTGAGAAACTATGTCGTGAAAACTAAAGTTAAGGAATAACACTCAGTTAGAAGGTCACTGAGGTACCTCCCAGAGCTAGTAGGGACACTGGGCACATGTGTCAGGCAATGCATATGAATAATGAGAGCCAGTCAAAGTCAGTAGGAGCCAAGACCAGATAATATAGTGTGAACATGAGTAATCCAGTTAGGGAAAAGGTACAGGTAGTATTTTACTTGGGCCACTGCTTTAGGCAATTAGTGGCTTGGGATCCCTCTGCAATGCCTGAAATGTTGTGGGCTCACCTCTATTGCACTCGTTGTAGCCTGAAGTCACCTGTACTGAGTTCAAAGCACTCCATTACTATCCAGTTTGTAAGGTGACATGAATAGGGCATTGTAATGCTCCTTGAGGATGTTCCTGCTGGATAGTTCCTGATCTATAGTCCTGAGGTTTGTGTTCTCCATCCACACATGTCCATATTGACATTAATTGAGAACATGTTTACTAGAAGGGGAACCCATGTGGTGGATAGTTGGAACGAGGCTTGCAGAGGGATAGCTGCCAAGTGTGGGCAGTGATAGGTGATGACAGAGCAGTGACGAGGCTCGCAGACTGGAGTGCTACTTCTCAGGCAACATCTTAGCAGCACCATCCCCCCCCTGAAATGTTCTGTAAAAAATGTCATTGGCTCCTTCCACTCTCCTGGTTTACTAGAAATATGTAGAAACACGGGTAGACTTTATTCAGACGTTTTACAGTGGATTGGCACACTATGACAGTAAATTGAGCAGTTCTTGAGCCAAATGTATAACATTCTGTCTGGTTTTGAATGAAAATAAACAGTTTTGGAGATCACATCAGCCCTAGTATAGACACAATGCAATAAAATAAACTGAAATGTCATGCTAAGCAAAAGGGTGTGGAAGCGTCACACCTCTCTCCTCCATTCTTTAATGTAAAAGCAATCAAAAAGGTTGGCGCTAGTGTTGGCCTGCTGTGCAGGCACAGATATTCAGCAGCATCCAAACTGTGCGTCACTTCCAGGGACTAACACTTCACTTCCTTTTAGGAATGTCATCTGCATCTTTTGCCCATATAGAGAACGCGCGCTTCTAAAGGCATGATGTACCTAACTCCATGTCAAGTTACTCTACTGCAGCACTGTGACTCGCAACCTGTGAGCCTTTCAAGCTGCACACCAAAGGTAGAGATGGGATGCAAGCACATGTTAACCACCCCTCAGCAGCAAGGCTCCACTCCATATTGCTGAAAAGGCTAACTAGTTTTATGAGTGTGAACAGAGTCAATGCGTTTTCCATATGTAAGTCACATCTTTAACTGGGAGAGAACGTTTTTAAATCCATGCACACAAGAGTCATAACATTTGAAACATCTTGTATGTGTAATGTACATAAGTATTATGTAACATGTTTATGAGTTGGGTGTAAAGATGAAGGGATTGAAGTTTCAAAAAATGCAAACATAAAAAAGCATTGTTAAAGCAAATGGGTTTGATGTGTGTATGGCTTGTGGAAAGGGCAAACATCAAATCAGTTGAACTAAAGCACAGACAAACATCTTGAAATAGATGCCACAAGAAAAAGGGTTAGACTATCCATTTTTCAGCTGCTCATGTCCACGGTCACTGTTACCAGGCCACTCTCCGATTGATTTCAGATGTATAATGCTCTCTCTGGCACTCTAGTGAAGATATAAGGACACAAGCAAATAGCCAATAGAAGAATAGTGAGACTGAGATAGTGCTGTTTGCTGATTGAAGGTTAACAGTCTCTTAAGTTGACATTTCAGTGGCAATAGAAGCTAATCATTGATGATGACTGACTAAAGAGAAAAACGATTTCCATGAATGTCATCGGCCCCCAACATGCAAAACCTAAATATCGAGCAACCAAGTAGTTGTCACTTAGGATTTTGCAAATTTGTAGAATGGCTACAATATGGCAAATAAATTAGTCTTCAGGGTTGTATTGAAATACTCTTGAAGCAATTGGGAATATTTACTATGAAATAGGTGGGAGAATTTGTGTTATAGATAGTGTGAAGTCAACTGACTACTTAACCCCTTCGCTGCGGCGGGAATTCCGCCGCAGCGCTAGGGGGTTGGGGGGGCCGAGCGGCGCTCGCATGCTTGTGACGGAGCCACTCCGTCACGAGCCGCGGTTGAGCTGTGCTCATGACGGAGCGGTTCCGTCATGGCCCCGCCCGCTCAATGGAACGTCCAGTGCAGGCCCGAAATTCGCGCCGTGCAGGCCCGCCGAGCGGGCCATGACCGAACCGCTCCGTCATGAGCACAGCTCAACTGAGGCTCATGACGGAGCGGCTCCGTCATGAGCATAGAACGGGTTAAAAAATCAAAATATTTGCATGGGAATGGATGTAATATGGTATAAATGTTATAATTCTACACCTAAATAATGAACACAATTCAGGATTTCAGTAGTTAGTTACTCAAGTTTCTCTATGAATATCGGAAATAGGTATTTAAGCATTATATATGGGCCACATGCATGGATAAGGTGCCAATGGAAATGCTTTTGAATTACTGTACAAATGAAGGTTATGTATTGCATAAATTATGTATTTTTGTTTTACCTTTTGCAAATTAATGGTGGTTAGGGGCAAAGCCAGTGTTTCTAGCAGTGGACCTGGAACCATTCCTTTTGTTGTTAAGTGTTTATCAGGTCAAAAAGTAAATTTCTGGGTGGTAGAGTTACAAAAGTTGCCCTATTATTTGGTTGTGGTTTTAGTCCTTTAGCCTCTTTTTTTGGAGGAGAGTAGGTAGTTCCTGGTGATATTACAACAGTTCTTTGATTGCCTTTGGGATAATTGAGGACATTGAGACAACTACCAGGTGTGATCAACACAGTCTGATTTTTGTTTAAGCTAGATATTGTCTTAAGCAATGCCTTATGTTGGTATCATCTCTCTGTCAGTCACACAGATGGATTGCAAGAGGTGGGATGCAAGGATGAGATCATGACAAATGCAGCACATGTTTATATTTGTAACTAAAAGTTGGTGTTACCTGAATTCATTTGCCAAGAAGGCCACCACCAAGAAGACCACCACCGACAAGACCACCAGCGATGCCCTTATATTGAAGACAAAAGTATTATTATTCCAGAGAAGTTGGTTTCCGTAAAAAATTTAATTTGAGAAAAAAACATTATCAGCTGAGGATGAAATCCTTCTAGTTCTCAATGACATTATTTCACAATGAGAAAGCTGAGATCCAAGGGCCATCTTGACCTGGATAATGTTGTATATTTTTATGATTTGTTCCTCTTAAAAGGTAGACTTTCAGCAAAATAATCATGTAGAAGGGTTTAATTATAGCACACACAAAAACGTATTTGTACATTGTTTCTAGGACTTTGAATATTAGGTTTTATAAGTACTCAACCGAACAGAAATGTAATTGGAAGAATCAAAGGATAATGCAGTGGTATAGGGGCTTGTAATTTGTTATTAGGATTTCCTCTAGAGGCACTTATCTCACTGAGCTCTTTTGCTGAATTTTACTGGGACAGGCTAAGTTAGCATGAGTCTCTGAGTAATTATGTTCACAGCAGGTATCCTAGTGAACAGATGGTAAAACTGATGTCGGAACACCCTACATCTTATCTCAAATCAAACACTTCTCTACCGTCTTTAATGAGCACTTACAATCTCTGTGGAGAAGAGTTATAGAATGACTGGTCCTAAAGGTTGCACAACCCCACCATATAATACACACCATTTCCTAACAGTGTTATAGAACTGTAATCAGAGACATTGATCATTATTCCTACATTAATGTTGCATATAAACACTTTAGCAAGTGTTCTGCTATCTGGAACATGGGCTTGCCATCTTAAGTGTAACTCTAACCTGAACACGAAAGACATTTTCAGTCACCAGGAAGATCTATTTAGGTTATCAAAAGTTATTAGAAGAGAAATGCCTGATATTTTATAGTTTTTGCAACTCAAGACTTTCTTTAGCAAGCAAAGAAGTCAAGAGCTTAATGTACTGGGTACTAATGTTGACAAAGAGTAACTCAATCATGATATTTTAAGTCAGAAGATATTAGTCAGCATAACGTCATCATTGTTATTTAAAGATTATAACTTTTCAAGAAGTATGCTCAATTATTTTAGAGTTTTTATGATAGCCAATTTATTGATTTCTGACATGTAAACGTGTTAGAGAAACAAAAAGGAATTATACTGTCATCGCCAACATTGCCGTAGTTCTCTCTTATTATTATATATTTGAATTTAAATTCAAATAGTTGACCTGTTATTGATAGCACAACAGGCATATACAGATAATCTAAATGTACATTTCAGAGTAGTCTTTCCATTATAATAAGTAATAGAGTCTTTTAAATATCCACTTCTTCTTTGTAAAGATAAAATTAAAATAAATGGCAGATAAAATATGCATCAGGCTTTGAAATTGAAAAACTGAGTCTGTGGAGAGAAGCACACTGTAAGACTGTGGGAAGAGTTGAAAACAATAAAGGGAGGGAAAATGAATAGATGAGAGAAATGGAAACTCTGATAGAGAGAAGATGAGACTGGAAAATGGAAGAGGATCCTGGGAGAGGGAACTTGTATGCCAGCTCCAACTTTCCAAACTGTCGCAAATTTGGAAATGTCTCTAGTAAAAGAGGCTGATATTCTAATTAAAAGAAGTCTGTGGTTTATTTCAGGTGACCAAACAACATAAGGGAAAGTTAAAGGACTTACCCCGAGGTTTATATTCCCTGTCAGGTTGTCCTAAAAATGCAATGACATTGTTACTGCATTGATAATAAGAAATTGCACACATAGCATCTTTCTAGATGATCACATTTTAATTGTTGCTTTGATGGAGACTGTATTTACACAAGCTTGTCCTACAGAATCAAATGGATAACTCATTTGTTGAAAAACACGAACTTTGATATTCTGAGTTGTAAATTATTCATTCATTCAATAAACTTTATTTTGGTTAGTTTTAACCATAAAAGTACATAAAATATACATTTTCACTTTTCCACAGTTCATTTGTAAGTATAAGAATTAAAATACATCATATGCAATCGGAGGGGAGAAGACAAATTATTAAAACGTTAAAAATGTAAATATTTTTAAAATTCTATTTTAAAAAAAGTTAAGATAACATTTGTTGATCCAAAATAGTTCTCACGTCTCAGCAAAATAAAAACATAAAGTGCCATATTATTTGAGTGATTTCCTTCGAATAGACCACATAGAAAACAGAAATTTGGTTATAGCAGACACTATCAAGGGATTCGTGTCAGACTTCAAAATCCTAAAGAAGACTTGGTAGTCCCTTATGCCCAAATTATTACATAATTGTATTATCCACTTTCTTCTTATGAGTGAATAGGCTGGACAGAAAAGAATAACATGCAGAGTGGTTTCATTTTCGATTCTGCAGCCAGGGCATAAATGTACTGGACCCCCCGTCCACCTGTCTATCGTAGAGTAAAGGGGCAGCGTTCCAAATCTAAACTGTAAGTACAGCTTCTTCGCTAAAGTAGGTTGGATTGCATCTATTTGTTGTTCAAAGCTGTATATGGACTTATGGCTCAGGAAGGTGCCAGTCAGGCTCATTGATGGTACTGAGCTAATGGTCCTCCCGAGACTAAAGTCCTTCACAGCACCGGACAATGTTTTCTTAGAAATAGTTAAGGATGTGACCTCAGGATTTAGCCACAGGTTTTCGTATCCAATTTGGGCAAGAGACTGTCTTGCAAAACGTAGCCATGGAATTCTACCTGCTCCTGGGGAGGCTAGGAGCACCTTTAATTCCCTTTTGTAGCTTTCCAGCTCGGGGGTGCTCCACAGCCTCCTCCAATTAAGAAGGGGGCGTGATGCAATAGCTTCGGCAATAGGCCTAATATTCAGGTCTAGCCTGAGTGGGACTAGAGGAGTGCTTCTGGGCAGAGTTAGAATTTGCCTAATGAAATTGTTTTCTGTAATGGTTAGGTCGGTTGAAGGAATGTCCCCAAAGTTCTGCCCCATATAGGGAAGAAGATCTTGCTTGAACTTTGAAGATTTCCAGTGGGGCACTTATAGTTTTATTCGCACAGTTTTTTGAACTTTTAAAATTCCCCCAGTTGTCTGTACTAATTTTAGGTTTGCCCTAGCCATTTGTGCTCCCCACCCCATATTGTCAGTTAGAGTCAACCCTAAATAGTCAAATGTTGGGACTCTTTCTAACGGTCTACCTTCCATCATGGGGTGAGGGCAGTTGGTAGTCAGGTTGTCCTAAAAATGCAATGACATTGTTACTGCATTGAAAATAAGAAATTGCACACATAGCATCTTTCTAGATGATCTCATTTTATTGTTGCATTGATGGAGACTGTATTTACACAACCTTGTCTTACAGAATCAAATGGATAACTCATTTGTTGAAAAACACGAACTTTGATATTCTGAGTTGTAAATTATATTCAACAGCTAAAATGGTAAAATATGTATTCATGCAGCATGCACGTTATCCCTAAAAATTACCAATATACCAAAAGGAGAATATTCTTAGGCTTACCAGAAGTTCTCCAACCTTTAGCAAAACATCGCCCTGGTGAGAAAATAACAACGTTTGATGACAGTCGGAAAAGCTAAATCACATGATGAGAACATCCACACAGGAGGCACATTCTGATGAACATGTGCAAAATGAATAATTGCAGAAAACATCACTATAGATCACTGAACAATTCATCAATGAGAAAGGGAAATTAAAAGCATACGTACAGAATATCCACTTTCCACATGTAATGCAATGTCCAAGACATGGGTTGTGAGCATTGTGGGTAGAATTGGTGAAACAATTTTATAGACAACATCAGTACTGAAAAGAAACTTTAAATATAATTGTTACAAGGAAGATGCTGGAGACTATTAACTTAAATGGAAAGTGTTTGCATAAAACTGTTTATTTGTGATGGTTACATTGTGAATGGACTTACAGCAGCGTTCTGCAGAATACCTTCAAAAAACTTGGAATATGTCAGATTAACGTCCATTTCACACTAATCATTTAGCAGGATTTGCTGTGGAGCATATTGGAGAAGCTCCTGTTCAAATTCATGTTTCATTTGGTTGCTTTATTATAACGTTAGCGTTCCAAGATGTCCAAACTTCTTGGAGGCAGTGCGTTGTAACGGTAAAGAATAATAAAATAAGATAAACTTTGCAAAATGGCAGCATTAAGTGCTTAGCATCAGCTCTTGAGGGCACACATCTTGGACTAGTTTTTATTATAAAGATTGTATGAAAAGAAAACAGTCCAAGATTTCTAACTTTGAGTGAACGCGCATTCAAATACATAGGCAGCCGACTCTGCAAATCTGCTAATATTTCATTTTCCAAGGAAAACTCACAAACATAAACAATTGCATTTTAAAAGAATACCCTTAAGCAACACCTCAGTGTATTTGCACCAAGTAACTTTTCACTTCTCAAGGGTAAAATATTTTCCACCTCTAGAGAAAATCGTTTTCCTGCATCTTATCAATTTTGTTTATTTTCCAACCCAGCCTTCCTCCTGAAAATGTTTTACTCGTGTCCTTGAGGATGTGTGCCTGTTTTCAGGAAATTTAGCTGGAAACCTACCAGTAAATTAAACGTTGTAATACACAAAGTTTAACTTGCACTTGTGAATTCTTGCTATCTGCATGTAGATGATCTGGAATGTTGGATGTCCGTAAACAAAACCTTTACTTGATCTGATTACTTCTGCTTGTAAGACAATTAAAAACTGACCAGCAAACCTCACGGTGTGTATTTTAGTCCATGCACGGAGGTAGTTATCTCATTTACTTTGTACTTTACCTCATCAAAACAAATGGCATTTAAATGCACCTCCCTATTGGTCTCTGTACTCTCTTATCATATGAAGAATATTTCTTCATATTATATGTCAATTTACAAACTTCTGTAACCACCTCATGAATCTAAATTTACATTGAAATATTGTGATTGTCCACCAAACTTATGTGGCCCTTGTTGTGGCCCTTATTGTAGATACAAATGCAAACGAACAATTGATTGCAAGAATGTAGAACAATGTCATACATTCACTCCAGTATGGAGATCTGGGTCTAAATCGTTTTTTGCTTTCCATGCCTTTCCAATTAAAACCCAGTCATTTGCAAATCAGTATTGACCCTGCTTGAGAAAAGTTCAGCCCAAACTGCTTTGCATTGTTCAGCATTCCGTCCATCATTTGTTCTATTTTTGCCCTGATGTGGTACCAGTGCTTACTATTATTAAGATTAAGGGGGATGCCCCAAAACCGGTCCCAGAATGCTTGTTTCCAGTCCCGGGATGACCTGGCTTGGCAGTTCAGGCTAGACTGTTCCACTGAAGAGCAGGGTCAAGATTTATCTGCATATGGCTGGGTCCAAATGGGGTTGGTGTGGTGAGTAAAAGAGCGAAAGATTAAACCCATATCTTTGTGACTGGGGTTGAAGGTTTGCATTGTGCAGGATTTCGTCCATCATTTGTTCCTTTTGCTTCTCTAATTGGGAAGAGTAGGCCCGACTTGGGTCCCATGCTCACCACGCCACTGGATTCAAGCTAGGCTGGCTGATAAGGGGTTATGGCTTGAAACCGGGCCCAGAATGCTTGTTTCCAGTCCATGGAGAACCTGGCTTGTCAGTTCTGGCTAGGCTGTTCCCATGAGGAGAAGGGAAAAGACTGATTTGCATTTGGTTGGGTCCAAACATGGGTGGGGTGGTGAGCAAAAGACTGAAAGATTAAACCCAGATCTTTGTTATTGGGGGTAAATGTTTATATTGTTCAGCATTCCATTCATCATTTGTTCCTAAGTAGGAAGGGTATGCGCACTAAGTGGTTCCAGGTTGCTTTGTTCCAGTTCAGGGAGGATCTGACTTGGCAGTTTGGGCTGGACTGCTCCCAGGAGATCCAAACTGGGGTGGTGGGGTCAGCAAAAGAACAATGGATTAAACACAAGTCTTTATAATTGGGGGGGAATGTTTCATTGTTCAGCATGTCATCCATCATTTCTTCCTTTTGCTTATATTGTAGGCAAAGCGAACTCTCCAAAGACTATATTCTGGTATGTATCCGAAATCCATTCATTATATGCCTAAAGCACGCAAGGCTGGTTAAAGACAGAATACAAGTATTATAGAGTTCTAAGGGAGAAGAATGCATAAAATGCAGTAGATCCTCCCAAGGTCTAGACTGAAATGGTAATTTGACGGCTACAGCTTCCAACTTGAATCTTTTGTCAGTAAGGCCTACTGTCCAAATTGGATCTGACCTAGTGAGCTATTCATTGCTAGGAGGATGAACGTAACTACTCACCTAACATTTTCACAGGCACGGTTCCAATAAACCCTCTTTTGGGAACATATCATTAGCTTGACAACAAAGATAATCTGCAGTCTTAAGGTCAACGCATTTGTCTGATGCATCAGATATTTCTCTTAGACCCTAATACATTGTTTTCTATTAGCTATTAGGTGTGAGGCTTATATATTTGATATTTTGATATGAAGATTTACTTCAGGGCCTGAAATTTACTGTAACCGACATATTACACATAAGGTGGAACTACATTGTATTGATCATAATTTGGAGGCATATAAAGCCTGATGTGGAAAGGGCACACATCACAAGCGCCTTTTTTTTCTGTTGTACTTGTCAGTGAAATGAGACTTGATGCTGTGATGAATTTCTTGCTAACATATAACCATAGCCCTTGGGCTAAATCTGCGCTTTAAAAACCTGCTATTCATTCATTGCCTAAGGAACTTTTTAACATCTTTAACTCCCTGGTTGTGCCTACGGCTTCTGACTCCATGGAGCCATCTAAGGAGCTTTGCGACAGTCTTGCTTCCTTTTTCTGCTCCAAGATATCTGATACACATGCCCGGTTGGAGATTTTAAATCGGAATCAGATATCTGATGCCCTGCCTGAAATCTTTCCCATTTATAGCTCCAGCTACATGGCACTTCCTAGTCTATGTGCGTTTCCAAAGCTTACTCCCGAGGTAGTTGAGCACCTATTGGAAAGAGTTAAATCGGGATCGCCCATGGATCCTTGTCCTTTAAAGGTTCTCAAATTGGTGAAAGCGGCACTTATCCTGCATTTCACTACGGTCCTAAATTTCGCCATATCATTGGGCCAGTGACCCTCTGACTTGGAAGGCAGCAGAGATAGGCTACTGTTAAGAAACCCTCTTTAGATCCATCAAATCTAAAAAAAATCTGTCCCATGCGTCCGATGCCGGTTCCAGCCAAGATCCTAGAATCCCATTTGAACTTTCAACTGAGTGCCTACCTGAGGGAGCATGTCATTCTGGATTGCTCACAACATGGATTCAGAAGGTCACATAGCACGGAGACTGCCCTCACTACGGTTCTCGATAATATACAAGTGCAGGTGGATGCAGGACATACCACTCTTTTGATTTTATTGGATCTTACCGCAGCATTCGATATCCTGTCTCCCTTGAGATTGGTGGAGCGTCTCAGGGAGATAGGTGTTGGGGGCTTGGCCTTGGACCTGCTTGCCTCCTTTTTATGGTGAATGGTCTCAAACAGTCAAACCGGGAAGTTTTTATTCGGATGCTGCCCTCCTTGTTTGTGGAGTGCCTCAGGGCTACTCCCTGAGCCCCACTTTGTTTCATATCTATGTGGCCCCACTTGCAACAGTGGTGAAATCATTTGCATTGGAAGTGTTGTCCTATGCGGACAACACCCAAATAATGGTGTTGATCACGCAGAATGTCAATGACTCTGCACAGAATATTAAAACCTACATGCAAGCAGTCTTGTCATGGATGGGTCATAACTATCTAGAATTGAATGGCGAGAAAAGGGAGGTCCGTATTTTTGGAGACAGAACAGACATCTGGTCTAGAGAGTGGTGGCCTGACTCCTTGGGCACCTGTCCTACTCCTGTTTCCCATGGTAAAAACTTGGGAGTGGTGGTGGATGACTCCTTATCCTTGAACTTGCAGGTCTCTAGGACAGTGGCCACCTGCTTTGGGCTCATCTGGATTATAAGGAAAATCTCTCAGTTCTCCTTTCATTTGATGCCCTTAAAAGGGTGGTTGTTGCATTAAAATTGTCCAGATTAGATTACTGCAATGCCCTTTATCTAGGTATCAGCAAAGGGCCCTTGGGCTAAGTCTGTGCTTCAAAAATCTGCTGTTCATTCTGTCTTCTTCACTGTAGGCGCAAAATAGGGCAAAGTCAAATCTATCAACCACTTGAAGTAAACAGCAAGAAAAACAAATAGGTGGATAGTTTATCTGTAATGCATTTTAAGGTGGCTTCCCAGCAGAGACACAAGGGCTGTAGCAGTGTGATCTCTTAGAGTAGTAGGCTTTCAACCAGTCACACAACAATACACAGACCGGAGGAGTACAGACTCTCCATTAAGCATGGGCGAATTTTGCGAATTCGCGATCTGCGAATTTGCGGATTTGCGAATTCCCGATCCGCAAAATTCGCGGATTTGTGCGAATTTGCGGATTTTTGTTTTTTGCATGTTTGCTGGGTTTTTTGCGTGTTTGCAGGGTTTTTTGCGTGTTCGCAGGGATTTTTGCGTCTTCGCGAGCCGCTTGCATAGCGAAGTTACCCATGCAGTCGTTTATGGGAGAGGGAGAGAGAGATAGATAGATAGATAGATAGATAGATAGATAGATAGATAGATAGATAGATAGATAGATAGAAAGAGAGAGAAAGAGAGGGAAAGAGAGAGGGAGAGAGAGAACGAGAGAAAGAAAGAGAGGCCGGATCTCTGAAGGGCCAGATTCCTGAGTTGCCCCTACAGAACATACAGCTTTTTATTTTTAGCAAAATGCGTATGAAAATTGTGCTGTAAAGGTCTCTTTTAGTTTAACCCCTCCTGACAACTCAAAATGGGTGTATTTGCCATCCTCTCCCTTCTTCCTGTTTTTTATATCTGTAAGTGCTTCCTGATGAGGTTTAATTCCTTGGAGAGGTGCCTCGTTGCCTACTTGTAACTATTCTCTGACCCTGCTTCAAGGGTCAGAGAATAGTTGCAAGTAGGCAACGAGGCGCCAGGAAGCAATTAGCAGCAGGTGTCCAAGTTGAAGTTAATTTGTTTGTAACCCTTTTGTAAAAGGTTACAAAGAAATTAGGTTCAACTTTTGCACCTGCTGCTGTAACCCTTGCTTGGCTGAAAATTCGTCCCCGCTGATTCGCAGATTTTACCGCGATTTCGTGAGATTCGCGGATCGCGAAATCACGGAAAATCCGCAAATTCGCCCGCGAAACGGATTTTACGCCCACCCTTACTCCCCATCACAAATAAAATAAGTGATGCCCTAGGTGTGTTTTTTGAGACACGTGACAGGCCAAAGTTCTTTCCAATTAAGGGTAACCACAAGAAAAACTTAAGAAGGGCAACTTACCAGCAATTTACATATCAGATCAAACACAGGTTTCTCGACTTTAAGTTGGATCTAGAAAGTAGCAAAGGGGATCACTGAGATGTGTTTGACAGGATAGCACAATGCATTGCTTTCCAATTAGAAAAAGTAGTTACTTTTTATAATAAGGTAAATCAATGTGACATATTATTTCATTTTGGATATGAGAAAAATAATTTGTAACAAAATATATATGGACAAAAAGGATATATATTCATTCTCAAGTAATCATTTTAAAATAGTGCATCTGTGAAAAGCAGTTTAATTCTAAGTTTCCAGAATTATTTCCAAAACGAAAATGACAAGACCATCATGTATATTAAAACAATATCAGCATCCCATATCAGGCAGGGTAATGCATAAAGCAAAAGGAAAATGTAAGCTATAAAAACAGTGTGGCTTATCATTATGTGCCACTGTAAGCATAGCCACAATACCATTCTAAATGCCATCAGAGTGCTGCAGGTGGTGGTGGGAGGTGACAGATGGATGTGGGTAGATAATATGGTTCCTAACCATGCAATGAGCAGAATAGAATCAAAAGTTTCATCACAGTTGGGAATCGTTTTTCCAAGCGTGTGTGTATGATAGAAGTGTGTCTGCCTGACTTCCAATATTTGCGATGGTGACCAAACTAAAGCTCAAGCTGAAACACATGGATGATCCTACATGTAGTTAGATGCAGAATCAGAGTGGGGGAAGAGGTCGTAGGGCAAACTCAGAAGGACAGGGCGTAGACTTAGAATATCAATGTAG